>NC_134690.1:265944374-266613749 GCF_050947455.1 Rhinoderma darwinii
ATGGTGTGGCTGTTGAGACCAAGATCTTGAGATACATTCATCCAAACAATGTTAAATGCCAGGAAACGTCAATCAGCCAAAGTTTACCACCGTATGCGGAATACTTTTTCTTTTGGTGTGAACAGTGCAGTTTCCATACCATGGTATGTTCTACACCTAGGATTCTGTCCTTCCTGCAATTGGATCTTGATCAAGCACTTGGCTTAACTAATGTTAAGGATCAGGTCTCTGCTCTCTCCTTTTGCTCTATGGTAAAATCTTTTCTGCAAGGAATGGCTCATGGTGCTCCTTGCTTACGACATCCCACTAAACCCTGTGATCTTAACCTGGTTCTGGGTGCTCTTTATTCCTCTACCTTCGAACCCTTACTGGAAATTTTGCTACGACTGTCCTGGAAAGTTGCTTTCCTTGTGGCCATTAGTTCCATCAGATGGGTTTCAGAACTGGCTGCTCCGTCCTGCAAGTCTCCTTTTCTGATCATCCAGAAGAATAAAGTGGTGTACTATCCTGTCCCGTCTTTTTCCCCAAAATGGTCTCTACCTTCCACATCAATAAGATAGCACTTCCTTCCTTTTTCCTCCCTCCCAACTCATAGGAGGCAGCTGGCTCTGCTCTTAATGTGGCCAGAGCAGTCGGCATCTATCTGGCTGGATAAGCGTCATTTAGAAGCTCCAACACTTTTTTGTTCTTTTTAAAGAGTAAGGGGTTGGCGGCGTCCAAAGCCACCATTGCTCTTTGGACTGGTCTGTGATTTTGGAATTTTATGTCAAAAGGTAAAGTTCTTCCTCTTCGTGTTACTGCTTATTCCATGTGGACTGTTGGTGCCTCCTGGGCAGTGGGGTACCAAGCTTTATTCGCTCAGGTTTGCAAGGCTGTGATCTGGGCTTCATGGACACCATCACAAAGTTCTACCAGATCCATTTTAGGCATCCTCTGATGTCAGTCTGTGTCGCAAGGTGCTGCAGGCAGCTGTGTGTTAGGTGGGACGCATGACTGTTGTTTTTTGTATTTTTTTTTTCCCCCACCTTCCAGGACTACTTTAGGATGTCCCATGGGATTCCGCTTACTTTTGTTTTCCAGCCCCGGGACCTTTTTGTTCTGGTTATTGGTTGATTTATTTTTTTTTCTTTCGGGACTGTTCTCTCAGAGCCAAGACTTTTCCTACCTAGTATCAGCCTTCTAGTGGCAAGGGCCTATATGCATGATGCTGTGTCTTCCAATGAATTTATGAAGAATTTTTTGGAGTGCAAAATACCAAATCTTTTTATTTTTAATTTCTGAACATTTTAATTAACTTTTTTCTCTTTTTTTTTTTTTTTTTTTTTTTTTTAGTACCGCTGCATTGCAATGTATTTTGCCTCACAAGCCGTCTATTAGGCATGCACTGTGGCAGACCTGAGGTTTTTCTTTAGGCACTCGGCTGCAATGGCTACCCATCTGCAGCCCACTATCGAGCCATTCGGGTGACAGAGCCCCATATTCTCTGTCTGGCCATTTAGATGCCACAAACTGTAATATACAGCTGACACATGTTGCGGATTGCACAGGCACCGCTACTGTGCCCGCCCCATCCCTGTGCCTTTATGGCTTTTGGCACTAAATACATATCGCCACCACCATAAATGTACTATAGATGTTGCCAAGACTGTATGATAAATATTTGATACAATCAGTTACTGTAGTTAATTCTCCAGGTTTTGGTCAATTTTGTCTAGCTGGCAGCAGCTTTATTTTGCACCATCCTTTGCATAAAAGTTTTTTTGCATCCTCCTTTTCCTTTTACATTTTCTGGTTTTACCTCTTGCTGTTTGCCACACACCCTTTGGTCCTTTATATGATTCTATGTTCCTGTCAGGTGGGTCATATAGCCATTGGTTTTAACATCCCACCAAATGGGAACCACTGGCAAAACATTTGATTCTGCTGTACCGATGCAGCATGCTTTTTTATTTTTTTGTATGGTGGAGGGAACTGATCTCCTGTTTGATACATGCGAAGGCACCGTAACCTGTTCCATCTAAGTCTTGCAGGGCAAGTATCCATCAATGATGGGCAATTTGATTACCAAAAGTAATAGCCCCAGTAAACGCTAATATAGCGACTAAATAAGAGAAGAAGTTGCACCGCACACCGCTTCCCCCTGTAGGTAGCGCCGCATGCCGCTTCCCCCATGCAGGTAGCGCCGCACGCCGCTTCTCCCTGCAGGTAGCGCCGCACGCCGCTTCCCCCTGCAGGTAGCGCCGCACGCCGCTTCCCCCTGCAGGTAGCGGCGCACGCCGCTTCCCCCTGCAGGTAGCGGCGCACGCCGCTTCCCCTCTGCAGGTAGCGCCGCACGCCGCTTCCCCTCTGCAGGTAGCGCCGCACGCCGCTTCCCCTCTGCAGGTAGCGCCGCACGCCGCTTCCCCTCTGCAGGTAGCGCCGCACGCCGCTTCCCCTCTGCAGGTAGCGCCGCACGCCGCTTCCCCTCTGCAGGTAGCGCCGCACGCCGCTTCCCCTCTGCAGGTAGCGCCGCACGCCGCTTCCCCTCTGCAGGTAGCGCCGCACGCCGCTTCCCCTCTGCAGGTAGCGCCGCACGCCGCTTCCCCTCTGCAGGTAGCGCCGCACGCCGCTTCCCCTCTGCAGGTAGCGCCGCACGCCGCTTCCCCTCTGCAGGTAGCGCCGCACGCCGCTTCCCCTCTGCAGGTAGCGCCGCACGCCGCTTCCCCTCTGCAGGTAGCGCCGCACGCCGCTTCCCCTCTGCAGGTAGCGCCGCGCGCCGCTTCCCCTCTGCAGGTAGCGCCGCGCGCCGCTTCCCCTCTGCAGGTAGCGCCGCGCGCCGCTTCCCCTCTGCAGGTAGCGCCGCGCGCCGCTTCCCCTCTGCAGGTAGCGCCGCGCGCCGCTTCCCCCTGCAGGTAGCGCCGCACGCCGCTTCCCCCTGCAGGTAGCGGCGCACGCCGCTTCCCCCTGCAGGTAGCGGCGCACGCCGCTTCCCCCTGCAGGTAGCGGCGCACGCCGCTTCCCCTCTGCAGGTAGCGCCGCACGCCGCTTCCCCTCTGCAGGTAGCGCCGCACGCCGCTTCCCCTCTGCAGGTAGCGCCGCACGTCGCTTCCCCTCTGCAGGTAGCGCCGCACCCCGCTTCCCCTCTGCAGGTAGCGCCGCACGCCGCTTCCCCTCTGCAGGTAGCGCCGCACGCCGCTTCCCCTCTGCAGGTAGCGCCGCACGCCGCTTCCCCTCTGCAGGTAGCGCCGCACGCCGCTTCCCCTCTGCAGGTAGCGCAGCACGCCGCTTCCCCTCTGCAGGTAGCGCCGCACGCCGCTTCCCCTCTGCAGGTAGCGCCGCACGCCGCTTCCCCTCTGCAGGTAGCGCCGCACGCCGCTTCCCCTCTGCAGGTAGCGCCGCACGCCGCTTCCCCTCTGCAGGTAGCGCCGCGCGCCGCTTCCCCTCTGCAGGTAGCGCCGCGCGCCGCTTCCCCTCTGCAGGTAGCGCCGCGCGCCGCTTCCCCTCTGCAGGTAGCGCCGCGCGCCGCTTCCCCTCTGCAGGTAGCGCCGCGCGCCGCTTCCCCTCTGCAGGTAGCGCCGCGCGCCGCTTCCCCTCTGCAGGTAGCGCCGCACGCCGGTTCTCCTCCCCCTCTGCAGGTAGCGCCGCACGCCGGTTCCCCCCCCCCCCTCTGCAGGTAGCGCCGCACGCCGGTTCCCCCCCCCCCCTCTGCAGGTAGCGCCGCACGCCGGTTCCCCCCCCCCCTCTGCAGGTAGCGCCGCACGCCGGTTCCCCCCCCCCCTCTGCAGGTAGCGCCGCACGCCGGTTCCCCCCCCCCCCTCTGCAGGTCGCGCCGCACGGCGGTCCCCCCCCTCCCCTTGTAAATAGCGCCATATCCCCCCTCCCCTTGTATAAGGAGTTGCACAGCCCCCTTTCCCTTTGGATATAGCGCTGCACAGCCCCCCTCCCCTTGTATATAGCGCTGCACAGCCCCCTCCTCCCCTTGTAATAGCGCTACACAGCCCCCCTCCTTCCCTTGTATAGAGCACTACACAGCCCCCTCTCCCCTTGTATATACTGCCACACAGCTCCTTAAAAAAAAAAAGTAAGGTTGTACTTACCTTGCCCCGTTACAGGCTACACTGCCTCTCCGGCGGGACATATGCGCAGACCGGCGTGATGATGTGACGTCATCAGCCCAGCCTGCGCGACTCCTAGCGCCTTATAGGCTGCAGGCCTAATATGACCTGCAGCCTATAGTATTCATTTGTATGTGCATCCTGAGGATTCACATACAAGTCACTGTGGCTGTCGATGGCACCGGAGCCCTCTCCGGTGCTAGCGACGCCACTGCTTTCGCCCGTAACAGTGTGTGGGCTTTAAAGTTTGAGCGGGCGGATTGTGGAAGGTGCGCGGCCGCGCACCTTTATGGGGAACACTGCAGCTCATATAAAAAGACACAACATATGTTAATTAAATTGTCCAAATACAGACATACAATGGTACAATTTGTCTGAATCAATGTCCCTTTTTAAATCATTCTGCTATATTTACGTTTTACGTATAACGGTGGTTTGTCCAGTATGCAGTAACTTAAGTTTAGTGCATATATTGCATAACTTCTTTGCGCCATTAGCTACTTGTTTATTATATTTCAATTATTATTATTTCTTTTATAGGGCCATATACTTTCAGAGTCCTCTCTGTTTCCTTCTGCAGCAAGACCAATGATGCAAATCTTATGTAAAACATATTCTGTCTGCATGCAGCATGCTACAGAGCAGGGGGAGCTGAGCAACTGGCGTATAGTTTCATAGAAATAATTATTTATTTAAACTTCTGCTAAGTCCAGAGTTTGACTTTTTCAGCCCTATTGCTTTTCTTATGTAGGAAACAAATCGTCCGGGTGTTTTCCCTGTTAAAAGCTGAGGGGTCCTGATAGGAAACTCCTTGAGGTCATCACATTTTCACGTAGGATATTGAGTATCTGTTTATTTTACTTTTCATCATTCCAAAATTCAACTTTTCCTCTTTCTCTCTCTTCTTCTCTAGATGATAAGATATTTCAAGAGAAACTTAAATCTGTAATAAATCAAAGACATTCTTCGCTTGGTGGGCGAACTACAATTAGTCCTGTACTTTCAAGCAGAGGTCAGTTGAATCTTTCATTTATACTGTTGAAAAGATATTTTAAAGCATATTTTATTTACAAAAAACATGTGATAGCTTAACCCCTTAATCTTGAAGTTATATTAACCCCTTCCCGTCGTGAACAATGTTCAGATTTTCATTTTCATTTTTTCCTCCCCACTTTCCAAAAGCCATAACTTTTGCATTTTTCCGTTGGTATTGTCCTATAAAAGTTTGATTTTTGCGGGATCAGTTGGTTTTTCGTAGCGCCATTTATTGTGCCATATACTGTACTAGGAAACAGGAAAAAGTTATTTGTGGTGTAGAAAATGAAAAAAAATGTGATTCCTCCATTGTTTTTTGCACTTAGTTTTTACGGAATTCACTGTGCAATTAAAGCAACCTGTTAACTGTATTCTGTGGGTCAATACGATTACGATAATACCAAATATATATAGTTTTTTTCTAAGTTTTAATACTTTTACAAGGAAAAAAACTAAGTGTAAAAAAAAATAAATATATTTTGTGTCACCGAACTCTGAGAGCCATAAAAATGTTTCTTTTTTCGTCGATGAAGTGGTATGAGGGCTTATTTTTTGCGGGATGAGCTGTCGTTTTTAATGCTACCATTTTTGGGTTCATAAAAGGTTTGTAGAACTTTTTATTCCATTTAGTTGTGGGAGATGAGGTAACCATAAAATAGCGATTCTGGAGTTTGCTTTTTTTTTTTTTTTTTACGGTGTATACCGTGCAGGTTAAATAATGATATATTGTAATAGTTCAGGCTTTTACGGAAGCGGTGGTACCAATTATGTTTAGTTTTTTTTTTTTTTTACAGTGCTTTAGGGGGAAAATGGGAAGAGGTTTTTTTTTTGAACTTTTTAATATTTTTTTTTATTTTACAAATGTTTTAATTTTTTTTTTTTATTAGTCCCCCTAGGGGACTTTAACCAGCGATTGTAGGATTGCTTGCACTATATACTGCAATACTAACGTATTGCAGTATATCTTCTTTCTGACAGGCTTCTATTAAGCCCTACCAGAGGCAGGGCTTAATAGGAGCACAAAGATGGCAGACCTGGGGGCCTTCATTAGGCCCCCAGGCTGCCATAGCAACCATCGCCACAATTGCATTGCGGGGGATGCGATGAGCTACTCTTTCTAACGATTTAAATGCCGCTGTCGCTATTGACCGCGGCATTTAACGGGTTGAACGAGCGGGATTGCGCTCGAGTGCGGTCCCGCTCTGAACTGTGAAATGTCAGCTGTAACATACAGACGACACCCGCATTGTGTGAAGCGCGCTCACTCAGTTTTTCCATCATCTCATTCAAAGAGCTATAATTTTTCTGTCGACATACACTACCGTTCAAAAGTTTAGGGTCACTTAGAAATGTCCTTATTTTTGAAAGAAAAGCACAGTTTTTTCAATGAAGATAACATTAAATTAATCAGAAATACACTCTATACATTGTTAATGTGCTAAATGACTATTCTAGCTGCAAACGTCTGTTTTTTAATGCAATATCTACATAGGTGTATAGAGGCCCATTTCCAGCAACCATCACTCCAGTGTTCTAATGGTACATTGTGTTTGCTAACTGTGTTAGAAGGCTAATGGATAATTAGAAAACACTTGAAAACCCTCGTGCAATTATGTTAGCACCGCTGTAAATAGTTTTGCTGTTTAGAGGAGCTATAAAACTGACCTTCCTTTGAGCTAGTTGAGAATCTGGAGCATTACATTTGTGTGTTGGATTAAACTCTCAAAATGGCTAGGAAAAGCGAGCTTTCATGTGAAACTCGACAGTCTATTCTTGTTGTTAGAAATGAAGGCTATTCCATGCGAGAAATTGCCAAGAAACTGAAGATTTCCTACAACGGTGTGTACTACTCCCTTCAGAGGACAGCACAAACAGGCTCTAACCAGAGTAGAAAGAGAAGTGGGAGGCCCCGCTGGAAAACTGAGCAACAAGACAAGTACATTAGAGTCTCTAGTTTGAGAAATAGACGCCTCACAGGTACTCAACTGGCAGCTTCATTAAATAGTACCCGCAAAACGCCAGTGTCAACGTCTACAGTGAAGAGGCGACTCCGGGATGCTGGCCTTCAGGGCAGAGTGGCAAAGAAAAAGCCATATCTGAGACTGGCTAATAAAAGGAAAAGATTAATATGGGCAAAAGCACACAGACATTGGACAGAGGAAGATTGGAAAAAAGTGTTATGGACAGACGAATCGAAGTTTGAGGTGTTTGGATCACACAGAAGAACATTTGTGAGACGCAGAACAACTGAAAAGATGCTGGTAGAGTGCCTGATGCCATCTGTTAAGCATGGTGGAGGTAATGTGATGGCCTGTGGTTGCTTTGGTGCTGGTAAAGTCGGAGATTTGTACAAGGTAAAAGGGATTTTCAATAAGGAAGGCTATCACTCCATTTTGCAACGCCATGCCATACCCTGTGGACAGCGCATGATTGGAGCCAATTTCATCCTACAACAGGACAATGACCCAAAGCACACCTCCAAATTATGCAAGAACTATTTAGGGAAGAAGCAGGCAGCTGGTATTCTATCTGTAATGGAGTGGCCAGCGCAGTCACCAGATCTCAACCCCATAGAGCAGTTGTGGGAGCAGCTTGACCGTATGGTACGCAATAAGTGCCCATCAAGCCAATCCAACTTGTGGGAGGGCCTTCTGGAAGCATGGGGTGAAATTTCTCCCGATTACCTGAGCAAATTAACAGGTAGAATGCCAAAGGTCTGCAGTGCTGTAATTGCTGCAAATGGAGCATTCTTTGACTAAAGCAAAGTTTGAAGGATAAAATTATTATTTCAAATAAAAATCATTATTTCTAACCTTGTCAATGTCTTGACTATATTTTCTAGTCATTTTGCAACTCATTTGATAAATATAAGTGTGAGTTTTCATGGAAAACACAAAATTGTCTGGGTGACCCCAAACTTTTGAACGGTAGTGTAGCTTTATAAGGACTTTCTTTTGCGGGACAGTTTTTTTAATAACAGCATTTTGAGGTACATATAATTTATTCAACTTTTATTAACTTTTTTAGTGGGGAAATGGGAAAAAAAAAACTAAAAGTTCACCATACTTGTTTGCGTCTTAAATTTATGCCGTTTACCATGTGGAATAAATAAAATAATTTTATTTTGTGGGTTATTTTGATTGCGGCGATACCATATTTTTTATTTTTATTTTTTTTAAATGTATTACTAGTTTTACACAGTAAAAAAAACTTTTTCCCACCATATTTTAAGAGCAATAACTTTTTTTTTTTCTGCTAACATAGCTGTATGGGCTTTTGTTTTGCGAGACGACTTGTCATTTTTATTAGTACCATTTTGAAATACATACAAATTTTTAATCGCTTTTTACCCACAAAAATTTGAAGGCACGATGAACAGAAAACAAAAATTCTGGCATTGTTTTTTATTTTATTTATTACAACGTTTACCGTGCAGGTTAAATAATGTAATTTTTTTATAGTTGGGATCGTTACGGATGCGACGATACTAAATATGTGTCATTTTTTTTACTTTACTTTCTTCATAATAAAGATATTAGTAAGAGGGAAAAAAAGTTTGTTTTTTTTTTTAGTCCCACTAGGGGCTTTACACTATGTGATCATTTGATCGCTTTTAAAATACCCTGCAATACTTGTGTATTGCATTATATTGTGCTTGTCCGTGTAAAACTGACAGGCATCTGTTAGACGGCCGCATCTGAATGGTTAAACGGGCTCAGATGATGGGAGACCACTGCTATTGCTCTCCGATCGTTGCCCTGAAGCCAGAGGCTGTTAGCAGCAACCTGGGCTTCAGGAGCAGAGCGCCTCAATTTGAGGTTAACCACTTCTGAAGTGTCACCGTGAGAAGGTGGCGCTTCAGAAGAACTATCCTGTGGCCGCCGTAAAAACACTTAATACGGCAGTCGTATAAAGTTTTGTCCTGAATTTACACTTGGGGTTTGCACAACGTGTTGTTAAGTTAGTATTTTTACCAGAGCCAAGTCATAATACTGTATAATTTCCTTAATCTGGCCTCAATAGGACCTGATACAATGTTCGCACAAAATCTACAACTATAACTATTTTTGAATTAAAGGAATTTCCTAAATAGTTTTCTCTGATTAGTATTCTGCTTGTAGGTTTCCAAACTAGTGTCGGATTATTGTTTCTAGTTGATCAAATACCAGATTTAGGTGGGATTCACACGACAGGGTTTCCCGGCCGGGTGCCGGCCGTTCATAAATCGGCCGGCACCCGGCTGCATTAGGAATAATAGACCCCTAATGGGGCTATTCACACGACCGATTTTTTGACGGCCGGGAAAACCGGCCGTCAAAAGATAGGACATGCTCTATTTTCGGCCGGGTGCCCGGCCGCCCGGCTCCCATAGAAGTCTATGGGGCCGGGTAATACACGGCCATCACCGGAATGTGTCCCGAGTGATGGCTGGGTCTACCGTCGCTCGCGCACTCTCTCTCCTCCTCACAGTGCAGAGTGCATGTGAGGAGGAGGAGGAGGGTCTTTTATTGCTCGCTGTAGGAGTCGGAATCCCTAATCCCCGGCCGGGGATTGGGGATTCCGCTACAGGAGAAGTGCGTGACTACACTGTCCCTATATGGACACAGCGAAGTCACTCACTTCTGCAGCGGAATCCCCGACTCTATGGCCGGGGATTCCGCTACAGGAGAAGTGACTACACTGTCAATATATGGACACAGCGAAGTCACTCACTTCTGCAGCGGAATCCCCGATTCTATGGCCGGGGATGCCGCTACAGGAGAAGTGCGTGACTACACTGTACATATATGGACACAGCGAAGTCACGCACTTCTGCAGCGGAATCCCCGACTCTATGGCTGGGGATGCCGCTACAGGAGAAGTGAGTGACTACACTGTCCATATATGGACACAGTGACGTCACTCACTTCTGAAGCGGAATTCCCGACCTGTGGCAGGGAATTCCTCATCAGGAGAAGTCAGTGACTACACTGTCCATATATGGACATTGAAGTCAGTGACTTCTCCTGGAAGGGGGGGATGGGTACAACCTACTGGGGGCTGTGTGGCGTCACCTACAGGGGGCTGTGTGGCATCACCTACAGGGGGCTGTGTGGCATCACTTACAGGGGGCTGTGTGGCATCACCTACAGGGGGCTGGGTGGCATTACCTACCAGGGGGGCTGTGGCATTATCTACAAAGGGCTGTGTGTGGCAACAAATTTAAATGAAATTCATCCGATTTTAAAACGGACAGGGAAAAAAACGGGTGCAAATCGGGTCCAAATCGGCCGGTAAAAACGGCAACTCGGTCCGGAACGGAATCGTAACGGATGCAAACCGGCCTGGAAAAACGGCCGATTTTCCCGGCCGACACTCAGACCCTGTTGTGTGAATGAGGCCTAAGGGAATGCCACTGGTGATATTGACAATAGAATGCAAATTTTGCTTAAAATAGTTTCAAATTCTAATGTAAACGTTGGTATGTTCCCACAGGTAGGAGACGCTGCAGATTTTCTGCAAAAGAATCTCAAAAATACACAGGTAAATCAGTCACAGAAAACCGCAGCAAATAGTGCAATTTTGCTGCAAATATTGCTAAATGGATTTTCTGCAGCGGGTTTACTTGCAGATATAGTGTAAAGCATTGAATGTAGCAAACTTTATATTTGCACCAGCTTTTCCTCTGCGAAAAACGCTGTACAACCCTCAACTTGAGTATTTTAGTGCAGAAAATTTTTATCCACTTTGCTGCTACTTAAAATGCTGTGGAATTTCCGCACAGAATTCTGTTGCAGAAAGTTTTCCAGTGTTTACGCTGTGTGGGAACCCAGCCTTAGAGTGGAGGCAAAGCCCACTGATTATTTTTTTTTGCGTTTTATTTTCCTTTAGTGAAAAAAAAATAATCACTCAAAAGAATGCATTTAGAAGTTTAGTATTGAGCTTATTTGCTCTTGAGAAATTATCTAACTGTTTTGGGTCAGGAAAAAATATTTGCTCTTAGGAAGCAAAAAACGATGTTTGAATATGTCTCTAACCTTTTTTTCAGCTTATGTAACTGTATTTATCACATAGGCTGTGTTTATCCGACATACACACAGCATGTAAAATCACAGCAGTAGTTAATGCAATGAGTTCATAGGGATTTCATAATGGTCCATTTAATAAAATAGCATATGCAAGTTCTTTGGCATAATACAGCACACAGTAGCAAAAACATCTACAAAACGTAAAAAAAACATCAAGAAAACTCTGAACAAGAGCTGTCCGTGCTATTAAAAATTTGAGTGGTCCGATGTTTGAAAAGATGACCGAATAGAGGTTGCTCATAAAAACTTAGATTGGCCTTGAGCTGCACTGAAGAACATTAATAAGGCTATGGTAAACTAACATTTATTAACATATGGGCAACCTATGGGCTACAGGTTTTTGCAAGTTCAATCTCTTTGAACAAGTTTTGTGTCTTGTTTTATGATGTTTGCTGACATCGTCAGACTAACAGGACAATCCTTTTCCATAAGCACTGATGGGGCACAACAGCAGGTAAATTTGAGCTGAGCTGCAGTACCTGGCCGCTGTACAAGATTTAACGATAAAGAGGCCATTGTTCTGACAAATGGCGGGGGACCCAGGAAACCGGTTTAATGACAAATGTATACAAATGTATATATAAATCAAGAATTGCTCAATAACATTAGTAATTTTCACTATGAAAAGGTGGTGTTTTAATCTATTTTTTACAGTGTGTAGTTTGCATTGAAATCTTTCATGTTTCAGTAGATTTTAGTTGACTTATTAGTAATGGTTAGTTCAGTGACAAAATGATTTGGTATTGCTGAATAAATAGCCTTTTGCATAAAGTTATGAAGTGAAAGTAGACTTTGAATATTTGTATTTTTCTTTCATGTAGGAGCAGATACTTCTGTATTTTCATCACAGCAGCATATCCATCTTTCTGTGGTTGAGCGGTCTCGTTCCAAGAGTTTGCCAGCATCTCCCTCTAGTTCACCAAGAGTGCTGCCAAAAAGGATAGGAGGAAGCTTGAGTAAGAGTATAGTTGATTTGACTGACCCTCTTAAACGCGAGCAAGCAATAGAAGATGGAATGTGCAAATCTGACCACAGATTAGAAGTGCTGAAAATCGAAGAAGATCAAAATCTCAGCAGTTGTGAGTCAGCCCAAACAATGTGTGAGTCAGGTATGCCTCCTGACTGTATCACAATTACAGAGCCGCCTAGAGAAGCCTTGGACCAATACACTCTAAATGATGAGTCAAGTATGTTAACACCTCAAGAAATCACTGGAGAAGACCTCGTTTTGAGGAGACCTGATAAACTGAAAGGAATATACTCTCCTAGAAAAGGGCAAGGCAATGTTGCTAGCATTAGTCTTGCTTTTCCTTCAAGTGGATCTCTACCCAGTACAAGTTGGGCAGATGTTACTGAAAAGAAAAAATTTGAAGAATGGGGTAGTCTTGCCTTCTCCCCAGAATTTGTTCTTACTCATGCAAATCCAGTCAATATGGAAGAAAGGTATTGTATTTTTTTCTTTTATTAGAAATCCACTTGCATACATAAAATACAAAAAATGTAAGGAGGAATCCTCCAGCTCACCATTTAGCAGGATTTTGACTGCAGGCAGCGCCAGGATTGCCGCGACGGCACACGGCATTGAAATAGGAAAGCAGAAGCGATCCAGCGCTTTGAAATTTTAAAAATGAAACGTGTTTACATTTTATTCAAATTTTTAAAAACAGAAGATAGTTTCCAGGTACAGGGAAGTAAATCAGTGATGTTTGCCTACGCGTTTCAGACGTATACTACGTCCTTCCTCATGGCTTGTGAGTTGAGGAATACAAACAATTGGAGGCTTATATCCGGTAATCGCAGGTGAAGTAAATTGCGGTTCATCTTGATTTTACTGGAACGAGTATGCAAACATCACTGATTTACTTCCCTGATCACTGATTTAAAAGTTCAAAGCGCTGGATCTTCGCTTTTTTCTTCTTTCCTATACATAAAATACATAGAGGACAATGTTAATAGATTAGTTATTTATTCACAGAGCTACTAAATGAGTGTAAATCATGTATAGACCTACTAATGCCCATTACAAATATCAGACCTTGAAGACTGATTTATGATTTTGGATAAATTTTTCTCTCACATGCAATTTAATTGCAAAAGGTAAAATATACTTATTTAAAGAGAACCTTTCACTACCCCATACATGTGCAGCTTAGTTCACCATGTTAAAAGGTGCTGCTGCACAAACCCTGGGGCACTTTAAACTACTTACACAACCTATCTGTACATATAGGGAACTAGAGGACTGTCTCAAGATGCAAAAATGTAGCATATATAAAAAAAGAAAGGAAAAATTCACGTATATCTAAATAGAGACGTCCAAACATGTAGACCAAGCGTGACTTGGTGCATTTACCAAAAACATATGGATAAACCTACAACCAAAAGGTCAATACTAGCACAAACGATCATGAATTATTAGTAAAAAAAAATCACTTTATTGGGGGATAGATACAAAACATTTGAAAGATAAGTCACACAATGTAAAAAAACATGGCGTTGGCCTGTGCAGGAAAGGATGTAATAGTCAGGGCATATACATGCATAAATTAAAGTATGCAGACATGTGGATACAGGAGTGAGTGGAAGGACAATAAACGCACCTAGTGCATCATATGCAAAGGTTTACTACAGTCAATAACAATATATCATACTAATGATAATGACATGAAGGTAGGGAAGTATATATGTGTGTAACAAGAGACAGAGCATTGGCATCATCCAAAAAGCGTATCAAGTCAAAATAGCCACGAGACTGAAAAGGACAAAAATGCCCTACAAAGTAGAGTACACACCTATATTCATGTTCCTGCACAGGGGAGACACCAAAACCCGACGCGCGTTTCTGCTGATGCCATCGTCCAGGGGTGGCGTCATCCTGGCGGGGACCTCATTTTTATAGTTAATTGACAAAACAGGCACCAGTCAGAGGATCACAGAGGAGGGAGATGGAACGGCGTTAAGCCGAGGGTACAAAGATGGCCCCACCCCACTTCTGGTGCCGCGTCATCAGAGAGGATGTGACGCGGTGATGTCTGACATCCATCACCGATTGGAGACAACGGACGAAAGGTGCGTAGGCCGTAGACTTTAAACTACTTATCTAGCCTCCTTCATTTTTGAGATATTGGTGATGTTATATTTTACGCCTGATATGCAAATTAGCCCCTGTACTGTTAGTGGGGTGTTTCTTTTCATGGAAAGGGCAGTGGGGTGTAATACTTAGCTCTCTGAAACTGTCCAATCAGCTACGGACGGTGTCAGATTGGCTTGTGCTGTGTGATCTCTCTCTCTCGAGATAACAGTCTTGTCATCACTGTCTCACAAGTGCTGGAGAGAGGTATGCGCGCGTGCACTCTCTCCAGCTCTTATCAGACGGTGATGACAAGACTGTAATCTCGCGAGAGAGATCACACAGCACAAGCCGCTCTGACACTCCGTTGCTGACTGGACAGTGTCTGACAAGAGCTGGAGAGAGCACAGCTCCGACGCCGCTGCTGCCGCCATGGTACAGAAGAGGAGGAGAAGAAGAATGCAAATGAATTCTTCTTCTTCTCTTCTGTTCCATAGCGGCAGAGCTGTGCGCTTGCGCGCACGCACTCCTCTCTCCAGCTCTTTTCAGACAGTGATGACAAGACTGTGTGTGATCTACGCTGTCCGTAGCTGATTGGACAGTGTTAGAGTGCTAAGTATCATGCCCCCCCCCTGCACTTTCCATGAAACGAAACGCCACACTGACAGTACATGGGCTAATTTACATATTGGAAGCCAAATATAACGGCACAGATCTCTCAAACGGAGGAGGAGGCTAGACAAGTAGTTTAAAGTGCCCCAGGTCTGTGCAGCAGCTCCTATAACATGGTACATGCACTCAGCTGCACATGTATGGGGTAGTGAAAGTAAGCTTGTAAAACTTGGTTTCTTCATTGTATACAGTACAAGTGCTTATGTGCTATAACCGCGTGTAAATGTTTGGTGGGATGTTATTTACACACAGCACAGTTATGTGAAGATAAGGAAAATAAAAAACAAAATATGGGATATCCTCCAACATGCTAATTCGGCAACTTACTGGGTTGATAAAGTGTTTAGATGTGGATATTGATATAGCTAAGACAGCACTTTCTGTACACCTTCGCTACCTATTTTTCTTTCTTAAATTTTCAAATAATACAGCAATTTTGCAAATAGTCTTCACTATTAATATCCTACCTTTTAGGGTCTACAGCTGTAATACAGACCTATTCGTGTCTGTGGTAAAAAAAAAGAAAAATAAACCCTGTGCAATATGATACTGCAGTAATATTAACTTCTCGCTTCTTTTTAATCAAAATTCTGCATATTAGTGTCAAACAAGTTAAAACTATACAGCATTAGAATAGGACTCACAGGTTCACAAAGAAAAAACAATTATTACAAGTGATCATGCGTAATCTGTGACACACGGACTGCAGAAGAAAGTCATGACAAATCGTCAAATAAGTAATAATACAAGAAATCAAATGGTCATCCCATCTTATCTTTAACAGGAAAATATGCAGACTAGTCAGAATAAGCTTCATGTACATAAAATAGTCTAAAATCTATCTAGCCTTGCGGCTTTGCATTAGCTGATAAAGGGATGAATGAAGTGGCACAAATATTGTAGTTCAGGCCTTATGTTCAAAATCCAACTAGGACTTCCATATTGTCAAACAATTTTCTCTAGATTGGTGTTTCCAGACTGCCAATTCGTCAAAATGGCAGATCTGAGAGACCTTTTCTATCCACATATCAATTGTGGGGAGGTCAACATTTCTACACCTTAATGGAATCTGTAAAGTTGCTTCTGAGATCAGTAAAATAGGTAAGTTGTTTATTTTTTGAGGGACATAAAGTGGTAGAATGTTTCCACACAGTTTGAGGTCCGGCGTAATATAATTTAGATACAAGTCTAAGGGCCATTTTAAGCAGGGTTTAATAGTTTACATACCATGTAAGATCTCTCATATTGCTCGAGAATTTCATCTAAATATTTCTCAGTGTCTGATTTAGGTCTAAAACCTCAATATGATTTAGAGATGTCAGATATAGGATCTTGCAGGTTGGTGGGATCGAAAACCAAGGTGTCTTTGAGAAATGTATATATTGTATTCTCCATCTTTTAACAATCACATCTAAGGTAATGAGCTTAGATGTGATCGCTATTAGCTGGATCCTGAGTATCAGAGACACGCAGGCCCAACTTTCAGCCGAGCCGACCCACAGCTGACCTGATTAAAATGGAACGATTCTTCTTTGTATACAGAAAACATAGAAGCTGTTTCTTACAAAGTTTAAAAGGAAAATCTATTTAAAAGTTGCTTAAAATTAGATAAAACATTGATTTATTAAAAAAGAAATTCACTTCAAAGCTGTACATAGCCTTAAAATCTGCATTAAAAGTTTTGTCTTTGTAAATTCTTTACCTTTTGACTAATTTGGAGCTTTTGTTTTATTCGCTTTCCCATTTACAGCTAAAGGGGTGTCTGCTAACAAAATCCAGCAGGATTTTGAA
This sequence comes from Rhinoderma darwinii, assembly GCF_050947455.1. Lineage (NCBI taxonomy): Eukaryota > Metazoa > Chordata > Amphibia > Anura > Rhinodermatidae > Rhinoderma > Rhinoderma darwinii. The sequence goes on from NC_134690.1 coordinate 265,961,105, forward strand.
TGTGACGTTCTAATCTTCAGACAGAACACATCGTATAAAGCAAAGCTTTATTAAAGATCCACCGGATAGGTCATCAGTACATGATCTGTGGGAGTCCGACACCCGGATCCCGCACCTTTAAGCCGATCCGGCTACCTCCGAGCATCGGACGCACATGCGGGAAGCAGTTTGCTCTGGCTACTGAATAGCGTCCAGCTGCAGTTTTGTAGCTCTGCTCCTATACAAGTGAATAGGAGCAGAGCTGCAGTCCAGCAGACGGCCGCTATGCTATGTACGAAGCCAACTGCTTCTGGCTCCGTACATTGCATAATGGGCCATAACATCCGGTGCCCATGGGCAGCCGGAGCGGCTTAACGGTTCGGGGTGTCTGACCCGCACCGATGATATACTGATGGCCTATCTGGTGGATAGGTGATCAGTTGTTCATTGGTGGACAACCCTTTTAATATTTAGAACAATGTTAATATGTTGTGCCAGAAATTTAACTTTCCTTTATTCATTATAAATTTCTTTGAATTAAGTATATTGATAATATTTTTATATTGTGTTAAACTAAGGCTTTGTTCACATCTGCGTTCAGTATTTTCATTGCTCTTCTCCATCATAGGATTCGAGCAACAAAAATACTAGAAGCGCCAGATCCGTCGCATGACTGGCACCCGACGGAACCCATTGACTTTAATGGGTTCCGTCGCGTTTCCGTCATGGTGTTTGTCGTTTTAATGGACAAAATAGAGCAGTACGCTGCGCTATTTTGTCCGACATATTTGCCTGGCTCTGCAATGGAGGCTGCTGATGTGAATGACGCCTAAGATGCTCTTCATACAAACAAGTAATAGGATGTATTTGTCTATACAGACTTCGCCGTTTTCACAATTGATTTGATTTTATGATGTGAATAAAGTGACAATTTTATAGCATTTTTTTATTATTTTTTTAAGATCCGTTGATGAATGTATGCACCTTGTGTGTGGCGGGCTTTATAGTCTTTTATGTGGAGTGCTAATTACTATGCCAGATATCATGGTAGCTGATGTTTTCAACGAAGTCATACAAGCTGATGTCCTTATAGTGTTAGTCAATCATCCATCTTCACTTATTCAACAAGGAGTCCTGAAAGTAAGATTTTACCTTTCTTCATTGTGTGCTTATCACTTGTTTATTGTGCTTGTTTTAAAGTCCTTTCACCTCGGCAAAATGCCGCTAAACGAGAGACGATCGACAATATAGCATATATGTAACGATCGGCGCTCGTTTCTTCCATTTAAATGGCGGAATGACTGCAAGTATGGGGATGAACGATCATTAGACCACAAACATTTTGATTCCTGTCAGCAGCACATTCCCTTATTACACAGGGAGATGTGCTGTCGAACTAGCGTTTTTTATTTTTTTTGGCCGCATTAAAGATTCAATCAGTCAATGAATGAGCGCTTATCTTAACTGCTTATTACTTCACAGAGAGTTGGCAATGTATTAAATACTTTAAATATATTAAATAATTTGTGCTGCACAGAACACAAGGGGGTTTGAGGGGGTATCTAAAAAAGGGGTTAACTTACAATGTCGAACTTTGAGGTTCTTACTTTTATGTGATTGTATGGCAACAACTAAGCTCCCATGCTGAGTTGCATACAAACAACACTTGAAGTTTATTTGCCCATGCTCTTTTTAAGACCATTGATCATGGGGATACATAACTGCATGTTGCCATGAACTATAACATGATATGGATAAAAACGCCTATACTTTTTCCTACTGCACATTATTTGTTTGCACCCTTGGTGTTCACAGTGCACAAGATTGAGTCAGAACGATGTAGTCGTTTTGAAGAGAAAAGAAGGCTCACTAAACTACTGTCAGGCTGTGTACATTGCTTGTTGATTCATTGATTGATTAACTTTTAACAACTTTTTTTGATGGGGGTATTGAAAATAAAACCCATCAATTTATACATTGGTTTTTTTTGCGCTTTAAATTCACGCCGTTCTCCACGTGGCATAAATAATGTTACCCTTATGCTTTGGGTTGGTACGATTACAGCGATACCAAATATGTCTCGTTTTTATTTGTGTTACTACTCTTGCATAATAAAACCACATTTCGTGGAAGAATGGGGAATGGAAAAAAAAATGGTTTTTTTGCATTTTTTTAATGTTGTTCATCGTGTAGTTTAAATAATGAGTTGACTTTATTATACGGGTCGTTGAGATCATGGTGATAAAATATATGTGTATTATTTTTACTTTTTTTTAACACTTTCGCTAAATAAAATTACTTTTTATGTAAAAAAAAAATCATTTTATTTTTACTGTTAACACTTTTTTTTTTTCCTAATAAACTTTATTATACTTTAACACTTTTTTTTTGGGTCCCACTAGGAGACTTCAAAATGTGATCTGATGATCACTTATATAATGCTTTGGTATACAGTGTAAAACTGACAGGCAAGATATTAGACAAGACCTAATGGGCATACAGCCCTGGCAAGCCTGAAGGCCTTTGTTAGGCCCACGGTGGCCAAGGCAACACATCGTGCCCCCGATCATGTCGTGGGGAACTCATAGGGTGGCAGAAGTAGCCCCCTACCTCTGTAGCCACATAGATGCTGCTGTCACCATTGACTGCGGCATCTAAGGGTCGGGATCGGAAGTAACACCGATCCCAGTCATTGCCGTGGGATATCTGCTATATATTACAGCCTGAGCCCTCCAAGGGTGGTGCAGACACAGCTCCTGTGCCCATGCATCCACCTGGCATACCATTAAATCCTATTGCAGTCAATAGACCGCAAATTAGGGCCTAATGGTATTCTCATGTTAATGGATAATAAGTGGTCTCTGGTAATAGGAGCCAAAGGCTAACAAAATATTTGTAAATTGCTCTTTCCATCAATTCTCTTATCCAGCTGCAAGAACAGTCAACCCTTTTTATCTGGATTTCTGCATTGGTTACTAATAAAATGTGGTCTGATTTTATCTGTCATTATAGACAAACACCATTTAACTAACCTAATAACACATAAACACTGATTTGTCTTTTATTGAGCTCATTGAGTAGACAACCACAGTGTAGGGGGAAAAAGTAAGTGAACCATTGAATTGAATAACCTATAGATCCTGTATCACTGCCTAAAGGAACGATTAAAATATGATTTTTATTATAGAAAACCTTACTAAAATAAGGGCTAAATAGCCAATTGTACTAATAGAGGCATAAGCACGGTAGACCAGACAGAGGAGGAACGGTTACAATATTGTTGTTAGCACCATTGCTGCCAACCAACAATTCCCCCAGTCTGAATTTTAATATAACACCTGGTCAATCCGTGCCACTAACACGTGTCCCTACGCGTTTCCGCACCGTTATTGTCACAGTGCTTCATCAGGGGTACACTGATGTGATTTCAACACATCGATTTAGATTAGTATGGCCGGGAGACACCTATTGCGTGTCTCGTTTACATTCACCCGGCTCGTATACGACACTGGTCAGCTGGTCGAACACGAGCCGAGTGAAATGCCGGACATAAATAGTACTAAGCCCCTCCCTCCTGAAGTGACGCGGCGGCCGTGCAGCCAACCCATGTCGAGCCACGCACATGACGCGGCCCAACCAGGGCCGGCCCCCCGGCGTTCGCCGTCACCACAGGAGTGAAGGACAAAAGCGTCCATGGTAACCAGGGATCACAAGGCGGCCAGATCTCACTGGTATCTAAGAGGTAGCTAAGGAGAGGATCCAGGAAAGCGACGCGGCGATCGTAGACCGCAGCATTAGCAAACTATGTCACCACAGTGTGACATCCATATGAGGAGGGACATAGCGATGACAGACATAAATTCCCGATCACCAGGGGTATCTCGGGGGCAACCAACGGAGGACCAGTGATGTCACCGCGATATTATCGCAAAACAGAGGGCTGGACCCAATATAGTAACCACGGGGCAACCATATTGGAAAAGGATGAAAATACGGTATATACCCAGGAGTATAGCCAGTCGGGGTCACAGCAGTGCTATCAAAGGAAACAATTATACGATATTTGTTCATTGAGACCCGCCCAATGGATTTTCCGCATGCATACCATGAAACCGGCGGGTCTCAATGAACAAATATCGTATAATTGTTTCCTTTGATAGCACTGCTGTGACCCCGACTGGCTATACTCCTGGGTATATACCGTATTTTCATCCTTTTCCAATATGGTTGCCCTGTGGTTACTATATTGGGTCCAGCCCTCTGTTTTGCGATAATATCGCGGTGACATCACTGGTCCTCCGTTGGTTGCCCCCGAGATACCCCTGGTGATCGGGAATTTATGTCTGTCATCGCTATGTCCCTCCTCATATGGATGTCACACTGTGGTGACATATTTGGCTAATGCTGCGGTCTACGATCGCCGCGTCGCTTTCCTGGATCCTCTCCTTAGCTACCTCTTAGATACCAGTGAGATCTGGCCGCCTTGTGATCCCTGGTTACCATGGACGCTTTTGTCCTTCACTCCTGTGGTGACGGCGAACGCCGGGGGGCCGGCCCTGGTTGGGCCGCGTCATGTGCGTGGCTCGACATGGGTTGGCTGCACGGCCGCCGCGTCACTTCAGGAGGGAGGGGCTTAGTACTATTTATGTCCGGCATTTCACTCGGCTCGTGTTCGACCAGCTGACCAGTGTCGTATACGAGCCGGGTGAATGTAAACGAGACACGCAATAGGTGTCTCCCGGCCATACTAATCTAAATCGATGTGTTGAAATCACATCAGTGTACCCCTGATGAAGCACTGTGACAATAACGGTGCGGAAACGCGTAGGGACACGTGTTAGTGGCACGGATTGACCAGGTGTTATATTATAATTCAGACTGGGGGAATTGTTGGTTGGCAGCAATGGTGCTAACAACAATATTGTAACCGTTCCTCCTCTGTCTGGTCTACCGTGCTTATGCCTCTATTAGTACAATTGGCTATTTAGCCCTTATTTTAGTAAGGTTTTCTATAATAAAAATCATATTTTAATCGTTCCTTTAGGCAGTGATACAATTTAACTTATTAAGTGAACGAATACCTATTGTATATCAATGCAACAATTGTTGCTTAACGTCAAACCTATAGATCCTCCCTTAACAGCAATCACCAAACGTTTCCTATAACTGCAAATAAGATTTGCACAAAATTGAGTAAGAATTTTTAACTCTTCCGATGCCTTTACGTGCACAGCCTTCTACGGGTCATCTGTCTGTAGAACATCACAGAAGCATTGTGGAACAGCCAAGTGGTCTTGGGCAAACTTGAGACTGACCATAATGATGTCCCTCTTGGACAGCAGCGTCGTCCTTTGTGGTGTGCTTACATGAACACCATTCTTGTTGACTGTATTTCTAATAGTAGACTCACTAACAGAGGTTTTGGGAGTTTTTAGGGTCTTCGGTAGATTTTCTGCTGTTACCATTGGTTTCTGTCTCAACTAAGGATTGCCTGTTGTTCTGTTGGAGTGATCTTAAATGGACGCCCACTGCTAGTCCTTAATTTAGTTAATTTTCTTCATCTTCATTTGTCTAACAGTGGATTGATGTACACCCAGATCTTTAGCAATGGTTTTTGTATCCTTTTTCAGCTACTTGTATCCATATAACACATCTTCTGAGGTCTTCTGAAACTTGTTTCTTCGAGGCATGGTTCATACTAACCAATCCTTGAGAAGAACAGATTTATGTAAAGGATCTGCCAGGCACAGCTTCGGGGTTAACTCCCAGAACTAATCAGTCAGCACCTGAGAATACATCCCTGAGACTGACTCCTGCTTCCACCATTCAGGCTTGCAGGCTTAGGAGTGGGAGAGCCTATCGTAACCTGGCCAGACTCAGCTAGCTCCCGCCCTCGGTCTATTTAAGCCTGCCCTTCCTGTCCCTCGGTGCTTCTGATTCTTTCCTTGTGGTTTCCTGGCCCAGCTACAGCTCCTGCTATTTTTGATCCTGCTCCATACAGACCCTGGTTGCCCTCCGTTGATTGTTTCTTTTCTGCTCTCGGACTTATTTATGACGAGACTGACAGGACTGCCTTTGCCGAGAGTCAGCTGGTGACCTTAAGTCAGGGTAAGAGACCTGTTGAGGAGTATTGCTCTGACTTTCGGAAGTGGTGCGTAGCTTCTCGGTGGAATGACCCTGCCTTAAGGTGCCAGTTTAGGTTGGGTCTGTCGAATGCCCTGAAAGACCTGCTAGTTAGCTATCCCTCTTCTGACTCCCTAGACCAGGTTATGGCTTTAGCGGTACGACTTGACCGACGTCTCAGGGAACGACAACGTGAACGTTTGTGTTTTCTCCTCTGACTCCCCCATGATGCCTCCCGAAGCTCCGTTGCTTCGTTCCTCCCCGAAAGATTCAGAGATACCTATGCAACTCGGGGCCTCCGTGTCCCCCCAACAACGTAGAGAATTCCGCAGGAAGAATGGTCTCTGCTTCTACTGTGGGGACGACAAGCATCAAGTGAACAACTGTCCTAAGCATAAGATTGCAGCCAGAGAACTTCCGCGTCTAAGTGATCATCGGGGAGGTCACTTGGGCGCACAGGTATTTCCCGTAAATATGAAACGTACTAAGATCTTGCTTCCCTTTCAGGTCTCTTTTGGTGGTAGGTCTGCTACCGGCAGTGCCTTCGTGGATTCAGGGTCCTCTACTAATATCATGTCTGTGGAATTTGCTATGTCCCTTGCTATGCCTCTGATTGATTTGCCTAAACCTGTCCCGGTAGTGGGTATCGACTCCACTCCTCTTGCTAATGGTTATTTTACACAGCATACCCCTGTTTTTGAACTCCTTGTTGGCTCCATGCATTTGGAGCAATGCTCTGTACTGTTGATGCAGGGATTATCGTACGATTTGGTTCTAGGTCTTCCCTGGTTGCAGTTGCATAATCCCACGTTTGACTGGAATACTGGGGAGCTAACCAAATGGGGTAATGAATGTTGTACGTCATGTTTTTCTGTTAATTCTATTTCTCCCCCTAAGGAGGCGAATACGCTACCCGAGTTTGTTCAGGACTTCGCTGATGTTTTCTCTAGGGAGGCCTCCGAAGTGTTACCTCCTCATAGAGAATACGATTGCGCTATCGAATTGGTACCAGGAGCTAAGCTTCCTAAGGGTAGGATATTTAATCTTTCTTGTCCCGAACGTGAAGCTATGAGAGTGTATATCCAGGAATCCCTGGCCAAGGGTTACATTCGTCCCTCTTCTTCTCCGGTAGGTGCTGGCTTCTTCTTCGTGTGGAAGAAGGATGGTGGTCTTAGGCCATGCATTGACTACCGTAGCCTGAATAAGGTCACGGTAAGGAACCAGTATCCCCTTCCTTTGATTCCTGATCTCTTTAATCAGGTTCAGGGGGCCCAATGGTTTTCTAAATTGGATCTACGGGGGGCGTATAACCTTATTCGCATCAAAGAGGGGGATGAGTGGAAGACTGCGTTTAACACGCCCGAAGGCAATTTCGAATACCTCGTCATGCCCTTTGGGTTGTGTAATGCCCCTGCGGTCTTCCAGAATTTCATAAATGAGATTTTGAGAAATTACCTGGGGATTTTTCTCGTAGTGTACCTTGATGACATACTGGTGTTTTCCAAGGACTGGTCCTCCCACATTGAGCATGTCAGGAAGGTGCTCCAGGTCCTTCGGGAAAACAAACTGTTTGCCAAAACCGAAAAATGTGTGTTTGGGGTACAGGAGATTCCATTTTTGGGTCAAATCCTCACTCCTCATGAATTCCGCATGGACCCCGCCAAGGTTCAGGCTGTGGCGGAATGGGTCCAACCTGCCTCCCTGAAGGCGTTAGTGTTTTTTGGGGTTCGCTAATTATTACAGGAGATTTATTGCTAACTTCTCGGTCATTGCTAAGCCCCTTACGGACCTCACTCGCAAAGGTGCTGATCTCCTCCACTGGCCTCCTGAGGCTGTCCAGGCTTTTGAGGTCCTTAAGAAGTGCTTTGTCTCGGCCCCAGTTCTGGTTCAGCCCAACCAAATGGAGCCATTTATCGTGGAAGTTGACGCATCTGAGGTGGGAGTGGGGGCTGTCTTGTCCCAGGGTACCAGGTCCCTCACCCATCTCCGCCCCTGTGCCTACTTCTCCAGGAAGTTTTCGCCAACTGAAAGTAACTATGATATTGGAAACCGCGAACTCTTAGCCATTAAATGGGCATTTGAAGAGTGGCGCCACTTCCTGGAGGGGGCTAGGCACCAGGTAACGGTCCTTACCGACCACAAGAATCTGGTTTTCCTAGAATCTGCCCGGAGGCTAAACCCGAGACAAGCTCGATGGGCGTTATTTTTTACCAGATTAAATTTTTGGGTTACCTATAGGGCTGGGTCTAAAAATATTAAGGCTGATGCACTGTCGCGTAGCTTCATGGCCAGCCCTCCTTCGGAGGAAGATCCGGCTTGTATTTTGCCTCCAGGTATAATCATTTCCTCGATCGATTCTGATTTAGTCTCTGATATTGCTGCTGATCAAGGTGCAGCTCCCGGGAACCTTCCTGAGAACAAGCTGTTTGTTCCCCTGCAATTCCGGCTAAGGGTACTTAGGGAAAATCATGACTCCGCACTATCTGGCCATCCAGGCATCCTGGGGACCAAACACCTCATTACCAGAAATTATTGGTGGCCTGGGTTGCCTAAAGACGTTAAGGCCTACGTCGCCGCTTGTGAGGTTTGTGCTAGGTCCAAGACTCCCAGGTCCCGACCAGCGGGCTTATTGCGTTCGTTGCCCATTCCCCAGAGACCTTGGACACATATCTCCATGGATTTTATCACCGATTTGCCTCCATCCCAAGGCAAGTCGGTGGTGTGGGTGGTGGTGGACCGCTTCAGTAAGATGTGCCACTTTGTGCCCCTCAAGAAACTACCCAACGCCAAGACGTTAGCTACCTTGTTTGTCAAACACATCCTGCGTCTCCATGGGGTCCCTGTCAATATTGTTTCGGACAGAGGGGTACAATTTGTTTCATTGTTTTGGAGAGCTTTCTGTATGAAGTTGGGGATTGATCTGTCCTTCTCCTCTGCCTTCCATCCTGAAACCAATGGCCAAACGGAGAGGACTAATCAATCTCTAGAACAATACTTAAGGTGTTTTGTCTCTGACTGTCAATTTGATTGGGTCTCTTTCATTCCCCTCGCCGAATTTTCCCTTAATAACCGGGTCAGTAACTCGTTAGGGGTCTCTCCTTTTTTTTGTAATTTTGGGTTTAATCCACGGTTCTCCTCCGTTTCACCTGGTAGTTCCAACAATCCCGAGGTAGAGGTCGTTCATCGGGAGCTGTGCACAGTCTGGGCCCAGGTTCAGAAGAACCTAGAGGCGTCCCAGAGCATACAAAAAACTCAGGCTGATAAAAAACGTTCTGCTAACCCCCTGTTTATGGTCGGGGATCTGGTGTGGTTGTCGTCTAGGAACTTGCGTCTCAAGATTCCGTCCAAGAAGTTTGCTCCCCGGTTTATTGGGCCGTATAAGGTCATTGAGGTCCTCAATCCTGTCTCCTTCCGGCTGGAGTTACCCCCGTCTTTTCGGATACACGACGTGTTTCATGCCTCCTCAAACGCTGCTCCCCATCCTTGGCTCCCTCGAGGAGACCTCCTGTTCCCGTCCTCACCCCTGAGGGGGTGGAATTCGAGGTGGCCAGGATTGTGGACAGCAATATGGTCCAAGGCTCCCTCCAGTACCTGGTCCATTGGAGAGGATACGGGCCTGAGGAGAGGACTTGGGTACCCGCCCGGGATGTTCACGCTGGGGTATTGGTCAGGAGGTTCCACCTGCGTTTCCCCAGTAAGCCAGGTCCACTTAGAAAGGGTCCGGTGGCCCCTCATAAAAGGGGGGGTACTGTAAAGGATCTGCCAGGCACAGCTTCGGGGTTAACTCCCAGAACTAATCAGTCAGCACCTGAGAATACATCCCTGAGACTGACTCCTGCTTCCACCATTCAGGCTGGCAGGCTTAGGAGTGGGAGAGCCTATCGTAACCTGGCCAGACTCAGCTAGCTCCCGCCCTCGGTCTATTTAAGCCTGCCCTTCCTGTCCCTCGGTGCTTGTGATTCTTTCCTTGTGGTTTCCTGGCCCAGCTACAGCTCCTGCTATTTTTTTATCCTGCTCCATACAGACCCTGGCTTACCGACTACTCTTCTGCTTTTCGTTTTGTACCTCGCACACTCCTGGCTTGACTCGGCTCGTTCACCACTCTGGTTGCTCACGGTGTTGCCGTGGGCAACGGCCCCTTTTCCTTGCTTGTGTTCCTTTGTATGTTTGTCGTGTTTGTCGTGCACTTACTGAGCGCAGGGACCGCCGCCCAGTTGTACCCCGTCGCCTAGGGCGGGTCGTTGCAAGTAGGCAGGGACAGAGTGGCGGGTAGATTAGGGCTCACTTGTCCGTCTCCCTACCCCCTGCCATTACAATTTATCAGTAACTAGGCTGTGTTTGCCTTTATTTAACAACCAAAGTATCTGCGGCTTAAATAATGTAATAGCTCTCTAGTTGGGGTTGTTACTGACGCGTCGATACCAAATATGTGAACTTTCTTTTATTTATCTTTTGTTGTTTTTTCATAAAGTATTTTGTAAGTGGAAAATTGTTTTTTTTTGTTTCTACTTGGGATTTTTATTTATTTATAAGCTTTTTTTTATTAAACTTTTTATTTTTTATTTTTTTAGCCCCACTTGGGGACTTCACTACGCGATTATTTGATCGCTTTTATAATACACTGCAATACTTCTGCAAAACTGACTGACATCTCTGGCATGGCCTAACATGCATTCACTAGAGGCAGACCTGGCTGCCATAGAAACCATCGGGACCCCGCGATCGCATCGCGGGTGTGCCGATGGAGTGAGAGAGTCACCTCCCTCTAAAATCTCTGAGATGCTGCGTTCGCTATTGACCGCCGCATATGAGGGGTTAAAAGTGCGAGATCGATGTTGATTTCGATCCCGCCCGCTCAAGCAGGTCTGCTGCAAGCTGTCAGCTACGGTAGCTGACAGCAGGGTACTTTTACTCCTCCCAGCAGCGCTGCTTTATTCTGATACAGCACGTAAAAGGGCATATGCATCAGAATAAAGCCCATAAGTGAACGCCATGAAAAGGCGTATTGGCGGTCACAAACGGGTTAATTAGGTAATTTACAATGTATAGCCAATTTATGAATTAATAAAAATATATGAATTCTCTACATGTGGTTTGTTTTACAGGCACTCTACATGTTTGTGGGATCCCTTGTATTTAGCTCTGAAAGTTTTTTGCTTTCTCCGTTACAGTTCCTGCTCAGTGTTCCTGTGTGCTTTGTAGCCAAATCTACACAGGATGTAAAATGAAATTACCCTTCCAGTTCAGGGAGTGAAAATACTAGGGGTGACGAGGGTTAATTTGTTAAGGTCAAAGTAGAGTATTGACATGATATATTCTATGTTTTGTATATATAGATAGATCTAGATTTATTTGTATTTTATCTATTTTTTTAGTTACTGAATGCGTATTTTCATCGGGCATCTAAAGAAGAGAAAGAGACATTTTTAAAGAAAAGTGGTTTCTCCCTGCTTGCCAACCAGTTATATCTCCATCAGGGAAGTCAAAGAGTTTTAGAGTGCTTGTTGGAAATGTTTTTCGGACGGCATATTGGACTGGATGAGGAGTAAGTATTGGACAATTTTTTTTTTTTTGGTTTCTTTATATTATTCCATAACAGCGGCAGACTCAGACTGCAGAGGGCCACTGTGCAAAAACAGTACATGGGCCTTTTGCGCCCCACTAGCTCAGCATTGATCACTTCCCTTATGACTTTCTAACAATCTGTTCATAATTGTGAGCTCGGTGCTTTTGAGGTGGCAGCTGTACAGGTTGCACATATAGAATGCGTGTCCCTGTTCCAAGCAGAGTGTACAGATTATTAAAAAAAACTACTTTTAAAGTGGGAATTTTATTTTTAAAACTTCCATTTCCTGTAAAATATATGTACACTTTATATTAAAATATATTGCATATTTGTACGCACAGCTCTGGACAATAGGCTACTTTTACACAAACTGATTTATCTGTCTATGTGACAATTATTTGGATAGCCAAAATATGGCAAACATAAGTTTTAAAAAACAAATTGGGGACATTTATCAATGGAATTTATGGCAGATTTCTGCTGTACACCCAGTGAAAATAATGGCTTTCAACATGAAAGTACTCTGATACACTTTTTCGTCCACACGTCCTGAAAAGTAGTGAACTACAGGAGATACAATTTACACCAAATTCTTCAAAAGACATGTACCTTGGTGAGTAGTACACATGCTAAACTGTAGTTACATACTGGCAAAACAGTCCAGTATTCGTAAACACATCTAAATATCTTAGCTGTTATAATTATTCACAAACAATGTCTTAACAGTATCTAGTGAGTGAAAGGGAAATGGACCTTGTTGACAAGAGGTCAGCAAATTGGTCAGACTAATGTATTTATTTTTCAATAGCCGCTTACATAGAAGCAAACACTATACATAGATTGTAATTATAGAAGTCTAGCAAATAACCCATGTATAAAGTCATTATTTGCCACTTATATCATTCACAGTACATCTATCCTTGACATGAATTGGTTGTGGGTAAGGGTATGTTCACACGGCTTATTAAAAAACAGAAGCTAAACGCCTCGAAACACCTGCCCATTGATTTCAATGGGAAAAACGGCATTTCGTTCCGACGTGGCCGTTTGAAAAAACGCTGCATAAAAATGCCCTGTAAAAAGAAGTGCATGTCACTTTTGCAGCTGCTCCAAAAACGGCCGCAAAAAACGCCACAAAAAAACGTTTGTGGTTAAAAAATAACAGCTGAAAATCAGAGGCGGTTTTCCCTTGAAAACAGCTCCCTATTTTAAAACTATTTTTTGTTTAGTGTGTGAACATACCCTAAGGATTATTCCCATTTTAGGCTTTTATGGCATATCAATTTGTGGACTTTTCAACCAAAAAAACATATCGGTGACTGCTCTAATAAGAAATTTTAATAAACTTTTTTTCCTTCCAGGTTCTGTCGTGTGTAGTATTGTCACTGAGATCTTGTGTGGATTGCAATTTTCACCTGTGTAAAAGATTACACATAAACCTATATTTGCCACTAGTCCTGATGGCTAAAGTACCTAATAGTTTGCACACTTAGTGTATGTACCTTATCAATATCTTACCACTAATATGTGGTTAATATATTAATAATCATCATTAATGTCCTTATTATATGTCATTAATTTTTGTACATTAAATCGGCAAATTTTATTGTAGTCATGCTTTGGTATTTCTTGTTTTTGTTATCTCCCAGAAACACTGCCAGAATAAAAATGTATCGTTCAGGTTCGTTCGTCAACCGGCGGCTTTTTTCTTGAATTATCAGCTCTGTTCCAGTCCTTTGGTTATATCATGTGACCCACACTGATTCCAAACAATACAGCGTCTTCAGTGTGGACTGGAAGGCAGTCTTTCTATGCAAGCCTATGAGCGCATCAATTTGAGTCTCACAGGAATACATATAGAAGACTAACTTTCGGCCAACACAGAAGCTACTGTATGATTCGGAGAGTCAGAGTGCGGGTCGCGTGGTGTGACCGAAGTAAAGGAACAGCGCTGATCATTCTAAAATTTAGCCATCAATAAGAAAGTTAACTTCACAGCTACGTACCAGATTTGCGTGCTTCGTTAATGGACAATTTCCCATTAGAATCTCTATTTTGATTGTAATATTTTTCATCCCAAACAGGTTTGATGTTGAGGAAATCAAAACGGCAAACGTTTTCAAGAAGTGGGGCATCATTCCAGTTCTTGGGTTGATTGAGAATTCCTTACATGATCCCAGCCTGTTGCACAACTCTTTTTGCCTATTGCTTCAGATCATAAATTCCTGCTCAAAAGTAGCAGATATGCTGCTCGATAGTGGTTTGCTGTATGCCTTGTGTAATACATTAGCAACCCTATGTGGTATTGAAACAAGGTAAGTCTTTTACTGTGATATTGATTTGAGCTATAAACATTAATTGCACCATCTTCCACAACTACAAGCAACCATCGAAGTCATGTTATTGATCAAATCTGCGGTTCATTTCCAAACTAAATGAAAGCATACCTATGGTTAAAAAGAAAAAAAATCACTTCCTAGTCAGTTGTAGATGTATATTAGATGTTGTGCAGCCAAAACAGGCTGTGGCAGCCGGCACCACCTACCTCAATAGGGCACCCTTAGCCTGGGATGGGTATAAGAAAGGCCAGGGACCTCCCTTAGGTTACATTCCCAGGTGTGCCCTGAACATTTTTGTAAACTTTTTCTTATTCTATGTTCTAGTGTTTCTCCGGATGAATATATTTTGCTTGCTTGTGACTTGCAGCAACTCCTGATTGCTGTTACCATACACTCCTGCAGTTCATCTGGATCCCAGTATTTCCGAATTGTTGAGGATTTGATTGTAATACTTGGATACCTGAATGAAAGCAAAAATGAAAAGTTGCGAAGTAAGAGTTGTTACCAATTAAATGTATTTAAAAGTCTTCTGAATCTTTAATTGCTATTTTTTCAATGCTTGATTTGTTGCACATGTGTGAAAAGTCAAATTTAGAGATCAATTTCTGCTTGATGGAAATGAAAAGATGTGTAAATCTCTGGAAAACTTAAAGGGGTTGTCCAGGAAAAAAAATATTCTAAAAAGTGTCCCCCAGCCTTGGTTTGCCTTCCCTAATACCCCCTATTAAACTTCTAACCAGTTTCTGTTTGATTTCCATCGTCACTGCTGCTCTTTCTGTTTGTTTAGATCCCTTACTGTCTGTTTCCTGTCTTGTAACCCACCATACCCATGATCCCCTGTAATGTAGATGTTACCTGCAGTCCTATGTAACACCACAGATAACACAGTGATAACTCTTTGAGAACAGATAATGTAGTAGATGTTGCCTGCAGTCCTATGTATCATCACAGATAACACAGTGATAACTCTCTGAGAACAGATAATGTAGTAGATGTAAGAGACCAACACATGCAGAGACACAGACAGAAAGACAGACACACACACTGTAACATATACACATACAAAGACAGAGACACACACTGTATACACACTACACACACAAACACTCAACATGTCTCCTTGCTGACAGCATCACAGGTCAGGACGGGCTGTGGGCGGAGCTTCCTCTCTGCTTCTCGGCGTGTGTAACAGCAGAGCACAGAGTAGAGGCAGATGCTGGAAGGCTGCAGCACGGGAGTGGACCTGTCCCCTGACCTGAGACATCTGGCCTCATGTCACTGACGTGAGGTCAGGTGACAGGTAAGGTGACTGGACTGGTCCACTCCCTGGCCGTCACAGACCCCAGTCAGAACGCCATAATTTCCTGGCTCTTCCTAAAGCTGCTGCAGGTGTCCGACATACGGGGCACCTGTCAGCGGCGATCAGCTGCTGGGGCGCCTGTCAGCAGTGATCAGCTGTTCTTTGGCGCCCCTCCCTACCACCTAGTTGCACCCCTGGCCTCAAGGGCTGCATGCGGCCCGTGTGCCGCGTGTTGGATAATCCCTTATGAAAGCCTACTATGTGTAGGCTTTGGCAGCGTATGATCTAAAAGTGCTGATGCTGCCACTGTACCTCGTAGACTGGGCTAGTCCTACGCAGGTGCCGTCCTTTTTCACTGTGAACACGCATAGGCGCGCTCACAGTGAAAAGCTACATAGGCTGGGCGGGCAGTAATCAACCAGCACACGCCGAAACAACATGTCACCAGTGACGTGTCGTATCCCGTCCGAGGTCTCTCTGGGGCGAGACCATGTGATCGGGATACGACACGACAGTGGAGGAGCCTGAAAAAGTGACGTCAGAAGTCATGTGATCCGAAGAAAAGAACAGCCAGAGCGGAGAACAGAAGCAAGATTGCACGGGTAAGTATATTATTCAACTGTAAATATGTGAAATGTGTGTTTAAATTTACTGAAAAAATAAATCTCGGACAACCCCTTTAAGTAAAGAAGTTTACTCCGCAAATGATTAATCTAATTTGTGATGAGCAAAAAGATTTTTTTAAAAACAAAATGAAATTGTAAAATAGTAATATAAAAAAAATATTTGAGTAGTGGATGGAAAAAGAATATAATATAAAAATTGCTTTAAATTATAGTTTAGCTGGGGAGGAGTTGTGTGAGCTTAGACCCCACATATCTCCATAATATGACACAGTTGTAGACAACCAGGATTAAGATTTATAAAATCTGGGGAATTCACTACATGAGGTTTTTTCTTTAACATTACAAACAAGCCCAAAGGCTGAATAACCGTTCCATTTGTAAAGGAGCAATTGACTTCAAGCCAAGGGGATGTATCCTATTTAACCCCTTAAGGACACGGCCAATTTTAGCCTTGAGGACAGAGCAATTTTTTTTACATTTCCCTCTTTGCATCCCGACGCTCATAACGCTTTTATTTTTTGTACGACGTAGTTGTATGAGACTTTGTTTTTTGCGGGACGAGTTGTACTTTATGTACGTACCATTTTTTGGTACAAATACATTATCGTTTAATTTCTATAAATTTTTAATTAGATTAAAATGCAGAAAAAAAGCAGTTGTGCAGCAGTTTTAATTTTTTTTTTTTTACACCATACACCGATCATAATAAATAATGGTATACATTTGTTGTACAGGTCGTTACGGTTGTGGCGATACCAAATATGTCTATATTATTTCATGTTTTGGGACTTATATTTTAAAAAGTTGATTTATCATAAAAAATGTGTGTTTCTGTGTATTTTATTTACTTTTTATTTATTTATTTACCATTATTTTTTTTTTACATTCATTTAACTTTTTTTTTTAATCCCATAAAGGGATTTATCATTTTGATTTTTATTTTGTAACTGTAATGTACTGGCATAGATCTATATGCCAGTACATTAGCCTGTTACTGATCGTACACAGGCAGTTGTTAGGGCATACCTCAGTATGACCTAACAACAGGAAATATGTTCAGACAGCCCTGGGGTCCTTCACTGGACCCTGGGCTGTCTGGCCATACGAGTTGTGGGCTTTGATCGCGTCACAGTTATTTTCTGTGACGCGATCAATGTGCAGTCCCCTCTCTTTGAACGCCGCGATCAGCTGTCATCGCGGCGTTCAAAGGGTTAACAGCGGAGAGAAGATGTTTCTCTCCTCTCCGCTGTCAGAGCGGGGCCGTGGCTGTGTATTACAGCCGTTGCCCCGCTCTCGATCGCACACACAGAGACGGCAGGGACGGCTGTCACACAGGACGAGTATGCTCGTCCTAATGCGCGAAGTGCTCGCCGCTCAGGACGAGCATACTCGTCCTGTGTCGGCAACCAGTTAAAGAGGCTCTGTCACCACATTATAAGTGCCCTATCTCCTACATAAGGAGATGGGCGCTATAATGTAGGTGACAGCAGTGCTTTTTATTTAAAAAAACGATCTGTTTTCACCACTTTGTTAGCGATTTTAGATTTATGCTAATGAGTAGCTTAATGCCCAAGTGGGCGTATTTTTACTTTAGACCAAGTGGGCGTTGTACAGAGGAGTGTATGACGCTGACCAATCAGCATCATGCACTCCTCTCCATTCATTTACTTAGCGCATAGTGATCCTGCTAGATCCTTATGTGCTGTCTTATACTAACACATTAACAATACTGAAGTGTTTAGACAGTGAGTAGACATTCCACGGAATGTCTATTCACAATCTCTGCACTTCGTTACTGTTTCTATGGTAATTACAGCAGAGGAAGTGTGATCTCGTTGTAACCTGTCATTTACAGCGAGATCTCGCAAGATTGCGCGTCCTCTGCTGTAACTACCACAGACAGAGTAACGAAGTGCAGGGATTGTGAATAGACATCCTGTGGAATGTCTATTCACTGTCTAAACACTTCAGTATTGTTAATGTGTTAGTATAAAACAGCACATAAGGATCTAGCAGGATCCCTATGCGCTGAGTAAATGAATGGAGAGGAGTGCATGATGCTGATTGGTCAGCGTCCTACACTCCTCTGTACAACGCCCACTTGGTCTAAAGTAAAAATACGGCCACTTGGGCATTAAGCAACTCATTAGCATAAATCTAAAATTGCTAATAAAGTGGTAAAAATAGATCGTTTTTTTTTTTAAATTAAATAGCACTTCTGTCATCTACATTATAGCGCCCATCTCCTTATGTAGGAGACAGGGCACTTATAATGTGGTGACAGAGCCTCTTTAAATGTATTTATTATTATTAATATTATGGTTATTAATAATCGTATTATTCATATTAGTATTATTATTCATATTAGTATTATTATTTGTCTTATTTAACATAGTTATTTTTGGGCTTAGAATAAAGAATTTATTTTCTAGTTGCCTAAAAATTGTGCTAGCTGATATTGGAGAAAATAATCTTAATTTAATCTGACAAGCACCAAATATTTATATTTAGTACAACAAAGGAAGTCAGGTGATCCCGGTGGATTTAATGTATTTTATTATAAATAATATAATGAATTCTAAAAAATATTTTGTCCCCAGATATGGCTGTTGTAATGCAGTTCAAAATTTTACACACTGCTATTGAGTTCATAAAAACAACTTCAAACCAAGACACTCAGGCGATTTCTCACTCATATAATTTTCCTCAATCTTCTCATGCAAAATATCCAAAGAGAAAAAGTGCTGTTGGTAAGTAGTAAGAAGTCTTGTACTAATCAATAATTGTCGGCAGCATAAAGCTTGTTGTATGTGTCTTTTTATGTGCTGTGGTTTTGCTGCCATTTTTTTTAATGCATATACATCAGGTAATGGTTAGTTTGCTTTTCCTAATGCCTAGAACTGTATGTATTCTTTAGCTAACTATGTTTTTGCTAAACTTAATGTTTCCGGGCCTTGGGCTTTCAACGAATGAAAGGAAAAAAAAATCTATTAATGTATTATATGTAAAGAGCCATGTCATTTTAAAGTGAAATTTAGATTATTTTTTTTTACTAATTATTAAAATGAACCTACGAGGGTCATTATTTTTTTTACACTGATCTCCCAAATGTAGATTTTCAAGGTACTCTGTAGGTAAAAGGGGTTTGCCCATTTTAGACATTTATGGCATATCTACAGGATATAAAATCACTGTCAGTAATTCTCAGTTTCCATTAGTTTTCCCCGACATGAATAGTTAAGATTATTTTCACTGAGTCGTTTAGGGGATATATAACTTGGCAGTCAACGCTTTACTGCCAATGTTTGTATCGTAGATATGTCAGCTTATATAACATACAATATATCAAGAATATTTCTAGTGCTTTCGTACTTTGCATTGACACAAAATAAATTAATCTAGTGTGGTAGGTAATGATGCAAAAAAAATTAACATATCACATATATTCATGTCCAGTTTGTATCTTAGTAGCTATATATTTTTATTTGTTTTTGTATATGTTTGTAAACTGGACATAGAATATCAGCGATATAGGTGGGGCCCAATAACCACGCCTATAGGGATCCGCACAGGGTAAATAAATTCAATCCAAGTCCAGCACATTCAAGTTAGGTGCAAGGAATATTGTTCAACTGCGAAGACCCTTTATTCCTATCCTACCCACTATTAGCCCTACGCGTTATCTATTACTGCCGCAAATCTTCAGGGGCCTACAGAAATCAATCTATTAGATCTTCTAGCATTCTAGAAGTCTAAGGCTGGATTCACACGACCATGTCACGTCCGTAATGGACTAAACATATTTCGGCCGGAAGTCCCGGAGCAAACACAGTGCAGGGAGACGGGCTCCTAGCATCATAGATCTGTACGACGCTAGGAGTCCCTGCCTCGCTGCAGGACAACAGTCGAAAATATGGCGACACAAAACTATATTTTTTTTGTTTTAGCGAACGCTTTTTTTGTTTTTTTTTTAAAGTAGTAAAACATAAAAAAATATAAATGTGGTATCGTCGTAATCGTATCAACCTGTAGAATACAGTGAACATGTAGTTTTTACCATCTGATGGATGCCGCAAAAACGATAACAGTTTTCTGCCCATTTCACCCCACTTTTTTTTTTTTTTTTTTCACTTTCTCAGTCTTTTATGTGATACATTAAATGATGGCATTAAAACTTTCAACTTGTCCCGCAAAAAACAAGCCCTCATACTGCTAAAAACGGAAAAAACTAAAATTGGCCGTGTCCTTAAGGGGTTAACCCCTTAAAGCACCATGATGTGCCAATATGTTATGGTGCAGGGAAAGAAGTATGGAGCGGGCTCACGCGCTGAGCCCATTCCATACAATGCGGGTGGCAGCTGTGTAGTTCAGCTGACACCCGGGACTAATGGGCAGGAACAGCGTTCGCACTGTTCCTGGCCGTTTAACCCCTTAATGCTACAGTCAATCGCGGGAGGGGGCGGCCTTTTCCGACAGCACATCTGACTGCCCACGGTTGTCATGGCAGCTCAGGAGCCTAAAGAAGGCCCCAGGTCTGCATTCACTCTGCCTCTGTTAAGCCCTGCCTCTGGTAGGGCTTAACAGAAGCCTTTAAAAATGACTATACATGGCAATACATTATTATTGAAGTGTATTGTACCAGCGATCGAGTAAAATTATTACAATTCATTAGAGGCTCTGCCCTTGTCTATCCCTCCTAGAATACAGAATTTAGCAGCTGATTCGAGAAAAATGGGACTTCACATGCTCTGCTCAGCCACGTGGAATCTGATGTCAAAGCCCTCACGGGTGACCGATACACTTTAAATTAAGTGTACAGACTGTCTTATTGTATGGCTTGTAAAAACTACCTTTTTGTGTAAATACCATTTTTTAAATGGTTCACTGCAATGTAACATCTTGCAAAATAGGAGTGTATGTGTGAAAATACATTTATAGAAGTACGTAATATTACCGTTTAATTTTCAGACTAGCCAGTAATTTTAAGCACACCGGGTTAAAGACTATGTACACCTTTGAAAGGGTTTTGGTTGGGTTTTTTTAAAAAAATAGAAAGGTCAAACAGTGTGATTGGTGCAACTATATAATTCAGTTTTATTAATAATAATTTTTACATTTTAAGATACAGCTGCATTTTTTGCATACAGAGCAGCTGTATTGTTTGCAAAATCCTGCTCCTGTCAGGTCCGCGGTACTGACGGGTTCAGTGAAAGCGGCTCCTGCGTGGATCCACCTGTTATTCATCACATCTAAGTTCATAACTTAGATGTGATAGATTACAGGTGGATCCTGCGTTTCAGAGACACGTAGGACCCGCTGACACTGAACCAGTCAGGTCCACGGGACTGATGGATTCAAGTCTTAGCGATCGATACAGCTGCTCTGTATAGAGAATACAGAGCCGCTGTAGCTCAAAAACGTAAAATAATTTTTAATAAAAACTAATTATATAGTTGCACAAATCACACTGACTTTTTATATATAAAAAATCCCTTTAAAGGAGTATATAGCCTTTAAGCTGTCTAGCTTACTTCATTTATAATGCATTATTCTGTATATTTAAAAAATACTAAAATATAAAAAATGCTTTAACTTGGTTTGTGTTTGCTTTTTAGGTACACAAAGGTTATCGTTTGCGCAGTCAGACCCTCTTTTAATGACCATGCGTTCATTTGCTAGCAGTGAGCTTACAGAACTAATGCACAGAAGAATGAGTCAAGAAAATCCAATAAGAGCTTCTGAATCTGAGTTTGTACAGCGACTACAGCGGCTGACCGTTCTTGCGGTCAACAGACTTATTTATCAAGGTATTCAAAGTGGTATAATTTTATAAAAGTTGTTTAATAAACAGCGATCAAAAAGGCTCATATATTTACCACTGTACATTGGCCAACATTTATTGACCCCTTAAGGACCAAGCATTCTTTTTCATTTTTTCCTCCCCGCCTTCCAAGAGTCATAAAGTTTTATTTTTATGTTAACATAGCCATATGGGGGCTTGTTTTTTGCAGGATGAGTTGTTTTTTCTTTGGCCTGGATTGGTATAGGTACTAATGAGTTGTATTTTTCAATTGCACCATTCTGGGTGTATATATTAAATTGATTAACTTTTATAAAAAAAAATAATTTTTAGATTGACACCGTTCACTATGTGGTGTAAATAACATGTTAACTTCATTCTATGGGTGAGTACAATTACGATGATACCAAATATGTATAGGTTTTTGATATTGGACTACTTTTGCACAATTAAAACACATTTACACAAAAATAATTTGTTTTTGCATTGCTGCATTCCAAGGGTCGTAACTTTTATTTCTTTTTCCGTGTAGCCATATGTGGGCTTGCTTTTTGCGGTGCGAGATGTAGTTATAATTGGTACTATTTTGGAGTACATCGGACTTATTGATTTATTGACTTATTGATTTAACTTTTATTTTTAGGCGGAGGGAATGGGAAAAAAAGCACTTTCGCCGTTTGTTTTGTGTGTTTTTTTTGTACGGCATTCACACGCTGGTTTAATTAATGTGTCAATAATAGCAGTTATACCAGATGTGTATTTTTTTTACACTTCTAGCAAATAAAACCACATTTTGTGGAAAGAAGTGTTTTTTTTTTTGTTTTTTTTTGTCCCACTAAGGGAATTTACAATGTGATCTTCTGATTGCAGATATAATGCTTTGGTATACTTAGTATACCAAAGCATTATTTCCTGTCAGTGTAAAACCAGGCATATAGCCAGGGCAGGCCTGGGGGCCTTTGTTAGGCCCTCGTCTGCCATGGCAACCCGTCGGCGCTACGCCCACACAACACGTACAAGCATGGCGGAATTCACAGCTGTGACACAGCTTTTCACTGTCTGCTTCCCAACATGTAAACTTCGATCCCTCCAGAGACAGGAAGGGAGAGAGAGTTCAGTGGAGATTAGAGGCATGTGATTAGGTGTCCCATACTACAGGGAGGGGGGGACCAGTGTTCAAAGTATGAGAGTCACGCAAGCAGAAAATAAACGCCAGGAACATGGTCATGTGAGACTGGCTTAGGCTACATTCACACGAGCGTATGAGATTCACGCGAGTGAATCTGGTCTGTTATGCATCAGTGTGCTTTGCGAGGGGCATGCGTTATTCACGTACTCGCAATGCACGTCTTTTTTGTTTTTTATTTTCAATTGAATTGATGCGTAAAATACGCACAGCAAATCAGTGTGCTGTGCGTGATTTTCACGCACCCATTGACTTCAATGGGCAAATAGGTGTGTGAAAAACGCACCAAGATAGGACATGCAACGGACTCTCGCTGTGTGAAAACTCTTGCATGTGTGAATGGCCCCATTGAGATCAATGGGTCCGTGTGCTATGCGTGATTTTCGCTCGTCTGAATGAGCCCTAATCTTACTGCAGATAAATGATCTTCACACAATTTGTAAAGACCAGAAAACCCCTTTAAAGAGGCTCTGTCACCAGATTTTGCAGCCCCTATCTGCTATTGCAGCAGATAGGCGCTGCAATGTAGATTACAGTAACGTTTTTTATTTTTAAAAAACGAGCATTTTTGGCCAAGTTATGACCATTTTTGTAGTTATGCAAATGAGGCTTGCAAAAGTCCAAGTGGGCGTGTTTAAAAGTAAAAGTCCATGTGGGCGTGTATTAGGTGCGTACATCGGGGCGTTTTTAATACTTTTACTAGCTGGGCGCTCTGAAGAGAAGTAACATCCTCTTCTCTTCAAAACGCCCAGCTTCTGGCAGTGCAGACACAGCGTGTTCTCGAGAGATCACGCTGTGACGTCACTCACAGGTCCTGCATCGTGTCAGACGAGCGAGGACACCGGCACCAGAGGCTTCAGTTGATTCTGCAGCAGCATCGGCGTTAGCAGGTAAGTCTATGTAGCTACTTACCTGCAAACGCTGATGCTGCTGCAGAATCAACTGTAGCCTCTGGTGCTGGATGATACTTCTCATCAGAGCGCCCAGCTAGTAAAAGTAGTAAAAACGCCCCGATGTATGCACATAATACACGCCCACTTGGACTTTTGCAAGCCTCATTTGCATAACTACAAAAATGGTCATAACTTGGCCAAAAATGCTCGTTTTTTTTAAATAAAAAAGTTACTGTAATCTACATTGCAGTGCCTATCTGCTGCAATAGCAGATAGGGGTTGCAAAATCTGGTGACAGAGCCTCTTTAACTCCTTAGTCACCAGCCTCTTAGGCCTTAATGACCAAGCTATTTTTTTAAGTTTTTCCATCGTCCCATTCAAAGACCTATAACTATTTTATTTTTGCTTCGACATAGCTGTAAAATGTCTTGTTTTTTTGCAGGACAAGTTGTATTTTTAATAGCACCATTTTGGAGTACATATTATTTATTGATTAACTTTTATTAACTTTTTTTGAGGGGGGGGGTAGAAAAAAAACTTGCAATTGCACCGCTCTTTTTTTGCGTCCTAAATTTACACCGTTTTCTGTGTGGTATAAATAACACAATATCTTTTTTCATTGGGTTGTTACGATTGTAACGATGCCAAATTTATATACATTTTGTATGTTTTACTACTTTTACACAGTAAAAACGCTTTTTTTCAAAATTTATTTTTGTGTCCCCATATTTGAAGAGCCATAACTTTTTTATTTTTTTGTCGATGCAGCTGTATGAGGGCTTTCATTTTGCAGGACGACTTTGATTTTTTTATTGGTACCCTTTTGGAGTAAATGCGACTTTTTGATCACTTTTCTGTTAAAATCGGGTGTGAACTGAATAATAAATGTGCACTAATGTGTTACAAATCTGTCTTTACTCTGGGGTGGGCAACACGTGACTGATGCCTGCATTGTTTTCATGCAACCATGGCCTCCTGAGGGGTACAATGGGGAGATTATTTAATGAGTATTACCTTGTTGATGTCTTAAGACGCTTTTACACTGGGCAATTATCGGGCAGACAAGCGTTCATGGAACGCTCGTTGCCGATAATTGCTCTGTGTGAACAGGGCAGCGATCAGCAGATGAACGAGCAAACACTCGTTCATCTGCTGATCGTATCGTTTTAAAAATCTGAAATATTGTCGGCATTCATCTCCCTGTGTAAACAGCGAGACGCTGCCAACATGATAATGTTTGGGGACGAGCGATCGGCGTAAGGATACTCGTCCCCATACATAGCTCCTTGTGAAAGGAGCAAACGAGCGCCGATCAACGAGCTGTCTCGTTGATCGGCGCTCGTTCCAGCGGCCAAAATTGGCCGGTGTAATAGGACCTCTAGTTTTCTAAAATTGGAAGCTTTATGCCGCTATGAAAATATTTTTCAATCCCAGGTCAAGTCCACCTTTTGCATATTGGGCACATGCCGATTTATCTGATAACTTGTAATGCTATTGTATAGCCAATCCAAGTAATTCTGACACTTTATTTTTTGTTACACTTTGGCCTTCTGTTTTTGGTGGTAGCTCTTGGTTTACATAGTTTGCTTTTACATATTTTAAACCAAAAGAAATTACCAAAAACATTTTAAAATTAAATTATTTCTATTTCATAGACATAATGAACTAGTGAGTATCCAAATATATTTTACCATGTGTTCTCTTTATTACCTGTCAGGTGATTTATGCTGCACACAGAACACCTAGGAGAGACACTGCTTACCCTGCCCACACAGGCTGATTGACAGCCTTCTCTGTACACAGACCGATATAGGGAAAGCTGTCAATTAATGTGTGTAGACATTGCTTTTTACTTCTAAAATAATGCACCAAATCACATAAATCTATATATCACAGAGCTCCGCTTCTCTTCTTCATATAGGGCATCATAAATCGCCTGCATGATCACAGCGTGATCATATAGTATATAGCTTCCATTTCCGACTCTGTTTTCAACTGGTGATATCTCCAGTTGTTTCACATCTAGAACTGGTGTCATATGAACTATGAGAATCTCATCTTTCATATGAAAACCAGAACCGCTGTTCTAGATGGTCCACAGATCTCAAGATATGGCTGTTGTAAGTGCTCCCCCAGCCTCAGTCTCTCACACTGTGTGAAGCAGCTTCATCCTGATAGGACAGCCTCAGAGGCTGTGAGGTAGCTCCACCTCAGGAGAATCGCTGTTGACGCCCATTTGTCAAGTATAGGCACATTTGCATGTTTAGAAAAAAAGCTCATAACTTTTAAAATAATAAACTTTTTGGACACAATTTTCACTAGCATCATCAGAGTGATAGCGCCTATTAGATTGTCTAGCAGATAGGGCATTACTAAACTAGTGACAGATCTGCTTTAAACAAAAATTATTAGAACATCAGAAACTCTTGATCACTTTTATATAATATATATTTCTGGCACCTTACAACAGGTGTAGTTGCACTTGTGACCCAGGTCTCCTGGCGCAAGTGATTGCCTCCTTCAAGTGTATCTGCATCCACATGATGCGTACAGAATAGAATGAGTTGATGAGGGATTTTCCTTGGGCTGTACTCCACTAATTTCCCTTTGCATGTACCATTTTAATGACTCTCCAGTCTCCAGTCAGACTTGGGTCAGGTTTACGTCTGGCGTTTCATATGCCATTCTTAGCCTGCTGCTCCTCTGGACTAAGATGCGACCGATTTTTTTTAAAAAGTTCATCCATTACCCCCTCCCCTTCATCTGACATAAAAGAAAACAATTTATAGACAACGCACCGTACCTCTTCTTCTTTTTTTTTTCGAAATTTTTTGAGAGATGTAAAATGCCCAAAAGTCAAAATTTTCAACGCAAATTGGTACTTTTGGGGCCTATTGCAAATCATCTACTCCAGAAAACTGGTGTAGAAAGATTGAAGATTGATAAATTCCACCCTTTATGCTGATTTTAATGTTACAAACACAAATTTCATTGATATGTGCAGATAGTGATATGGTTTAGATGTAATTAGATGCACTTTATAAACATGCTTGATTTTGGTCTGTGTGTTTTAGATATTGCAGAAGAAAAAGGGAAACCAGAATCACATTTGGATTCCTCTGAAGATGAGTTACAGCTGAATGTTTCCCATGTCAGGAATGAATTTCAAAGTGAATTATTAAGACTCATGATTGAAGGGATTATGCTCTCGTTGGTAAGTATAATTTAAAATTTAATAGTGCACGATATGGTTTTCTTTCTGAAATTTGAATGTGAATGCATAATGTATATACTATTTTATGATCTGTATTTTTACATGCCATCCACTTATAGCCTTGCGTCTAGGTCATGAAAGGATTGGGCATATTGGATTTCAAGATGCCCAATCCTTTTTCACCCAGGAGATGGGCGCTGACACAAGTGTTTGGCAGTGATTATTTCCCTATTGAAATAAAAATAAACACCCCAGCAGTGCATGTTTATGGAGGAGTCGGTACAGATATCTGTTGCTAAACAATCATTTAACCAACAACTATCATGTATACCCAGCTTAAAGGGGTTATCCAGCAAGCAAAAATGATTGACCAATGATTTTATAGCAAGAAATAAGAGCACTCATTTACTCCTTCTTTCAAAGATGTCAATCCCCTGTTTGAAGTTGAGTAGTTTTTTTTTCCGATGTAGTGATATGTGACTGAGGGCTACCTCCTCCTACCGTATGTATCAGCTCATCAACTATCACGTGACTGCAAGGGGTTTGAACAGAGTAAGGTTACCAGCCCCTTGGGGTCACGTGATTTCTGACATCCCGATACCAACAGGGGGCAGGCAAGGGTGAGTGACATTGAGGGATGAGCTCTACTCCTGACCATGCACTTCTCCTTGTGCCCTTTCAGTGGAGGAGCAAGACTATTACAGAACTTTTCCGATACCTAGCACAAATAGTTCTGTTTTATAAATAGCCCATCCTGAGATGAACAACATAAAGGGGAAACCTCTGGAGATTCACACAGTGTATAAACGTCATGACAGCGGCTGGTTGCAGTCAATCAGATGTTCGGGTATGAGGCGTCACTTGCTACCTTGTGCGTTGACACCTGGTGACCTTGAGGTGAAGTTTAGTGCTGAGCACTGCCACCCTCATCAATTATTACCTGGCTCTGCAGAGCGGCCTATCTGGGGAAAGTTTGCTACTGAGGAGCTGACAAATGGCCGGGAAAACTTCTCTAAAAAAGGCATGAAGAGAGAAGGCTGCAGTAAGTAATAAGATATGTTACAGGAAAAATAGAAGTTGAATCCTGCGCTTTAGAGTAAAATGTCCAATCTTTATTATCGATTAAAAAATTGTACCGCAACATCAGGGGGTGGGTGTAGAGAGCCCACGCGTCTCTGGTGCTTCCTCCGTTCTTACTCAAGCCATGCGTAAGGATAGAGGACCTGTCAGAAATGCATAGGCTCTCTACACCTACCAACTGATGTGACTACAAATTTTTCCAAGATAGGACATTTTAGCGCTAGATTCAACTTCTATTTTTCCTATGAATACACGTCAGTCAGGACGTAAAAAAAAATTTCAACATATTTTACACTGTGATTAAACATGAGTCAATGTTAAATGATGTTGAATTAGTTTTTTGGATTTTTTTTCATGCAGTCGGACAACACCTTTAACTGATGTATGATCAGAAGTCAACAATACTTCTAATTCTATATAAAAAAAAAAGCTATTCACCTTTTTGAATGATGCATTGTTAAAATTAATTTTTGGGGGTACAGATTTGGGTTTTTATGTACTGGTTTGGCAAGGGTTACCCTCTTCATAATTTTATCATAGAGATTGGATTATTTTCCTTACCTCCCACATCTCATGCACAGAGTGACCTTTCAGTTATTGATCATATGACTATTTGTTACCTAATCAGCTGGATGCTTAGGGTGTGTTCACACGTGGCAGATTTGTTGCAGAAATTTCTACAATTGTTCCATATGTCTTAGGCGCTGTCCATGTATAATTTTTATACTACAGTCCTGGCCAAAAGTTTTGAGACTGACAAATTTGGGTTTTCACAAAGTTTGCTGCTTCAGTGTTTTTAGATAATTTAGTAAGATGTTTCTATGGTATACTGAAGTACAATTCTAATCATTTCATAAGTTTTTAAACTTTTATTGACAAATACATCAAGTTTATGCAAAGAGTCAATATTTACAGTGTTGACCCTTCTTTTTCAAGACCTTTGTAATTCGCCCTGGCATTCTGAATATTAGCTTCTGGGCCAAATCATGACTGATGGCAACCCATTCTTACCTAATCAGCGCTTGGAGTTTATCACAATTTCTGTGTGTTTTGTCCACCCGCTGTTTAACCCCTTAATGACCAGCCTATTTTGGACCTTAATGACCAAGCTATTTTTTACGTTTTTCAATCATCGCATTCCAAGAGCTATAACCTTCTTATTTTTGCGTCGACATAGCTGTATAAGGTCTTGTTTTTTGCGGGACAAGTTGTATTTTTAGGTACATATTATTTATTGATTAACTTTTATTAACTTTTTTTTGGGGGGGAATAGAAAAAAATCTGAAATTTTGCCACTCTTTTTTGCGTCCTAAATCTACACCGTTTACCGTGTGGTATAAATAACACACTAACTATATTCAGCGGGTTGTTACGATTGCAACGATACCAAATTTGTATAGTTTTTGTATGTTTTACTACTTTTACACAGTAAAAACGCTTTTTTTTCAAAATTATTTGTTTTTGTGTCTCCATATTTGAAGAGCCGTAACGTTTTTATTTTTTCGCCGATGCAGTTGTATGAGGGCTTTTTTTTTGCGGGAAGACTTGTAGTTTTTATTGGTACCATTTTGGAGTAGATGCGACTTTTTGATCACTTTTTATTAAATTTTTTTAAAGTCAGTATTCACAGAAAACAGCAATTTTTCCATAGTTTTTTATTATTTTTTTTACGGCGTTCACCGTGCGGGTTAAATAATATAATAGATTTATAGTCGGGGTCGTTACGGACGCGGCGATACCAAATATGTGTAACTTTTTTACTTTATTTTGTTTTTTTAATAGTAAAGCATTTTGTGAGGGGAAAAGCTGGGTTTTTCATTTTTTTCACATTTTTTTTTAAAATTAACTTTGTTAAACTTTTTTTTCACTTTTTTACTAGTCCCATTAGGGGACTATAATATGCGATTCTCCGATCGCTATTATAATACACTGCAATGCTTCTGTATTGCAGTGTATTACTGCCTGTCCGTTTAACACGGACAGGCATCTGCTAGGTCATGCCTGCGGCATGATCTAGCAGGCATTCACTTCGGGCAGCCTGGGGGCCTTTATTAGACCCCCGGCTGCCATTGGAGACACTCGGCGATCGTATCGCCGGGTGTCTGTGGGGGAGAGAGGGAGCTCCCTCCCTCTCTCCAAAACCACTCAGATGCGGTGCACGCTATTGAGCACCGCATCTGAGGGGTTAAACGGGTGAGATCGATACTGATATCGATCTCACACGGCAGAGCAGGGATGCCCCCAGCCCTCAGCTGCTTCTAGCAGCTGAGAGCAGGGAGATCTGACAGTTCCCTGCTCTGTAAACTTATTCCGATGCCGCGACGTAAAAAGTCTATGGCATCGGAATAAGGCCCGTTAGTGACCGACGTAGAAACACGATGGGCCGGTCACTAACGGGTTAAGGATTGACCGCAGGTTCTCCATGGGATTAAGATCTGGGGAGTTTCCTGACCATGGACCAACAATTTCAATGGTGCTCCATCATGCTGGAAAAAGCATTGTTCATCACTAAATTGCTCCAGGATCATTGGGAGAAGTTGCTCTTGGAGGATGATCAGATATCATTCTTTATTCATGGAAGTGTTCTTAGGCAAAATTGTGAGTGAGCCCACTCCCTTGGATGAAAAGCAACCCTACACATGAATGGTCTCAGGATGCTTTACTGTTGGCATGACACAGGACTCGTGGTAGCGCTCACATTTTCTTCTCCAGACAATCATTTTTAGCCAACAGATTCGAAAAGAGTGGCATCCACAGGTCAGGTGTATGTCGGTATACTTTTTTAAAGGGGTTGTCCACTTTTTTTATTTTTTGTATTCATTGATTTATTGAATAGGAAATCATACAGATTTCTAATATACATGTGTTTGAAATTCTGTTCACATATCTTTCTTATATCAGCGCCGTTGCCCTTCACTCACCATGGGTTGAAACATTGCCAATTTTTGCTGGATGTTTGCCGAATAAATTTAGGCCTCATGCACACGAACGTGTTTTTGCGTCCGCAATTCATCCGCAAAAATGATGATGAATTGCTGACCCGTTCATTTCATCGAGAGCCCAGACCGTAAAAAAATAGGACATGTCATTATACAGTATCATATATAAGTCCGTGGCTTACTGAAATCAATGTGTGCACGGTCCGTGATTTGCGGACGGCCTGCGGATGACACTCCGAAGCCAGCCGTGCCGCAATCTTTTTTTGACTCAATCTCTGGAGACGCCATGTTTAGTCATATTCCGTTAGCCTGTGGATTCATTACACAGGACTAATCTGTGGGCTATACCATTCTACTGTGACAGGGGCCTCATGCACTACAAGAAATGTATGTGAGCAGAATTTCTAATACGCGTCATGTATATTAGAAAACTGTATGATTTCCTAATCTACAGTAAAAGTAAAAAAATAAAAACTTGACAACCTCTATAATTGTATAGAAAATCTGCTGCATTTTCCTCTAAAGAGGCAACCGCAAATAATGTATACTGCAATATTTTATTATAGGAGCTTATAGGTGATGTATGTCATTGAATGCTTATACAGTGGTATACGTCAAAAACTACACCCGACTTTTATGCGTCCTACCTCAGTCTCAAATGGTGTTTGAGCAGAGCCTTAATGGGGTTTTAAAAAACTCCTGCACATGCTGCAGAAACAACCCTATTCAGGCGTATGGAATTAATTTTTGCAACAAATCGGTGTGTGAAAATACCCTTCTATTACATTGACTTCATATATTCATACATATGTTTAAAAATGCAATAAATATTTTTTTTCTATTTTGGACATTTTAACTAGAATTTTACTCCTTCTGCAGGGCTCAGGAAGAGTGAGCTCTCCCAAGCATCAGTGGAAAACGATACTTTACCTATGTACTGACACATTTCGTGTTCAGCTGGGACGGCTCTTGGCTCATCTCTTGTCGCCTTCACAGCCAACTGAGAATCGAAAAAAAGTTCTTCAAATAGTCAATGAACCAAGACATCAGGATATATTAACAGAATGCTTAAGTCCCGGTTTGCAAGTAAGCACTAAATAATTTTCTAAATTTTATATTTTTTCATGCAATTAAGATATTTTTTTCAATTTTATCATTTTTTTTTTTTTTTAAATCTGTAGGCAGCAAATAGTGGAAATATGTTAGTTGGCCTATCAGTGTTTAACTGATTCGTCAAATTTAATGGAAACAGATAAAAATACAGATATCAAACTGAAACAAACGGAAAGGTAAACTTTCAGGCTTTTTTTTCCGAAGGATCCGTAAAAAAAAACCTAAAACTTTAACTTCCGTTTGTTTCAGTTTGGCATCTGTTATGCTCGGTTTGTTTATTTTTTTTCCTTTTTTGGATGTAGGAAGTGATGCATATGCCCAGTCCATTAACCTAAATAAACGGTGGATACAAACGGAAGACATTCTGTTCCATTTTGACTTAAAAAGAAGGAAATAAAAACCAGCACATTTTCGTTAAGTTTCCGTAATTTTGGACGTAAAAAATAGCTCAGCAGTCTAGGCTATTGTCCCCAACAAAAAGATGGCAACCTAACGGAACGGAGCCAAACCGAGGCAAAAAAAACCATTGCATTCAATGGGTACTTTGGCAGAAAAAGTTTTAACCCATTTTTCTGTTCCTATGTTGGAACAGAATAATTAGAAACACAAGGCAGATGTGAATAGAGCCTTAATGAAGTTTCCCAGCGTTCAGATCCAACCAATCTAACATTTATCAACTATCCACAGATGGTTGTTGGGGAAATCCGATATGAACACATTTTACAGTTTATATATAAATATATATTATACAAAAAAGCTGCAAATACCCATTTCTGATCTTGTACTGGACTTGAAAGTAATCCCTTAACGACCGCCCACCGTCTATTGACGGCAGGCAATGCAGGTACTCCGTATAAAGCGACGTTTTTTTGTATCGCTGTAGTAGAGGGGGTTTAGCGACGCCATGATGAAGTCTGCTTTAAAAACAGTCAATAAGTATCAGGTCCGGTTCTTAGAGCAGTCATCAGAACAGGCCGATTTCCTTCTAACATCATGTGACCGCTGTGACAGCCATTCACAGGGGTCACATGCTGTTACCGCATACAGAGCCAACGGGTATTGTCTAAATGACAGCTCTTGCTCTAAGAATGAGTTGTTGCTCTGTTCTGATAGCAGTGATCAGGAGCCAATAGTATTGGTTCCTGATGTTGTGTCCACTATGAGATCTAATCATAGTGATCACTACAGTAAAAATATGTATCTGTTTCTCCTCACTCTGTTCTAGCTGTGGAGAGAAGCAGATACAAGTGTTAGTGTCCCCTCACAAAATCACTTGTGTCCCTCACACACTGTTACAAAAAGAAAAAACAGGACTAGTGTGTATATAGATATATATATCTATTTTCACATACACACATGCACACACACACATACACACGATATCTCTCTCTCTATATATATATAGATAGATAGATAGATAGATCGATATATATATATCTATATATATCTATCTAGAGCCTTGGTGTTTTTCCTGTTTTGTTGAAATACAACCTTGAATTAAAATGGATTTTTGGGGGTTTGTCCCAGTTTGATTTACACGACGTGCCTACCACTTTTGAAGGTGAATTTTTTTCCCCTGTGAGACCAAAAATAATTAAGACAAAAAGCAGAGAACTTAATTGTGCATAAGTATTCACCACCTGAAAGTCGATACTTGGTGAAGCCACATTTTGCTGCAATTACAGTTACAAGTCTCTTGGGTTATTTCTCTTTTAGCTTAAAACATCTAGACACTGGGATTTTTGCTCATTCTCTCAGGCAAAACTGCTCCAACTCCAAGGGATCATGGGTATGGTGGGTTACAAGACAGGAAACAGCCAGGACCAGAAGCAAGGGATCTAAACAAACAGAGCAACAGTGACGATGGAGATCAAACAGAAACTGGTTAGAAAGTATGTAGGGTGTTTTAGGGCAGGCAAACCAAGGCTGGGGGACACTTTTTAGAAAATATTTTTTTCCTGGCCAACCCCTTTAAATTTTAGTTTCATCTGACCAGAGAAAAACCGTTTGGACTATTTTGTCAGGTCCATTACATAAAATATGCACTTTAATTTGCTATTGGTATTTGTTCCTTATCGTATTTACTATTCGTGATAACTTTTAACTTTTTCAGCATGGACCCAAGATGGCTCTGTACTTATTTGAATTGATGTACAATCACAAAGAGGATTTGACCAGAGATGACCAAACCATGGGAGCCTTACTTATGAGTGCATTAAAGGAATCTGGTTACAAATGTATCCCTCCAAATGCTCCCCTGAAGCCCGACCTGCTTAAGGCTTCTAAAGAGGTTTGAGAACTCTTATTTTGTTTTATTTTTTTGCTTTATAAAGCGATTCTCTCCCTACCTGCGGGCTCTTTGAACTCTTATAAATCTTCTCAGTCACCAAAACATCCATCTAGTTTAAATCGTAGATAAGGGAAATGGGGGGGGGGGGGTGCAGCTGCAGTTTCTCACTCCCTGTTTCAGTGAAACAGTATGAGGGGGGAGAAGGAGCAGCAGGGAAGATATCTGACCAGCAAGAGCATGTCCAGAGAAGATAAAAAAAAAAAATCTGCACAACATTTCTGTTCGGACTGCATCTAATATCCATCTGCAGCTGTCTCAGGAGTGATTGTGATTTGTTTTTTCTGTAACAAAGGTACGCTTTAATTAAAATGAATATGTATATCGAGCCAGGATGGACCTATAAGCGAAAACATATTGTCTGTGCTATCATTTGTACTATGAGCAGCATCCTGGCTCCAGTTACAAGTAGTAAAACATGTTCCTGCCATCGTTTGCTTTTGGGACCTGTGTTATTCAGAGTTTTGCTTTTGAATCCCTTTTTAGAACTTTATCCCAATGGGCTTAGGGCTTGTGCAGGTGTTTTCGTATAAATATGAGACTAACATTGATGTTATTCTTACATAGCAGTGATTTACTCCTTTCTACTCTGATATGAATCACATTTTTGCCCACTCTCTTTTTTAATTGCGTTGCGATGAAATAAAAACAAAAAAGAAGAAAGGTTTACTACACAAAGTTCTGACCAATTTAGAACTAAAACGTCAATTATTTTCTAGGAACAGAGAAAATATGAAAATGAAGAACTGGCAAACAAAGCAGCTTGGAAAAAAACTATTGTAAATAATCAGCAAAAGTAAGAAAATGTCTATTAAGATTTGTTTTTATCTACTTATTTATTTCCTTCCCTGCTAAAAAAGAAAGTTGCTCGTAACAAATTTTCTCTGACAGGACATGCTATTGAAAGTGTCACGTATTAAAATGGGCATTAGACTATGATTGACTATAAGTTCAGTGGTATAGGTAATTTTATTGTTTTGGTCAGATGTGAATATCTGTGCCCTCAACTTTCCAGAAAATCAAGCAACGCTGTACATATTGTCCTACCTTAAAGAGAATCTTCTATGTAAAAATAGTTACAGGTACAGTATGTAATCTCCCTGTTTTACATGGATGTCAAACATTATGCCAAAACTATTAATAATCACCTGGCCACCTTCCGCATAATTAATTCTATTCAAGCAGCCTTTGTCCTCCATAGGGAAGCTCGAGATAACGCCAATAAAACCATTTTACCATTGTCCTATGTGCGGAAAATTACTATTCCAACAGGTTTCGTCTCTGTCGATGTAGAGAGAGCCTTCGACCGTGTCCATTGGAGGGTCTAAGGTCAGCACTTTAACAGCTTGGTTTTAACCCCACTATGCTAGAGAGGATCCTCTCTTTTTACCAGGGATCTACCGCTAGTTAATGGTATGCTCTATTCCTCTCTATGCATCGCAAATGGTACCAGACAAGATTGCCTTCTATCTCCATTGCTCTGTCATTGCAATGGAGCATCTAGCAATGGCCCTCCGTAATTCTCCTCATATCACTGGTATTGAAATGTAAAGTAATCATCAATAACTGGCACATTACGCCGACAACCTCTTACTGTACATTACAGATCCCAGCATCTCTGTCCCAGTCCTTGTTTGTGAATTTGAGAGATTTGACCAGGTCAGCAATTTCAAAGTAAATTACGCAAAGACGAGGCTCTCAACGTCCCCTTGCCTCCTGGCCTGGTAAAACGCCTTAGGTCTTCTCGTTTAGATTGAAAATCACAATCTATTAAAAACCTGGGAGTCCAAGTCCCTTGTGACCAGGGCCGCTATTAACGGCGACACCGGCCATGAGGGCGGTGGCGCTGCTAGCGTCCGCTGCAGCGGTAGCGACGGCACTATAGCAGAGCAGGGAGGTATCTCCCTGCTCTGCTATCTACTAGCGCGACTGTAGTTTCCTGAAGGAGCGGAATCCCCGCGTGGGACACTGTGACCGGGGATTCCACTCCAGGAGAAGCCAATGACGTAATTCTCCATAAATGAAACAAATGTGCCGAGGGCACACCAAAAGCCAAATTTCCCAGCCACTAACAGATATATTGTATTATTAAAATATAACTTTTATTATTTTACCACTAAAGATGTCCAAAGGGACACATACAATAAGCACAGACGATTAAAATTTCCAGCCAGTGTTAGTTTAGCACACGCTCTGTTGACACTCTCTCTGCATGCTTGCCAGAGTGTGAGTAGATTAAATTCAAACGTATCGGGCCAGCAGCTGCAGACTGCTCAGCCTCAGTATATCGTGATAGGCGTGCTCTGGTTGCTAACAGGACCTGGCTGTTTAAAAAATTGTGTATAGCCCCCTCGACATGTTTCGCTGTTAACACAGCGTCCTCAGGGGATCAAAACAGGGCTAGTAAGCGCGCGTGTAGAATGTTACTCCTTTTAAAGACTGCAATGTACGTCACACAGGGGTTCACCTGTGTGAGAGCCAATAGAAACTCTGTTGGAAAGCCAAGCCTTCGTTTTAGAAGATTGGGACAGGAATTGGCCAATCAAGGGAATGTATGTTGGGCCAATTAAAATGTGCCGCGTGCGCCTGCGTACTTCAGCTATACCTGGACTTAGTAGGTTTTGATCCAGGTATGTGATAGGCGCATGCGCATATGATCAAATAGTTGTACTTAGCCGATCTCGGACTTATGGAAGCAAGTGCCTTGACATGCGCACTTGCTTCCATAAAGTCCGAGATCGGCTAAGTACAACTGTTTGATCATATGCGCATGCGCCTATCACATATCTGGATCAAAACCTACTAAGTCCAGGTATAGCTGAAGTACGCAGGCGCACGCGGCACATTTTAATTGGCCCAACATACATTCCCTTGATTGGCCAATTCCTGTGCCAATCTTCTAAAACGGCTTGGCTTTCTAACAGAGTTTCTATTGGCTCTCACACAGGTGAACCCCTGTGTGACGTACATTGCAGTCTTTAAAAGGAGTAACATTCTACACGCGCGCTTACTAGCCCCGTTTTGATCCCCTGAGGACGCTGTGTTAACAGCGAAACATGTCGGGGGTGCTATACACAATTTTTTAAACAGCCAGGTCCTGTTAGCAACCAGAGCACGCCTATCACGATATACTGAGGCTGAGCAGTCTGCAGCTGCTGGCCTGATACGTTTGAATTTAATCTACTCACACTCTGTCTGGCAAGCATGCAGAGAGAGTGTCAACAGAGCGTGTGCTAAATTAACACTGGCTGGAAATTTTAATCGTCTGTGCTTATTGTATATGTCCCTTTGAACATCTTTAGTGGTAAAATAATAAAAGTTATATTTTAATAATACAATATATCTGTTAGTGGCTGGGAAATTTGGCTTTTGGTGTGCCCTCGGCACATTTGTTTCTTTTTGTATGCGCTACCTGCTTGCCCACCACTAGGGTCCCTCCTTTATTCCACATAAATGGACACAGACGACAGGAGCTTCTCCTGGAGTGGAATCCCCGGTCACAGCGACGGCAACGCTGTGGACAGGGTTTCTGCTGCAGCTGCTGAAGTTTCCCCTGATGTCACTGTCCATATATGTGGCACTACCAACCAGGTGGTTGTGTGGCACTACCAACCAGGTGGTTGTGTGGCACTACCAACCAGGTGGTTGTGTGGCACTACCAACCAGGCGGTTGTGTGGCACTACCAACAAGGTGGTTGTGTGGCACTACCAACCAGGCGGTTGTGTGGCACTACCAACAAGGGGGTTGTGTGGCACTACCAACCAGGGGGCTGTGTGGCACTACCAACCAGGGGGCTGTGTGGCACTGCCAACCAGGGGGCTGTGTGGCACTGCCAACCAGGGGGCTGTGTGGCACTGCCAACCAGGGGGCTGTGTGGCACTGCCAACCAGGGGGCTGTGTGGCACTGCCAACCAGGGGGCTGTGTGGCACTGCCAACCAGGGGGCTGTGTGGCACTGCCAACCAGGGAACTGTGGGCTGTGTGGCGCTCCCCACCAGGGGGCTGTGTGGCGCTCCCCACCAGGGGGCTGTGTGGCGCTCCCCACCAGGGGGCTGTGTGGCGCTCCCCACCAGGGGGCTGTGTGGCGCCACCTACCGGGGGAATCTGTGTGATGGTCATTTTACTGTGAGTTGGGGTCTGGTGGTCTTCAAGTGGTTTCCGCTTCTGACCTCCAATTGAAATTAATAGGTGGCAACAAATACCTGCGGCGCTCGTTTGGTGCTTTTTTGCCAGCGTCTTTTGCATTCGCTTCAACGGCTTAAGAAAAAACACAAAAAAAAAAGGTCAAACAACGCTGTCTGTTCCTGAAGGAATTTTGAGCAGATTTCTTTTTCCGTACAAAAAACGCTGGGTAAACATACCCTACAAGTGTAGTGCTTATTTTTACCTGTTTTCTCGAAACAATTTTTGGTAGGGGTGCCGTGAGGAAATTTTATTTTTCCAGTGCTGCCTCGAGTCCGAAAAGGTTGGTAAACTCTGTAGCAGGCTACAAGATCCCGTCGTGGAGCAGCTCAGTTTGTCGTGGGAACGGGGCCTAGGGGAGTACAATTTTTGTTTGGGGGCACGGTCTACAAGGGGGAGGTGGGGGACTGTATGGCACTGTCTACAGGGAGGCTGTATGGCAAAATCTACAGGGGGCACTATACTGTGTCGGGTCCACTAAGCGGACATTATACTGTGTAGGGGTACTACAGGTGGCATAATACTGTGGGCACAATTAGAGGACAAAATAATGGCTCCTTGAAGGGGTTGTAATATATTCTCTTATTAAATGTTATTATTATACTGTATAAAAGGGGCATTATAATTTTTTTATGGGGCATTTTTTAATGATGGGGTGGGGCGCCGAAAGATCGTTTCGCACAGGGCGCCATCTATCCTAAGGCCTGCCCTACTTATGACACCGCTGACCTATACTCTCTTAACTTCCTTCCTCTCTTACAACGCACTCTTCGGGATTTGGAATCCTACGCACTCCATTTTCCTGGACATTCTACCACATTTCTAGTATCTCTTCCAAGCGATCCCTATTTTCCTCCCTGGGACATTCTTTAAGATTCTCCAGGGTGCGCTCAGAAAATTTGTCTGTGGCACTTTGAAACCACATCCTAATCAGAGAGTTCTGTCCCACACTAAACTGAAGGGTGGAGCTGGCCTCCCTGTTTTTCCTCTATATCATTAGGCCATGGTCCAGATGCGAGTAGTGGGCTGGTTCCACAATGATCCGAATAAACAATGGTTGACAATTGAAAGGACCATTGTCTTGCTATCACTCAAATCCTTACCATGGATCTTGCCATATCTTAGACCAGCTTTTGCTACACTTCTTTTTCTCACTCACCTCTTCCTCACTTTTTGGGACAGACTGGTAATTAGAAAAGGCCTTTCAAGTATACCTGGAATACTAAGCCCCCTTTTTAACAGCCCAGCATTTCCACCGGTGGTAGATAAGGCTGTGCTCACATAACTGTTGCCCTTCCCTTGAGGGGTTCCGTCTGAGGTTTCCGTCAGGTTACCCCTCAATGGAAAGGCAACGGAAACCTAAGCTTCCATTTCCTTCACCATTGATATTAATGGAAACTGAAACATTGCTAAAGGTTTCCGTTTGTCCCCGTTGGGACAGGGTTCCATCGTTTTTGACTGAATCAATAGCGCAGTTGACTGCGCTATTGATTCCATCAAAACAACGGAACCCTGTCCCAATGGAAACCTCCGATGAAACCCCTCAACGGAAGGGCAACGGAGATGTGAACAGACCCTTAGACTGCTTTTTTTACTTTATCTTCCTCTGACACTTCGCTATGTCAGGTGTTGAATGATGGCTCTCGTCTTCCTCCAATTTTCAGCAATTCAGGGGAACTGCCCTGGGAGGACTCTCTCCTGGTTGGAATATCATCAATTGTTAAAATTTCTCCACTCTGCTTTGCCTGGAGGACTCCGGACAGTCACATCTACTGTTCCTGAGCTGCTATTACTCCAATCGTACACACCTGGTGGTCTCATGTCTTTGCTCTACCCTCCTCTTAGACATGTGTCGGAGTGGAATATAATTTTTCTCCTAACTTATAAAATGCCTACAGCATCTCATGCCCAGAAAAAGAATTTCAAGATTTTAACCCAATGGTATCAATTCCCTCAGATTTTGCATAAATTCTACCCTGAGGTATCTGATTTGTGCAGGCGCTGCCGTACGGCGACTAGTACAATGCTTCACATATGGTGGTCCTGTCCTACAGTCTTTTTGGCATGCGGTTTTTGATATCTACGTCTAAGTCATGGGCTCTGTTGTGGTACCCATTCCTCAGATTACACTTCTATTTTTGATCCCTGGTCCCCTATCAGGTGTAAAAAAGGGCACTCCTTAGACACTTCCTGACAGCTGTTCGTACTGTCGTTTTTAGACATTGGAAGTCTGCTAAACCCCCCACCTTTAGAGAGTGGGTGGCTAAAATGGATTTATTTTTTAAATTCCATGTTTATTAGCATATAACAAGATCCAATAACAAGTGCACAACTTGGTAAATGACAGATACGATAAATAACAGATTATGCAGGTCGACCATATTGTAAATCGGTATGCAATGCAATTCGCTGTATAGACCATCCACACTGTACCATATCAAACCTCCAAGAGGAGGACAAAGAGCTAAAAGAAAGAGAAAATAAGGAATGGGAATGGGAAGGGAGGGGGGGGTGAGGAAGAAGGGTTTTCTGCTACCACCCCTTAAAGAGCGGGTGGCCTGCTTCGTGAAGGACCTTAGGACAATAGGGAGATATAATCAGAGGAGTTCTCAAAACTCACCCAATGGAACCAGGTACGCATGAACTTGTCATGTGTATCCCGCAGGGACGCTGTGAGCTCCTCCATGCGTTTCACCTGCTGGATCTTCTGAAACCAAAGGCGCATTGTAGGTGGGTCAACTTGCTTCCACAAGGTCGGGATACAGGCTCGAGCAGTGTTCACCAAGTGACGAACTATCGATTTCTTATAAGTGGAGAGAGGGATGTCACACAGATGAAGCAGGAAGAAATCCGGAGATTTGGGGAGCGTAAAGTTAGTAAATTTGGAAGTGACGTGCCAAAGACTTGCAATATAGGGCAGCTCCAGAATGTGTGTAAGATCACCCACCCGGATACTACATCTCCAGCACATGGGAGAGACCTCAGGGTAAAAACTGTGGAGTTTGGATGGGACTCTGTACCATCTTGTCATAATCTTAAATCCCGCTTCCTGTATTCTACTCGAGATTGAAGATTGGTGTGTCATGGTGTGTAACCGGTTACGTTTGTCTGCAGTCAATGTAACGGATAAGTCCGTTTCCCATTTAGACAAGTATGGAGGGTGTGAGCCCTCCGCTGGCGAGTTCAATAAGTTATACGCCAGTGAAAGGGTGTGTCTCAGGTGCCCCGTCATCGTACATAAGGTTTCAAAAGCCGTGGAGTGTGTCAGAATGCGAAGCCTGTCCCATA
Source organism: Rhinoderma darwinii (assembly GCF_050947455.1). Taxonomy (NCBI): domain Eukaryota; kingdom Metazoa; phylum Chordata; class Amphibia; order Anura; family Rhinodermatidae; genus Rhinoderma; species Rhinoderma darwinii. The sequence goes on from NC_134690.1 coordinate 266,003,080, forward strand.
AACAAATTAATTCAGCACCCGTCCCGGGTTCTAGAGATCTTTTATGTGATTGTTCCATGGTGTGAATTCGTTCAACTAGATCAGAAATGGCGGCAGAACGTTCCTTCTTAAGACTGGAACCAATACGTATGAGAGAGCCTCTCATGACGCATCTATGGGACTCCCACACTGAGAAGGGGTTAGAGCCGTCTGTGTTGTTGGTGGCAAAGAAGAAGCGGAAATCAGTTGTTGGTTCCTCCAAGATCTTAGTATCTTGTAGGAGAGATTCATTTAGACGCCATTGCCAGGGTGTGAGATGGAGGGAGGGTAGGGACAGGGACAGGAGTATCATGGCGTGGTCGGAGAACGATATGCAATCAATGGAGGCTGAAAAGAGGAGCGATAATTGTGAGTGACGGAGGAGGAAATAATACGGGAGTACATGTTGTGTGGGTGAGAGAAAAATGTGTAGTCCCTGTCTTTGGGGTGAAGTATACGCCAGGGGTCCGTTAGTTGGTGTGTATAAAAAAGGCGTCTTAAGCTGCGATTTAAAGCCTGGAGGGATTGAGGTGGGGCGATGTCTTGTCTAAAGAAGGGTCTAAGGGGAGATTAAATTTGCCCCCCAATATCAGAGTCCCCTCCGCAAATTCCTCCAGTGTGACGAAAGCCTCCTCCAGTAGTGACAACTGTCCCGAATTGGGAAGGTATAAGTTCGCAAACGTCAAAGTTGAATTTGCAATCTTACCTTTAACAAAAAGATATCTGCCCAAGTCATCTATGCGACACTCCAAAAGCCCCCAAGGAACGGACCTGGAGATAAGAATGGATACACCTTTGGTTTTAGAGTCCGAGGAGGTGCTGTGATAGACTTCAGGGAATCTAGAGTTCTGCAGAGACAGAAGTTTGTCTTTGCGGAAGTGAGTCTCCTGAAGGACGGCTACATGGGCCCTTTTCTTCCATATGAGGCGAAGTAAGGAGGATCTTTTTTCTGGCACGTTCAGCCCCTGTACATTTATTGATACAATAGTGAGATTAGTCATGTTGAAACAGTGAAAATCATTTCAGGGAGTAGCGGCAGAGGACGGGGAAAAAAGGAGAGGAGGGGGTTACAAAGACGTGCAATGACGAGGGTGAAACAGAGAGGTGAAGGAAAAGAAGAGAAAGAAAAGAAGAGCCCAAAAGCTCCTAATGACCACTTGTGCGTTGCGTAGCCCAGGTGGTGGGTGGTGCAAAAGCACAGGTCTGTACGTGGGGTTGTAGAAAAGCACAGCAGTAGGAAAGGAGCCCGAAGACTCCAGACAGTATAGTGCAAGTAAAATAATAAACCACATCCTATCATGTAACAAATAATTGTTGCCAAGACAAGTGGCAATTCAGGTAACAGCTGACACACCGACCACTAAATACAACAAAATCGAGGACAGCGTTGAAACATGAGCTTCCTAAAAGTGCTGCATTTCTATGCCCAGACCATATGACTCGCCAACTCGGTATGGCATCTACTCGAAAGTCTTTAGAACAGAACGGGACTCAAGGCGAGGCAGACGATCAGCCAACCCAACGCCCGGAACATGTGATGACCATGGACAGATAGAGGGGGGATAGGAGCAGGCCCAAGATAGCAAGCCGTGACTTTACAGTTTTTTCCAATCCAAGAATATAACCACAACCTGTTGGTAATGATGGGAGTCAATTCTCCTCCCTGTCCTGAAGATCAAAATGAAAGGGTTGTCCAATAAAGAACATCCAAGGGTGTCCCATGAGTTCGTCCTCCAGTAGGACAACTTGACGGCAACTAAGGCCAAGAAGTAAAGCACTAAGTAGGCTTAAGCGTGAGTGGGAGTTGTGGGTCTCGCCTTGCGGCTACTGATCTGCAGCCAGTGGTCTTGGGGTGTGAGGCACGAGATCCCCACGTCTAGACGGAGATCTCCGCATCCTAGCGTCTATCCTGGATGGTATACGAGGTGGAGATATGGCCAATTCCGGGACCACGCCTGTCCCCTGAAATAGGAAGGCTTCGGGCAGGTCTGCCGGTGCTTTGACAGCAAAAATATTTCCCGCTTTCCGCAGCAGGATATGAAAGGGGTGACCCCAGCGGTATGTCTCTCCTGACCTTCTAGCTGCTTCTAGAAGAGGCTTCACTAGACGTCTCATGTAAAGCATCAGTCTAGACATATCTGCAATATCGGGATAAGAGCGCTGATGTTATGTATGGAACCTTGTTCCCAAGCTCTGCGTAGAATGTCCTCCTTTTGTTTATAGAAATGTACTCTACAAAGCACATCTCTTGGGCGGTTTGGGTCTCTGGTTCTGGGGCCAGCAGATCGATGAACCCTATCCAACTCCAGGGGGCCTCTAATGGCCAGTCCATCAATTTATTAAAGATGGAAGTCACCGCGTCGTGGAGATCTTCCGGTGCTACGTCTTCAGGGATACCTCGTAGCTTGAGATTATTACGCCTCCCTCTGTTTTCAACATCGTCAAGATGGAGGGCAAAGTCGTTCATATACCCCGCTTGCGTACTCACAGTTGCAGCTAATGATGTGAGGTCCAAGACAAGGGACATATTCTGGTTCTGCAACTGAGTAATCCTGTCATCCATTGAGCAAACTTCCTGCAGTGACTTGGCCTGCTTCTCCTTCAATCGTGCCATGTGTGCATCCATGTCCACCCGGGTAGGGAGAGCTCTCACCATCTCTCATAACTCAGTAAGAGTGCGATCTGCCTGGGTGTATGTAGATGGCCGCTCTGAAGCAATCCGCGGAGCGGGGCGGAATAGTCCTGGCGTGCCTTGAGAGAGTTGAGGCAGCACGCTTACATCAAGAGCAGCGGCAGCAGCCAAGTTAGTCTCAGATGGGCGGTTGTCTTTCTCTCGCTGCTGAGGAGTTGCAGAAAGCGGGCCAGTGAGGTGTCCCGAGAAACACCAGGCGTTCCTGGTTTAGCTTTCCCCCTTGGCATGTCGCTCAAAGCAGGTGAGGATGAGTTATTGATTAAGTTCGGCTGAAGATGTCCGGACCTCTGGGAAGTTACTGCCTCACGCCGCCATGTCTAAGCCACGCCCCCGGCTAAAATGGATTCTCTTTATAGAATGGAATCTCTCGTGGCTGAAGATCGTGACCACTCTGACCTTGTCATGCTGATGTGGTTCAAGACTAAATCAATTGAATTCTTTTAACCTTGCCTCATAACTAAAATTCTCCATTTCTCTTATTAGTTTAATTGCTCCTCTTTGTATTTTTTCTTACTCCAGGGCATTCTTTCTATCAACTGTTGCCCAGAACTGTTCTGTCTATTCTAGGTGAGGCTGCACTAATGCTTTGCAAAGTGCTAATAACGTCCCTGTGAAGTGTCTCCACACCTCTTTTAATACAAAACTGAATCCTGCTGACCTTAGCAGCTGATTGACATTGCATGCTGTTATTTAGTCTATGATCTACTGTGGCAGGTCTCAATAGCAATGCACTGATTTTGCCATAGACTGAAATACTGTGATATTGCAGTCTATGGCATGAATGATCTAATGATAGCAGGTTCAATCCCCCTAGGGGGCAAAATAAAAGTTAAAAAAAAAATAAATAAATATTCAAATCACCCCCTTTCCCTAGATCACTCGCCGTTTTGTTTTTTTTGCCACTTCAACCACACAAAAAAATGGAATAAAAAGTGATCTAAATGGCCGACATTCCCCAAAATAGTATTAATAAAATCGACATCTTTCTACGTACAAAAAGACGCCTTATACAGCTCTGTACACAGAAATATAAGAAAGTTATGGCGGTCACAATATGGCGATTTCTTCCAAACGTAACTTTTTTTTATTTTTTTTAAAGGTATTAAAGCATAACAAAAACTATATATAAATTTGGTATCACCGTGATCGTACTAAACTGCAAAATAACGATAACGTGTCATTTTGACCGTACAGTGAACGCTGTAAAAACGAAACCCATAAGAAAATGGAGGAACTACTGTTTTATTCCAATTCCACCCCATTCTGATTATTTTTTTCCAGCTTCCCTGTACATTACACACAACATTAAATAGTATCATTGGAAAGTACAACTTGTCCCGTAAAAATTAAGCCCTCATATGGCTGTGTCAGCGAAAAAGTAAGAGTTCTGACCTTTTGAAGGCGTAGAGGAAAAAACAAAAGCATAAAAACTGAAATAAGTCTAGTCCGGAAAGGCTTAATCCCATCTTCTATAACATTAAAAAGTTGAATAACGGCCATTCCAGGACTGAATCTAGGGGTCCAACCAGGGACCATTCAGAGTAGGCGTCGTTGACCACATCTCTCTGGATACGGTCCTTCAGCCAATTTTCAATCCAATTACAAACTATACTTTCTAAACCTATAGACCTTAACCCCTATCGCCTGTTTTGGCCTTCAGGACCCAGACGATTTTTTCAAATCTGACATGTGTTACTTTATGTGGTAATAACGTTGGAATGCTTTTACCTATCCAAGCGATTCTGAGATTGTTTTCTCGTGACATGTTGTACTTTATGTTAGTGAAAAAATTTTGTCGATAATTTTGGTATTTATTTCTGAAAAACACCACAATTTAGAAAAAATTAGCAAAAATTAGCATTTTTCTACATTTAAACGTATCTGCTTGTAAAACAGATAGTAATACCACACAAAATAGTTACTAGTTAACATTTCCCATATGTCTACTTTATGTTTGCATCGTTTTTTGAACGTCCTTTTGTTTTTCTAGGACGTTACAAGGCTTAGAACTTTAGCAGCAATTTCTCATATTTTAAAGAAAATTTCAAAAGGCTATTTTTTCAGGGACCTGTTCAGTCTGAGGTGGCTTTGAGGGCCTTATATATTAGAAAATCCCCAGAAGTCACCCCATTTTGAAAACTGCACCCCTCAAGGTATTCGAATCAGCATTCACAAAGTGTTTTAACCCTTTAGGCGTTTCACAGGAATTAAAGCAAAGTAGAGGTGAAATGTACACATTTTAATTTTTTTTGCAGAAATTAATTTCTAATACATTTTTTTTTTGTAACACAGAAGGTTTTACCAGAGAAATGCAACTCAATATTTATTGCCCAGATTCTGCAGTTTTTAGAAATATCCCACGTGTCCCTAGTGCCCTAATGGACTGAAGCACCGGCCTCAGAATCAAAGGAGCACCTAGTGGATTTTGGGCCTCCTTTTTTTAAGAATATATTTTAGGCACGTTGTCAGGTTTGAAGAGGTCTTGTGGTGCCAAAACAGTGGAAACACCCCAAAAGTTACCCCATTTTGGAAACGACACATCTCAAGGAATTTATCTAGGGGTATAGTTAGCATTTTGACCACACAGATTTTTTGCAGAATTTAGTGGAATTAGGCAGTGAAAATGAAAATCAACTTTTTTTCTGAAAAAGCATAGAAATTTTTACAAGGAATAAAGGAAAAAAAGAACCACAACATTTGTAAAGCATTTTCTCCTGATTACGGCAATACCCCATATGTGGTAATAAACTGCTGATTGGACCCATGGCAGCGCTCAGAAGGGAAGTAGCGCCATTTGGATTTTGGAGCACGGATTTTGATGGATTGTTTTTCGGTGCCAATCCGCCTTTGCAACGCCCTGGAGAGACCAAAACAGTGGAAGCCCCCCAAGTTACCCCATTTTGGAAACACCCCTCAAGGAATTTTTCTAGGGGTATAGTTAGAATATAGACTCCACGGGTCTTTTGCAGAATTTATTAGAATTAGGCGGAGAAAATTAATATCACAATTTTTTTCCACTAAAATGTTTAATTTTCTCATTTTCACAAGGGATAAAGGAGAAATAAACAACCAATTTTTATAAAGCAATTTCTCCCGAGTACGGAAATACCCCACATGGGGTCATGCATTTTTTTCATTAGAAATGAATTAACCCTTTCAGGACTGATCCATTTTTTGCTTTCTTATTTTTGTTTTTCACTCCCCGCCTTCCAAGAGCCATAACTTTTTTCTTTTTCCGTCAGTAGAGTGATGTGAGGGCTTATTTCTTGCGGGAGGAATTGTAGTTTCTATTGATACCATTTAAAGTGCCATAAAAAGTACTGGGAAACTGAAAAAAATTAGGAAAATATAGTAATATAGGAAAAAAATCTGATTCCATTTTTTGGGGTTTTCGTTTTTACAGCTTTCGCCGTGCAGTGAAAACGACAGCGATTTTGGCGGTTTAAATTATTTACGTTTTTTACGGTGTTCACCGTGCGAGTTAAATAATGGCATATTGTAAGAGTTCGGCCTTTTACGGACATAGCGATATCAATTCTGTTTATTTTTTTACATTACTTTTGAAGAAAAATGGGAAAAGGTTTTTTTTTGTAACTTTTTTTTCTTTCTCACTACTAATAACTTGAATTCTTCTACACATTTTATTAGTCCCCTTAGGGGACTTGTACCAGCGATCAGTGGATCGCGGGTACAATATGCTGCGATACTAATGTATTGCAGTATATTGTTATTTTTACAGGCTTCTGTAACCGCACGATCGCTGTTCCTGTCCCTTAGTCCTGGGTGTCAGCTCTAATACACAGCCAACACCCGCAGCGTATGGAGCGGGCTCAGCACGTGAGCCCGCTCCATACATCACCCCCGCACCATGACGTGCTATTAAGTCATAGTTCTCAAAGGGGTTAATGCACAGCGGATGGTGTGAATATTAAAATTTTGCACTGATGTGCCATTTTAGTTCATAACATGTTGTGCCCAGTTTGTGCCACTGAAGACAAATACCTCATAAAACGTTAAGCGGGTTCTCCCGGGTATGGCGATGCCATATATGTGGGCGCAAACTGCTGTTTGGGCACGCTGCAAGGCTCAGAAGGGAGGATGCGCCATTTTGCCTTTGGAGCGCAGATTTTGCTTGGTAGTTTTTCTGTTTTGGGTTTCGTGGTATTTCAGTTTATAATGTGGGGGCATATGTAATCTGTGCGGAGAACATCAGGGCATAATAAGAGGGTATAAAAATGCGGTAAATAAATAATAATTCATAGATGTGTGGCCGGTGTCGCACTGAAAATGGTGTCGGATGTTACCCGCTTTTATAACGCTCTGCACATTTTGCATCGCCATATTCCTGGGAGCCAGAACTTCTTTATTTTTTCACCACCGGAGCTGCGTGAGGGCTTATTTGTTGCGAGACAATCTGTACTTTTCATTGGTACCATTTTGGGGTACATGTGATTTTTTTGATCACTTTTTATTACATTTTTTTGCAAGCCGGGTGACCAAAAACAAGCAATTCTGACAATGTTTTTTAGTTTATTTTTTGCGGCGTTCACCGTGCACTATAAATGACCATTATATTTTATTCTGCGGGTCGGTACGATTACGGCAATACCATATGTATATAAGTTTTTTTTATGTTTTGCAGCGTTTGCGCAATAAAATCACTTTTTTATAAAATAATTTATTTTCTGTGTCACAATATTCTGAGAGCCGTAACTTTTTTTATTTTTCAGTCAAAAAAGCGGTGTAAGGGCTTGTTTTTTGCGGGACGGGTTGTAGTTTTTATCGGTATTATTTTCGGGTACATGCGACTTTTTGATCACTTTTTATGCTCTATTTTGGGAGGGGTGGTGACCAAAAAATAGCGATTCTGGTGTCGTTTTTTATTGATTTTTTTTGGGGTGTTCATCGTGCGGGAAAAATAACATTATAGTTTTATAGCTGGGGTCGTTACAAACGCGGTGATACCAGATAGCTGTACTTTTTTTAACGTGTTCATTTTTTTCCTATAATGAAAGACTTATTATAGGGAAAAAATGAAGTGTTTGTTTATATCACTTATAACTTTTATTTTTACACTTTTTTTTAAAACATTTTTATTCTTTTTTTTACTTTTTTCACTTAGACTTGCAGCTTTGATCGCTGCTGGAGTACATTACACTACACACGTAGTGTAATGTACTCCAACTGTCATTGTGACGTGACAGTCACACTGACAGGAAGCCTCGGAGGACCGGCAGGAGGCTGCTCCTCCGAGGCTTCCGTACATGGCAACCCGGAGGTCATTATCTGACCTCCGATTGCCACGACAAGCATCGGTAGCCCCCACGATCACTTCGTGGGGGCTGCCGATGTGCTTCAAACCACTTAAATGCGGCGACGGCATTTATGGGGTTAATTGCCGAAATCAGCGGCGATGGTCCGCTGACCGGCAAGGCTGGAGTGTCAGCTGTCAGGGACAGCTGACCTCCCGGTTCCCGGACACTGTCCGTTAGGACAGTGTGCGCCGGGAACTACTCCGCAATAGTACGTCTGGATGCGGGAACTAACCCCTCTGCAGGACGTACTATTGCGACGCAGCGCGGGAAGAGGTTAATTTACCCATTAGGAGGTCAACACTACAGCAAATCTCCACCCAGTCTACCATTCTAGTACTTGTGTGGCCTTAAGCTGTGTAACGTCTGCAATCTGACTAGGGCGGGTACATTTAGCCTAGAATGGCCATTGACTATGCAATATTTGGCCTGCAGCGGTCAAGCTAGACCTACAACTATCAGGTTATCATAGGGCCTGATACAACTGCTCTAAACATTGCTAATAATAACTACTCCTAGCTTTTGTCCTTTTATCTTCATTGCTTGGAAATGAAAGTGACGTTCGTTCCCAATCACATCGATTTGCATTAGGGAAGTAACGACCGTTCTAAACACCTTATTGATAGTACCAAGCTGCAGCTAGCAAAAGTCACACCACATTATTTTAATCAGTATACATAGATATAGTTGTTTCTAGGCACTACACTCTAAAGGCCCTTTTACAGGGGCCAATGATCAGGCAAACGAGCGTTCATACAAACACTTATTCCAGATCATTGCCCTGTGTGTGTAAACAGGGCAACAATAAGCCGATAAACGAGCAAACGCTGAGATGTGCTGCCAACGTGATGGAAATGTATAGGAGTGAACGATTGTAGTAACGTTTGCTCGTTCCCATACATAAACAATCATTGCTCCTTCTGAAAGGAGAAAAACGATCACCGATCAATAAGCGGTCTTGTTGATCGGAGCTCGTTTTCATGGCCGTGTAAAAAAAAAAAACTAAACTTTTGTTTTGTATAAGGTAAGTCTGTCCTTGAATGAGGATTCAGAAGTAATTGTTGTCCACTTAGTGACAGGAATGGAAAACTAAATTTTTTGCATTGGGGTTAGTTAAAGCGTCGGTAGGTTGACATTTGCAGATATTTGAAGCATGACATTTAAAATTCTAGTTGCTTCTTAGCAAAAGATCAAAAAATGTGATTTGCTAGTACAGCTGACAAACTGGTAGTATGTTTATAATAAGCAATGTCATATATTTCATGTTGACTTCTCCCTCAAAGTGATAACAACTTAGTCAATGTTCACATCTCCGCCATATATGGTAAAAAATAGCCTAGCCTTCTTCTCTATTTTTTTCCTATAAAATCACGAACACCAAGACCGTTCCATCGGGCTCCGCCAGTGCCTGCCAAGCGATGGATCCAGCACTTCCGGTTTTCTCGTTTTTCTGTTCCTAGGACAGAACAGAAAACAAATACAGATGTGTACCCAGCCTTACTGTTAATTGATAAGAATTTTTATTTTTCTTTATAGAAAAAGATTGTTGTTGTGTAGTGTCTTTTTCATATCCTTCATTATATTATCTTTATCTTTCTTGGCAGACTTTTCCAGCGTCTAGAATCAAAATTGAAAGAAATTTCCAAAATTGCTGGTGATATAACTCAGAATGTATCTTTGTCTCAAGGTATGGAAAGAAAGAGTGTTATACAACACATTCGCAATATGTACAAGGTTGATTTAAGTGCAAGTCGACACTGGCAAGAACTTGTCCAGCAAGTGACTCACGACCGGTAAGTAAATAAATACTAATAAGAATTCCTGTTAGTAAAAGGATTTCTATGATCATTAAAGAAAATTTTACATTTTAAATTGACAGATTGTGTCCCCACTTAAACCTAAATGCATTTTTTAATCTGGATTCCAAGAACTTGTTACTGAGTAGCACAATGTATGCTAAATTTCCTGCCAAACACCGGATTCTAATAAAAACTCCCACTGAGATCAGCAGGGGTGACATTTTAAACTCTGTGTGGCAGCTCATTGAAACGACAGGAGATAGTAGTTGGGTTGTGCTCTTTATCACTTCACATGTAAAATCTAGTCCGCTCCGCAGGATTCCATACTCTACAACTAGAGAGACATGAACTGGCTTACTGACCCATGACAATCCTGTGGTAGGGAGGGAGAATATAGTAACCTCTATACTTTGGGCTAAAAATACTTAACCTAGAAGTAAACTGTAGTTTATTTTTTCTTGTGGAATTTTACCTTTAATGTGAATCCGAACACTTTCAACCAGAATCAAATTCTGACTGATTTTTACAAATAATTCTAAAATTAGGGAGCTGAGATGGAGACGGCTGGTATGTAAGTTTTCACAATTTTGTTGTCATTTTCAACATATTATACTTGCCACCTGACATGTACAATTTAACGCTATTTGTGTAAAGAAAATTCATATTATAGCCGCTCAGGTATGTTTTTGTAATTGTAAATAAGTACCGTATATATCGGCGTACAAGACGACTTTTTACACCCTTAAAAAAATGTCAAAAGTGTGGGGTCGTCTTATATGCCGGATATTGTCTACATTAGGGATGCACGTTGCAGCCGCACAGCTCAGTATAGTGACACATGAATGTATGGGAGCGCGGCTGCGGCTGTGTAATTCAGCCACAGCCCCGCTCCTGAGTCATGATAAGTTCGCGGGGTCAGGATGATGCAATGCGGCCAGCGCTGCACTAATGAGCGGCGGCACTGGAGACAGAACATGGCGGGCGCGCTACAAAACACCCCCATGTTCTGTCTTCAGTGCCTGAACTGCCGCTCATTAGTGCAGCGCCGGCCGCATCACCTCATGCTGACCGCGCGCGCACTTCCTGTCAGGAGCGGGGCAATGGCTGTATTACACAGCCGCAGCCCCGCGCTATAACGGCGGAGATCAGAGAAACCTCTCATCTCCGCCGTTATTCCCCTGAATGCTGCGATCACAGCTGACTGCAGCATTCAGGGGAAAGTGAGAAGGGGGGATGCCCCTGGATCGCGTCACAGGGAATTCCTGTGACGCGATCGAGGGCCATACCATATATGGGCAGACAGCCCAGGGTCTATTGACGGACCCCAGGGCTGTCTTACCATATTTCATGTTGTTAGGACATACCCAAGTATGTCCTAACAACTGCCTGTGTATTATCCGTCCACAGGTTATGTACTGGCACATATCTGATATATGTCAGTACATTAAAGTTTAAAAATAAAGTAAAAACAAAGTATTGTTAAATTTTAAAAAAAATACACCTTCACCTTTTTTACAATAAACATTAAAATAAAAAAATGAAATAAACACGGCTTTCATTCACTTATTAATGTGAGGCATGAGGTGCGATGAATTTACCCTCCATGTTCCTCACATTAATAGTAATTAACCCCATCATGTACCTCGCACATTAACCCAATATGACTGAGAAACATGATGGGATTAATTACTATTAATGTGAGGCGCGTTCAAAATTCATCACACGTCGCGCCTCACATCAGAAAACGGAAGAATTTTTTTTATTACTGTTGGCAAAAGTATCGAAATTGGTATCGAAATCGCAATACTAAACGAAGTATCGGTATCGAAGTCCAAATTCTGGTATCGTGACATCCCTAGTCTACATATTGTCTACACACAGGTTGTGTGTTACCTTGTGAGCCTGCAGTCCGGTACACAGGCTCCCGGGATGCACGGAATCCGCCACGGATCTGAGGGATGCCGGTATTAGCCGCCAGGGAACATCTCTGTAAGATCCTCTGGCCCGCCCTTTCCTCTCATTCCCTGCCTCTCAGATCTCGCGCGATGAAGCAGCATATCTGCGCATGCGCGAGTTCAAAGAGACAGAGAGTCCTGGGTCCTGCCGCCGATGGCCATAGTGAAGCGCTCCTGCACGAAATGGTGAGTATATCTTAAATTCTATATTTTAAGGGTAAAAGTTGGGGGTCGTCTTATACGCCCAGTCGTCTTATACGCCGACATATACGGTACAATGTTTCTAAACAAATGAGCAGTATTATTTCCCAGATTTCCCAGACATTGTGATAATGATGCTGTAAACTTGGTCGCTGTGTGCCACTATTAAAGACTTGAGGGAGGAGGTTATAATGGTTCAAGTGAGCTGGTTTTGTTGACTTCACATTGGCTTATTACAGAACGTGAGCAGAAAAAAGTTTACACAGTTCAGCAATTTAATGTTTGGAATTCCTTCAATGTCTTCCCAACTGTGTAGCTAACATCCTGATTGTAAGATCACACTGCGATGCGTGTTCTCATCATCTGTCCAATGCGGAGATGCATATCTCAAAATCTTTGTATTCATTATTTCGTAAACTAAGATGAACCTTCTGTTTCTTTACATGTATTGTGTTCATAGTTGCTATCATATTGTGTGTACTTTATTGTATAGATTATATCGTAGTGCTGCCAAGTGTTTTCTGCTTTCATATATCTTAAAAGTTATCAATCTAACTTTTTTTTTTCTAATCTCAAAGGGCTGTTTGGTATGATCCAGCATCATATCCAACCTCTTTTCAGCTTGATCCAACTGAGGGTCCAAATAGAGAGAGAAGACGCTTACAAAAATGCTACTTAACCATTCCAAATAAATACATTATCAAAGACAGGCAAAGGCAAGAAGGCAAGTTATTTCTTGTTCTAACACTCACTCCTGGATATGTGGGTGCTTTGCATGCACAGTTGTCTGTTTTTTTCTATTTGCTATGCATCAGTTCGGGAATGATTTCTGCAAACCGCTTCCATGTAAATGTATAATTAGTTAAGAACTTTTTCAGCTTTTTGTTGATTATTATTTATACAGCAATATCATGTTTCTTCGCACTTTAACTTGGAAAACAGTAAGCTACATTAGGAGTTAGGACCATTCCCATACAAATTTACAATTTGTAAGGAATATGGTGGTATATACAACAACTGGTTGCCATGGGATACTGCACTTGATAGAGTAGAGACCCACTTAAAAGAGGTCGCCGTGAAGTGGCAAGTGGGCATATACAGATCGATAAAAATGTCAACTAAAAACCTCATGTTGGTACATTTTTTAATTTTACTGAGCTGCCATAGATAAAGTATAGCAAATGGATGTGCGGTCTAGGTTTTCTTCTCTTGACTTGTGGGTATATACAATAGGTTGAGTAAGCATATCTAGTCTTTTAAGAAGGATCTGGTGTTAAAACAATTAAGCTACATTCAGACGAGCGTCCGCAATTACTGACGTAAAAAACAGACGTTTTTCACATCCAAGGTGCACCCGTGCCGGACGCGTTGTCACGGATCCCCCATAGACTGGACTATATGGAAGGATGCGCTACACGCAGTAAAATAGGACGGACTATTTTTTCACGGACCATTCACACACTCCGTTGAAACAACGGTCGTGTGAATGGCCCCATTAAAATACATGAGTACGTGTGACGGCCGTTGTTTTAACAGCCATCACATGGACGTGATACACGCTGGTCTGAATAAGTCCTAAAGTGGAAACAGGGCTGAGTCATATAATAAAAATTTAAAAAAGGGTTTTCAAGGTTGACTTAGAGGCTTAGGGAGTGGCATGAGGCATGGAGTTTCATAGAAAAAGGAAAGGCCCAAAAGAAGTCCCGAATATAACAATCCGAGAAGGTTATTTAAATAGTGCACAAGTTTATTGGTCGGTGCAAAGAGCAGAGTTGCACAGGTCCTTGAAAGATAGGATTCTGAATTATATTCTCTGTGTAATGGGAAGCCAGTGGAAAGGCGGACATAAAGGTTTGGAATTTAATGAATGGGAAGATGAATACATTGTGCAGTAGAGATTCAACGGTTTTTACTTCAGATGCGGGAGGAGATCATGAGGGTGGAAAGGTAACAAGTGGCTGTCACAAATTCTAAATATAAAAAACACAAAATTTAATATTGCTGGCAAAAACGCCTTCGTATAAAACAGTGTTTAAACTCCCCGAAATGTAAGTGTAACCCCCTCCTCCCACTATATATATATATATATATATATATATATATATATATATATATATATATATATATATATATATGCCTTAGGGAACTGACCACTGTCCCTCTAGACAAAAAGCAGTAAATAGACAGTACTCACAAAGGCTTATAGTGAAAAAAGAGGGTGCTTTATTGACCCCAAAAGTGCGACATGTCGGTTCACACAACCTGAGCCTTTCTCAAGTCGACTATTGCTTCCGGCAAAACTACTGATCTGGTGCACAAAAGAGGCAAACGGAAACCACGGGCACCATCTCCGTCACCATTGAAATTTCAATGATGATAGAGAGGGAAACCTCTGGTTTCCGTCGGGGTCCCGTTCTGACGGAAACCTCCAACGGGACGTCAGAGCGGGACCCCAACGCAGATGTGAACAGATCCTTATAATGTAAATCAACCTCCAAAGTTCTCCATAGGTCATTTTCTAGCAAAGAAAAATTCAGGAACTATGGCCTTATGCTCATGACCGTGGTTTACACGGATTGGTGAGGGGACCCCAAATCCGAACCGCAAAAAATCGGGACCTCATTTTACGGTCCGGATTTGCGGGTTCACCAATACTGGTGAATTGTTGTGGATCAGTGAGTCCTGATGACACACTGATGCACAACAAAGGTTTTTTGCGATGAACCGCAACAGACCCGTGGTTTTGTGGACCGCAAAATCAATGTGGTTGTATGCTTGAGGCTCTTATTATGAAGTAAATAAAAATTTCACCATACAGTGTACTTAAATTATGCTGTCCTACAGTACACCTTACTACCGCTATCAAATAATATGAACAAATAACTCAGTGGGCCGTGTTTTATAGTAGATTAGGCTGTGTTTTCCACCTGCAGCTAGCTCCTTGTTTAGCACCATATGGTCATATGTCATCCAGCATATGTTGGCTTTCATTGAGAGTTACTTTTGTACTGATGCACACCTTTTAGAATATAAAAACAAACCTGTATTTATAATGAATACCCAGACTAGGCACACTTGGCCCCATCTTCAGACATTTTCAATGTTTTACTACCATTATTTTGTTTCTCAATTTCTTCCTATGCACGCGTACGTTTTTTTCATCTATTTATATATCTGTCATTTTACAGAATCTATTAAGCCACCTCTGTCTTACTTTTTTGAAGACAAAACGCATTCCTCTTTATCTTCTACTGTAAAAGAGAAAGCAGCAAGTGAACTCATAAGGTAAGCATTTTAATTTGTTCATATGTGCAAAGAACATACAAAGCCTCTCCTTGCTTTTTACTTTTTCTATTTACTTCATTTAAAGCGGTCTATTATCAGACTATGCTGCCCTATATAAGGGTAGCATAGTATGGGGACAGGTCTGATTTCCTATTAGCCAAAATGGCGCAAAAAATGCTGTGCCCATTGGTCTAGTAGGAGCAATCCAAGAATGCACCCGTTGTATTCAAGAGGAGATCACTCCCCCATCCTTCCCCCAACCTACTCATAATGATTGACGGCTGCTGTCTATGCAGATACACAGGTCTCGCACCATCACAGCGCCATTCATGTACGGTGGTGTGCTGGAAGGACTCGCCCTCTGCGCCATACATGAATTCCGAAGGTTGGAAAGAACCACTTGATAAATGAAAAAAGTAAGCAGAAGATGCCCCGCCTACACTGTTTGTCCGTCTCCAGGATCTTCTGCAT
This sequence comes from Rhinoderma darwinii, assembly GCF_050947455.1. NCBI lineage: Eukaryota > Metazoa > Chordata > Amphibia > Anura > Rhinodermatidae > Rhinoderma > Rhinoderma darwinii. Next base: position 266,018,813 of record NC_134690.1, read on the forward strand.
ACTCCTGAACCAAGCAGTCTTGTAATAATCCAGCAGAGATCACAGGCTAATTTCCTGCTGATCTGTTTGATTTTTGGCTGGTTACGGACTGAGGCCTCATGCACACGAACGTAAAAACGCCCGTAATTACGGGACCATAGACTTCTGTTGGCCACGGGTACCTTCCTGTTTGCTTATGGGAAGGTGCCCGGGCCGTTGAAAAATATGGAACATGTCCTATTTCAGGCAGTAATTACGACACGGGCAGGCCCATAGAAGTCTATGGGGTTCCCGTAATTACAGGTGGCTACGTGTGTGCACCCGTAATTACGGGAGCGTTGCTAGGTGACATCAGGAGATAGTCACTGTCCCAGGTGCTGAAAGAGTTAATATATCGGCAGTAACTCTTTCAGCACCCGGGACAGTGACTATCGCTGGAGTTAATAGTATTAAAAGTTAACTTACCCAGAACTCTTCTTCTTCCTCCAGTCTGGCACCCCGGGATGACGTTTCATCCCATGTGACCCCTGCAGGCAATCACAGGCTGCAGCGGTCACATGGACTGCCGCGTCATCCAGGGAGGTCGGCCTGGATGTCAAAAGAGGGACGCGTCACCAAGACAACGGCCAGGGTACGTATGAACTTTTTTCCTGATAGAGAGAAGGGGCTTCCGATTAGTGCAGAGAAAACGGGTCAGTAAATACGGGTGGAATACTGGGGACACTAGACCCGTATTTATGGGCACGGGTCCGTAAATACTGGTGGAATACGGGTCGAATACGTGTGACAATGGACCCGTATTTACGGGAGTAATAAAATATGTTTGTGTGCATGGGGCCTGAGAGGTAGGGCGGGGCATAATGATCCTTATGTTTTACTGCAAGATATCGCAGAGGGGGGTGGCTCCTGCTGCAGTCAGTTGGTTTACAGCCACACACAGGATTTTGAGAATGGTGAAGGGAAATTACTACCTGGGACGCTTGGATACACATATGTTTCTGTGTTAATTGCAATATGAAAAAAATAGTATTAAATCAGAAGATAAGATTAGAAGAGGAATTGCTGGATTATTTGTTTAATTTTTTGGGTGATTTTTTTATGCTTAGTGCTACTATTTTCCCCATCTCTGCACACATTTAGGAGGTCTAAGGAATTTCCTTGGATCTATACTTTCTCGTTAAATCATTCATTGGGGTCAAAGCACCATGGGTATATGCCCTTGACACTAGAAAGCTGACATTAGGTAAAAACGAAAGCAGAATGTTGGCTCCGCCTTGTGGTCTATACCTTCTTCTGTTACACCAAGCTACTCTGATTCTAGCCTAATGTCTGTAATAGGTGGACGTGACCTGCAGGTCTAATGCTTTTTTTATAATTTTACTTTTATGTATTTCAATTTCCATTAGCCGTATCTCCCTGCGAGAGCTGGGTGGAATCTTTTCCCCGCATTTTAGGTCATCCAGTCTCCAGTTGCTGCTGCTGGGGCTGTTTGTTTATATGTTGCTGTGCTGGGCTGTTGTCTGGGTCCCCCTTTACCTCTCCTGCAATGATATAGCCTCCAGAGCTTCCCCCTTCTATTTTTTGGCACCCCCTAGCCTACGTTTTTCCATTGCGCTGAGGGTGCACTCTCTGCGGCAGGCTTTATAAATTTAGAACCTATGTTTGGCCAGGCCTAGGCTGCGTTTAGGCGTGCCTGCTTACCTTCAGTCTCCGGCTTCCTCGGCTTCTCATTGGTAACATTGCGAGTTCTAGTCACATGATCTTGGCTTCCAATCACCTTGCAGAGTAGGCTCGGTTTCCTATAGGAGGAGTTTTATCTTCCTGTTCCTCCAGACGCTGGTTTGTTTTTTCCAGCAAGGCATCCTGGCAGCTTACTCAAGCATCAACGGCAGCATCTTCTCTGCAACCTGGGCTTGGGGACACAGCACCCAGGGACAGGTAGGCTTGCCTGTTAGCAATATTTTGTTACTTCAGGGCTCCTTCCATTTCTCCTCATGTCTTCAAGGCGAAAACACCCCTCACCCCCAGGATTGTCACGCACTTTGCGTGCATCAAGTGCAATTCAAAGTTCCCATATGGCCAGTCTGACCCTATCTGCACTCAATGTCTGATCCCCAGACCTTCCCTGGACACTCCGGCCACTGCTGCTAGTAAGTCTGACACCCTGGAATGGGCATCTTCCCTCACCCAGGCCGTAGATAACCACTCCCGCCCCTCACAGGGAATGGTGGAAGTCTTAAACCGGCTGCCTGAACAGATTGCTTCCCCGTTAGCCAGGTCCTCCTCCTGTGAGCTCCCGCTCTTGCTCTGCAGGCATGACCCGCAAAAAGGCCTGGAATTCTCATGGGACATACTCCCCTTCCTCAAATTTCTCGACGGATAGAGCCACCGAAGGTGGATCTGCTTATTACCCTGATATGGCCGAGACTGCCTCTACTGGGGACTTCGACTTGGAGTCTGCGCAAAGCACTTCTACGTCTCCCGTCATACAGGATCTTATCCGGGCGGTCAGAGATATCCTGCAAATCCCTGAGGACACTCCTGACTCATCACGAGGACATCTAAAATTATGCCACAGCTAGGAAGATTTGCCTTTCAGTAACTTATTTTAAAGGTGACAGAGGCGTCCCCCTCTAGTTTTTCCTGCCCATAAGGGGAAGGTCTTTGCCCACAGCTAAAAGGATGGACGTCCTGTATCCCTTTTCGGATGAATGCGTCTCTATGTGGTCGGCCTGTCCAGTAGTGCATCATCCTGTGGCTCAACTGTCTGAAGAAACTACTCTGCCTATAGTGGGTGCTGCTTCTCTTAAAAATCCCATCGATAAGATGGTGGATTCTATGCCTAAGGCCTCCTTCTCGGCCGCTGGCGCTGTCAATCGGCCCTCGTTTGCAACTTTTGGGTTAGCAAAGCCTGCATAGTCATGGCAAAGCGGCTCAACAGGTCTCACGCCTCGGGGAGCCATATCAGAAGCACTCTCTTCTGGCTTCCCAGCTGATCCAGGCATTTAAGAACCTCTGTGATGTTTGGATTGAGTTGGCCTGCCGCTCCGCTAAGGCTATGGCTAATGTAGTGGCTATCTGCTGTGCTATCTGGATTCGCACCTGGAATTCTGAGCCTGCCTCCAAGAAGGCTGTCTTTGATCTTCCAATGACCCAGAACCTTCTCTTCAGTCCCGACCTGGCTAGACTAATTGCCGGTGCTACAGGGGGTAGAAGTACCTTACTTCCCCAGCAGCAGTGTCACCCAGCTGCCTCTTCAGGGCCTCAGAGGTTTCGTTCCTTACGGAACTCTCACTCATGTCATAGGCATTCTCCCCGAGACAGGCGTGGCAGCCCCGCCACCTCTTCTAGGCCTGCCTGCCCTGAGGACCTCCTCAGCCTAACGCCTCATGCACACGACCGTTGTGCCACTTGGGCCATTTTTTACGTCATCCGAGTGGCACCCGATAGTCTTCATAGTCCCATTCACTTTAGCGGGTGAAATCGGGTCTGTGAAAAATGATCCGAGTCTCCAATCCGAGGAAAGATAGGACACGTTCTATTTTTCCTCGGATCACTGACAGGACTCGGCCGGCGCACACGGTCGTATGCATGAGGCGTTAAGGTCTTCCCTCATCTGAGTTATTTCCTTGGGTGGGGGGGCAGCTGCTCTCCTTTCAAGAGACATGGCTCGCAAGTGTAGTTGATGCCTGGGTCTGAGAGGTCATGTCGACGGGATACAAGATAGAATTTTCTTCTCTTCCGCCAGGTCTGTTCTTCCTTTCGACTCCTCCTCGGTGCCCTGCCGTGCACTCACCTTTACCTGAGCCATCCACGCTCTCCCCCAGCAATAGGTCATTGTCCCTGTCCAGGTCCAGAGCGGTTCCAGGGCTTCTACTCCAACCTTTCCACTATCCCTAAAAAGGATGGTTCCCTTTGTCCTATCCTGGCTCTCAAGCGCCTCAATCAGCATGTCATCATCCCCTGCTTTTTTCCTCGCTTTGCAGTGGGTTCCGATCATTTCCAATTTGTGGCACTTCCCTTCGGCTTTGCCACTACACCCAGGGTCTTCACCAAAGTCATGGCATTTCTCATGGCCCTGCTTCGATCCAGGGAGGACTCCGTAATCCCGTACTTGGATGACCTCTTGGGGAAGGCCCCCTCCAAACAGGACAATTTGGCCAGTCTTCAGATCAACCTTGACTTCCTTCGCCGTTTTAGGGTGGATAGTCAATGAGGACAAGTCCTCTCTCATCCCCTCTCAACCGATCTAGTTCCTGGGCATGATCCTCAATACCCGGATGGGCAGGTTTTTTCTTCCGAAACCAAAGATCAACTCTACACAAAAGGGAGTATAAGTGCTGCGAAGGAACTCTCCCTGCTGTTTTTGCTTCAGGGTTCTTGCGACGATGGTTTCCTTGTGCGAGGCAATTCCGTTCGCCTAGCTTTACACTCGCCCTCAACAGTTGTCGATTCTTGCTCGCTGGGACAGGTATCCGGTCTCCTTGGATCTTCCGAACCGGCTTCCCTCGCTGGTTCATTGAGAACTGTTACGGTGTGTGTCCTCCCCGAACATACCCATGGGGAAGCCCTTTGCCATCCTCCATTGGCAGGTGGCCAGGACTGATTCCAGTCTGTCGGGTTGGGGACGGTCTTCGGCCACCTCATGGTCTAGGGCCAGTGGTCCATCTCGCACACTTGTCTCCAGATAAACATCCTGGAGCTGAGGGCAATTTTACTGGAGCTCTCCCATTGGATATCCCTCCTCACGGGCCTTCCGGTTCGTGTCCAGACAGAGAACTCTACGGCCATATTTCACAGTCTCTGCCTTCACTGGGGCACTCTAAACATGGACCTCTTGCCTCCCACCTCAACCACAAGTGCCCAGCTTACGTCGCCAGGGCCAGGGACCGCACCTTAGGGGCTGACGTAGTGGTTCTTCCTTAGTCAGATTTCAGCCATAGCTACACCTTTCCGCCTCATCGCCCTCCTGCCTCGGGTCCTCCAGAAAGTCAAGGACGTGGGGGTTCCAGCCATTCTGGTTGCTCCAGATTGGCTGCGGAGGGCGGGGTACGCAAATCTCTTCTTCCTGCTCGGCTGTTGAAGCGATTTTTCTGAACTGTTAATTCAGACCATGGTAAAGGCTTGGAAGCCCCAGTCCCAAGGGATCTAACATTGCATGTGGCGGGTATATTTCAGGTGATGTGAGCTTCAACACTTCCACCGCCTTTGTTGCTCTACTCCACGCATAATATTCTTCCTTCAGGCGGAGATGGACCAGGGACTTAGTCTGGCGATACTGAAGTGTCTGCTCGGTCGATTTTTGGTTGGCATTTCAATGCTCCAATTAAGATGTTCTTGCAGGGGGTCGCCCATTGTGCTCCTCCGTACCGTCCTCCAGAGCCTCAACTTGGTCCTTGACTCTCTTCAATCGTCACCATTTGAACCTATCTGGGATGTCTCACCCTGTGTCTTGACCTGGAGGGTTGCCTTTCTGGTGGCCATTACTTTGATCCGCAGGGTGTCTCAATTGGCCGCTTATCTTGCAGACCCCCCTTCATGGTCTTCCATAAGAACAAGGTGGTGTCTTCTTTCCACCTCAATTTGGACATTGCTCTGCCTTTCGTTCTGTCCTAACCCCTCTCATCAGAGGGAGCGTTCGCTGCACCGACTGGACGTGGTCTGATCACTCCGAATCTATCTTTTGGTTACGGAGTCATTGCGCTGCTCTGACTCTTTTTTTTGGCTCCGGAGGGCCCAAGCAAGGGTGAGCCGGCCTCGAAGTCCTCCATTTCCAGGTAGATTCGGCTGGCTATCAAGGAGGCCTACTCTGCTAAGGTTAGGGATCCTACCTTCCGGGTCACTGCCCACTCTACGCGGGCAGTTGGTGGGTCCTGGGTAGTCCGGCATCAGATTTCTACCTCTCAGATTTGTTAGCCTGCTACCTGGGCCTCGGTTCATACCTTTATGGATTTAGCAGATCCATTCACTGGCTTCCGCCAATGCCAGTCTAGGCCGTATGGTGTTGCAGGCAGCTGTGAGTTAGCCTGTTCTCATGGTGGTGTTTTTTTCTGCCCACACTCAGGGACTGTTCTGGGACGTCCCATGGTGCTGTGTCCCCTAATTAATGGTTTAACGAGAAAATTGGATCTTTGTACTCACCATAAAATCCCTTTCTCATTCATCCTCTGTTTTTTTTCTTTGTGGATTGTTTTTGTTTTCCCAGGTGGTTCTTGTTTTTTTTTCCCGGGTCTAGGACGTGTTGGTGTTTTTGTTTTTTAGTTTTATACTCTCCTACTGCTCTTGGTACAAACCTGAGTAGCTTGGTTTCTCTAGTGTCAGCCTCCTAGTGGCAAGCCATGTCCCCCAATTCATTAAATGAGAAAGGGATTTTACGGTGAGTACAGAAATCCAATTATTATGAACTTTACTGCTGTACTCTTTTCTGTCACATGAAGATTCATGAACAATGTGCAATATTTGCTTATTGTAAATTTGATAAAATATGCATTTTTGTTTAACTAAGATGACTCGGATAACGTAAAATATTTTGCCAACATTTTGACATGTGTTTGATTAGTAAAAAAAATATATTCACCTATTAAAAAAAAATAGGTGAACATCATATCAATGTCCGTTCATCAGATAAATTTATTTTATGCATAAATCGGAAGTTAAAGCTATATTTGAAGTTTGCTAATAATGTTGAGATCTGTCATTTTGTCAGGAGGGGGAGGGATGGAAACAGAGACAGAAAGACAAACAATATCCAAAACTAGTCCTTCATTGCAACAATATCTGAAATGTAGAAGACCACATAATCCACCAGTGTACAACCGCCATAATTGAGACCCTAAGAGATTATACATCCATAGAAGTTCCAGAACAAGTTATTAGTGTGTAGTACCCAAACGGGGTGTCACCTGGGGGCCCCCATGTAGGTAGTTCGTTGTGAAGGAAATAGTCATAAGCGGACGGTCTTTTCTAAACAAAAGAGCCCAGGACAAAGTGCAGACATGTGTTAACGATTCAGCTGCTGTTTGGAGAGGAAAGGAAAAAAAGGGGGGCAGGGGAAAGGGGAATGAGGACGTGCAGACCAGAAGCACCTCAAGGGTCTAAAGTCACAAAGTCAACTGCAAGTATGCGCAAAAACAAACAAAAACTTAGTGATGCGGGTAAGACATAACTATAATAGATGTCCCAACTAGAGTCTGTTCAAGGTACCAGACGGTGGAACAGAAATATTTACATATTCTGGATATAACATAGGTACGCAAGAGCTGCATGATTGGTTGCCATGTTTCCAAAGATTTTTGTGTAGAGGCTTTTTTTTTGTGAAATTCGATATGGTAAACACCAAAATGTATCTAACATTAACTCTATTACACTTCCATTTTTCTCAGATAAGTTGAACATTTTTGTTTTAAAGAGCGTGAAGGTGAACGCCTGTTGAAATGAGTTATCAACATTTTAAATATTAGCTGTATATACAGGGTGGGTCATTTATATGGATACACCTAAATAAAATGGGAATGGTTGGTGATATTGACTTCCTGTTTGTGGCACATTAGTATATGGGAGGGGGGAAACTTTTCAAGCTGGGTGTTGACCATGGCGGCCATTTTGAAGTCGGACATTTTGTATCCAACTTTAGTTTTTTCAATGGGAAGAGGGTCATGTGACACATCAAACTTATCGAGAATTTCACAAGAAAAACAAAGGTGTACTTGGTTTTAACGTTACTTTATTCTTTCATGATAGTGCAGGGCCACGAAAATTATGTACATCTCTTCCCACTCTGGGAGGCAGAAAAATCGGTTACGATATATATGTATATAATCGTCTCACTATTAACCCCTTTAATGACCGGTCCTGAAAAGGTCTTCATGACCAGCTACGTTTTTCAGTTTTTACCCCTCTGCATTTCAGCAGCCATAACTTTTTTATTTTTTCATTGACATGGCCAAATGAGGCCTTTTTTTATGCGAGAGAAATTGTATTCTTTTTTTTTCATAGTTTTGGAGTTAGAAAAAAAAAATTTTTACGGCGTGAATATAAGAAAAAGCGATTTTCTGCATAGTTTTTCTTGTTTATTTTTTTATTCCGTTCAAGTTCTACGCTAAATAACCCGTTAGATTAATTCTTCAAGTTATTACGGTCGTTTAGATACCTAATATATGTAGGAGTTTTTTTAATACCATTAAGGGATAACTTTATTTATAACTTTATTTTTTACTTGTAATGTGTTAGCATACTCCTGTATGCTAATACATCATACTGTGTCACTCTGACACATTCTGCTGTTAGGGCAGCACATAATGTGCCCTAACAGCAGGCTTACTGAACAGGCAGCCCTGGGGTCCTTTGTAGGTCCCCAGGGCTGACTGCAGAGGGATTGCCCGGTGTTTGATCACGTCACCGGTTTTCCGATGAGTAGATCAAAGCGGGGAGTACCGCTTGATCTTGCTGTGGTCATGGACCGCGCCGATCAAAGGGTTAAACAGCTGGGTTCAGAATGCTTTCCAACCCCAGCTGTGTTCAGCAGGCTGCTCTAAGATCAGGAGCTGTTCGCTCCTGCTTAGAGGATGAACGCTCACAGGAGCGCTCATCAGCCTCTTCTACAGCGACGCCAAAAGACATTGCTGTAGACTAAGCACCAGCATTGCCTGCCGTCAAAAGACGATCGGCGGTCGGTAAGGTGTTAAGAGGTACAGACTTAGGGCACATTCAGACATGGCAGAATTTTTCCACTGCAAATGTTGCTGCAGATTCGCGGCAATTATGCAATGAACTTGCAGCAACATTTGCAGATATCACAGCGGAATTGCCACAGATTTTAGATTTTGCATTGCAAAGGCTGAAATCCGCAGTGAAATTCCGCTGCTTCTCCGCAACAAAATGTGCACGCTGCAGAGTGAAAATTATGCACTGCAGCTTAAATTCCGCACCGTTTTTTTCGGTAACGTCTGAACTAAGTTACCTAAAAATGTATAGGAACCAATGTAAAAAACGACTGATGCAGATTTCCACTGCGGACTGCCCACAGCGGAATTAAACAGCAATTCTACCACATCTGAATGTGCCCTTACGATTCAGGTGATGTGACCAGAAGACATAGGTTCGAGGGCACCCCTGCTTGATAAAAGGGCTCTCTGCTTGGTCCTAGTAGGACGAAAGATAGTGGCTGCATCTGTGTACTTTCTGGCTGCACTGCACACGGCCCTACAGGCTTTCACATGGTCCTACTCGTCCCTTAGTCTTGCACAACTCATGGCCACTGTTAGTACACCTTCATTTGACTGTCTTGGGCCATGTCTCTGCTACGTCCTTTTTCACCGCCCAGCTGAGCTATCCGTACAGTGGGGCCTCACACGCCACCCTTGCTTGCTCTTCAGGACTTGTTGCCACCTCAGGTCTAATGATGGATACTGACTAGGTCTGTCCGCATCAGTCTCTCTCAGGCTTCGCAGTTTCAGCTCCAATTAATCGGTCGCTCTCGCTCCTTTAACCTCCATGACCGCTTTTGCACATTTCCCCGCAGTAGCACCTCTCTCTTGATCGACAGTACACAACTCAGGTCACGCAAACTTACGTCCACCACTAAACATGGACTGGCGGGCTAACCACTCTGTTATAGTTCAAGTGCTGCCCCCAGGTATGATAACGTACACACACTAAGGCCTCGTGCACACTTACGTCACGCTTTTGACGGGTCCGTGAACCCGTTTTAGCGGCCGTGTGGTGTCCGTGTGCACTCCGTGTTTCCTTTTCCGTGCGCCGAGCATGGTACTGTCCAGGGTGACAATACCATGCTCGGCGCGTGGAAAATACAATTTTAATGTAATAAAAAAAAATAAGTTCATACTTACATTCCTCCTGTCCGGCCTCTAGCGATGACGTTCAATCCATGTCGCCGCTGCAGCCAACCACAGGCTGCCGCGGCAGCCAATCACAGGCTGCCACGTCACAAAAGAAGGTCGGACTGGAGGAAGAAGAGGGACTCGTCACCAAGACAACGACCGGGTACGTATGAAATGCTTTTTATTTTATTTTTAATCAGCAGCCTCTTTTCTTTATCAGTTATTGATAGAGACAAGTGGCTGCCGATTAGTGTAATATTTTTCTAATGTTTTTCTGCCCGCCCGGCGTTTGCTAGGCAACGGCTCCGTCACACACGGACGTGTGCCTTCCGTGTGCCTTCAGTTTTTTTGACGGCCCCATTGACTTGCATGGGCCTCACGGTCACGGATTCTCGGACCAAAGTAGGACATGCTCTACTTTGGAACGGAGCAACGGACCGTCAAAAAAACTGAAGTGTGCATGGCCCCATTGAAATTAATGGGTTCAGGGTGCTATCTGTGACAAAAACGGATAGCACCCTGAAGGAAAAAACTGAAGTGTGCATGAGGCCTTATGCGTCTCTCATCACCCTGTTACAGAGTGTTATATACAGCCCAAATATATACATGTCCGGGCCGTAAATTTAATTGTGTGAACAAGCTAAGCAATTTCCCGTAACTTCCTTTGTATATTGCGGCTTAATACCTAATCGGATTTCGTTGTCATTTGCGTTCAATGAACCCCCTTAACAGTTTTTAAATTTCAGCATGGAAAGGGAACAGGGAATGCGAGCTCAGACTCCTATCACCAGATAAACTTTGAAGGAATGTGTATTCTTAAATTGTGAAGTTCAATTAAAATAATTTGTTTTTCACTTTTTATTTAGGGTAAATCGGAGGTGTATTAATGTAGCACCATCAAGGGAAACAGTTGGAGAACTCCTGTTAGGTTGGTGATTATGAAAAAATACTATGACTATGCTTAAATAAAATATAATTTTTATATTGTGTGAAAGTATGATATGAAGTATAATATGAAAGTATTCATTAGTATTTAGTACTTAGTATTAGTACTTTTGCTTTTGTGATTCCTGCACGTAACATGTATGTGTGCGTGCAGATATATATATATATATATATATATCTATATACTGTGTGCCTATGTATGTATGTGTGTATATATATATATATATATATATACATATATATATGTGTGTGTGTGTTACATGCATGACTGAGTGCCAATAAACAATGCATTTCAGTTTTAAGTCCGGGTTTACATAGGACAGTGGGTGCACTATATTTCTGCATTCAAAATTGTGGAAAATAAAGCGCAAGTTGCCAATTATATACTGTCCAAACAAAGCATGAATGTAGAGGTGGCCGTGCATGTGTTTTTCTCCATTCTCATGGAAGTTACAGAAACAGCTGAGCAAGCGGATATGCCATTAGTGTTTCAGTTGGGAATACCCCTTTAAACCCCTTCCCGACATTTGACGTTGGGTTATGTCATAGCCGGGAAGGGGAATATGGAGCAGACTCATGGGCTGAGGCCGCTCCATACTCAGCGGGTGTCGACTGTATGTTACAGCCGGGATTGGAGATAACTTCAATACCGTCCGCGGCATCTAATGCTGTTGGAGGGAGTTGCCCTCCTCTTTCTAACAGCCCGTTCCCCCTGACGCGATCGCAGAGTGCCATTAATTGTTATGGCCACCTGGGGGCCTAATGAAGGCCCCCAGGTCTGCCATCCTTCAGCTCCTGGTCTTAATAGGAGCCGGTAAAAAAACACAATATACTGCAATACATAAGTATTGTAGTATATTGTGCAAGTAATTCAACGATCACTAATTCAAGTCCCCTAGTGGAACTAGTAAAAAAAAACAAAACTGTTAACGTTTTTTCTTATATGCAAAAAAAATATTAAAAGTGAAAAAAAACAAAACTTTCATACGTTTTTCTCCATAACGAATGTATAAAAAATAAACATACTTGGTATTGCCTCTTCTGTAAAAGTTTGAACTATTAAAATATAACATTTAACTAGCACGGTGAACGCCTTTAAAAAAAATAATAATTCAGAATTGCTGTTTTTTTGTCAATTTTGTTTCCCACAAAAAATCGAATAACAAGTGATCAAAAAGTCGTATGTACCCCAAAATAGTACCAATAAAAACCTGCAATAAAACATAAGCCCTCACACCACCTAATTGCCAGAAAGTTAAAAAAGTTATGGCTCTCAGAACATGGCGACACAAAACAAATATTTTTTTAAACAATTAGTTTTTACTTTGTAAAAGTAATGAAACATGAAAAAAAAAAATGTGGTTGTGCTGTATTCGTATTAATCCGGCGAATAAAGCTATCATGTCCGTTTTACATCACCGTGAATTCTACAGAAGAATTGTTTTCCCATCCACCCCACAAAGAATTTTTTCCTAGTTTTCTAGTACAAGATATAAATGGTGAGATGAAAAACGAAAACTCGTCACATAAAAAACAAGCCCTCATACGGCTATATAGACGAAAAAGTAAGCAAGTTATGGCTTTTAGAAGGTGGGAAGGAAAAAACAACAAAGAAAAATCAAGAAATGCCTTCAACGGCAAGGGGTTAACCACAGAAAATTTCAGATAAAAGAAATCGCAGTAATCCTAAATTCTAGGTCACATTTATTGATGTATTATTTTATATTATCACTTCACCTTTCTAAGGCTTCGTTCACATCTGCGTTGTGGCATCCGTTCTAGCAGATCCGTTGAAATAAAAAAAACAGACAGTGATTGATGCCAGACTAAATTCAACGGAAGGTAAAATATGCTTGTTTTTGACAGATCGGTTTACCGGATCCATAAAAAAAAACTCTCTTTTTTCCGTTTGTGTCAGTTTGTCATGAGTTATACTCCGTTTTTATCTTTGCATCTTTCTTGCTTTAATTTTTAGTCTGCGCATGTGCAGAAAAAAAACGCATCCATTACACGTAATGTATAACTGATACAAACGGATGGAATATCCGTTTGCATCCGTTGACTTCAATGTTAACAAAAACGGAAAACTCCTTTCCGTCAGGTTCGCGTAATAATTTGCCAGAAACAATAGCGCAGCAGACTACGGTATTTCTGTTCTAAAAAAAAAAAGCGGAAACCTGACGGAACAGAGCCTGACTGAGTACAACTGATGCAAGAATAAAACCCATTGAAATCAATGGTTTTATTTTTTACGTAAACGTTAACTTCCGTTCTTGTGGTCCTCTGACTGATACGCTAGAACGGAAGCCACAACGCAGATGTGAATGCAGTCTAACCTATTTTCTTCTCAAGTGACTTAATTTGGCATAACATTTTTACTATTAGGGTATGTGCACACACACTAATTACGTCCGTAATTGACGGACGTATTTCGGCCGCAAGTCCCAGACCAAACGCAGTGCAGGGAGCCGGGCTCCTAGCATCATACTTATGTACGATGCTAGGAGTCCCTGCCTCGCTGCAGGACAACTGTCCCATACTGTAATCATGTTTTCAGTACGGGACAGTTGTCCTGCAGCGAGGCAGGGACTCCTAGCATCGTACATAAGTATGATGCTAGGAGCCCGGCTCCCTGCACTGAGTTCGGTCCGGGACTTGCGGCCGAAATACGTCCGTCAATTACGGACGTAATTAGTGTGTGTGCACATACCCTTACAGGTTTTGGGATTAGAGAGATAAAAATATTTTTTTTGTTACGTTCTGGCATCTTTACTGATTAACACTTGGCGATAATACAGTACAATAATAGCAAAGATAGAAAGTTATTTACAGATTGTGATTACTTTAATGGTTATTTTGACCTTTTATAACGCCAATAGTTTATGTAATTATTTTAACTAACTTTTTATGTTTAACTTTTTTCTGCTTAGGGAAATCTGGCATGTATTTTGTTGAGGACTCTTCAACTGATACAGTAGAATCCAATGTAAGTATTGTAAACATACTTTATTAAAAGGGAAAGTTGCACATGTAATAACCCCCTGCGCCTAATCAAACCACTTGTGACTCGGATGTTTCCTGTAATCTAATTCGCTAATAATTTTGGTCTATTCAATTCTGGTGACTATCTGCATAAGCATAGTCGGCGTGTACGAACTCTGCACATCTTGAACCTTTATTTTTAGGGTATGTGCACACGACCTATTTTTAGACGTAATTCAGGCGTTTTACGCCTGAAAAGACGGCTCCAATACGTCTGCAAATATCTGCCCATTGCCTGCAATGGGTTTTACGATGTTCTGTTCAGACGAGGTGTAAAATTACGCCCGCGTCAAAGAACTGCAGGACACTTCTTGTCACGTTTTTGGAGCTGTTTTTCATTGACTCCAATGAAGATCAGCTCCAATTACGTTTGTAAAAGACGCCGTGAAAAACGCGAGTACTTGCAAAAACGTCTGAAATTCAGGAGCTGTTTTCGCCTGAAAACAGCGCCGTAATTTCAGACGTATTTTTAGTTGCCGTGTGATCATACCCTTAGGTGTCGTTTATCTAAAGCTCTTCTTTGGACATACTTTTACCCACAGAATTGACTTTTTACTTTAAGCAAAATTGTAGGAATGCTGCCAGCAGTATGGAGTACTGGGCGGCATATTGAAAATGTGTAAAGTGTTTACTTTTATAAGATGTATGGTGGTACAATATGACTTGACAATTTTAATATTTTCAGCTTTTCTGTATGTCCAAAGTGTGAAAATTGTTGCGTCAGCAAATGGTTAAAGGGGTGTTATACTGGAAAATTGCAAAACTTTTCATTATAAAATGAATAAGCTTTTTGCTTAAACTATACTTTTTGTATCGTTTCCTCCCAGTATCAAGATCTCTGCTTGCAGTCATTCAATTGTTTACTAGTGGATTAAAATCTGTTCTTGTCATGTGATCTCCTTAGAAGACAGAGCTTTGATAACTGTAATGTAACTGTAAATAAGTCCTTCACAGACCTTCTACGGTACAAATACTTTTGCTTAAAATAAATTAAGCACATGAACTGCATTACCAACATTCAGATTTGGTATGATATCCCCATAAATACTGGGCATGTTGGTTAGGCCGGATTTACACGACTGTGTGCCTTTTGCGCGTGCAAAAAACGTGGCGTTTGGCGCGCGCAAAAGGCACTTAACAGCTCCGTGTTTCATCACCATATGATGCGCGGCTGCGTGATTTTCACGCAGCCGCTATCATTATGACACACTGTATGTTTGTAAACGGAAAAGCACGTGGTGCTTTTCTGTTTTCAATCATACTTTTGACTGCTGTTGCGCGAATCACACGCGTCCCACGGAAGTGCTTCCGTGAGGTGCGCGTGATTTTCACGCACCCATTGACTTCAATGGGTGCGTGATTCGCGAGAAACGCACAAATGCACAGCCCCATAGACCAATATAGGTCCATTCGAGGCGCGTGAAAATCGCCAGCGTTGCACGGACGTATATCACATTGGTGTAAATCCGCCCTTAGACACAACCTGTGTTTCAAAAATCCATGCTGGCTATCTATTATTAGATTATTTTCTTCTATACAATTTTGCAGCTTTCCCGTCAAATACCTCCAAATATTTTACATAAAATAGAATGGGTTAACCAGTTTCCCGATTCCACCGTTTAACCCCTTTAAGCAATAATACAACATCAGCCGTCCTCCAATACTGTGAAGCTGGTCAGGCTAAGAAAATAAACTGTTCTATCGATTCCCAATAGACCACTTTGAGAACAGGCCTCCTGCATGTCATGTGTTTAACACAGATGAAAGCTACATGGGGTCATTTTTTCGACACCTTCTACATTTATATTCTTATGACTATTTTTTAGCCTAACAATGTTATCAGATTTTATTTCTTGACATTCCATACTAAAACTATTTTTGTAATCCATTTTAATGTTTGTCATGTCTTTTTGTACCCAACTTTGCCAATAAAATTTCATTTTAGTATTACCTGTTGATCTATTTGTGCATGTATTGTATTGTATTTTCAGTAACTTTAAACTTTAGTAGTTCAAATTCTCTCAGGTTTTTTTTTCTATTTAGCCATATTAAGACTTTTCTATTTAGCCATATTGGTCTTCTTTTATTGATAATGTTTTTTTAATAAGGATTGCTTACAAATTTATTGCTACACATATATATATATATATATATATATATATATATATATATATATATATATATATATAAAATCTCACACACACTGTAGAATAATGTGTTTTTCCCTAGGGCAGTTTATCATCTTCTCTATACTTTAATTTTTCAGTAACAATTTTGGTGTTAAAAATAGCCGGTGGGTAATAAAAATACACTAAAGTTCCAGACTAGGAGAGAGCCTGGGCATTACTTGTAGCGATTTTGCCCAGGCTTAGACGTAAGTAAGTGTTGCTGCTTTAGATCTTGTAAAAGATATTCATATATCTTAGACAGTGAATTCCTAGGTTTTTTTTTATACTGCCCACGAAATGCCAGATCAGAATGCAAGATCTGATATTTAAGACTATTTAGGCACTTTTTAAACGGACCAATCATTGGGTGAACGAGCGTTCATACAAACGATCGATCCCGATTATTTCCCTGTGTAAACGCTCATTCATCGGCTGATTGCATCTTTTATGCATTATCAACTATTATCGATGCAAGGGGCTGAGCGATCGTAGTAACGATCATTCGTCCTCATACTGAATGATCATTGCCTCATTTAAGCACCGATCGATGAGCTGTATTGTCGATCGGCACTCGTTTTAAAAGTGGTTAACACGGGTGATATCTGCCTGTGTAAAACCTTATCTCTTACCTCAGATCTTATTTGTGGAGATCTGTAAAACTCCACTTTCGGAAGAAAGAATTCAGCTTGTAATGCAACAAAAGATTTAACTAACCCATTAAAAAAATGATCAGGTAGAGTTTTTATCCCACATCTACTCCAATTAATACCAAAATTAAGTGCACTCAAGGGACATAGTTATCGCAAGATGGAGTTATAGCTAAAGACGTAGCAATTTTTGCCAAAGATCCAAAATGATGTAATAAAGTACAGGAGAGTTTACTATACGGATGAAAGGATGGTTGTCCAGATTCTAATAATTAAAAAGGATTTGTGAATCTGAGGGCCAAGAAAGAGTAATTTCACATAACCCATGTGAGTCCCAGTTTATTAGATATTGTAGCTGTGATGCTATGCAGCATAGCTTTAGATTTGGTATCACAGCTCCCCCCTCACACTATGTGGATAGCACAAATACTTTAATTTGATACAACGTCGTTTTGGCAGAATGCTTATTTTTACAAGTCTTAACTCTAGACATAAAAGGAAGGTTTAATTTAGGCCAAGTCTTACATTTCTGTCTCATATAGGAAAAAAGGAGTTATATTTAATTTCTCATAATCCACTAGATTTTCTGAGATAAATATATCAAAATATTTAAATTGGTTTTGAACGGGGACTATTGGTATGGTAGTTTGTTTATAATGCCCAAGGATTGTCCTGAATATCTACCAAAAGTGCTTAGTGTATCAATAAGTACCGGCAATGCAACGGAGGGCGTAGCCAGATAAACCATGATAAACTCTGCAAAGAGACATTTTGTCTTCATTTTGGCCAGATTTGAAGCCATCAATCGATGGCTACATAGGGTCAGGGACTTCAGTGCAACTCAAGTACCAATGGCGGAAGGGGACACCCCTGACAGGTACCTCTAGCTAGCGAGAATGGAGCGGAGACCATATCATTCATTTTGAATCTTGCGCATGGATTGCAATAAAAATCTTCAATGATTCAATGAGCCCCACTGGCCCGGCTAAGTTATTTAACACGCATCCCAGCAGCTACTTTGTCTGCAAGTACCAATGGCGGTAGGGGACACCCCTGACAGGTACCTCTAAAAAGCGAGAATGGAGCGGAGACCATATCATTCATTTTGAATCTTGCGCATGGATTGCTTTAAAATTTTTCAATGATTCAATGAGCCCCACTGGCCCGGCTAAGTTATTTAACACGCATCGCAGCAGCTAATTTGTCTGCAAGTACCAATGGCGGAAGGGGACACCCCTGACAGGTACCTCTAGCTAGCGAGAATGGAGCGGAGACCATATCATTCATTTGAATCTTGCGCATGGATTGTGATAAAGAATTTTTAATGATTCAATGAGCCCCACTGGCCCGGCTAAGTTGTTTAACACGCATCGCAGCAGCTACTTTGTATGGTGGTATATTAACCCCTTAATGACCTATGAAGAAAATGTACATCACGGTCGGGTGCTAGTTCCCACACCGTGCTGTACATTTTTTTTATGCAGCACGGTAAACAGTGTCAATTTAAAAAACAATGGTGGAATTGCTGGTTTTTTTTCCATTTCCCCCATTAAAAAGTTCATTCAAAGTTAATCAATAAGATATATGTACCCCAAAATGAGGTATTTGAAGAAATAAAACTCATCCCGCAAAAAACAAGTCCTCATACCCCTACATCGAGGAAAAGCGGTTAAGTCCTAGCACGATATTGCACCCAGGGTAAAAACTATTGAGGTATTGAACTGATAAACATAGTTTTATTAATAAATACAGTTGACATTAGTATCCCTTGTGTGCAAGGCTTTCTTATGACTGTATGTGACATAGCGATATTAAATTGTAAGCCTTACTGGGAATGAGGCCGATCTATGTTCAATGCTGTGGAATGTATTGGAGGTATTTCAATAACAGAAAGCAACTGGGTGATGCTACAATTGGACGCTTAGTACATTGATATTGCAGACAAAAGTAGATCCCTGTCACGTTATTTAGTAAATATGCTTTGGAAGCGCTTTATGCTATGTTCCCGTGAGCTTACCTGTCTCAGTACTTGTATGCGCAGGTCTTTGCTTAGGCTCTGTTCACATCACGTTTTGGCTATAGGTTTATCGTGTTCTTCGGTCAATGTGTCCAAAGGGCTCTTTTGTCAGACAGAAGCCAAAAGAGTGTCCATTTGTCCTCTGTCTTGCCGGATTACGTCCGTATACTGAAAAAAAAAAGTATGGAATAGAATAGTAGACTACACTATTCTTTATGCAGAAATCAGTACAAAAAGTATACTTTTTTTTTTAATATGGTAGTCTGAGTGACGGTGCCACTGTAGGACATCCGTCACAGGCATCCTTTAAACGGACAGGTCATGATCTTTCAAATAGGTTTTAATGACGTATATGTTATACGGATGCCATTATGGCTAACCGTTGCATCCCTCACCCATAGACTATAATGGTTTCTGTTTAATGGATACGTCATGAACTCTCATGACCAATTTTCTTGATCCATTATACAGATACCATTACAGTCTATGAGGGACTGATGGCACTATTAGGCATCTCTCACAGCCTACGTTTAACGTATATATAACAAACGCAGATGAAAATTTTGATGTGAACATAGCCTTACTTCTGCTGCATGTATACTTAAACTTCAAACAGTGCAAGTGTAAAAACCTGCATCCAGATAACAGCGAGACAAGATTAGTCTCAAGACATTGCTCCAAATCTTTAGCAAAGTATAGCTGATCTGCATTTTGCGGTGTCTTTTACATGCAAAATATGCATAATAATACATAATGGAAGGAGTTACATCCTTAAGAGAGATATTCTATATCCTAATATCTATATAATATTTGTCACTATTCATGTAACCAACCATTTCCTGTTTGCAGCCTCTCCTTGGCGAATCAGAACCCGCATCATTTTCCTGGACTTATGAAGAAATAAAAGAAGTGCACAAGCGGTGGTGGCAGTTACGAGATAATGCTGTAGAAATTTTTTTAACAAATGGAAGAACCTTGTTGCTGGCTTTTGACAATACAAAGGTAGTTGCATTGTAATATTACAATTGTATTGTTGATCCAATATTTGAAATATAAAAATGTATGGGAGCCCATCATAGTTCCAGGTAGCTCACCACCTTCTTTACGGGTGGGCATAAGTGAATGATTATAATTTCTTGCATTATATTTTTAGTTTAGAAATATTCTCTGGTAATCTTCGATACACAGCATGTTTGAGAACTACACACAGATTTTTAGTAATATCGAAATTGGGTAACTGTGAAGCTCATTCCAATACCTTAAAGAATATGTGCACTTTTGAAACTAGTATTTTCATTGCTCTAGTACAGTGCATGTAATAATATCATGAAGCAAATATAAATGAACGCAGTATATTTTAGGTATTACACTCAACTACACTCATTCCTTGCATCATGTTGTCAAAAATAAAATGTAAATTCTTGCCACAGTCTTCGTATTGTAGGTGCAATATCAAACATCGTGATTCAAAAAGTCTATTCCATCTCAGATATTTATGGCATTCACAGGATGTCAGAAATGCAGGTGGGGTCACCCAAGTATCTTGCCATGCAAAATGTTGTCAGAGGACCCTGGTTATCCACATAGATCCCTGTCTATCAGACATTCTTTTTTATGTGTGTGTATGTGTGTATATATATATATATATATATATATATATATATATATATTTATTTATTTTTTGTAATTTATTTTTATTTATTTTTTCCTTTTTCTGCCTATCATTATTTTGGCCTATCATTATATCGATATATCTGTATATATTTTTATTGTTTGTTTTTCATCATATGCTGTTGTCTACTACGCATATGGTTTTTTAAAATTTGTTATATATTTACAAAAGTTACATCAGAATGCATTTTATGG
Organism: Rhinoderma darwinii; assembly: GCF_050947455.1. Taxonomy (NCBI): domain Eukaryota; kingdom Metazoa; phylum Chordata; class Amphibia; order Anura; family Rhinodermatidae; genus Rhinoderma; species Rhinoderma darwinii. The sequence goes on from NC_134690.1 coordinate 266,039,316, forward strand.
AATCCATCAGTTAGAAATTGTTATAGCCAGAGTATGAATTTAAAGATGGCCGCAATTCCATTATCACTTATAGATGACGGACCAGTTGCTGCTGGATAAGTAGGTAGGAGACACATTCAGCCGATTCAAAATTGTACATCTGTACTTGCAGTTCTTCACTGTGCTCTTTGTCTGTTTTAGAGACTGATTTCAGCTGCACTGAATGTTGCATAAGCTGTGTCTGGAATCAAATGTTCCTTGGTGGTTTGATTTTCAGAGGTCCCTCCTTAAAAGGTTAGGAGGCTGGAATATTGGATCTAAGCTGCAATCACTTATCCTGGTTCAAGCCTGAATATTGCATATACTGTGCCTGTGATCAAATGCCCTGTGGTTGTTTGTTGGCACATAGAACTACAAGTCTCAGGATTTTCATAGGTGCCTCCTAAAGGGTCAAAACTCGTTTCGGATGTCTGGAGCAGTCTCCAGTACCATATGACATCCTGTCCACTAGGGACGTCAATCAACAGCAAAGGGGAGGAGTTTGGGAGGGTTTACAGCTGAGAGCTGACGGAAGAGGCCTAAACGGGAGACAACGGTAGGGTGAACTTAGCCTTAGAGATAAGAAAATCGTGGCCACTAAACAGGTAGGTAGAAGACCTAACCATTAGCTTTTACATTAGGCTTTTAAAGATGTTTTCTGCCTTCAAGGAACCACCTTACAAGTTATTGGCCACGTAAGAAATGCACAGTCATGACACATCATTATATTTACAAGAATTATGTAGTCTAGAACATCATGTCTGTGTCAATTAAAACCACCTGGGCATGTCCTCTACTGCTATCTTCCCCATCTTAGCAAGGTAGGAGAAATGTATGAGCTGCATATATATGTATGTGTGTGTGTGTGTGTGTGTGTGTATATATATATATATATATATATATATATATATGTATATGTATGTTTATATATGTATGTGTGTGTGTATATATATATATATATATATATATATATATTATTTTTAATTATCAAAAGTAATGGAGAAAGTCAGTTGGGTACAAATATCGGAACGTTTATTTTTGCATTTAGGGCCCAAAAAAATATTTTAAACCTTTTGATTATACGTTGTATATTAACAGAATGTTTTATGACATTTTTTTCTCTTAAAGGTTCGAGATGATGTTTACCAGAAAATATTGACCAATAATCTTCCTAATCTGTTGGAATATGGAAATATTACAGCTCTTACACAACTCTGGTGTTCTGGACAGATAACCAACTTTGAATATCTAACTCATTTGAACAAACATGCTGGACGATCATTCAATGACTTAATGCAGTATCCCGTTTTCCCATTTATACTCAGTGATTACAGCAGTGAAACACTTGACCTCAGCAGCACTTTAATATACAGGTATTTACTTGTGTTGTATCTTCATTCTTGCCTTTCGTGCAGTCATGAATATATATCCCTTTTGAATAAAAAAATAAAGTGGCACTGTGCTACTCTATCTGAACAGCATAGGACAAAAAGAGGGGTAGATACTGAGCTCGATAATATATCGTTTTCTATAATTAGAATCCGAATTTTCATGTTAAAAGTTGTGTAAATGCTGCCTGGGCTCATAGAGAAAGCCTTTGAGTTCACCTTCTTTCACCCTGGCAGCATTTAAACAACTTAATACATAAAAGCATTGAATGAAATCGCAGAAAATTGTGCATCTCTAAGCTCAGCATCTCTCCCTCTATCAAAGCATAAGAAACCTGACAGAACTGTTTTGTCCACTTTATAGCCACTAAAGCAGCCTAAACTGAAGGTAATGTATCATGAATTTAATCCGTAGTAGTGCAGGTGGCCACATTATAACCAATAGCTATAATTTTGCTTTGCGTTAGCTCTGCTTTCTCCAAAGAGCTACCACTGCTGCCACGTTGATCAAATGATTGGCAGGGGTCATATCAGTGGGACCATTGCTGATCAAACATTGACTGCATATCCTCTTGATATACTATCAATGTCTCTCCTGAGAACCTCTTTAAATTCCAAACACTAATGAAAATAAGATGACTCTGCTTCCACTGCTACAGTCTACACAGGAAAGCTAAAAAGTAGGCTGCAGAAATTTTGTTATGTACAAAGTATTCTTTCTCAGAGTACGTTCCCACTGCATATTTTTTCCACAACAGTACTCTTAAAGAGGCTCTGTCACCAGTTTATAACTGCCCTATCTTCTACCTAATCTAATAGGTGCTTTAATGTAGATAAGTAAGGTGTTGTTTTTTTTTAAAAAAAACACGTTTATTTCTGACAAAGTTATGAGCATTTTAAGTGTTATGCAAATTTGTTCTTAACGACCAAGTGGGCTTTTTTTTACTTTTCGCCAAGTGGGAGTAGCAAATAGAAGTGTATGACACTGACCAATCAGCGTCATACACTTCTCTATATTCATGTTCAGCTGGAGGTGATTTCTTTTCATTCTCCCGACACTCCGGTAAAGTTACTGTAGGAGTAAGTGTCAGCACAGCGTGATCTCGCGAGTAACAGTAACTTTACCGGAGTGTCGGGAGAATGAAAAGACATTGGCTCCTGGCTGGAGGCGATGTCTTTTCATTCTCCCGACACTCCGGTAAAGTTACTGTAGGAGTAAGTGTCAGCACAGCGTGATCTCGCGAGTAACAGTAACTTTAACGGAGTGTCGGGAGAATGAAAAGACATTGGCTCCTGGCTGGAGGCGATGTCTTTTCATTCTCCCGACACTCCGGTAAAGTTAATGTGGGAGTAAGTGACAGCACAGCGTGATCTCGAGAGATCATGCTGTGCTGTGAGTACAGCTGAACATGAATGAAGAGAAGTGTATGACGCTGATTGGTCCGCGTCATACACTTCTCTTTACTTTGCCCACTTGGTGAAAAGTAAAAGAAGACCGACTTGGTCATTAAGACCAAATTTGCAGAACACTTAAAATGCTCATAACTTTGTCAAAAATATTTTAAAAAAAACAAAAACCAACACATTACTTCTCTACATTAAAGCGCCTACTAGATTAGGTAGAAGATAGGGCAGTTATAAACTGGTGACAAAGCCTATTTAAAAATCTGTAAATATCCGCATATATATTTACATATAGGTTTTGCTGTGGATTTTACTCTTAATAATACTATAAATATCAAGATTAATTACTGCAGATTTAAATTTAAGCAGTATTCGTTCATATCCGCTTAGAGTTTCCTGCAGTGTGTGAATAGGGGTTTCGGTACTTCTGTGAGGTCACATGTGATCTTTGCTCTATTGCATGAAAAATGGTGTGTTTTTTTTTTGAGTTATCATGACTTCAGAACCCACTATTGTTTCCCCCTTTTCCATGTAGGAGAGGGAACATACATATGTACCTGTCAAAATTCTGTGATTGATCAGAACAGCTACAGTATGTGCACTGCTAACAGGAGCTGGTATGTTCTTCCTAGCAGCCATGCCGGTTGTTTATGGAAAACTTCCAGTTGTAAAGAGAGTAATAACATTGCATTAGAGAACTGTTACTTATGCATTAAAAATGAAATCTATGTATTAGAATATCATTTAAAGTTTATGCCTACTATATACTTAACTTATTTTATATTTTTTGTGCTGTAGGAATCTTGTAAAACCTATTGCTGTTCAATCCAAAGAGAAGGAAGACCGGTATATCGATAATTACAAGGTATGTAAGACAATTATGACAGTTCTAACTATAATTGAAAGAAATAAGCTAAAGATTTGTTTTTTGGTATTCTACTACTAATACTAGTGTATATCCCTTGCACACCTCCAAAAATTTTGTGCCGTTGATCTTATTCTCTCTCTTTTCCCTCGGTCATACTTAAAGAGAACCTTTCAACTCCCCATACATGTGCAGCATGTAATGGGGAGGGCTGCACAAACCCTGGGGCACTTTACATTTTTTTCTTCTACCTCCCACCAAAAGACTGCAATCGCACACTCTCTCATGCTGTGGCACTGTCCATATCTGATTGGACAGTGTCACAGCCATAGTAACACGCCCCCTTGCCAGTACACGCCCCATTGACTGTTCAGGGGGTTATTTAAATATTGCGTGCCAAATATAACGGCACCGATATCGAAATAATGGTGGGAGGTAGAAAAAAAAATGTAAAGTGTCCCAGGGTTTGTGCAGCCCTCCCCATTACATTCTGCACTCAGCTGCACACGTATGGGGAGGTGAAAGGTTCTCTTTAAAGATGTCGTCTACAAAAATAAGGGTGGGGTCCATACTAGAGCTCCAAACAGCTGTATACAGTTGTCCTTGTGCCAACTGAACTGATATATGGATGGAGACCGGTAGTTTCCTTTGGATTTATTTCTGTGACAGAAAGAAAAATATTAAGTGACTAAAAATGATACACTAAAGTCTGTTTATTAGCCTAAAAAAGTAATGGCTGTTAAGCCAGCACATGCAAAAAATTGTGTCAGTATGTTATCTGTGTGATCCCTATGTGCCGTAACAGATCCTCTATAAAAATAAAACAAAAAAATAAAATTGCTGTATTGCATTAGATATAATATCCTTCTACAACAATATTGTTTCTTTCACGTTTAACTACTGTTCCCAGGCTGGGGAAAAGTGTGTTGTGTTGTTGGGTGTTGACTATCTTATGATAACCTCAGTTAAATGGAAGATAGGATTTTAAAGCTTGTAAAACAGAATATTAGTTTAAAAGATATTACAGTGGGCAGCAATTTACAACAATTGGAAATTACAGATTAAAAAAAACGTTATTTGAGTAAAAAGATCAAATAAATACCACTGAATGGTAAGAATTAACTTTTTAATCCCTTTTTGAACACCATTTTACTGTTACGTAAAGAGTTAAACATACCTACATTATGTATTATATTTTTATTATTATTATATATTATGCCAGTACGTGGATCATAGTGTATACCTTTTGTAACATTTAGTTTATTGGGAGCTGTATAATTTGGATGTAGTAAGCTCCTATTGTCTAGTGCCAGCTGCAGGCGGAAAGTAATTTAATAAAAAATGTAACCCCTTAACGATGAGCAACGGATATATCCATCACATGCAGATGCTAGCTCCCGCGTCATGACGAAAAATATCCGCGACTCGGATCTTGTTGGTACTACCACTATATCTACGAGAACAGCGGCCGGCTATTATACGTGGCTAGGCTCCTGCCGCAACTGCCGTGATATGAGAGAACTCGAATTCTGGCAATTTAACCCCTTAGATGCCAAGGTCAATAGCGACCGCAGCCTCTAAGGTGTTTGACAGTGGGAGGGAGCTCCCTCTGTCACCCCATTGTCACACCCGCGACGCGATCGGAGGAAACCAATGGTTACCATGACATCCTGGGGCCTAACAAAGACCCCCAGTTCTGCCATCCGTAACAGCCTAATAGATTGCCTGTCCATTTTACACTAACAATCAATAATGCTTTGGTATACTAAGTATACCAGTGCATTATATTTGTGATCAGAAAATCGCAGTGATGTCCCCTAGTGGGACTAAAAAAATATATAAAACCAGTTAGTTTATTAAAGAAGAAAAGATATTACAGTAAAAATAAAATAAAACAACCTTTTTCCACAAAAAAAAATTATTTCGCATTTTCCACCACAAAAGAAAGTTAAGTCCCATGTACCCCAAAATAGGTCCAATAAAAACTACACCTCTTTCTGCACATATGGCCACATAGACGGCAAAATATAAACCATATGACTCTTGAAATGGGACCGTGAAAAAACGATGAAGAATGCTTGGTCATTACTGCCAAAATAGGCCTGGTCGTTAAGGTGCTCAATGCTATTTGAAGCTCTGTTACAGAAAAATAAAGTTTTGACCGATAAAAAGATTATAAAATAAATCCATATAGAATTTTGGACCTATTTTGATTAAAAGACAATCCAAAATGTCGTTCAAAGGTGGACATTCACTTTAACCCCTTAACCTTATTTTGACAGCAGGTGGTACAGGTGCTTAGTCTACAGCGACGTCTTTTGGGGTCGATGTAGAAGAGGCTGATGAGCGCTCCTGTGAGCTCATCCTCCAAGCAGGAGCTGTAACTTACAGCTCCTCAACTTAGAGCAGCCTACTGAACACAGCTGGGATTGGCAAACATTTCAACACCAGCTGTTTAACCCTCTGATCACCACATTCTGTGACCACGACATGATCAAAGGAAACCCTGTGACGCGATCAAAGACTGGGGAATCCCTCTACAGTCAGCCCTGGGGACCTAGAAAGGACCCCAGGGCTGTCTGTTCAGTTTGCCTGCTATTAGGACAGCACATAGCGCGCCCTAACAGCAGCCTGTGTCATAGTGACACACTGGAATGTATTCGCATACAAGAATATGCTGATACATTATAAGTATAAAATAAAGTTGTAAATAAAGTTATCCCTTAATGGGATTTAAAAAAAATGTCCCTAAAAAAGTCATTTTGCATAAAATATATCTTATTGCCCCTACATTACATAAAAACAAAAAAACCTACACATATTAGTTGTCTACATGACCGTAATAGCCTGAAGAATTAATTTACCAGTTTATTTAGCAGGAAACGTGAACCGCATAGAAAAATAAACGAAGCCGAAAATCTCTTTTTCCTATATTCACGCCGTAAAAATAAATTAAAGAACTTACACAATACATTTTTTCTACCCCCAAACAGCACAAAAAAAAAACATTCTCCCGCATAAAACAAGGCCCCCTATAGCCACACAAATGAAAAAATAAAAAAAGTTATGGCTTCTAAAATGCAGAGAGGCAAAAACAGAAAAAATTTGCTTTTCAGGCCCAGTCGTTACGGGGTTAAATTTCAGTTTGTGTCATGTATTTTTTATGTTAATCTATTGTTTTAAAGTGACCATCCGGTCCCGGGACAACATTTTAAATATGATGGTGTATATGGAGTAATAATACCTGGTGCTCTCCAAATGTGCCCCTCCGCTGTGGATCCGCAATTTTAGGGCCCTATCTGTGCTGTCCCAAAATGGTTGCAGTGCTTCTTAGATTATGAGTTTGAGACACTCCCACTGTTCTCTGATTGGCCAGAGCTGCCAGTTCTGTCTAATTCGTGAACAGAGGGAGTATTTTAGACCGTCTAAGAAGCATTGTGGCCATTTTGAGAAAACAGAGGGGACCCTAAAACGGCAGATACATGGCAAAGGAGCACAACTGGAGGGCACCAGGTATTATTACTCTATATACCCCATCATATTTATAATTTTGTCCTGAGACCGAAGGGTCGCTTTAAATCTTTAAAATGTACATATGCACTTCTGCTCCTAAAAAGTTTTCCATCTTTTATAATTCAAATAGTCTAAAATGTGAAAATGATATGTACAACATTGAAATTGCAACACCAAGAAAGGTGCTGGGATCGTAAAACATTCCAACCCCAGCTGTTTAACCCTTTGATCGCCTAGTAAGGTTATGCAAATCGAGGAAGTAGCAGGTGTCGCTAAAATCTGCAAATTATCACATTTTTAAGCTCCAATCTGTTGCGTGTGGGAGGGGCATAGAAGCTAGATGGAAAGCAAGGTTTTTTAGCCACATGAAACCTCAAAAATCGGATCAAGTCGTGTGGGATGATTGTGTAATACCTCCTGTTCGTCGATGTTTCAGTTATCACCACTTGTCACAAACTGAGAGGTACAGAACTCATGAACTGAGACACCTTGGTTTATCACTCCGGCAGATCGCTATTCACCTAGGCTGAGATATTAGCACTGTCGAATGTTACGTGTCCTAGAGGCTGGGAGAACAACAATGAATGGGAATGACCACAAGAGGTACGCGGATGCGAACCTCTGCACGGACGGACAGTCTGATCAGAAGAATGCCGCATAGTGATCCATTCTGTACTGCAAGTGAAATCGGACGTCATATCCCAATCCTAGGGCGGACACGGAGTCTACACAAACCGTCGGAAGGCGTTTGAACGAGATTGGGCTATGAGCTAGAAGTCCAGCTACAGGTGTTCCATTGATGGTATCATGGTACACGGCAATGGAGGCTGGAATGGAGGTCTATCCTCTTCAGCAATAGGTCACACTTTTTTTTGGTCTCCGACGAAAGGATTCACAAGTGAACGTCACACTGGTCCAGCTCCTGCGATTATGGTGTGGGGTGGCATTATGTACGGTAGCTGGACCCCTCTAGTCTCCATTTCAGGTACACTAACAGTTCGGCGTTACATTAATTTGGTCGTGGAATCAGCGGTACGAACATTTCTCCAAAGTGTCCCAGAAGCCGTTTTTCAACGCCAGGCCGCATGTTGCTCGTGCTACTGTGAGAAGCCTGTGTGGCCTAAACATGCTACCATGGCGTGCAGCGTCTCCGGACTTGTCTCCCATCGAGCACATCTGGGACGTGATTGGTCAGCAATTGCAAAGGCAGCTGCCAGCAGCCAATCTTGATGATTTGTGTTTCCGAGTGCATTCAGCATCGCTATACCTTCCTCAGACAACCATTAATAACCTCATTGATATCATGCCAAGGCATGTAAGTGCATATATTTCTGCACGTGGCGCTCATACTCTATACTAGATAAATCAAAAAGTTTGGATTATTTTATTTTCATTTGCATATCATTAACATGTCTGTCTATGCTGTGATTTTCCACAATTCCAAAACTTTTCCTTCTTGGTGTTGCAATTTCAATGTTAAGGAGTGTATATTTACTTTACTGATTTTTGCTTTGCTTCTGTTCTTCTGGTATCTGTCCCCTGCCAATCCCTAGTATCAATACAGTCTGATGGCATGTCATTCATTGTAACCACATATCACCTGACTATGGTAGCCAAACGCTGACTTCCGCAGTGATGCCATCATGTACAAAGCATCACTGCGCCAACCCTACATAAAAGTCCTAAAAGTTAGCCTTTAGGACTTATTGGATTAGAAAGCTAAATCCACATAAAGAACTAGACCCCAAAAGAGAGATTATTAATTTCTTACCTTTCTTCGAACAGCTGGTGAGTGGCTGCAGCTCTCTTAGTTCAGGGACTCTAGATTGAAGGGGTTATCTGGGATTTTAAAATTGATGGACTGCGTAGAAGTGCCACAGCCACTTCTTTGTTTACATGGATTTAATTTTTGTCCATACTTGCACACGCTATTACATTTGTTTTTTTTTTAAATCAGACAAGTTTTTATTGAAAATACAACATGAATTATACATCCTTTTCATTTCTGATAAAGTACAAAGAAATCAATCAACAGGAGAAAAAGCAAAGTAACAGCATAACATCTTGTGCTTAGAACAAAATTCCTGTAATTTACATTACACTTTGTATTTCATCATTAGTTGTACCAGTACATATATCCCCCTCCCTAACCCTAACAACCGAACTCCCCCCCCCCCTCGCAGTACCTCCTCTGGTCCTTGATTCGCCAAGTCCCTCCACCTCCTCCATCCTTCCTGTATGCCAGACAGTGATCCCACCATACCTTGATCATATAAATGCGCCAGTCCACCTTCAAATCTCATCTAATGTGACGCTATTACATTTGTAGTGGCTTTGTAAGGTATTGCTGCACTGTCCCCAGGGCCACAATCAGCAATCTCAGGGCTCCATACTGCCAAAGAGTCCGGGTCCCTGGCCCCCCTATAACTCATGGTTAGGCTGTTTAGAGAGAGATACAAGTTGACAGAAGCCCAGAGGGGGTCGGATACACGGTAACATTGGTTCTGCGGCGGATGGAAGTAAGAGGGTGATGGGCTCTGTGAATGAGCAGGGAAAGGGATGACAGAAAGAGGCAGAAATTCTGTGGGTGGGGCGGATGGTTCCAGAGGCTCTGTGTAAGGTGGGGCAGAGACATGGAAGACAGAAGGTGGTAGGAGCTCTGTAGGGAAGTGGGGTGCAGAAAGTGGTAGGGGTGCTGTGGGGGGGAGAGGGGACTAAAGGTGGCAGGGGCTCTGTGACGGGCAGGGAACAAGGGGACAAAAGATATCAGGGGCTCTTTGAGGGGAATAGGGGCACAGAAGGTAAATGGTTCAGTGTGGGGAGTGGAAAAGGAGCACAGAAGGTGGTAGGCATTCTGTGGATAAAGGGGGTAGAGGGCATAGAATGTAGCTAAGGTTCTTTGCGGGGTCAGGGGGAAATAGTAGGTAGCAGGGGCTCTGTGGAAGGCATGGGGAGGCGACAGGCACGGAGACTCGCTACTCATTCTTTCCTTGATTGCTTGCTTTGCTGGTACTGCTGGGCTGGCACTACTGCGCTGGGCTGCTGATGGCAGGTTCTTAGGACTCCAGCTGCTAGCACAAAGGTAGCTTCGCCTCCTTACACAGAGGAAGACGGACACTGCGTAGCTGAGAGGAGGAGGAGGAAAGGAAAAGAGGGGACTGAAGAAGCCAGGAGGAGATGAGGGCAGGCACTGACTATTGCTTGGGGTTCGTGAAGTTTGACTTTGGTAAAAAACAACAAAAAAAAACGGTCCATAACGTCATGGGGCCTGTTTCTTTCACCTAAGTGCAGCTATATGGGCCCTATTGTGTCTGATTTAGCAGCAGCAGGTTGTGGTGGTGAGAGGCTGTGGCAGTGGTGGATAGGCCTTTTTTCAAAAGACTTGCAGCCGGGCCCCATACAGCAGTACTACTAGTACTGCCCTAACTATGAGCCGCAGCCTCTTCAAACAGCTAATTGGCGGGGGTGCCGAGAGTCGGACCCCCACCAATCTAATATTGATGGCCTATCTTGAACACCGGATAACCCCTTTAAAGTTCAGAATGTATACTGTTGCATGTGAAGTAGATTTTGAAATTGGCAATCTACTTGTATTTGAATTTAACAAATTTCTCTTCCCTTCAGTATTTGGAAGATGAGTATAGCAAAGCAGATAGAGAAGATGACCCAATGCCTCCAGTGCAGCCATATCATTATGGATCACACTATTCAAACAGTGGTACCGTGCTCCACTTTTTGGTCCGATTGCCTCCTTTCACCAAAATGTTCCTTGCATATCAGGGTAAGTCTTTGTGTCCTTATATCGGCGTTTCTATGCCTTAGTTTCTCATTCTATTTTAAACGGAATATGATTGACTAGTTTCATGGGTGCCTTTAAGTGACCGAATATCATTTTTGTTGGTGGTAGATTTTACTGTTTATGTAGACCGATCATTGCGTGACGATGTTATACTGACAGGTATTTAGCGTGATAAAATATTTGTTTTTCCTCTATACTGTACGTAGTGTCTGTAAAGACCCAAGTTCAGACTTTAACCCTTTAGTAACCAGCCTATTTTGGGGCTTAATGACGAAGCAATCATTTCAAATGCTATAAACATAGTCACATGAGGGCCTGTTTTTGCAGGAAAAGTGTTTTGTTTTTGTTTGTTTTAATGGCACCATTTTGGGGTACATATAATTTTTTTGATTTTACTTTTATTAATTCTTTTTGGGGGTAATGGAAAACATCTTAAATTTGCTCTGTTCACCATGTGGCATAAGCAACATAAATTTATTCTGCGGGTTGTTACGATTACAGCCATACCAAATGTAAAGGTTTTTTTTATGTTTTACTACTCTTGCACAATAAAAACACTTTAAAAAAAAAAAAAAGTATTTGTTTTTGTGTTGCCATATTCTAAGAGCCGTAACTGTATTATTTTTCTGCAGATGTATCTGTATGAGGGCTATATTTTCTGCAACTTTATGTTTTATTGGTACCATTTTGGGGTACATACCACTTTTTGATGGTTTTTTTTACGTTTTTTGGTAGGCAGGATGAGCAGAAAACAGCAATTCTGGCATGGTTTTATATTTTATTTTTTAAAGTGCTCACTGCACGGGTTGAATAACAACAGTTTTATAGTTCTAGTCATTACAGATACCGCAATTCCAGTTATGTGTATTTTTTTTTTTTTATTATTTCTTAATAAATAATTTAGTAAAGAAAAAAAGTGGGTTTTTCAAATATTTTTTTATTGGGATTTTTCATTTATTTATTAGTAACTTTATTAAACTATTTTATACTTTTTAGTCCCACTATGCAATCATTTGATTCATTTTATAATACACTGCAATACTTCTGTTTTGCAGTGTATTATGCCTGTCCGTATAAAACTTACGGGCATTCCATTAGACCCTACCTTTGGCAGGGCTTAATAGGCATACACTGAAGGCAGACCTGGGGCCTTTGTAAGCCACAGGCTGCCATAAAAACAATCGTCTCGCGTCACCGGAGTGCTGATTGGGTGACAGAGGGAGCGCCCTCTGAAACCACTTAGAAGCCGTGGTCTATATTTTTGCTGATTCCGACACATACATTTCAAGAATTAACTCTTCACTTGCTGCCTAATCTATCCCATCCATTGGCACGTGTCATTGTAACGAGATAATCGATGTTATTCACTTCGCCTGTCTGGTTAATGTTATGAATTAATGGTGTATAGAAGGACAACTGGTAAACCAGCGACCGGGTCATGGGCCCCCGAGGCTCATGGATGCACATAGGGAAGCAAAGGCTAGCCTATCTGGGCTGATTACACAGAAGAGCTATTGTTGCAAAAATTGCAGAGAAAGTTAATGTTAGCTATGATTAAAAGGTGTCCGTGCATCGCAGCTTTCTGTGTTGTGGGCTGTGCTGCTGCAGGCTGGCCATATTTCTCATACTAATTGCCGAAAGTGCCTTTCATTTTGTTGTTCGCATCAGAACTGGACTATGGAGCAATGGAAGAAGGTCGCCAGGCCTGACAAATGATGTTTTATTTACATCATCTGGACAGCCGCGTGTGCGTCGCTTACTTGGGAAAGAGATTGCACCAGGATTCGCTATAGGAAGAAGGAAGCCTGCGAAGGCAATGTGATACTCTGGGCAATGTTATGCTGGAAGACCCTGGGTCCTGGCATTCATGTGGATTTTACTTTGACACGTGCCAGCTACCCAAGCATTGTTGCAGGCCAAGTGCCCCATTTCATGGCAGTGGTATTCCCTAATTGCAGTGGCTTTTTTCAGCAGTATGATGCCACACTACAAAAATAGTCCAGGAATGGTTGAAGGAACATGTCAAATAATACAAGGTGTTGATTTGGCCTCCTATTTCCCAAGATCTTAATCCGATAGCATCTGTGGGATGTGCTGGAAAAACCAGTCTGATCCATTGAGGCCCCACTTTGCAACATATGTATTTGCACACACATATCTAGCTGTATGTATACCTCTGTTCCTGTAGCGTATCATATATAACTATGTATATACACAAAACATATACTGTACATACGGACACAATTACCTATTATTTGTCAACAGTTTGGCATAATGCAAGTTGCTGTTCACAGCATCCTATACGCTCATTGCACAACAGAAAGCGATTGTAGTAATGTGTTAATTAGGCTCTGTCCACACTGAGTTTTCATCAAGCGTTTCATAATTTCTGATGGAAAGAAAAGCACAGTCTGCAGCACCAACGGATCACGCTAGTGTATATTCACACTGGTCCGATTTGCTGCAGAAATTTCTGCGATTGAAAATACATTCCATACACCTCAATTGGGTTGTTTCCACTGCATGTTCATGCATTTCTGCAAACCTCATTCGGATGTATTAAACAGAAATTTCTGCAACAAATGTGCCATTTTGTGAACATACGCTTCTAGTCATTGAGGTCCGTTGGTTTCAGTTTGGATCCATTTGAACGTAAATGGAAACAGGTGTGAACAGGTCCTTATAATTAGATATCCGCAACAAAAAGGATGTCTCTGAGGCATAACCACTTTTTGCTAGGGCATTGCAGTGATGACATTTATGTATGCTTCTTTGAATAATTGAGTAATGGGAGCCACCTGAACTGCTCACCTCAAATCATGGCTGGTGCTCTCTTTTCTACTTGTGATTTATTGGGTTCCGATATTTACGCAAAGGTGGAGCTCACCTGTTCATTATAGCAAATGGAAATAGGCAGTCTTTATATTAAACGAAAACCTTATTTATTTTTTAGCTTGTTACTAGCTTATTTTGTGGCCTAAATATCCTTACAATTTTTTGCTAGTATAAGGACTATAGCTGTGTCATTTGTGACTGATGACCCGCTTTCTTATATCTTTTTTTTTATATATATATATATATATATATATATATATATATATATATATATATATATATATATATATATATGAAGTCTTTGCTATCTTACAATTGAAAAGCTTTGTGTGGGATCTGTCACGTCGCCAAAAAGTTAAATTGCTGCCATATCTTGATGCCTGCATTTCCAATGAATCCAGAACATTTATTTTTTTTTGTCTCCATGTGCCTCCATTCTATCCATGTTTCCACTGTAATCATACATCAGGGCAATGCAAAATGGTGTCCGAAAACAATTCCAGTAAAATCTGTGCTCCAAAAGCCAAATGGTGCTTCTTCTCTTCTGAGCCCTGCTGTGTGTCCAGAAAAGAGTTTTTGCCCACATATGAAGTATTACTGTGCTCTGGAGAAATTAGCTAACAATTTTTGGATGCTTTTTCTCCTATAGTCTTTGTGAAAATGAAACCTTGCAGGATTTTAATTTTTTTTAAACAAAACAGAACTTGGAAAGCATAAATTGCTAAAACATGATAAAATTATATAGAATGGATCTGACCGATTTCGGAACTGGACTAGTCCCTTCTTCAGGGAAAATATCATCTGGCCTTGCTGCAGGGTACATATTTTTAAATAAAGGCTTAAAGTGTGTGGAAAAACACTTTAAAATAGGAAGGGCAGGGCTTATATTTTGTGTTGCCCACCTGCTCATGCAATATAAGCCCTGCCCCCTCCTCTTTTAAAGTGTTTTTCCTTGCACTTTTTTCCTGCACCTTACAGCAACGCCAGATGATATTTACCCTGAAGAAGGGACTAGTCCAGTCCCAAAACCCGTCGCATCCATTTTATATCCTTTTATCATGTTTTATCAATTTATGCTTTCCAAGTTCTGTTTTGTTTCATAAAATAAATAAATAAAAAGGCTTTTATTTATACCACCTGCCTAAAATAGGAGTTTTATTACTAGCAGCACCTCCGGAAATTCCACTATTTTTTCCTACAAGTATTCTACATACGGACATGGTATGTGCACTACCGAACGCACGGAGGGCAGGACAGCAGCAGCTACGACATTGTACACGCATCAATAGATTTTGTGCTCTAGGCACAACACTAAAAGGTGAGCATACTGACCTATGACTACATGCCTGCTTACCTGTTTTATTTTGAACATATTACACCATTAAGAGCTTTTCTTTTTCTTTGAGCTATTTTTTAACCAGGGGATGGGAGAGGATGCGGATGAAAGGAAGGGGGAGGGTAAGAATGTTGTTTCCCCATTTTTTTGCAGTCAAAAAGATGCGGTGCGGAGTGCCCCCTCATCTTTTGAGGGGATTTTACATGGAACAGTTTTTCACCATACATTTTGTACGTGCAATATACAAATTAATTTAGGTCTCCCCTTAGACTTCTCTTCTCAAGACTAAATAAATGTAATTCTTTTAATCTTTGCTGAAACTAAGATTCTCCATGCTCATTATTTTAGTTGCTCTTCGTAGTCTTTTTTCCAACTCCAGGGCATCCCTTCTATGAACTGGAGCCCAGAACTGAACTGCATATTCTAGATGAGGCCTCACTAATGCTTTGTAAAGTGGTAATATTATATGCCTGTCCCACGAGTCCATGCCTCTTTTAATACACAACCGTATCCTGCTGGCCTTAGAAGCAGCTGATTGACATTGCATGCTGTTATTTAGTCCATGATCTACAAGTACACTGAAATGCTTCTCTACAAGTGACTCCCCCAGTCATACGCGGTAGATTTTGTTGCAGACATTTTCATCATTTGGACATAGTATTTAACCCATGTCTAAATGCTGAATGGTCCTTATTTGATTTAGGCTTCAATATACGTCTTTGATGGCAGAATGTGCTACAATCAATTTCATCAAGTTGTCATAACAACAATCCGGTCCCTGTAATTTCACAAGAAACCAGTTCTCTAATTCCTAAATTCTTAGCCTGTGGTATGTGCCATGTCTTGAGGTATTTCTCGCACCTTCTTCCTGCTGTGCTTTTAATGTGCTGCACAGTGCGTGATCGTAGTGTTAGGGGTACTCATATAATTTATTTGAGTAGGGGTCCTTGGCTTAGAAATCTTGAGAGACACTACTCTATTACTAAACATCTGTTAATTAACATAGAGCTCCATTTGAGTTCTTTGTTCCAGAATTTAGTATGTACTTTCACATTCATGAGCAATAGAAAGCCGAAATTAAAAAAAGATGAAATGACGACCCTGGATTTTGCGGTATCAGATGGTGGCAGAAAGGATGTTACATCTCAATTAAGTTCCATTTAAATTATTAAAAAGTTTGATTTTATGCTTACCGTATTTTTCGGACTATAAGACGCAGTTTTTAGCAAGAATAAATCTTGCTAAAAATACCCTGCGTCTTATGGTCGGCAGTCAAGGGACCCGGCTGCGCCAGACCCCCTGACCGCTTCCTTAATTAACCCCTTCCCGACCGATGACGTGCCGGCGGTGATGTTTGGAGCGGGTTCACGCGCTGAGCCTGCTTGAAACACTGCAGGTGTCAGCTGTGTTTTACAGCTGACACGCTTCTCTAACAGGCAGGAACAGCGATCGCGCTGTTCCTGGCCGTTTAACTAGGTAAATGCCGTGGTCAATAGCGCCCGCGGCATTAATAGGGGTTTTCCAATTAAGTACATTTATGACAGCAACCGGACATGTCATAAATGTCAGATAGATGCGGGTCCCACCTCTGGGAGCCGCACCTATCTCTAGAACGGGGCCCCCTAAACCTCGTTCTAGTTTTTTGTGCTCTCCCGGCCACGTAATGATTAAATGGTCGAGTTACAGGAACCGCGTAACTTGCCGAGCTACGCTTTTTGCGTAACTCCTATAGAACTGAATAGTAGTTACGGAAACTACGTCGCTCGCATGCTACGCTGCTTCCGTAACTGCCATTCACTAATATGGGAGTTGTGGAAACCGCGTAGCTCAGCAAGACATGCGGTTTCCGTAACTCGACCATGTAATCATTAGGTGGGCGGGAGAGCACAAAAACCTAGAATGGGGTTTAGGGGGCCTCGTACTAGAGATAGGTGTGGCTCCCAGAGGTGGGATCCTGTGGATACGTCATAAATGTGCTCCATGGGATAGCCTGAGTGGGACAGCCTCCGACAGCCCCCGACAGCCCAACGGCCCCCGCAACGCGATAGGGGGGCGCCGATGGTTGTCATGGCAGCCCGGGGAGCCTAATGGAGGCCCCCAAATCTGCCTTCTGTCTGCAAAAATGACAATATACATTTGTATTTCAGTGTATTGTACCAGCAATCTTAACGATCGCTGGTTCAAGTCCCCTATGGGAACTAATAAAATGAGAAAAAAAAAAGTTAGATAAATTTTCAGGAGTGTAAAAAAAATATTCAAAAAAAGTAAAAAAAACACCTTTTCCCCAAGCACAATGTAAAAATGTAAATAAAAAAATTGGTATCGCTGCGTCTGTAAATGTCAGAACAATTCCAATATACCATTATTTAACTCGCACGGTGAATGGTGTAAAAAAAGTAAAACACCAGGTTTTGAATATTTTTTTCAATAATTTAGAGACTTTAGCAAGTAATGGAATATAATTCTTCATGAAGAGAGCTGAACTAGGGCTAGTAATAGACACTCCTAGGTATATAATCTGATCCTTTTTCCATTCATAGGAAAATTTCGCACTTAAAGCAGCTTTTTTTTTTTAAAAGGTTTTCTTTATTAACTTTTTCTCAAAATACAAATGTACAAAAGCGCAAAATTGCGCACAAAAACATACATAACATACTGACCAACCGCACTAGTTGGCAATGACAATCCTCATATAGAAAAATACAATTACAGTGCAAAAGCCCACATGAAAACTTAACGGATTACAGGTGCATATAAGTGTATTATGAAGAAAATAGGATCAACATTTGACCGCCATTATTACCAAAAACAGACAACCAGTCACACGTCACTCACTCCTACCTATCAGACAACAGTGTCCGAAATCTCCATCCATCTAGCCCATATCTTCCCGAATTTGTCAGGACACCCTCTGCTAATGTATAATTTCTGATATAATGGTATATACTTATTTACCAGTTGTAACCAATGTTCTATACTAGGACACACCGTGGCCTTCCATTCCATAATTATAACCTTCCGTGCACAGAACAAAACAAATCGGAAAAAGATTTTGTCATAATAGCCTTGTACTAACTCATTCATAATGCCCAAGAGGCACACCTGAGGGGAGAGAACCCTGGGAAACTCAAAGTTGTCATGCAGAAACTCTACAACCCTTGACCAGAATAGTGAAATCCTAGGGCAGGACCATACACAGTGGAGGTACGCACCAACATCCGACTTACACCTAAAACAGCTGTCCGACCCAGAGGCCCCAATTCTCTGAAGTCTAACCGGAGTATAGTAAATTCTGTGTAGAAACCGTGATTGTATTAAAAAATCTCGAGCACTAACTACGGAATCAAAAAAGGAAAGCTCCACCTCCCTCTCCTCCGACAGATCAGGGATATCTCTCTTCCACCCCAGGTACGCCCTATCAAATGGACGTTTTACAGAGGACAGCAACAGGGCATACGTCTGAGTGAGGGTCTTAGGAAGGTCTGGGGTGCCGAGTAGGTCCTCCAATCCGGAAAACCCCAAAGCTGGCATAACAGAACCAAACTGAGCCAAGCAGGCATGTCTCAACTGGAGATAATGATAAAAAAACCTTTCTCGAGACCCCAAATCTCTCCTCTAGCTCAGAAAAGGAGACAAACTCGCTGTCTACAGAGTATATTTGGCCTAAAAATCGAACCCCTATCCCAGCCCACATCATCGCTCCCGGCAGGGACACCAGGTGAGGCAGCCATGGATTATTCCATAACGGAGTCCTGGGGAAAACAGAAGAATCCGTAGTATCTTTTAGTAAGAGTTGTGCCTTCTTCCAGGCATTCGCAATAGTTTTTAACGGTAAGGGCGACTGACACGAAGTTTTAAACCTATATAAGAGGTTGGTAAGACTCTCATAGGAAGTCATGAGTTCTCCAGCCAGCGCCGTGGCCGCATTACTTAAGTCAATGTCAATCCACCAGTGAGCCAGTACCAGCTGCGAAGCCAGATAATATAAGTAAAGGTTGGGCGCCGCCATCCCCCCCACACTCCTTGGGGCCTGCAGAAGACTGAGACTAAACCTGGGTATGCCGCCTTGCCAGTAAAACCCACGTAGGATCCCATCCAGGTGGCCAAAAAATTGTTTGGGCAAGATAATCGGACAAATATGTAGGAGGTAAAGGAATTTAGGCAGATATATCATTTTAAAAAGGTTTATCCTACCATATAATGAGAGGGGGAGGTTCCTCCAAGAGTTTAGCTGCTTTGCAGTAGAGGCCACTAAGGGACACAGATTAAGTTCACGAAAGCGTAACAAATTAAGGGAAATCCGCACCCCAAGATACGTAAATTGAGACACGACCTGCAACGGGACAGGGAGCCCCTGCCGGGAGCGATATTCTGCACATAGAGGGAACATAACCGACTTAGACCAATTAACCGACAACCCCGAGAACGCCCCAAAAGTAACAATCAGCTGCAAGAGTGAAGACAACGAAGGACCATCATCCGCTAGGTACACCAAAGTATCATCTGCATACAGGGATATTTTCTCAACTAGCGAGCCTCGAGGGATACCAATAATGGAGGAAGAACGCCTAACTGCCAGCGCCAAAGGCTCAATCGCAAGAGCAAACAACAAAGGGGAAAGTGGACAGCCCTGGCGCGTACCCCGACCTAAAGAGAAGGGCTTAGAGACATCCAGATTTGTTCTCACCCTAGCGACAGGCTGCTCATATAACAGACGGACAAGGGCCAGAAATCTGGGGCCAAAGTTTAGACGGGAAAGCAGTATCCAGAGATACCTCCATTCAACCGAATCAAAGGCTTTATATGTATCTAGGAAGAGAACAAACCCAGGGGTTGTATCGTATTTTGCCGCATCAATATTAAGAAACAACCTGTGTACGTTTAATATCCGTACCCTTCCCAGGCATAAAGCCTGTTTGGTCAGGATGGATGAGGGACAATATAACTTTGTTTAATCTGGTAGCTAATATTTTGGCAAGTATCTTTGCATCTGAGTTAATCAACGAGATGGGCCGGTAGGAATCCGGGACAGTCGGATCTTTCCCAGGCTTCAACAGCACCACAATTAGTGCCTCTCTCATAGATGCCGGCAGAACCCCCATCTCCAGAGCAGCAGAATAGACTTCCCTAAGCCTGGGCACCACAACCTCACAGCTATCCTTATACCAATCAGCCCCCAGGCCGTCAAGTCCGGGGGTCTTACCAGATGGCAACAACCGAATCGCATCAGTGATATCGTCCTCTGTAAGCGGGCCGTCTAGTTCCCCTGCCTGAGCATCAGTCAAACGCCATAGGGGGAGGTCATCCAAAAAGCGTTCTATATCCTCCGGAGGCCCACTGCATCTGGAACTATATAAGTCAGCATAAAAATCACTAAATACTTTATTTAAATCTTTAGGGGCAGTACAGAGAGTACCCTCAGAAGAAAGAATAGATGGAACAGAGGCACACGGGCGTTGCGACCTAGCCAAATATGCAAGAAGCTTGCCATTTTTGTCACCAAACTCAAACACCCTTGCCTCCGTATGCAGCACCTGCTTTTTAGTTTGTTCGACCTGTATATGGTTTAGTTCCCTCTGGACCCCAGCCCACCGACTCTTCGCACCTGGAGAAGGATCTGCAATATAGTCTCTCTCAGCTCTCCGACTCCTATCAGCGACCTCTCCTTCTCTCTGGACACTGCTCTACACCTTGCAACCCCTGCCATAAACGCACCCCTAAGAGTGGTTTTATATGCATCCCACACTACCAAGGGGTCTGGAAATGAGGAATTATGATCCCAATATGAGTCATGAGAGGCCGCCACCTCTGACCGAACCTCAGGAGAGGACAGCCAGGCCGGATGTAGTCTCCATATTTTGGAGTCAGCTGGGGGACCAACCGTAAATGACAAAATGAGATCCGAGTGATCTGAGATGCCTCGTGGAGTGATATCTATAGCAGTTACTGCGGGCAAAAGGTCCTGTGACACCAGAGCAAGGTCAATTCTAGAAAAGGTTTTATGGGCAGAGGAGTAATAGGAGTATTTTTTTTCTTGCGGGTATTTCCAGCGCCACACATCTGTCAGATGAAGCATTGAGGACCAGGAGTTGAGGTGAACAGAGGACTGATCCGAACCTCCAGTACGATCCAAGGATATATCAGGGACTGCATTAAAGTCACCCATACACAACACTGGGCCAGCGGGGCACTCTGAGAGTTTCTGGGCTATCAAGTCCAATATTAAAGCAGCTTTAATGGTGGGATCTATACCTATACTCAATATTTGAGACTTAGCCGGGTTAACTTTATAGTATGATACTCTACCGAACTCAAAGATAGCTTTCTGAACCGAAATTAGGGATTGTAGAGGGTCATAATTGCAAGAACATCAGCATAGAGACCAATTTTGTGGACTCTAGGGCCAACTGTAATACACTTAATATTTGGATCATTGCGTATCAACTCTGCCAATGGTTCCATGGCTAAGGCAAATATAATAGGGGACAAAGGACAACCTTGCCGCGTGCCGTTTTGTATCTTAAATGAATCGGACAAGAACCCTGAGGAAAGAACTCTAGCTGAAGGAGATGAATACAATGCAAGTATAGAAGATTTTATAAAGCCTCTAATGGCAAATTGCTCCAAAAGGTGAGATAGATAATTCCAATGCACTCGATCAAAGGCCTTCTCGGCGTCCAAAGCTAAAAGCAGAGAAGGCCTTTGAGATATTTCTGCACATTGCACTAAGTTTATAAACCTACGAGTTCCATCTTGGGTCTGCCGTCCTGCGACAAATCCTACTTGGTCTGATTTAACTAGTTCGGGGACAATTTTGAAAAGTCTGTTTGTAAGAATTATTGCATAAATTTTAATATCCGAATTCAAAAGAGAAGTCGGGCGGAAAAAAGCTGGAGATATAGGGTCTTTTCCAGGCTTTGGAATGGTAACTATAGTGGCAGATAGCATTTCCTCCGGGAAGTTACCATCTGTTGCAGCCTTATTAAAGACTTGCAAGTGATGAGGAGCTAGAATTGTGGCATGCACTTTATAATAATTATTTGTGACCCATCAGGGCCAGGCGCCTTGAAGAATTTAAGGGAAGATATGGCTTCAATTATCTCCGCCTCAGTAAATGGTGCTGAAAGATATGATAGGTGAGATCGTGGGACCTGTGGCAGTGAAACAGAATTGAAAAAATTAGTAATATCAGACTCTGTAGGTTGCTAGGTATCATTATCTCCATGGAGGCCATATAAAGTACTATAATACGCTTGAAATTTCTTAGCAATTAATCTAGGATCCAGGATTTTATGCCCCTTTTCATCTATGAGATAAGCAATGCGAGAGTGCGGCGCTGCTTGTTTTAATTTCTTAGCTAAAAATGCCCCAGCTTTATTATTATGCATGTAAGTGTGCATTTGCATACGTTTGAGATACAAATCGTGCTGGGAAGCAAGTAAGGATTGTAAATTTAAATGTAAGGAACGCAATTCTGCTGCATAGCTTATTGTGGGGGATATTTTATTTTTCAATTCCAAGCTCGAAATATTCTTGGTTAAATCAGATAACTCCTTTTCTCTTTTTTTTTTTTTGACCTGTGAGCAAGCTTTTATCAACATTCCTCTCATATATGCCTTGTGAGCATTCCATAATATGTGTGGGCAGGAAACTGAGCCTGAATTAGTAGAAAAATAATGTATCAGTTCATCTGTCAATTTCTTTTTGTGATCAGAATGGGGAAGAATATAATAATTTAACCGGCATTGGGAATTGCCAGGAGAGGAAAATTTTTCTGCTAAAGAAAGAGAAACAGGGGCATGGTCTGACCAGGTGATCTGTCCAATAGCAGTAGACTGAGATTGCAAAAGTCCCTTATTATTTACTAAGAATAAATCAATTCTAGAATATGAAATGTGGGGGAGAGAAAAAGGTATAATTCCTTTCACCCCCGTGTTGGCACCTCCACACGTCATACAAACCCTCCTCCACCAGAGTCGCAGCAAAGGGGGATGAAAACCGAGATCTAGCCGTAGTGTCTATAGACGGATCGATGATCATATTGAAGTCTCCCCCGATAACCAACAGACCCTGCGTTACATTCTTGATTTTTGGGAGCAAGGAGTTAAGATAGTGATATTGACGTTTATTTGGGAAAAACACATTGAATATAGTGTATAAAATATTATTAATTTTGCACACCAATCCCAAAAATCTCCCTTCTGGATCTTGAATAATTGATTTAAAGTTGAAGACTACCGTATTTTTCACAGCTATCATAACCCCTTTGCGCTTAGCTGGACAGGAGGAGGTAAAAATATGTGGGAAAAACTTAAGTGTGGGAGATTTATCTGCATGAAAATGTGTTTCCTGTACCAGTAAAATATCACATTTTAAACTCTTAGCCTCGTGCCACATCATACTACTTTTAAAGGGACTATTCAGCCCCCTTGTATTAATTGATGAGACGCGTATCACCATAGGAACTCCTCGAAGGATGCCAACAGGCGCAAAAAAACTACCACTATAGTACTTCCCATAAGTTAGGAGGACACAGACTGCCAGACAATACAATAATAGGTAGCAATTACGGCAGAAATAAATGCTTATTAGCCGAGAAGCAGAAACTACAATACATAAAATGTTAACATAAAACAAACCATATTCTAACAAGTTAGGAACAGACATAGTGCGATACACGCACTGATATATTCGGCAAAGAAAACAAGCACCTATGATTTCCTGGGCGGGTAAGATAGCTATGGTTAAAATGATGGTATTGCCTTTAATATTATATATGATTCGTACAGTAATCATCCCGGTTTCTAATTCTTTCTAAACTCCAGAAATTACTTACGGATTTTATATGGGCTGGAAGGAAACCGAGAATATGTCTTTCCACGATGGTTAGACCTTGGCTTTCTGGGGGGGATGGGAGTTCCGCATATTAAAAAATATTTTCATTCTACTGTTCTTACCCATATGTACCATTGGTGGCAGAGTAACTCGGATCTTAGATGGGTAGAGATTGAGAGGGCCATGGTGGGGTTTCCTTTAGACCCTTTTATAGACAGAAGGGAGACAAAAGGCCCAGTATTGGGTAGACCTTTACTCTCTACTGTTGCTTCCATATCCTCCTGGAAATATCTTATTTCAGTTACACCTGTGTCGGAGTGCATATCTCTGAAGCTACTTCCCCTTTGCTATCTATCTTCCTTCATGCCAGGAATTAACTTGGGGATCTGGGTTAAGGCTGGAATATGTGACATTGGGTCATTGTATGATGGAGATGTACTAATACCTTTTCATTATTTGGTAGATCGTTACCACATTCCCAAACATGAGCTGTTTAAATATTTTAAACTTCGTCATATTTTACAGTCAAGTTTTCTGGATTCCCCAGTATTCCCTATTAGTGCACATAAGATATTTGTCTTAGCATCGCCAAAATCAAAAGGGATCTCTCTGTTTTATTCTAAAATTTCCCGATCTCAGTCGCTAGTTAAGCCTGGTTATCTGTTGCATTGGCAGTTAGACTTAAAGGAACAGTGTCACCCCAAAAAAAATTTTCATGTCAGTTTTATGTTAGTGTTTTATTAAAAACGTTTTTATTTATTTGTGTGTTTGTGTGTTACTTTTTTCTATTTTTTCACTTTTTCTTCCCTATGGGGGCTGCCATTTTTTCTTCCATTTCTGTATGTGTCGATTAACGACACATACAGACATGGAATACGGCAGCCACAGTCCCATAGGGACTGCGAACGGGGCCCGTCCCATCCACTTCTGTGTACGCCGTCTGTGTGGGAACGGCACATGCGCCGCTCCCACACAGTCCAATTTGAAATGCGTGCCGTCCGGCGCCATTTTCCTGTGGACCGGAAGTCGCGGCCGGACAGTAAGATTACTACTTCCGGTCGCGGCTTCCGGACTTGTGCACTTGGACCAGCGGCAGCAGACAGAGCGGACGGGCCGGAGGGAGCCGCGGTGGCAGGAGCAGGTAAGAGATTTCTATGTATGTTCGTGTTTGTGTGTGTTTACTACTGTATGTAAACCTACTACACTGTGTGTTAGCTCAAAAAATGGCGACACACAGTGTAGGAGGTTAGACCGTTCAATCCCCTCGTTTATCCCGGCACTAGCCAGGATAAAGGAGGGGGGGATTCTCAGAGCTCACTAGAGCGAGTGCTTTTTTCCCAATTTTGCAGCAAAAAGCAATGTGGTTGCTTTACCACATGCAATGCTGCAATTTTGGGAATAGCTCCATCTAGTGACCAGCACTGGGAAATATTATAAATTAGAATCTAATTTATAATATTTCCTGACTCGTGAAAAAAATAAAAAAAATTTGAACAGTGTTTAATCACCTACACACTAATTGTTTAATTAAAAAAAAAAAAACATGTTTTGCTGGCAACACATTCCCTTTAAAGCTGGAAATCTCACTAAGTGAATGGTACTCTGCTATACATTGGGCCTCCAGGATTTCAAGGGGAGCTAGCCATAGAGAAATTGCGCAAAAAAATATTACTTAGGTGGTATAGAACCCCTCTGCAAATTGCTAAATTTATTGTTAATTATTCTCCGTCATGTTGGAGGGGTTGCGGTATGATAGGTAGTTATATGCATGTATGGTGGACTTGTCCTCTAGTATCCAATTTTTTAGAAACTAACCTTTACATTTATCTCTTCTATTGTACATTTTAGAATCTCTCCATCCCCAGCTCTGGCACTATGTTTTATTGGCCTTGTTGACATCCTTATAGCGTTTCGGTGGATTGTTGGCCATGTAATCTTGGCTGCCAGATTATTGATAGCTAGGTCTTGGAAGTCTTCAGATCCGATTACAATAACGGAACTAAGCAACTATAGTACACTTTGACTATGTTATGGAGAAGATGGTAGCTATACGTTTAAATACTTTCAATACCTTTAGTATACAATGGCCTTATGGTCAGAATATAGGTTGTCCGGGACTCCTTCCCCCCCCCCCTTTTCCTCGTAACATGGACTTTGGTAGTTCGGGGGGCAACGTATGGCTATAGGTTCACTTCCCTTTTTCCTAAACCTTTCTGTATAACTAAAATGTGGGATGGAAATGCGACAGGGGAAAACTTTTGGCTCAGACCTTCCATGTTTTGCAAGAAGGTAATACGGCGGTTTTTCTTTGTTAAAATTACTACTTACTGTCGAAGACGTTGAGACTTGTTTATTTGTTATTTCTAATGTATTTGTAATGTAAAACATTAAGATTCTACACTAATTTGTTGACAACGGATGGAATTGTTTTTGTTTTTCCTTCTGATGGATTATATAGTGCAAATATCTATTTTTTCCTCTTTTTTTCTTAACTGTCTTTGTTGTTATGTTGAAAATGTAATAAAAACGAAATAAAAAATAAAATAAAAAGACCACCAGAATAGTTTTTGTCACCTTAGCGCTAAAAAAAAAATGAAATAAAAAGTGATCAAGAAATCTTATGTACCAAAAAATGGTGCCAGTAAAAACTACAGCTCGTCCTGCAAAAATAAGCCCTCACACCGCTCAATCGATGAAAAATTGTGGTAAAACAGAACAAATTATTTTTCTTATTTTCTGTTGTCTAAAACCTGGGTGCATCTTATAGTCCAAAAAATGCGGTAATTTTAGTTTGCTTAATTTGTTTTGCAAAAAGTGACTTAAGCAACAAATAAGTGAATTTTATATCTACATGCACACGTTGGGTAATTTGATGCAAAATATCTGCATCAAAACCACAGGTAAACACAGGTAATTCCGCCGGTAAAACCTGCACTTAATAATGATACGTTTTTAGGTGAGGGTTTTTACATTTTGGTGCAGATTTTATGCTGCGGATTTTGGTGCGTTTTTTTTTATAAACTTCTCAGATACAATTCTTAGGCGGAAATGCAAGATAAATTTACATGCTGCGAATTTTAAAATATGCACCGCTGGACAATTTAGGTGTGGAAAAATTTTGCAAAGTGTAGATGAGATTACTTGAAATCTCATTTACTTTGCAAATCCGCACGTAATACGCATAGTGTGCATGTGGCCTATTAGTGCAAACTTTTCAGCTTCAAATCCTCTTCAGTTATTTAAATGTATTTATATAATATACTAGTGTTTTTTCATCTTTACAAATGGCTCTTGTTATTTATTTTCTTGTATTGTTTCCTTTTAGATCAAAGCTTTGATATTCCTGACAGAACTTTCCATTCCATGAATACAACGTGGAGATTATCTTCTTATGAATCCATGACTGATGTAAAAGAGTTAATTCCAGAATTTTTTTACTTGCCAGAATTTTTAGTAAACCGAGAAGGTACGGGAAGACTTTTGTGGTCGCATACATATGTTTTATGAGTATTATTCATTACAAGATGGAGCTCTATTCCACTTAAAGGGGTTGTATCCTCAAAACAACCCTGTTTCACTTGTCCTATTCGGGTGTAATATATATCACAGAGAGTGGTCTTTCTCTCAGGACACCCCTGTAAGGGGGGATTCACACGAACGTGTATTCGGTCCGTGCGGGCCGCGTGGTTTTCACGCGCCACGCACAGACCAATACAAGTCTATGGGGCAGTACAGACAGTCCGTGCTTTTTGCGCAGCGTTTGTCAGCTGCGCAAAAAAACGCGACATGTTCAATATCTCCGCGTATTTCGCGCATCACGCACCCATTGAAGTCAATGGGTGCGTGAAAACCACGCAGGTCGCACGGAAGCACTTCCGTGCGAACCGACTGAAACAGCGCACCAGCTGTCAAAAGGATGAATGTAAACCGAAAAGCACCACGTGCTTTTCTGTTTCCAAACATCCAAACGGAGTGTCTTTTTAGATGAGCGAACCCGGACAACCGAACCGAACTTCACCGGGTTCGGCCGAACTCGCTTTGGCCGAAGCCGGCAAAAAAATTTCCGGTACACGACGTCAGGAGATAGTCACTGTCCAGGGTGCTGAAAGAGTTCAACTGTTTCAGCACCATGGACAGTGACTTCCGATCCCAATATACATGAACCTGTAAAAAAAAAAACGAAGTTCTCACTTACCGATAACTCCCGGCTTCTTCCTCCAGTCTGACCTCCCGGGATGACAATTCAGTCCAAGTGACAGCTCCAGCCAATCACAGGCCAAGCACAGGCTGCAGCGGTCACATGGACTGCCGCGTCATCCAGGGAGGTGGGGCCCGATGTCAAGAGAGGCGCGTCACCAAGGCAACGGCCGGGAGGGAAGTTCTCGGTAAGTACAAACTTTTTCTTTTTTTTTTAACAGGTTGCTGTATATTGTGTTCGGCATTCACTGTCGAGGGTGCTGAAAGAGTTACTGCCGATCAGTTAGCTCTTTCAGCACCTTGGACAGTGACGGGCGTCGACTAGCCTCATCTCTATGATGGCGGCTGCGCGAAAATCACGCAGCCGCGCATCATACACGGATGACACACGCAGCTGTCAAGTGGTTTTTGCGCGCGCAAAACGCTGCGTTGTTTGCGCGCGCAAAAATGCAACGTTCGTCTGAATCTGCCCTAAGAGCCAGAGAGATGAGACTCTTATAAAGAGCAGCTCTTGTTCTGGCAGAATCTGCCCTTCCATGTACTACATGGATGGCCAATCATGAATTTAGCTGCCAGGTAAACGTATGGCTTTGAGGTTATTACCATTGGCGATAATAGCTAATCATTGAGGGATTCTGACTCTAAACCCGCAGTGATCAGCCGATTGCTAGGGGTGTCTTTAATCTGAAATAGGAATGTCCAACCATTAAATGAGTCGTGCGCCTGTGTGAGCAGCACATGATCAGGACAAGTGTTCAGCCTCTGAATGTAAATGTTTCAATTCACCGACTATAATCGTGATTTGAAAACGGAATAATTAAAACAGAAAGTATGTCAGAAAATTACATATTTATTTTTATTAAACAGTGATTAAGCATAATTTACGCGAAAACTGGAAAACCCCTTATTTGTTCTTTATACGTGTGCATTTAAATTACACAGGCTTTGATTTTGGACTACGTCAAAATGGAGAACGAGTAAACCATGTTAATCTTCCACCTTGGGCACGAAATGATCCTCGTCTTTTCATCCTGATTCATCGTCAAGCCCTCGAGTCCGAATATGTGTCTCAAACCATATGTCATTGGATTGATCTGGTATTTGGTTATAAACAGAAAGGACGTGCTGCTGTTCAAGCCATTAATGTGTTCCATCCAGCTGTAAGTATAATTATTTAAATAATCTGCTTGATCAATATTGAGATTTCCTACCCAAAACCTAAAAATGGCCTTATTAGCATGAGCTTAAATAGATCTATACACTGAATGGCCAATCCGACCAAGGGCAACATCTGCATGGAGTCTGTATGTTCTCCCTGTGTTTGTGCGGGTTTCCTCACTCACTCTAAAACATATAGGCTACATGCACTCGTTGCGTAATTTGATGCGGAAAATCTGCACCAAAACTGCAGGTGTACACATGTAATTCTGCATCTAAAACTGCACATAATGGTGCAGGTTTTTTTATGCATTTTTACGTGTGGTATTTACATTTTCATGCGGAAATAGGTGCGTATTTTGTTGCGTTTTTCTTTACAACTAGTCAAATACAATTCGCAAGCGGAAACGCAAGATAAATTGACATGCTGCAGATTTTAAAATACGCACCGCAAGTCAATTTACACGCAGAAAAAATCTGCACCGTGTAGATGAGATTTCTTGAAATCTCATTTACTTGGCTGGTACTGTATTACGCTTCGGATTTTACACATGAAAATCCGTGCGGCAAATCCGCACGTAATATTCAATGTGTGCATTCAGCAATAGAGAGGAAATTTAGATTGTAAGCCCCACTGGGGTCAGTGAGTAATGATAACTTATGTACAGCGCTGTTGGATATGTTGGTTCTATATAAGTAACAAAAATAATAATAATGGCCTCTTTATTAAAAACACCCATCAAGTAGTCCATTTGGGACCACATTTGGCCTTCAAAACCGCAGCAATTCGTCATGTCATAGATTCCACTAGGTGTTGAAATCGTTCTGCAGAAATATTGGCCGATGCGGACAGGATAGCTTCTCGCAGTTGCCACTCAACTATGCTTTTGCCATAGGGTAAACCTCTGCCAGGAAGGGATGAACTTGGTCTGCCATTTAGGTAAGCCCTACTGTTCAAAAGTCTATCCACAGGTATAAGAGGACCCAGCGTGTGGCAAAAAAACATTCCCCGCACCATTACTCCACCTCCACCAGCCTGTACTGTTGACACCTGACAGAAGGGTTCATTGATTCATTCTGCTTGCGCCAAATTCTGACCCTCCCATCAGCGTGGTACCACAAAAATCTGGATTCATCTGCTGTTACCAATATTTGTGTGTTAGTTGGGGCACCAGCGTTGTATTCGGCTGCAATATGCTTGAATTGCTTGTAAGAACAATTTCTGACATCCCCCTCTGACCCCTTTTGTCGGAGTTGTTGACATACCACAGGATCCCCTATTGCTAGATGTTTTTCCTTGATCACACCATTCTCGGTATACTCTTGATACCATTGTACGAGAAAACCCCTGAAGGTTGGCAGTTTTACAAATCCTGGCCCCAGCTATTCTAGCACGAATTACCATGCCTCACTCAGATCGATCGAATTCACCATTCTAATGTGGATTCACACTGAAATTGATCTGTGGAAAACTTGCTGACTTGATTTTTTTCCTGCACGTGCCTAATTTCCATACAGGGAAGCTCCAAGCGTGAAAGGACAAGTGTCTCCAATAAAAAGGCCATTCAGTGTATATGAAAATTCAGAGGTTAGAGTGTTAGCTAAAATTCCTTATTATTTGAATACATACCGAGATATTGGCTTTTTTCTATTTAATTGCAGTTGTCTTTTTGCGTACAGAATCAACCAGATTCACTGCCATATTATTTGAGTCTCTCACTTTGTCAGCATGTTCTTTTACTAACAAAGTGACAGTGGGTTGTTAAAAATGACAACACACATAGTAGTACATTATGGTTGCAGCTGCAGGAGGTTAGAAAATGGCAAAAGTTCTCGAAAAAAAAAATAAACAAACATTACCCGGAAAAAACCTGGAAAAATGTGCAACCACTTCCCCTTTCACTGGGTGGCACGTTTCCCTGTGTATCCAGTGTTTTGCTCCCCTTCTCCATACCAGTTCTCATAATATATTCTCTTTTGCAGGACTTATACTTGTATATAGTAAATTAAAGTATTGTCATTTTATCTGTAAAAATATAACGTTGTATTAAAACTAATATCTAGTACCACATGGACTATTGGACCAGAAAACCAGACCACCAAAACATCAGTATCACATGGTATCTACACATGCGGGTAAAGGCGAGTGGAACCAGCGGTGGTCACGGCAGTCAGGCCCCCATCGATGGCATATGCCATTAGGCATCTATGTTTGTGCCGAGACCACTCCTGTGATAATATGTTAGAGAGGAGTTATAATGGATTATGGATTTCTTGTCCTAAAAATAATGCTTTGTTTTTTCCTCCAGACTTATTTTGGAATGGATGTTTCAGCAGTTGAAGATCCCGTCCAGAGGCGGGCTCTAGAAACGATGATAAAAACATATGGGCAAACTCCACGCCAACTCTTCCACTCAGCCCATATGAGTCGCTCAGGATCAAAGCTAATGGAAGGAGAACTCCCTGCAGCTATGGGATTGCTAGTACAATTTGCATTCCGCGAAAACAGAGAAAACACCAAAGAACCTACGTATCCTGTATGTAAAAAAGCTATTTCTATTCATTTGAATGGTTATAAATGTAAAACGGTCATATAGAGGGCCTCATAGCAAGTTAGAATGCCACACTTCTTCCAAAAAACAGTTGCTTTAACTATTCAATTTGTATTTGTGGCACGATGACACATAATGGATGATAAGAAGCACAAAATTCTAGATGGGAGAAAAAAAAAATTCCATGATGCGTATATGGTAATGTCAGTTATAGAGCCCAATTAATACTAATGTACATAGTGCATACATACAAGCTACAGCAGGCAGCAAATATGAACTGTATTTTATGTATGACAATCTGATTTCTTAAAGGCTATGTAAACCACTGTAGCCTTTTTTTATTTTTTTTACTTTTATGTATGTCTAGTGTTTTTAAACATTATTCTTATAGACCTTTATTAAAAATGTTATCTAGTTTTAGTGCTGCAGCTACTGTGTATCCACTATACATAGAACCTGCATAACGCCGCTGTAAGCTAAATAAGTTAGTGAGCTGGACTGACGGCTTGGCTAACAGTGGCTTCCGTGTGCCTCTGATACACAAAATTATAACCCTAATACCAATCAAATCTAAGTTTATCAACTTAGATTTGATCGTATTAGGATTAGAGTGTTTGTCAGAGGCACACATGGGTCGCTGATCCGTCAGTCCAGCTCACTGACTACTTCGGCTTACAGTGGCGTCATGCAGCTTCTATGTATAGTAAATACGTTTCTCCATTGTTGCATTCCAAGAGCTATAACTTTTTTATTTTTGCGTCGACATAGCTGTATAAGGTCTTGTTTTTTGCGGGACAAGTTGTATTTTTTAATAGCACCATTTTGGGGTACATATAATTTATTTAACTTTTATAAACTTTTTTGGGAGGTGGGGTAATGGAAAAAAGCCCATAAATTTCGGCACGTTTTTTTGCGTCTTCGATTTACGCCATTTACTGGGTGGTATAAATAACATAACTTTATTCGGTGGGTAATTACGATTGTGGCGATACCAAATTTATATAGATTTTGTATGTTTACTACTTTTACACAGTAAAAAAAATATTTGTTTTTGTGTCGCCATGTTTTAAGAGCCATAATGGTTTTATTTTTACGCCGATGCAGTTGTATGAGTGCTTGTTTTTTGCGGGACGACTTCTAGTTTTTATTGTTACCATTTTGGAGTATATGCGACTTTTTTATCACTTTTTATCACATTTTTTTGAAGGCAGGATGAACAGAAAACCGCAATTCTGGCATTGTTTTTATTTTATTTTTTTACGGCGTTCACCATGCAGGTTAAATAACGTTATCACTTTGTAGGTGGGGTCGTTACGGACGCGGCGATACCAAATATGTGTAATGTTTTAATTATTTTTTTTGTTTATTCATATTAAAGTATTACATAAGGGAAAAAGTGGGTTTTTAATTATTTTTTTTTTGGGGGATTTTTATTTATTTATTAACTTTTATTAAACTTTTTTATAACTTTATTTTTGGTCCCACTAGAGGACTTCACTATGCGATGAGCTGATCGCTTTTATAATATACTGCAATACTTGTGTATTGCAGCGCATTATTGCCTGTCAGCGTAAAACTGACAGGCACCTGCTAGGTCATGCCTCAGGCATGGCTTAGCAGGCATCCACCACAGGCAGACCTTGGGGTCTTTGTTAGGTTGCAATTGCAGGGTGCCGATGGGATGAGAGAGGGAGCGCTCTCCAATACCACTTGGATGCGGTGCTTGCTATTTAGCGCCGCATCTAAGGGGTTAAACGGGTGAGATCGATGTTGAAATCGATCCCACCCATTCGTGCAGGTGTCCGGCTGTCTTCAGACAACCCGACACCCGCTCTAGCCGGCACTGGACACACACGCCTAGCTTCTGTCAGAGCGTCGTGAAAAGGCGGAGCTCTGGCAGAAGTACCCTTAACGGCCGCCGTGAAAAGGGCGTATTGGCGGTCGTTAAGGGGTTAAAAGAAAATATGAAGATAATTTAACAGGTGATCTTACCACCGTTTCTTCTATAACAAAGCTCGAAATTCTCTGCCTCCAAGTCACACACTCAAAGGGGGAGTTTATTCAGACTGGTGGGTTTTTTTTCGTGCAGTTTTTGCATTTTGATGTGCTTTTGAGGGCGTTTTCATGCTGCAGGTTTTGGTGCGATTTTCCACAGCACTAGGCAGATAAAATTAGTAAGCGAAACGCAAGATAAATTGACATGCAGCAGATTCTAAAAACGCACCGCAGGTCAACTTCCGTCCCGAAAAATACCGCAGCGTGTACATGACATTTCCTGGAATCTCATTGACTTTGCTTCTACTGTATTATGTTTAAGATTTGACGCACGCAAATTTGTGCAGCAAAACCGCATGTAATAGGCATCGTGTGCATTGAGCCTTAAACTGCAAACTTAATGTCACATGTATGTGATAAAATAGAAAAATGTTATAAAACAATAAAACAAAACTAAAAAATATGTATATGATATATCCTACATATTAAATCTCATCCAAAACATGAAAACATTAAAACTCCAAGTATAAATGTGTATGTATACAGATAAACGGACAGTCCAACTGAGAAACAGGCACTATTTTGATTTGCGGAATTTCCTATTTGTTAAATATTATTCCCATCCCAGTTATTCTCGTGCTCACTATTCCATGAGGAAAATAATTTACATATAATTCTTTCAGATCAATTTTAACGCCATGGTTTATGTCATATGTTCACGTGATCAAAACTAACCAATAGAAATTTTACTACGGGCTCATTCATAAAACTAACAAGTGGGATTACTAATGTGAGTCAGATGTAGTTACTTACTATTAATGGGAGGCACATGGAGTTAAATTTATAACCTAATGTGTCTCACATTATAATGGTAAGTAACCCCATGTACCTCACATTAGTAACCCCAATGTGACTCACATGATAATGGTAAGTAACCACATGTACCTTACATTAGTAACCCCAATGTGCCTCACATGATAATGGTAAGTAACCACATGTACCTTACATTAGTAACCCCAATGTGCCTCACATGATAATGGTAAGTAACCACATGTACCTCACATTAGTAACCCCAATGTGCCTCACATGATAATGGTAAGTAACCACATGTACCTCACATTAGTAACCCCAATGTGACTCACATGATAATGGTAAGTAACCACATGTACCTTATATTAGTAACCCCAATGTGCCTCACATTATAATAGTAAGTAACCACATGTACCTTACATTAGTAACCCCAATGTGCCTCACATTATAATAGTAAGTAACCACATGTACCTTACATTAGTAACCCCAATGTGCCTCACATTATAATAGTAAGTAACCACATGTACCTTACATTAGTAACCCCAATGTGACTCACATGATAATGGTAAGTAACCACATGTACCTCACATTAGTAACCCCAATGTGCCTCACATTATAATAGTAAGTAACCACATGTACGTCACATTAGTAACCCCAATGTGCCTCACATTATAATAGTAAGTAACCACATGTACCTTACATTAGTAACCCCAATGTGACTCACATGATAATGGTAAGTAACCACATGTACCTTACATTAGTAACCCCAATGTGCCTCACATTATAATAGTAAGTAACCACATGTACCTCACATTAGTAACCCCAATGTGCCTCACATTATAATAGTAAGTAACCACATGTACCTTATATTAGTAACCCCAATGTGCCTCACATTATAATAGTAAGTAACCACATGTACCTTACATTAGTAACCCCAATGTGCCTCACATTATAATAGTAAGTAACCACATGTACCTTACATTAGTAACCCCAATGTGCCTCACATTATAATAGTAAGTAACCACATGTACCTTACATTAGTAACCCCAATGTGCCTCACATTATAATAGTAAGTAACCACATGTACCTTATATTAGTAACCCCAATGTGCCTCACATTATAATAGTAAGTAACCACATGTACCTTACATTAGAAACCCCAATGTGCCTCACATTATAATAGTAAGTAACCACATGTACCTTATATTAGTAACCCCAATGTGCCTCACATTATAATAGTAAGTAACCACATGTACCTCACATTAGTAACCCCAATGTGCCTCACATTATAATAGTAAGTAACCACATGTACCTCACATTAGTAACCCCAATGTGCCTCACATTATAATAGTAAGTAACCACATGTACCTTATATTAGTAACCCCAATGTGCCTCACATTATAATAGTAAGTAACCACATGTACCTTACATTAGTAACCCCAATGTGACTCACATTATAATAGTAAGTAACCACATGTACCTTACATTAGTAACCCCAATGTGCCTAACATTATAATAGTAAGTAACCACATGTACCTCACATTAGTATCCCCAATGTGCCTCACATTATAATAGTAAGTAACCACATGTACCTTACGTTAGTAACCCCAATGTGACTCACATTATAATAGTAAGTAACCACATGTACCTTACATTAGTAACCCCAATGTGCCTCACATTATAATAGTAAGTAACCACATGTACCTTACATTAGTAACCCCAATGTGCCTCACATTATAATAGTAAGTAACCCCATGTACCTTACATTAGTAACCCCAATGTGCCTCACATTATAATAGTAAGTAACCACATGTACCTTACATTAGTAACCCCAATGTGCCTCACATTATAATAGTAAGTAACCACATGTACCTTACATTAGTAACCCCAATGTGCCTCACATTATAATAGTAAGTAACCACGTGTACCTTACATTATAATAGTAAGTAACCCCATGTACCTTACATTAGTAACCCCAATGTGCCTCACATTATAATAGTAAGTAACCACATGTACCTCACATTAGTAACCCCAATGTGCCTCACATTATCATAGTAAGTAACCACATGTACCTTACATTAGTAACCCCAATGTGACTCACATTATCATAGTAAGTAACCCCATGTACCTCACATTATAATAGTAAGTAACCACATGTACCTTACATTAGTAACCCCAATGTGCTCACATTATAATAATAAGTAACCACATGTACCTTACATTAGTAACCCCAATGTGCCTCACATTATAATAGTAAGTAACCACATGTACCTTACATTAGTAACCCCAATGTGCCTCACATTATCATAGTAAGTAACCCCATGTACCTCACATTATAATAGTAAGTAACCACATGTACCTTACATTAGTAACCCCAATGTGCCTCACATTATAATAGTAAGTAACCACATGTACCTTACATTAGTAACCCCAATGTGCCTCACATTATCATAGTAAGTAACCCCATGTACCTCACATTATAATAGTAAGTAACCACATGTACCTTACATTAGTAACCCCAATGTGCCTCACATTATAATAGTAAGTAACCACATGTACCTTACATTAGTAACCCCATGTACCTCACATTATAATAGTAAGTAACCACATGTACCTTACATTAGTAACCCCAATGTGCCTCACATTATAATAGTAAGTAACCACATGTACCTTACATTAGTAACCCCAATGTGCCTCACATTATAATAGTAAGTAACCACATGTACCTCACATTAGTAACCCCAATGTGCCTCACATTATAATAGTAAGTAACCACATGTACCTTACATTAGTAACCCCAATGTGACTCACATTATAATAGTAAGTAACCACATGTACCTCACATTATAATAGTAAGTAACCACATGTACCTTACATTAGTAACCCCAATGTGCCTCACATTATAATAGTAAGTAACCACATGTACCTTACATTAGTAACCCCAATGTGCCTCACATTATAATAGTAAGTAACCACATGTACCTTACATTAGTAACCCCAATGTGACTCACATTATAATAGTAAGTAACCACATGTACCTCACATTAGTAACCCCAATGTGCCTCACATGATAATGGTAAGTAACCACATGTACCTTACATTAGTAACCCCAATGTGCCTCACATTATAATAGTAAGTAACCACATGTACCTTACATTAGTAACCCCAATGTGCCTCACATTATAATAGTAAGTAACCACATGTACCTTACATTAGTATCCCCAATGTGCCTCACATTATAATAGTAAGTAACCACATGTACCTTACGTTAGTAACCCCAATGTGCCTCACATTATAATAGTAAGTAACAACATGTACCTTACATTAGTAACCCCAATGTGCCTCACATGATAATGGTAAGTAACCACATGTACCTTACATTAGTAACCCCAATGTGTCTCACATTATAATAGTAAGTAACCACATGTACCTTACATTAGTAACCCCAATGTGCCTCACATTATAATAGTAAGTAACCACATGTACCTTACATTAGTAACCCCAATGTGACTCACATTATAATAGTAAGTAACCACATGTACCTCACATTATAATAGTAAGTAACCACATGTACCTTACATTAGTAACCCCAATGTGCCTCACATTATAATAGTAAGTAACCACATGTACCTTACATTAGTAACCCCAATGTGCCTCACATGATAATGGTAAGTAACCACATGTACCTTACATTAGTAACCCCAATGTGCCTTACATTATAATAGTAAGTAACCACATGTACCTTACATTAGTAACCCCAATGTGCCTCACATTATAATAGTAAGTAACCACATGTACCTTACATTAGTAACCCCAATGTGCCTCACATGATAATGGTAAGTAACCACATGTACCTTACATTAGTAACCCCAATGTGTCTCACATTATAATAGTAAGTAACCACATGTACCTTACATTAGTAACCCCAATGTGCCTCACATTATAATAGTAAGTAACCACATGTACCTTACATTAGTAACCCCAATGTGACTCACATTATAATAGTAAGTAACCACATGTACCTCACATTATAATAGTAAGTAACCACATGTACCTTACATTAGTAACCCCAATGTGCCTCACATTATAATAGTAAGTAACCACATGTACCTTACATTAGTAACCCCAATGTGCCTCACATGATAATGGTAAGTAACCACATGTACCTTACATTAGTAACCCCAATGTGCCTCACATTATAATAGTAAGTAACCACATGTACCTTACATTAGTAACCCCAATGTGCCTCACATTATAATAGTAAGTAACCACATGTACCTTACATTAGAAACCCCAATGTGACTCACATTATAATAGTAAGTAACCACATGTACCTCACATTAGTAACCCCAATGTGCCTCACATGATAATGGTAAGTAACCACATGTACCTTACATTAGTAACCCCAATGTGCCTCACATGATAATAGTAAGTAACCACATGTACGTCACATTAGTAACCCCAATGTGCCTCACATTATAATAGTAAGTAACCACATGTACCTTACATTAGTAACCCCAATGTGCCTCACATTATAATAGTAAGTAACCACATGTACCTTACATTAGTAACCCCAATGTGCCTCACATTATAATAGTAAGTAACCACATGTACCTTACATTAGTAACCCCAATGTGCCTCACATTATAATAGTAAGTAACCACATGTACCTTACATTAGTAACCCCAATGTGACTCACATTATAATCGTAAGTAACCACATGTACCTCACATTAGTAACCCCAATGTGCCTCACATGATAATGGTAAGTAACCACATGTACCTTACATTAGTAACCCCAATGTGCCTCACATTATAATAGTAAGTAACCACATGTACCTTACATTAGTAACCCCAATGTGCCTCACATTATAATAGTAAGTAACCACATGTACCTTACATTAGTATCCCCAATGTGCCTCACATTATAATAGTAAGTAACCACATGTACCTTACATTAGTAACCCCAATGTGCCTCACATTATAATAGTAAGTAACCACATGTACCTTACATTAGTAACCCCAATGTGACTCACATTATAATCGTAAGTAACCACATGTACCTCACATTAGTAACCCCAATGTGCCTCACATGATAATGGTAAGTAACCACATGTACCTTACATTAGTAACCCCAATGTGCCTCACATTATAATAGTAAGTAACCACATGTACCTTACATTAGTAACCCCAATGTGCCTCACATTATAATAGTAAGTAACCACATGTACCTTACATTAGTATCCCCAATGTGCCTCACATTATAATAGTAAGTAACCACATGTACCTTACATTAGTAACCCCAATGTGACTCACATTATAATAGTAAGTAACCACATGTACCTTACATTAGTAACCCCAATGTGACTCACATTATAATAGTAAGTAACCACATGTACCTTACATTAGTAACCCCAATGTGCCTCACATTATAATAGTAAGTAACCACATGTACCTTACATTAGTAACCCCAATGTGACTCACAT
This sequence comes from Rhinoderma darwinii, assembly GCF_050947455.1. Classification (NCBI taxonomy): domain Eukaryota; kingdom Metazoa; phylum Chordata; class Amphibia; order Anura; family Rhinodermatidae; genus Rhinoderma; species Rhinoderma darwinii. The sequence goes on from NC_134690.1 coordinate 266,079,505, forward strand.
GATAATGGTAAGTAACCACATGTACCTTACATTAGTAACATGGGTCACTAAATTAATAACCCCTTTTTGCCTCACATTATCATAGTAAGTAACCCCATGTAACCTCACATTAGTTACCTATGAGCCTAATGTGAAGTGCATGGGGATTATGTAAAGTTATAAAGTGAAGTGGGAATTCTGTTATGTGAGGCACAATGGGTCACTAAAGGAATAACTTCCTGTAACTCACATTGGGAATCCCATTTTTATTTATTTTGTTACATTTAAATTTGCAGTACAGTTCATGCAGCGACACATATGGCAACATACAAGATTGGAACGCACCACTTACACCGGTAGGCGGTCCTTGCCTGCTACAGCGGCGTTCCGGCCATGCCTGTGCCCCTCTCTGGTTCTACCTCCTCCCTGACCTGTCAATTGTTTCATAGTAGAGGAGGAACGCCTCTCCTGTTCTGCTGCAGCACCTAATTTTACAGAGGAGAAACGTTCCTCTTTCACTAGTTAATCAAATAAATATACCACACACTCTCACAACGGTCGGAGCAGGCTAAGCAGAGGAGTTGTCCACAAGCTCCCTTTAAATTCACATAAAAGATATTAAAATATACTTAGCCACTATGACAACCAAATGAGTCCAGAAATGACACAAGTCTGACGTTCCAAGAGTGTAACTCCCACTCTTTTATCCATCTTGAGCAAAAGTAAACATGCAGTGTGTAGTCTTGTGAGATATCAAGCGGCTGGACTTTGTAGTTCACCATCTCGATCTCCTCATGAAAAACCTGATTTGAGGGAACTGACAATAGAATGGCACCGCCAACGCAGTTCTTCCTTCACTAGTCTGCCACGAACTAGACATCGAAAGCTGCTGTGGCCGCACAGCTCAAAGTTAATAATGCTTCCCTCCTGGTCTGATCAGCAGGGGTTCGGCATATGTGGTCAAGATTTGGAACGCGGTCAGCCTGTTGAGTGCTTCTGGTGTATAGGGCTACAGAGTGCCTGCCTCCCTTTTATTTTTATTTACATTAACATTTTTTATTTATTTTGACTTTTGTTATATATACATAAGTATATATTTATTTATTTCCTTTACGCCATCTCTTTTTGTCTGGTACACAATTGAATGGAAAAACATAAAATAAAAAAATGTGCACTTTTTGGTACTTGAAAGCAGGAAGCAGAATTTTTTCCAGCCTAACAATATTTTATGGCAGAAACGCATGATTGTCCTTTTTGATGTCCAATATAACATACTGCATTAAACAATGTACTAATGGCTCAATTGGTTTCAATAATAGAGTCCACTACCCTGGATACGAGGATTGAAATGGGGGGAATATGTTGGCTCCCCAAGTGCCCCAGATCCCACTGTGTGCTTCAGCCAGCCTCATGGAGAGAAATTTGGATCTTTACAGGCTCTGCCCACTAGGGCTATATGTGGATTATCAAGAAAATTCTGTTTAATGATGAGTTACAGCAAGGAACAAGGTAATTGTGTTTAGTTTATACATGAGCTATATTTAAGCGATGTTAATAATTGCTAAAGATAATGTTGCTGAGAAGAAATTCCTTAGGCCCCTTAGACACCACCTTTCTGTACAGTTTTTGTAAACTTTTAGAATATAAAGAAAAGTTTTGCTGCGGGAGGGCACTCCCTCTAGTGATGTATGGTACTGTCCGTCAACACGTTAAATGGCTACAATGTAGGTTTTTCCAAAAAGCGTTGGACTGAAAACATAGTATGAAAGGCACCTTTGTTTATATTACATTTATCTACTTTTTTTTTTTACTCCTGATATAACAAGTAAACCTGGTCCAACATGATAAAGTACAAATGTTTTTGTTTTCATTTAGGTGTTCGAAGCATGCACAGCACCGATATTCAATGGTCTGCGATACTAAGCTGGGGATATCCTGATAACATTCTCAGACTGAAAAGCAAACAGAGTGAGCCTCCCGTCAATTTCATTCAATGTTCTGAACTACATCAGGTAAAATGTTTACTTTTAAAGGAAAACTCTGCTCTCCAATGACATTTCTTAATATAACGTTTACAACTTTGTTAATATACTTTGTGTTACAGTTTTTACTACATTATGTTTTGGTGGCTGTTCAAACAGAAAAGTACTTTGAACTGTAGTTAGAATTATTCTGTTAGGTCACATGTTTCACAGTGAAATGGAAATCAATGTCTGTCCTCCAAATTAAACTAGCAAACTAGGATTGCGTGGCAGGCGGCTGCTTTAACCCCTTAACGACCGCCAGTACACCTTTTCACGGTGGCCGTTAAGGGTACTTATGCCAGAACGCCGCCTTTTCACAGTGCTCTAACATAAGCCCGGCGCGGGTGTCATGTGCTGGCTAAAGCAGGCGGTCTAAAGACAGCCGAACACCTGCACTAACGGGTGGGATCGATTTCAACATCGATTTCACCTATTTAACCCCTTGGATGCGGCGCTCAATAGCGAGTGCCGCATCCAAGTGGTTTTGGGGGGGAGGTAGCTCCCTCTCTCACCCCATTGGCACACTGAAATTGTAATTGCAGGGTTCCAATGGCTTCTATGGCAGCCGGGGGCCTAACAAAGGCCCCCAGGTCTGTCTGTAGTGGATGCCTGCTAAGCCATGACCTAGCAGGTGCCTGTCATAACCTAGATGGCCCCTCTGGTTTTTACCAATGTCCCCCCGCAAGGAAATTATTTTGTAAGGTGACAGCTGTTGGTACCGGTGCAGCACCAGAGTCTGATTTGCCAAATTAAAAAAAACAGGAGTTAAAGTTTGAAATACAAGCTAAAAAGTATAATTAGGAGAGGTTGCCACATGCAAAGCAGCAGAGTCAGATAGGCTGGGGATAGTACACAACGAATAGCAGAAAAATAGACATAACCTTTGGAGGATAGAAAAAATCCTGGTATAGATTGCAGACATAGAGGATAGGCTATCAATTTGTGATGTGTGGTGGTCCGACTCTTGGGAACACCCACGCTTAGCAGAATGAGTTGCCACACCATCTTCATTGCAGTAAATGATGCAGCAAGGTCCATCACCACACATCTGCAAGATTAGATACAGTTACATGGATATAGGCCACCAAGGAAAACCCTTTGTCTCTATATTCTCTAAACTATATTGTTCATTGCGATATTACCAGAAAGTACTTATGTTATTTTACTTAAAAGGGAAATCCAGTCCAAACATCTTCTGATATGTCGTGTATGCATGTGAGTACATAACATTGATGACGTTTATGATCTTGTATTCCCCCTTTGCAGTGTCCACTACAGGATGTAAATAAAGTGACAGACACAGCACCTTATACAGTCAATAGCTACATGCCCCCATTTACAGTGATAGCTAGAGGGTTCTCATATTCAACGTTCGCCACAGAGCTTCCTATACACAGTTCATTACCGTGTTCCCCCGTCCTCAATAGGGATGAGGACTCCTGGAACACTTGGGGGTATGGGCACTTCTAAACTGAGATATGAATTCCTACCTGTTAGCACTTGCTGGATGCTAGCAATGCAAAATTCTCCACTTTGGTTTCCATTCACAGCTGGTTCTTAATCGCTGTAAAGTATGAACCCTCTATTAGGGACAGCAACTTGTTTTTAATCATACTGTTCTTAACTTCCAGAATAGAAAGAGACGCAGGCCACCACTTTTCTACAAATACGGAGTAGGAAGCAAAGAAAAGCTTTTTGCCGTTTTTGTTTTTTAGAAAAGTGTATCCACTTATGTAACAGATATATCTAGACCAGTGGTGGGCGACTGACAGTACTGTGGCATGGCTTCTCTCCCTCCTACCTGCCGAGTGTCCAACCTTCAATAATTCAAAGGAGAGAAGTTCCACAGCACCAATGCTTGAGAAAGGTCCTGTTGGACTGAAACGTTGCATGGGTGATTAAAGGCTGTTATATTTTTGGAAGTGCTGCCTCCGTGTCCATTCTTGTTTGCCCAACCTTCAATAATTGTCCAACCTTCAATAATTGTCTCTTATGTTTTACATAATTAATTAGGCCTTCAGACGGCAGCATCACTAAGTGTGGAGTACGAGGGAGGAGGCTTTACATGTGAGAAGGGGAGGGTGTTGCTAGCCTGAATCTGCATATGGGAGGAACGTGGCTGGCCTGGCGCTATATATTGCATGCATGTTGGCTGTGCTGTATTTTAGGGGCTTCATGCTGCACTGTATAAAGGAAATATATGGCTTCTGTGGCTATGTAGCAGTCTCAAAGAGATGATTAAAGCACCTAGAAAGAAAAATCTTGCATTGGATCTGCAGTTTGCATTTGGCTGTTTGCATATTTCCTATTTGCCATAATGGAGAGTGACAACACTTGTATAACCACCTCTCCATTGCATACAAGGAGGACAAGTGTAAAGGATTTGCCAGACACAGCTTCTGTGTCGACGCCCGTGGGCAATCAGTCTGCACCTGCTCCTATGTCTGTGAGACTGACTCCATCTTCCACCACTCAGGATGGCAGGCTTAGGAGTGGGAGAGCCTATCACAGCCTGGCCAGACGGAGCTAGCTCCCGCCCACTGTCTTTACACCTGCCTTTCCTGTTGCTCCTTTGCCTGTGATTCTTCTATGCTTGTTTCCTGGCTCTGCTGCTGCTGCTTGTACTACTCATCATCTGCTTGTTATTGACCTTGGCTTTCTGACCACTCTCCTGCTCAGCGTTTTGTACCTCGTTCTCTCCTGGTTTGACTCGGCTCGTTCACCACTCTTGTTGCTCACGAAGTCTCCGTGGGCAGCTGCCCCGTTTCCCTAGCTTCTGTGTACCCCTGTCTGTTTTGTCTGTCCTGCACTTACTGAGCGTAGGGACCGTCGCCCAGTTGTACCCCGTCGCTTAGGACGGGTCGTTGCAAGTAGGCAGGGACTGAGTGGCGGGTAGATTAGGGCTCACCTGTCTGTCTCCCTACCCTGTCATTACAACAAGTGACATTGAATGTAATGTGCAGCCCTCGCCGATGATTGACCACTACTGATCTAGACCATTCAATAAGAACAATTTTCAACTTCCAATAGATGTGGGTTCCACCCTTTGACTTCCGTCCTACTTTACGCTGCTGTTGCGAGTTACGAGGTGGCCAGGTTCTCCTGAATCAGCAGAGCACGTTTTGCTACGCTGTTTCCGTAGCTCCCATAGACGTCAATGGAAGTTACGGAAACTGCAGCACAGCAAACTTACGGAAACAGTTTAGCAGCCACTGGTAACCCAGTGACCACAGCCTAGTGACAGCGGGAGAAGGTAGGACTGGGGTCAGACGGTCCTATTCTAAAGATAAGAGGTGGGACCCGCACATCAGACATTAATGACATAGCCTGTGGATGGGAGTGAGATGGGAATAACACTTTAATTTGACTGTAACTAGTATTTGTATTTGTTTCCTTACACAGGTCACAAGTTGTGCTTGGGTGCCAGACAGCTGTCAACTTTACACTGGCAGTAAATGTGGTGTCATCACTGCATACTTGAATCGGTTTACTAACACCACGGTACGTTTATTTTCATTTATTTTGTCTTTTAATCGGTGTGTGCTCATGTAATACAATTTTAAGGAATTGTACATAAATGCAAATGTTTACATTCTCTTTCTGAATATATAGAGGACTAAAACTGTTTTGTGAATACAGCTCCTATACAGGAATCTGTGGTCAGAGCAGGTTCGTGTTATTCTCACAGAGCGTGTTCTAAATTCCCGAGGATCTGTATTACCTCTAATAAGTCATAACCTGCACAGCCCTGTCCGTGTTTGAGAGGGATGAGGAGCGGACACTAGGACACAGGCCATAGCAGGGCTTTAAATCTTTTACTACTGGGGCCTCACCAGCTTAATAAATGAATAGACCCTGGTTGCGTTCTAGGGGCATATGTAGGAATATATTTCTTCTGCGTGAGGCTGCCCCTTTAGGTGTAATAACTCCACTTGTCCTGAGGATTGAATGTTTCAGGTCTACCTCAGGGATTAATAAGGTACACACTTTTACCCTCCACCACCCTCTACATTTATTACGCCAATTGGTTGCTAAGGGCAACGTATGTGTTTGTTCATTGATTCACATACACAATTTTATCGGTTCGTTTGGATGTGGTAAATCCTCTGCTTAATGTGATAATAGCTTTGCATGTTTCTGCCAGTTGCTAATGGCAATCTAAACACAGGCAGTTCAGAAGACATGCTAATATTTGAGTGAAAAACATCGATGCCCTTATTGGTTTGTGTCCTTGTTTGGTTGTATTTTTCTTATGTGGATTTAACTCTGGTTTCATATTTTAATGATTATTAAAAGCTATATTTTAGATTTGACATTTTAAGTATTTAAAGACCGTATTTATATCCCTTTTCAGTGAATTGTTCTCACCAGCTAGAATATGGTGATGCCTTGGCATCATCACTGGTCAAAGTCCATGCCAAAATGACAAATATTGCTGAATTTCTATTAAATTGTGCTCAAGGCACACCGATAAATATCTATAGTTTCTTTTTTTTCCATGACACAGGTGCACTTATGCCTCAATCTCTCAAGATTGGACCTGCCATACACTTTGCAAATAGTCTTGGTTGAAAATATCCTACAGTGTTGTGTTACATTCTGTATGGTCTGATCCTGCACTCCTACTCCCTTCCATCCGTCCCCTACTTCTTGCTGGAGAGCAAGAAGTAGGACTGCAGGTTCAGACTACACAGGGTTTGACACATAGGTCTGTATAGGAGCTGTAGACACAGAACGATATGGAATCCTGCTACTCAAGTATTTTTTTCTGTTTATTATTATTTTATGCAGCCAATGGAAATTGAAGTGGAATCCCAGGTACAACTATATGGTCATTCAGGAGAAATAACCAGCCTGTTCGTTTGTAAACCATACAGTATACTGATAAGTGTCAGCATGGATGGAACTTGCATCATCTGGGATCTAAACAGGTATGTTCTAACAAGTTCTTTTAAAATCACGTGAATTATCCTTCCAGCTGTACTGATATTATAGCCAGCATATGAACTTCATTTGTAGACAAGGTGCTTCTTAGAGAGCACATTATTCCCAACTTTCTTAACCACTTCCCGTCACAGCCATTTTCTGGATTTTTAACTTTTTTTCTTTTTCTGTCGATAAAGCCATATGAGGGCTTGATTTTTGCGGGACGAGATGTAGATTTTCACGGCACCATTTCTTGTACCATATGAACATGGAAAAAAAATATTTGTGGGGTGGAACAGGAAAAAAACTGCTATTCCTCAATCTTTCGTTTTTACGGCTTTCACCGTACCATAAAAATGTTGACTTGTTTCTACTGGTCAATACGATTACAGCGATACCAAATTTATATAGGTTTTTTTTATGTTTTACTACTTTTACAGGCAAGAAACTAATTGTTAAAAATAAAATTTGTGTTTTTTTTCGCCACATTCTGAGAGCCATAACTTCTTTGTTTTTCTGGGTATTGAGAGGTATGAGGGCTTATTTTTTGCGGGGCGAGCTGTCGTTTCTATTGGTACCATTTTGGACTACTTGAGACTTTTTGATCACTTTTTATTAATTTTTTTTTTGGGATATGAAGTGACCTAAAAACAGCAATTCTGCCTTTTTTATTTTTCACGGCGTTCACCGTGCGGGTTAAATAACAGGAGATGAAGAAAGACAGACCTGGAGGCTTTCATTAGGTCCCTGGGCTGTCATGACAAACATCGGCACCCCCGAATCGCGTTGCGGGGGCGAAAAGCTGTCAGCGGGGGCGCCCCCCTCTTTTTAAGGTCTTAGATTCTACGATCATGATTGATCGCATTATCTAAGGGGTTAAATTGCCAGGAACAGCGCAATCGCTGTTCCTGGCTGTTAGTCCCGGGTGTCAGCTGTAATACACAGCTGACGTCCGCTACGTACGGCCTGCTCCAAACATCACCCCCCCACCATGACGCAGTAGTACGTCATGGAGCAGATAGGGGTTAAGTTAGGAAATGTGTCCTACATTTATAAAAATATGACTTATATAATAAAATGAAATTAGCACCTTTCAGCCCACACTGCGTAAATTAACGGGATAAGGGACTGGTCCTAGTGTAGCAGCTCATTAATTTACGTCCCATCGATCCTGTACTGTGACAGGGAACTGAAATAATCAGTTCTCTGTCATAAAAGCCCTAAACACAGTGCTCCTATTGAACGCTGTGTTCCCGAATGCTGATGTTGTTGCTTCTGCATTCGGGCAATTGCTTGGGAACCATATGACGTCAGTATTGATGTCACAGGGATCCCCTGTACAGTTGGGGCTTTGAGGGGTGCATAGAAAATGTGTCCTGTGTCTACTCTGCATGTCTAATTATTCAGACCATTGGTAACAGTAAGATAATGGACTGTTCGCATTAGATCACTGTTATCAGTGATCTACATATGGGGACTTCAGGAAACACATAGTTACGTAGTACGGTCGAAAAAAGACATCCATCAAGTTCAACCAAGGAGAGGAAGGGATGGGAAAAATTATAGAACTTTTGTTTTTACCCCATTGATCCAGAGGAAGGTTTAATCCGACTGGATCAATATTCAAACAAGAATTCTATACAATGACATAGGAGCTAATATTTTTTGTTCTAGAAATTATCGAAGCCTTTTTTAAAGCCATCTACTGTCCCTGCTGCGACCAGCTCCTGTGGTAGACTATTCCATAGAGTCACAGTTCTCACAGTAAAGAAGGCTTGTCGCCTCTGCAGATTGAGCATTTTTTTTCTCCAGAGGGAGGGAGTGCCCCCTTGTCTTTTGAGGGGGATTTACATGGAACAGCATTTCACCATATTTTTTGTATGTGCCATTCATATATTTATATGAGTTAATCATGTCCCCCCTTTCTTTTCAAGGCTAAATAGGTTTAAATCTTTTAATCTTTCCTCATAACTTAGATTCTCCATGCCCCTTATTAGTTTAGTTGCAATTCTTTGTATTTTTTCCAACTCCAGGGCATTCTTTCTATGAACTGGAGCCCAGAACTGAACTGCATATTCTAGATGAGGCCTCACTAATGCTTTGTAAAGTGGCAATATTACATCCCTGTCCCGCGACTCCATTCCTCTTTTAATACACGACAATATCCTGCTGGCCTTTGAAGCAGCTGATTGACACTGCATGCTGTTATTTAGTTTATGATCTACAAGTATACCCAGATCCTTCTCAACAAGTGACTCCCCCAGTATAGCTCCTTCTAGGACATATGATGCATGCAGATTGTTGGTACCCTGATGGATAACTTTACATTTATTTGGATTAAACCTAATTTGCCAAGTGGATTCCCAAACAGGCAATATGTCCAAATCGGCTTGTAATTTATGAACATCTTCCATAAACTGCACAATACTACATATCTTGGTGTCATCTGCAAAAATAGAAACCGTGCTATTAATCCCATCCTCTATATCATTAATAAATAAGTTGAATAATAGTGGTACCAGCACGGAACCCTGGGGTACACCACTTATTACCCGGGACCATTCAGAGTAGGAATCATTGACCACAACTCTCTGGATACGGTCCTTGAGCCAATTTTCAATCCAATTACAAACTATAATTTCCAAATTTATAGTCCTTAATTTACCCATTAGACGTCTATGAGGGACAGTATCAAATGCCTTTGCAAAGTCCAAAAACACTATATCTACAGCGGCCCCTCTGTCTAGGCTTCTGCTCACCTCTTCATAAAAACATATCATGTTAGTTTGACAACTTCTGCCCTTAGTAAAACTGTGCTGGCTGTCATTTGTAATACTATTTTTTGTCACATAATCCTGTATATAGTCCCTCAATAGCCCCCAAACATTTTCTCACAATGGATGTTAAACTTACTGGTCTATAATTACCCGGGGAAGACCTAGAGCCCTTTTTGAAAACAGGCAGCACATTCGCCCTGCGTTAGTCCCTTGGCACTATACCAGTCACTAGGAAATCTCTGAATATTATGAAGAGGGGGACAGAAATAACTGAACTAAGTTCTTTAAGAACTCTAGGGTGCATCCCATCTGGTCCCAGGGCCTTGTGCACATTTATTTTATTTCATTTAGCTTGGACCATATCTACATTCAGTCAATTCAGTATATTAATTGATGTATTACCAGCACTGGCATCAGCTACATCAGCTGCTCTTTCTTCTGTTGTATATACAGAGCTGAAGAACCCATTTAGTAACTCTGCCTTCTCTTGATCCCCTGTGACCAGCTTCCCATTACCACTATTTCAGGGTACTACATGTTCAGACCTTGGCGTTTTCGCTTTTATATACTTGAAGAATTTTTAGGGATTTGTTTTGCTATCTTTAGCCACCTGCCTTTTTATTTTGTATCTTTGCTGATTTTATTTCTGCAGACTTTATTAAGTTCTTTATAATTTACAGAGGCTACAGCTGTATCCTCAGATTTATAATTTTCAAATGCCCTTTTTTTGTCATGTATTGCCATTTTTACAGAAGGTGTAAGCCATGTGGGGTTTAACTTTAGTCATTTATACTTGTTACCTATAGGAGTACATTTTGCACTATAACTATAGAAAGTAGATTTTAAGATCTCCCATTTATCATTTGTCCCATTATTTGACCTTAGTTCTTCCCAGTCTATATCCTGAATTGCCGCCCTCATCCTGGGGAAATTGGCCTTCTTAAAATTAAGTGTATTTGCCCTCCCAGCCTGTGTTTGTTTTTTACAGTATATGTAAAATATAACTATATTGTGATCACTGTTACCGAGGTTTTCACGAACATTGACATTCCCAACATGCTCTGCATTATTAGAAATGACCAGATCCAACAGAGCTTCACCTCTAGTCGGGTCTTCCACAAACTGGCCCATAAAGTTTTCCTGCAACAGGTTGAGGAAATTTCTCCTCTTCGCAATTGTAGCCGAACAATTACCCCAATTAATATCTCGGTAAGTAAAATCTCCCATTATCACTACAGTACCCGCCTGTGCAGCCCGCTCCATCTGTTTATATAGCGGACCTTCCATCTCCTCAGTTATATTGGGGGGTCTATAGATTACACCAAAAAACATTTTTTCAGTCTTTATCTCCCTTTGTAATTCCACCCACAAGGTTTCAACCTCCTCACAATCTTCACCCTCTAATGTCTCTTTTACACTCACCTTCATATCACTTCTCACATACAGACATACACCACCACCTTTCCTATTCGCCCTGTCTTTCCGAAAAAGTGTAAAACTCTGTAGATTTACAGCCCAATCATGTAAAAAGTCTAGCCATGTTTCAGCAACAGCAACTATATCTATATTTTCTTCCAGTACCAAGGCCTCCAGCTCCCCCATTTTGCTTGCTAGACTTCTGGCATTTGTAAACATACACTTTAAGGCTATGTTCACACGGAGTATTTTGGGGGAGGAATATCTGCCTCAAAATTCCGTTTGGAACTTTGAGGCAGATATTCCTCTCCCTGCACGCCGATTTTCGCGGCGATTATCGCCCGCGGCCATTGAGCGCCGCGGGCATAAAACAGCGAGAAATACGCTTTCTCCTGCCTCCCATTGAAGTCAATGGGAGGTCAGAGGCGGAAGCGCCCGAAGATAGGGCATGTCGCTTCTTTTTTTCATGACGCCGACTCCTCCCATTGAAATCAATGGGAGGCGTTCTCGGGCCGTTTTTGCCGAGTTTTGCGACGCGGTTTCCGCGTCAAAAAACTCGGCAAAATACCCCGTGTGAACATAGCCTAACTTGCCTTTCAGTTTTTTACATTCAGCATCAGAAATGTGTGTGTTTGTTTGTTTGTTTGTTTGTTTGTTTGTTTGTTTGTTTGTTTGTTTGTTTGTTTGTTTGTTTGTTTGTTTGTTTGTTTGTTTGTTTGTTTTTTGAAAATTTGTGTCCATTTTTATTTTCAATGTTGTTTTGTAAGGATCTCCTTATCTTGTTTCCTAGTCCTCTCCCCACAGTCTGTTTCTCCACTCACCAATATAGTCTGACCCCTCTCGAACCTAACTACACCTTTATTTTCTACATTGACTTCCCTCCTCAGCCCTAGTTTAAATACTCCGCCACCCCAGCTAGAATTCTTTCCCCCAGCACAACAGACCCCCTTCCATTCAGGTGAAAATCTTCTGCAGAATACAGTTTGTACCCCAATGTAAAGTCAGCCCAGTGCTCTAGGAAACCAAAGCCTTCTCCTCTATACCAAGACTTAAGCCATGCATTTAACTCCCTGAGCTCCCACTGTCTTTCCTGTGATGTGCATGCCACACACCGTGTTCCAGAGAATACAAGCTTGGAGGTCCTTCCCTTCAGCTACTAATTAATTGTCTTGCCCTACCAGCATTCCTCTGACTACTAGCTGTGCTGTTCTCCTGGCTTTTAGGGAGAGCAGGATATACTAGGGCTGCCATTTCTGAGACTGACACCTTTGCATCATAACCAAACTTGGCAATTTTGCTTGGAATAACAGAAACAGGAGTGGCCTTTCTTTTCTTGGACCCCTTTCTACTGCCCCTAACTTCATTGACCCAGCTACTTGCCTGGTCCTGCTGACCCATGTCTTCACCCTCCAGATCTATCCCACTAACTGCATGCTCCGCTCAAGATTGTCTATCACCCTCATTGTTGCATTTTGCAGTGTTGCATAGATTATATGTTCCCTGCTGACCTGTGCCACTATAGTAAAAAAATATATATTCATATAGTGAAATGTAAAAAAAAAATAGGTAAATAAATAAATCTAGAAAAATAAATCAAGCCCCTGTTCCTCAAAAAAAGTGCACACACGCACCAATTTTAGACATTTTGCTGGACACAAATGCGTTTTGCATGGACGTTAGGTGCTCAGACATTACACGTTCCTGTCAGGCAGAATATATGTTACGCCAAACATAAAATAATGATCCCCGACCACCAATTTTAGTGTGCTCTACTCTGGCCCTATCTGCTGTTGCGCCTCTACTAAAAAAAATCTTTACTTGGACGTTTCATGTACAAATGATCATTTATGTACAGATTCTGCGTCTAAAGCTAAAGTAAGGAGATACATGTAAAGCTAAAGTAGGGTTTTTGTTCTCAGCGCTATAGCGACATCATACGTTATACAATGTACACATATTTGACATAACTATGTGCAGGAAAATTAGAGGATTCATTTTTTTTAGGTAAATATTCATTAAACAAACTATGAGGAAAACCAAAATTTACTGATCATTTTCTGCTAAAAGAAAAATATCTACAAAATTAGTTGATATTGGCTCCAATTTAAAATGATACGAAAGCCCTTTGTTGCCTGCAAAAGTAGAAACAGTCTACCCAACAACAACAAAATAATTCACCTTTTAGAATTCGAGAAAAGGTGAAATTTTGCTCTGGTCATGAAGGCCCAAAACACCACTGGTTATAAAAGGGTTAATAATCATAATGTTAACATCGAGTAATGTAGTTAGTTGTTTTTTTTTTGCTTTCTTTTGTAACAGTTCTTTTATATTATAGAACATAATCTTACCCAAGTATAGGAATTCTTCAGTTGCTTTATCTCCATAAACTGTAAGGGTGCATCATAGAAAGAAATGCATTGCATGTTTCATATAATGTTTTGAACACTGCTACAGTTATTCTTTGTACCTCCTATGTCTTGCTACCTCCGTAGTTTTTAGAACTATAAGGCCATGTTCACACGGGGTGGATTTGCTATGGAAAACGCTGCAGTAAATCCCAATGAAATCTGCAATATATTCCTCTTAATGTGTATTTGACCATGAGTTTCACTTTTTTATAAGGCCGTGGGTGAAATCCGTCATATTTCCGCAGTAGAATGGAGTATGCATGCAGAATAAAAAATCTCAGCGAGCCCTTAAATCTGCATAGATTATTTCCGCAATGTGTGAATGGAGTTTGAGCCCCTGCAGCACTTTTTAAATGTGTCAGAAAAAGTGGACATGGTCTTGCAGTCAAGTCGAGCTAGACTCATTTATCAGAGGTTACGGATGCTCTTATAACTAGGCTTTGTTTGTTTGTAGCTAGTAACCATGAAGACGCACAGGTCCGCATAGGAGCTGTAGACACAAGAAGAGAGGACTTTTTATTCAAGATTATTTGCAAAGCATGTCCCTGCTACCTATAAGGCTGGGTTCACACGAGCATGTTACGTCCGTAATGGATGGAACGTATTTCGGCCACAAGTCCCGGACCGAACACACTGCAGGGAGCCGGGCTCCTAGCATCATAGTAATGTACGATGCTAGGATCCCTGCCTCTCCGTGGAACTACTGTCCTGTACTGAAAACATGATTACAGTATGGGACAGTTGTCTGGCAGCGAGGCAGGGACTCCTAGCGTCGTACATAACTATGATGCTAGGAGCCCGGCTCCCTGCAGTGTGTTCGGCCTGGGACTTGCGGCCGAAATACGCTCCGTCCATTACGGACCGAACATGCTCGTGTGAATCCAGCCTAACAGGAACATTGGCTCCTCATAACCCGCTTCCTCTTCCTGCTCTGCGAGGATTAGGAAATCAGTACTGCTTCGGGACAGAGATGACAAATCGGTTCTGTTTTAATTGCCTGTATGGTCAAGCAGAGCTCTTTATGAACCCTGGTATAGAATTGACTCAATTTCAAGATCTTCTCATTAAAAGCTCGTAACACTTCTAAATGTGCATGGATTTATTTAGCGTTTCTTTTTTCTTTTAAGATTGTGCTATGTTCAAAGTCTCACAGGCCACAAAAGTCCAGTAACAGCAGTTTCTGCCAGTGAAACAACGGGAGACATTGCAACAGTCTGTGATTCAGGTAAGTTATTAGTGGGAACTATATAAGCCAGGTAAGCATAAAATCTTCCTTTTGCTTATGAAAGATAAAAACAATAAAAAAAATAACGTTCTCTTTCAAATCCCTTTTATTTCCCTGCATGAACGTGATGGTTATTCATGTTACAAATATTACGATATTGTATTTAGGACATAGAATGTATTTAACAAGGTTCATTTTCTTCATCTTTCTAGTTGGCGGTGGCAGTGACCTAAGACTTTGGACTGTAAATGGCGATCTTATTGGACATGTACATTGCAGAGAGATAATATCCTGTGTTGCATTTTCAAACCAACCAGAGGGAATATCTGTTAATGTAGTTGCAGGAGGACTGGAAAATGGCATTGTGCGGTAAGATTATTAATACACAGATTTTCCCAAAAATGTATAGGATGATTTCCAGTGGAGTACAAACACTATATACTGCAGGATGATAATAGCCTGCCTATCATTTGTATTTAAGGCAGTTTTATTGTATGCTTACATAGTTCTTTATTCTTTTCATATGGAGCACCAAATTCGTAGTTCCCAGGTACCAGCAGCCACGGCCCACTAGGATTTTTGCATGTTAGGCACGTTGAGTTTAGGGCATTGGTTTGTGAAATAATCTTGGTGTATACCTCCGATGGAAGCCTCTGGCGTATGTAACTGTATGCCAAATACAGCCTGGCGGATGCCAAAAGTACATTCTTTTGGCATCCGTCTTGTCATTAGGGGTTTATCGGCACGTTTGGTTTATTCGCCAGGAACATTTACAAGCAAATGCAACGAATGTACAATGTGAATATACCCTAACCCTGCTAGGAAAACAGATTTAGTGCTCTGACCCCTCATACAATATATTAGGAAAAGAAAATTGTTTAATACAAATGTACTATGCTTACAATTAACAAAGCATTGGCGCCAGTAATGTACTGTAGGCAAAAACAAATTGACTTAACTTAAAATGGCAAAAAGAGAGAAATAACTGAGATACTAAACAAGTGGCATGCAGATGAACAATAAAATAAATGCTAAACTATATTCCAGCGAGTCTAAATCCTATAAATCAGAAGAAATATCCCACAAAGTCAATACAGCAAAATAATATGAAAAATATACAAAACCTTTATTAAGGATTTGCATAAATAAAAATCTGGCAGATAATCTGACTAACAAAGCAGGGGATAGTGGCAATCTCCATGTCCCACTATAGTAATAAGGGAAAACTCAGAGAAAGTGTACTGTATAATATACACCACCGTTAAGTTAGTGTTGTACTACTCTGCCTAAATAAGACTTCAACGCTGACCCCCACCTTCTGTCTTCTATGATTTGATGGATTGGGACTGATCCATCTGCGATGAACTTTGGATCTAACAAAATTGATGCTGTGCTGTTTCCAACCCTATTTTCCTTGGCAGGATGCACTAACAGTGGCATCCGTCACCAAAGACAATAATGATTAAATCTGTTATGAGAGTTCATATATCTAAATTAAAGGGTAACTAAACGTCCAACAAACTTCTGACATGTCATAGTGACATAAACAACCTAAAAAGCACACAAGTGCAGGGGACATAACACCCCAATGGAGTATAAAGATAAATCACTGCCATATATTGTAAAAAATATACATCTTTATTGATACATAACAATACATGGTATCACAATAATAAATATATTGGGTCATGTGACCTCACTCTGTTCAAATCTACAGCAGTTAATGTAATTGAGGGTCAGCCTCTTCACTTCCTGATTTGCGGACTGTACCAAACAACAGTTTTTCCACAGAGGGGATACAGAAATTTATGTTACGAACTACTGATGAGAAGACACCTAACTGTCACACAGTTATAAGTCAGGAGGCTGAGCTGTAGCCTCCTACATTTTAACTAAGAATGTTATTTGTCTGCTCATCAGTAGTTAGTCACGTGACCCAAAAACAGAGAAGAATTTATATATAAATATATATTTATTGGGGAATAGGTGCCTAATAATAGAAAGAGAAAAAAAAATTGCTTCTTTAACCCCTTCGCGCTCAGGTCAGTAATAGTACGTCCTGCTAAGTAGAACGTTCGCGCTCAGGTCAGTACTATTACTGACCTGAGTAAACACGGCGCCATTTAATCCCGGCGCGTGTTTGAGCTGTGATACCTGCTGTTTCCGACAGCAGGCTATCACAGCTTAGTGTGCAGTGACCGATCGCGGTGGTCCCCGCCGATTAACCGCTTAGAAGCCGCGTTCAATAGCGATCGCGGCTTCTTAGGGGTTAAGCTGCCATCGCCGGCCTGCTACACGATAGCGGGCCGTGATGGCTACTATGGCAACCAGAATCCTAACAATGGACTCTGGCTACGCCATCGACGGAAGCCTAGTGGGTCCCGACAAAATCAGGACCCACTATGCTTGCTGTCAGCGAACAGCTGACAGCTCTAATACACTGCACTACGCATGTAGTGCAGTGTATTAGAATAGCGATCAGAGCCTCCTGCCCTCATGTCCCCTAGTGGGACAAAGTAAAAAAAGTGTAAAAAAGTAAAAAAAAGATGTGTAAAAATAAGAAAATAAAAGATTTAAAAGTAAAAGTCCCCCTTTTTCCCTTATCAGTTCTTTATTATTAATAAAAATATATAAATAAACAAATAAACTATACATAATTGGTATCGCCGCGTCCGTAACGTCCTGAACTACAAAACGATGTCGTTATTTATCCCGCGCGGTGAACGCCGTAAGAGAAAATAATAATAAACTGTACCACAATCACAATTGTTTGGTCACTTCACCTCCCAAAAAATGGAATAAAAAGAGATCAAAAAGTCGCATGTACCTAAAAATGGTACTGATCGAAACTACAGTTCGTTACGCAAAAAATAAGTCCTCGCACGACTTTCCTGATGGAAAAATAAAACAGTTATGGCTCTTAGAATATGATAACACAAAAAATAAATTATATTTTACAAAATGTATTTTATTGTGCAAACGCCATAAGACATAAAAAAAAACTATAAACATCTGGTATCGCCGTAATCGTATCGCCCCGCAGAATAAAGTGAATGTCATTTATAGCGCACGGTGAACGCTGTAAAAAAAATTGAATAAAAAACAATAGTAAAATTGCTGTTTTTTTAGTCACCACGCCACCTAAAATTAGAATAAAAACTGATCAAAAAGTCGCATGCACCCCAAGAAAACTACAATGGATTCCTCAAGGGGTCTAGTTTCCAAAAAGGGGTCACTTTTGGGGGGTTTCCACTGTTTTAGCACCACAAGACCTCTTCAAACCGGACATGGTGCCTAATAAATTAAATTAATTAAATGTCACCTCTACTTTGCTCTAAATTCCTGTGAAACGCCTAGAGGGTTAATAAACTTTTTAAATGCTGTTGTGAATACTTTGAGGGGTCTAGTTTCTGAAATGGGGTGTTTGATAAGGGTGTGTAATATATGGGCCCCTCAAAGCAACTTCAGAACTGAGCTGGAAACTAAAAAATAAAATAAAAATGAGGCAATACTTCGCTTCTTACATTATACTCCTAATGAGCCGTGCCCACCCCGAGATGACCCCAGTTTTGACCGTTTGTATAAACGGAGACCCCTATTAGACCATTTCAGTGCCCGGTTTTCCCAAGCATTCACCGCCGAGAAGTGTATTTCTATAGATGAATCCCTGGTACATTTGAAAGGGAGGCTTCAATTCCGCGAGTACCTGCCGGGTAAGAGGGCAAGGTATGGCGTGAAGATGTATAAGCTGTGCGAGAGTGCATCCGGGTATACCTACAAATTTAGGATATATGAAGGGAAGGACACCAGTTCTCAGCCCCCAGAATGCCCCCCCCCCCCTTACTGGGAGTTAATACAAAAATTGTGTGGGATTTGGTGCACCCACTGCTGGACCAGGGTTACCACCTCTACCTGGATAATTTTTATACCAGCGTCCCACTCTTCAACTGCCTCGCTTCCAGAAGTCCTGCGGCATGCGGCACTGCTAGAAGAAACCTGAGAGGCCTCCCTACGACTCTGCTTGGGCAAACACTCAGAACGGGTGAGAGCAGGGCACAATCTAGCAGCAACATATTGTGTGTTTGATAAGGGTGTGTAATATATGGGCCCCTCAAAGCAACTTCAGAACTGAGCTGGAAACTAAAAAATAAAATAAAAATGAGGCAATACTTCGCTTCTTACATTATACTCCTAATGAGCCGTGCCCACCCCGAGATGACCCCAGTTTTGACCGTTTGTATAAACGGAGACCCCTATTAGACCATTTCAGTGCCCGGTTTTCCCAAGCATTCACCGCCGAGAAGTGTATTTCTATAGATGAATCCCTGGTACATTTGAAAGGGAGGCTTCAATTCCGCGAGTACCTGCCGGGTAAGAGGGCAAGGTATGGCGTGAAGATGTATAAGCTGTGCGAGAGTGCATCCGGGTATACCTACAAATTTAGGATATATGAAGGGAAGGACACCAGTTCTCAGCCCCCAGAATGCCCCCCCCCCCTTACTGGGAGTTAATACAAAAATTGTGTGGGATTTGGTGCACCCACTGCTGGACCAGGGTTACCACCTCTACCTGGATAATTTTTATACCAGCGTCCCACTCTTCAACTGCCTCGCTTCCAGAAGTCCTGCGGCATGCGGCACTGCTAGAAGAAACCTGAGAGGCCTCCCTACGACTCTGCTTGGGCAAACACTCAGAACGGGTGAGAGCAGGGCACAATCTAGCAGCAACATATTGTGTGTTTGATAAGGGTGTGTAATATATGGGCCCCTCAAAGCAACTTCAGAACTGAGCTGGAAACTAAAAAATAAAATAAAAATGAGGCAATACTTCGCTTCTTACATTATACTCCTAATGAGCCGTGCCCACCCCGAGATGACCCCAGTTTTGACCGTTTGTATAAACGGAGACCCCTATTAGACCATTTCAGTGCCCGGTTTTCCCAAGCATTCACCGCCGAGAAGTGTATTTCTATAGATGAATCCCTGGTACATTTGAAAGGGAGGCTTCAATTCCGCGAGTACCTGCCGGGTAAGAGGGCAAGGTATGGCGTGAAGATGTATAAGCTGTGCGAGAGTGCATCCGGGTATACCTACAAATTTAGGATATATGAAGGGAAGGACACCAGTTCTCAGCCCCCAGAATGCCCCCCCCCCCCCTTACTGGGAGTTAATACAAAAATTGTGTGGGATTTGGTGCACCCACTGCTGGACCAGGGTTACCACCTCTACCTGGATAATTTTTATACCAGCGTCCCACTCTTCAACTGCCTCGCTTCCAGAAGTCCTGCGGCATGCGGCACTGCTAGAAGAAACCTGAGAGGCCTCCCTACGACTCTGCTTGGGCAAACACTCAGAACGGGTGAGAGCAGGGCACAATCTAGCAGCAACATATTGTGTGTCAAGTACAAGACCAGGGAGATGCCACACTAGTACCCATGTACCTGTACGAGGTACCAGTACAGGGACCCCCAAACTAGACTGCATCCTGGACTACAATAGGTACGTGGGAGGGGTGGACTTGTCAGATCAAGTCCTGAAGCCTTACAGTACTTCTGGAAGCGGGGCCACAGGCATCGTACCAGGGCAACACTTTTTAGGAGAAGTTCTCCAAACTGGCAAGAAGGGAAAAAGTCAAAAGAGGTGCAGAGTCTGCTATAAGAGGGGGATAAGGAAGGACACAATATATCAATGTGACGCGTGTCCCGAAAAACCAGAGCTCTGTATGAAAGAGTGTTTTCAAATTTATCATCCATCCCTTTATTTTTATTTTACCCCAGTTTTACTCGCTCTGATCCACTTCGCACAGCTTACCCCTCCTCATCTTTCCCCTCTGAGCCCTGCTGTGTGCCCAGGCAGCTGATAACAGCCACATGTAGGGTATTGCCGTACCCGGGAGAGCCAACATTACAGTTTATGAGGTGTATATCTCCGGTGGCGCATGCTGGGCACAATATATCGGACACTGAATTGGCATATATGTATAGAAAATTGCAAATTTCACCAACTGCTGCACATTATCTTTTACACAATACCTGTGGGGTCAAAATGCTCACTACACCTCTAGATGAATGCCTTAAGGGGTGTAGATTTTAAAACAGGGTCACTTCTTGGGGGTTTCAACTGTACTGGTACCTTAGGGGCTTCTGCGTACAAGACTTAGCACAAGAAAAGCTCCAGTAGGCCAAATGGTGGTCCTTTCCTTCTGAGCCCTGCCGTGTGCCCAGGCAGCTAATAACAGCCACATGTAGGGTATTGCCGTACCCGGGAGAGCCCACATTACAGTTTATGGGGTGTATGTCTCCGGTGGCACATGCTGGGCATAATATATCG
The DNA here is from genome assembly GCF_050947455.1 of Rhinoderma darwinii. NCBI lineage: Eukaryota > Metazoa > Chordata > Amphibia > Anura > Rhinodermatidae > Rhinoderma > Rhinoderma darwinii. Next base: position 266,100,589 of record NC_134690.1, read on the forward strand.
GACACTGACATGGCATATATATAGAAAATTTCAAATCTCACTCTGCACCATCTGCTGCGCATTATCTTTTACACAATACCTGTGGGGTAAAAATGCTCACTACACCTCTAGATGAATTCCTTAAGGGGTGTCGTTTTTAAAACGGGGTCACTTCTCGGGGGTTTCAACTGTACTGATACCTCAGGGGCTTCTGCACACACGACTTAGCACCAGAAAATTCCCAGTAGGCCACATGGTGGTCCTTTCCTTCTGAGCCCACCCATGGGCCCAAACGGCAGTTTATCACCACAAATAGGGTATTGCCACACTCAGGACAAATTGGGCAACAAAATGCGGTATTTTATTCCTTGTGAAAATAAGAAATTTTGAGCCAAAACTACCTCTTATTGGAAAAAATAATTTTTTTTTTAATTCACAGCCCAATTCAAATAAATTCTGTGAAAAAACTGTGGGGTCTAAATGGTCACAACACCCATAAATAAATTCTTTGAGAGGTGTAGTTTCCAAAATGGGGTGACTTCTGGTGGGTTTCCATTGCTTTGATACCTTTGGGGCTCTGCAAATGCGACATGGCACCCGAAAACCAATCCAGCAAAATCTGGACTCCAACAAACACATAGCGCTCCTTTCCTTCTGAGGCCTCCCATGGGCCCAAACAGCAGTTTATCACCACAAATGGGGTATTGCCGCACTCAGGACAAATTGGGCAACAAAATGGGGCATTTTGTTCCCTGTGAAAATAAGAAATTCTGATCAAAAATGACATCTTATTGGAAAAATTGTCATTCTTTTAATTTCACAGCCCAATTCAAATACGCGCTGTGAAAAAACTACGGGGTCAAAATGGTAACAATAACCATAAATTAATTCCTTGAGGGGTGCAGTTTCCAAAATGGGGTCAGTTTTGGGGGATTCCTACTGTTTTGGCACCTCAACACCTCTCCAAACCTGGCATGCTGCCTAAAATATATGCTAATAAAAAAGCACCACCAAAATTCACTAGGTGCTTCTTTGCTTCTGAGGCTTGTGTTTTAGTCCACGAGCGCACTAGAGCCACATGTGGGACATTTCTAAAAACTGAAGAATCTGGACAATACATATTTAGTTGTGTTTCTCTGGTAAAACCTTCTTTGTTACAGAAAAAAAATTGAATAAAATTGAAATTCAGAAATAAAAACGAAATTTGCAAATTTCACCTCCACTTTGATTTAATTCCTGTGAAATGCATGAAGGGTTAAAAAACTTTCTAAATGCTGTTTTGAATACTTTGAGGGGTCTAGTTTTTAAAATGGGGTGCTTTATGGGGGTTTCTAATACATAGGCCCCTCAAAGCCACTTCAGAACTGAACAGGTACCTTAAAAAAAAGGCTTTTGAAATTTTCTTAAAAATATGAGAAATTGCTGTTTATGTTCTAAGCCTTGTAACGTCCAAGAAAAATAAAATAATGTTCAAAAAACGATGCCAATCTAAAGTAGACATATGGGAAATGTGAACTAGTGACTATTGTGGGTGGTATAACCGTCTGTTTTTCAAGCAGATGCATTTAAATTCTGAAAAATGCTATTTTTCTAAATTTTCTCTAAATTTTGCAATTTTTCTCAAATAAAGACTGAATATATCGACCAAATTTTACCACGAACATGAAGCCCAAAGTGTCACGAGAAAACAATCTCGGAATCGCTTGGATAGGTTTAAGCATTCCGACGTTATTACCACATAAAGTGAAATATGTCAGATTTGAAAAATGGGCTCTGAGCCTTAAGGCCCAAACTAGGCTGCGTCCTTAAGGGGTTAACCTCTTGGAGACACAGCTAATTTTGGTCTTGCGGAGACAGCCCATTATTTTAAATCTGAAATGTTTCTTTGTGGTAATAACTTTGCAGTTGGTTTTACTCATCAAAGCCATTCTGAGATTTTTTCGTGAGATATTGTACTTTATGTTTGTGGAAAAATTTGGTCGATAAATTCAGTATTTATTTTTAAACAAAAACACCAAAATGTAGAGAAAATTTGCAGAAAATAGCATTTTTATAAATGTATCTGCTTGTAAGAGAGATAGTAATACCAAACAAAATAGTGACTAGTTAACATTTCCCATATGTCTACTTTTATGTTGACATCGTTTTTTGACATCCTTTTTATTTTTCTAGGACGTTACGAGGCTTAGAACTTTAGCAGCAATTTTGCATATTTTCAATAAAATTTCCAAAGCCAATATTTTTAGGGATCAGTTCAGTTCTGAAGTGGCTTTAAGGGCCTTATATTTTTTTTCCTAATATATGTCACCCCATTTTAAAAACGGCATTTCTCAAAGTACTCAAAACAGCATTTATAAAGTGTCTTAACCCTTTAGGTGTTTCATGGGAATTACAGCAAATTGGAGGTGAAATTTACAATTTCATTTTTTTTATAGAAACTTTTTTTTTTTTTAGTAACATGGAAGGTTTTACCAGAGAAACGCAACTCAATATTTATTGCACAGGTTCTGCAGTTTTTAGAAATATCCCACGTGACTGAAATACTGGCCTCAGAAGCAAAGGAGCACCTTGTGGATTTTGGGGCTTCCTTTTTATTAGAATATATTCTAGGCACCATGTCAGGTTTGAAAGGTCTTGTGGTATTAAAACATCGGAAACACCCCCAAAAAGAGACCATTTTGGGAACTACACCCGATCTAGATGTATAGTAAGCAATTTTTAGCAGGTATTTTTGCTAAATATATTGAATTTAGGCCGTGAAAATCAAAATAGTTTTTTTTTTCTCATAAAGTTTCGTTTTAGCTCAGATTTTTTCAATTCAATAAAGGAGAAAAAGCACCCAAACATTTGTAAAAATAAAATTCTGTTGAGTACGGCAATACCCCATATGTTCTCATTAACTGCTCCTTAGACACACGGCAGAGCTCAGATGGGAAGTAGCACCTTTTGGAGCTCAAATTTTCCTGTAATGGTTTGTGGGTGCCATATTGCTTTTGCAAAGCCCCTGAGGGGCCAAAACAGTGAAAACACCCGAAAAGTGACTCCATTTGGAAAACTACACCACTTAAGGGATTCATCTATGGGTATAGTGAGTATTTAGACCCCACAGGTTTTTTGCTGAATTTATTTGAATTAGGCAGTGAAAATGAAAAATACTACTTTTCCAATAAAATGTAAAAAAAAATAAAAAATTCACAGGGGAAAAAAGAGACAGCTCCCTTAAATTTAGAAAGCAATTTCTCCAGAGTATGGCAATACCCCATATGTGGTAATAAACGGCTGTTTGGGCACATGGCAGGGCTCAGAAGGGAAGGCGCACAATTTGCCTTTTGGAGCTCAAATTTTGCTGTAATGGTTTTCGGGTGTAATGTTGCATTTACAAAGCCCCTGAGGGAACAAAACAGTGAAAACCCCCCAAAAGTTACCCTATTTTGGAAACTACACCGTCAAGGAATCTATCTGATGGTATAGTGAGCATTTAGACCCCACAGGTCTTTTTGGGAATTTATTGGAATTAGACCGTGAAAATTAAAATCCAAAATTTTTTTCCCCACTAAATTGTAGAATTTTTACAAGCGATAAGGGAGAAAAAGAACCCCAACATTTGTAAACCAATCTCTCCCGAGAACGGCAATATGTGGTTTTAAATTTCAATTTGGACACATGGCAGGGCTCAGAATGGCGAGAGAGCTATTTTGCATGCTTTTTTTGCAGGATTAGTTTTTAGGCGCCATGTCGCATTTGCAGATCCCCTGAGGTACGAGTACAGTATAAACCCCTGAGAAGTGACTCAATTTTGGAAACTACACCCCTTGGGGCATTCATCTAGGGGAGTGGTGAGCATTTTGACCCCACAGGTGTTTCCTAGATTTTATTAGAATTCGGCAGTGAAAATGAAACATTTTATTATTTTCAAAAACATCTACATTTAGCTCCCAATTTTTCCTTTTCGTAAGGGGTAATAGGAGAAAAAAACTCAAAATGTGTTATTCAATATCTCCAGAGTATGGCAATACCCTATATGTTGTTGTAAACTGCTGTTTGGGCACACGGCAGGCTCTAAAGGAAGGACTGGCATTTGGAGCTCAGATTTTACTGGATTGCTGTCCGAGCGCCATGTTACATTTGCAAAGCCCCTGAGGTACCACAGTACAGTGGAAACCCCCGAGAAGTGACCCCATTTTGGAAACTACACCCCTCAAGGCATTTATCATTTGCCTGCACTTATGACAGGGCTCAGAAGTCAAAGAGCACCATGCACATTTGAGTCCTATTTTGATGATTTTCACAGCATTGGTCCACAATCGCAGGGCTCCGGGGTCAAATAGTGAAACAAACACCCAGAAGTAACGTAATCTTGGAAACTACACCCCTCAAGGCATTTTTTTAAGGGGTGCAGTGAGCATTTTGACACCACATGTGTTTTTTTTATTATTAGAAACTAATGCACAGCGGATGGTGCAAAGCGAAAATTTTACTTTTTCCACAGATATGTAATTTCAGTGCCCAATATCTGGTGCCCAGCTTGTGCCACTATGAAAAGGCAGATCTATAATTATTATGCTGTGTTTACTGGCTTTAGATACACCCTAATCTTTTGCCTGGATATACGACAGGGTTCAGGAGTGAAAAAGCACCATGTGCATTTGAGGTCATTTTGGCGATTTATACAGCATTGGCTGACAATTGCAGGGTCCTGAGGTCAAAAAGTAAAACAAACCCCCAAGAAGTGACCCCAGTTTGGAAACCACACCCCTCACAGCATTTATCAAGAAGGAATTCATGCAAATTGCAATTTTCCACTAATATGCCATTTTAGTTCACAATATGTTGTGCCAAGTTTGTGCCACTGAAGTCAAATACTGCAAACTGTCAATCGGGTTCTCTCGGCTATGGTGATGTCATATATGTGGACGTAAACTGATGTTTTGGGAACACTGTAGGGTTCACAAAGGAGGGAGCGCAGGTTTTGTTCGGTAATTCTCTTTGGGGTTTTGCTGGTATTTCAGTTTATAATGTGGTGGCATAAGTAAGCCGTGCGGAGTACATCAGGGCATAATAAGAGGGTATAATAATGCAGTAAATAAATAATAATCCACCGATGTGTGGCCAGTGTCGCACTCGTAAATGGTGCCCAATCTTATCAGCTTTTAGAACACACACTTCACATTTTGTGTCTTCACATTCTGAGAGCCAGAACTTTTTTTTTATTTTTTCTCCAACACAGTTGTTTGGGGCCTTATTTGTTGCCGGGCAATCTGTAGTTTTCATGGGGTACATGCGACTTTTTGATCACTTTTTAGTAATTTTTTTGTGAAGCAACTTGACCAAAAAGCAGAAATTCTGGTATTGTTTTTTTGTTTTTGTTTTTCTACGGCGTTCACGAAGCGCTATAAATGACATACTGACTTTATTCTACGGGTCGATTACAATTATGACTATACCATATGTATAACGTTTTTTAGCCCCTTCGTGACTGAGCCTGTTTTGGCTTTGTGGACGCAGCCCTTTTTTTTCAAATCTGACGTCTTACTTTATGTGGTAATAACTTGGGAATGCTTTTACCTATCCAAGCAATTCTGAGATTGTTTTCTCGTGACATATTGTACTTTATGTTAGTGGAAAAATTTGATCAATAAATTCAGTATTTGTTTGTGAAAAACACCAAACCTTATAGAAAATGTGAAAAAATTTGCATTTTTCTAAATTTGAATGTATCTGCTTGTAAAACAGATCGAAATACCACACAAAATAGTTACTAATTAACATTTCCCATATGTCTACTTTATGTTGGCAGCGTCTTTTGAACATCCTTTTATTTTTAGCAGCAATTTCTCACATTTCAAAGAAAATTTCCAAAACCTATTTTTATAGGTACCAGTTCAGTTGTGAAGTGGCTTTGAAGGCTTTATATATTAAAAACCCCCATAAGTCACACAATTTTAAAAACTGCACCCCCCCCCACCCAAATTTTCAAAACCGCATTTAGAACGTTTTTTTAACCCTTTAGGTGTTTCACAGGAATTAAAGCAAAGTAGTGAAATTTACTCATTTATTTCTCTTTGTCAGAAAATCCATTTTAATCCATTTTTTTTTTCTGTAAGGCTATGTTCACACGCTTAAAGTGTAGCTAAACGTTTGACAAACTTCTGACATGTCAAAGTGACATACACTACCGTTCAAAAGTTTGGGGTCACCCAGACAATTTTGTGTTTTCCATGAAAACTCACACTTATATTTATCAAATGAGTTGCAAAATGACTAGAAAATATAGTCAAGACATTGACAAGGTTAGAAATAATGATTTTTATTTGAAATAATAATTTTCTCCTTCAAACTTTGCTTTCGTCAAAGACTGCTCTATTTGCAGCAATTACAGCATTGCAGACCTTTGGCATTCTAGCTGTTAATTTGCTGAGGTAATCGGGAGAAATTTCACCCCATGCTTCCAGAAGCCCCTCCCACAACTTGGATTGGCTTGATGGGCACTTCTTGCGTACCATACGGTCAAGCTGCTACCACAACAGCTCTATGGGGTTGAGATCTGGTGACTGCGCTGGCCACTCCATTACAGATAGAATACCAGCTGCCTGCTTCCCTAAATAGTTTTGCATAATTTTGAGGTGTGCTTTGGATCATTGTCCTTTTGTAGGATGAAATTGGCTCCAATCAAGCGCTGTCCACAGGGTATGGCATGGCGTTGCAAAATGGAGTGATAGCCTTCTTTATTCAAAATCCCTTTTACCTTGTACAAATCTCCCACTTTACCAGCACCAAAGCAACCCCAGACTATCACATGACCCCCACCATGCTTGACAGATGGCGTCAGGCACTCTACCAGCATCTTTTCAGTTGTTTTGCGTCTCACAAATGTTCTTCTGTGTGATCCAAACGCCTCAAACTTCGATTCGTCTGTCCATAACACTTTTTTCCAATCTTCCTCTGTCCAATGTCTGTGTGCTTTTGCCCATATTAATCTTTTCCTTTTATTAGCCAGTCTCAGATATGGCTTTTTCTTTGCCACTCTGCCCTGAAGGCCAGCATCCCGGAGTCCCTCTTCACTCTAGACGTTGACACTGGCGTTTTGCGGGTACTATTTAATGAAGCTGCCAGTTGAGGACCTGTGAGGCGTCTATTTCTCAAACTAGAGACTCTAATGTACTTGTCTTGTTGCTCAGTTGTGCAGCGGGGCCTCCCACTTCTCTTTCTACTCTGGTTAGACCCTGTTTGTGCTGTCCTCTGAAGGGAGTAGTACACACCGTTGTAGGAAATCTTCAGTTTCTTGGCAATTTCTCGCATGGAATAGCCTTCATTTCTAAGAACAAGAATAGACTGTCGAGTTTCACATGAAAGCTCTCTTTTTCTAGCCATTGTGAGAGTTTAATCGAACCCACAAATGTAATGCTCCAGATTCTCAACTAGCTCAAAGGTAGGTCAGTTTTATAGCTCCTCTAAACAGCAAAACAGCGGTGCTAACATAATTGCACAAGGGTTTTCAAGTGTTTTCTAATCATCCATTAGCCTTCTAACACAGTTAGCAAACACAATGTACCATTAGAACACTGGAGTGATGGTTGCTGGAAATGGGCCTCTATACACCTATGTAGATATTGCATTAAATTCCAGACGTTTGCCGCTAGAATAGTCATTTAGCACATTTACAATGTATAGAGTGTATTTCTGATTAATTTAATGTTATCTTCATTGAAAAAAACTGTGCTTTTCTTGCAAAAATAAGGACATTTCTAAGTGACCCTAAACTTTTGAATGGTAGTGTATAACCACAAAAGAAAGAAGTATGGGAGCATGGAAACCATGAATAAAAATATATACTATTTTATTAAATAGATACAAAATCAATTAGTTAAAAAAAGATTTAAAAAAAGAAATTGGTCAGCAAGGATGCAAACACAGCTAACATGTGTCAGATCAAATAAATTGGCATGGGTATGTAACGCATATATAGTTATAGTGAATTGGTAGAGAAGACCTTCACTTTTTTAATAAAAAATTTTTAATTTAAAGTAGATTATCCCTCCATGCTCAGGTGTACACCACCTATTGAATTGTAAAAATGATAGGAAAAGGGGAGAGAAGAAAAGGGAGCGTGGGGGGTTAAAAGTCGCCTTCAATTGATTTATATTGATACCGACTAGAACAAGAGCGGAAAGATTCAGCAATGTCCCCTATTTAATATTGCCACATTGTAATATATTGTTTATTACAATGTATAATAACGACTTTTATCTAATTCAACAAGGTAGAAAATTGTATGCTTCTACTACCTTGGTGAAAAATAGAAGAGGTAGTGCTGCAGGGATAATTGATAGTTGTAAAATTCCTTGCATACGCACTCCGCAATAGATTTTATTCGGTTTTTATACGCAACTAGGTATTACCTGGTTGCATTATACAGACTGCAGATTATGCCTGTGAGTGGTTAATTGGTTCGTGCGTTTTATATTCAACGTTTGGCAATGTGACCACTAACGCAATGAACTGCCAGTTCTTAAATTCTAAAGTATTTCATTCATGCAGCAGTACACACAAGTGGACAGGCTCTGTTAAATTTATAAGCAATTACTAGGTAGATTCAAATGTCGGATTCGCTGGTTGTGTATCGCCAGCAAATCCTCAAGATGTAGGTAGTTTGAGCCTTGGTAGCTCACGCAGCTCAACACCCCGTAATGCTATAAGGTGCAAGCTGTCAGAGCCACGGCAGCTCAGTACCTTTATTCCAATTGGGTAGTTGGTGTATTATACGGACTGCAAATTATGCCTGTGAGTAGTTGATTTGTTAGTGCGTTTTATATACAACGCTTTAGCAATGTGAACACTAACATAATGAGCTGCCAGTTCTTAAACTCTAATGTATTTCATTCAGGCAGCAGTGCATACAAGTGGACAGGCTCTGTTAAATTTGTAAGCACTACTAAATAAATTCAAATGTGAGGTTCGCTGGTTGTTTTGCGCCAGCAAATAATCAAGATATGGATTGTTAGAGCCTCGGTAGCTCACGCAGCTCAGCACCCCACAGTGCCGTAAGGTGCAAGCTGTCAGTGCCACGGCAGCTCAGTAGCCTGTGATGGTATTGCCACCACGTTCATTCGTTCCCCTTTTGTGCAGAGCGAACTGACAGCTGTGGTGCTATTGCCACTACCTTCGTTCGTTCCGATTGCAGTGGACGAGCTGATTGCGGTAAGGTTAGATTTTAAAATTTTTCAATTTACTAATCTTGCCCTCTAAAGTCGAAAATCTTTCCCTATTGTCAGGGTCGGTATGGTCCCGACGCGCGTTTCACTGATCAAAGTCAGCTTCTTCCGGGGGCGGGAGCGTTTTGTTTCTGAAGCTATTTAAAGCCCAGAATTTGATTGACATTGAGTATAGCCAATCAGTTACAAGGTGATTTGTTACATTGTTTCTATTGTGAAGGGAACAGTGATTGAATTCCCATCGATAGTTACAAAGCAACCTCGCTTCATACAAAATTCATCTCAGCGGTGTTTAATGGATTGATTAATTTCTTTAGCATTTATTTGTCTACCCAAAAAATTCGGACATGTTATGATGAAGGGTATCACATCATAAACTATATGTTATTGGATAACTTCAAAATAATAGTGATATACTTCTGAAATAATATTGTCTTTACTTTTTGTATTGTTGGACCTACAAGATTTTTAATTTTTTAATTTTTTAATTTTTTGTTTAATTATTTGTATATTCGGTATTTATATAATTTTTTTAATATTAATCTTTATTTTTTATTATTTATTAATTATTTTAAATATTTTTTAAAAGGATTTTTTAGGGTTTTGAATAATTTTTATGTATTTATCGTTTTTAGTGATTGCTAACCCTTAAAGTCTTAAATTCCTTATACCATATTTAAATAAAAACCCTGTGAACAATAATAACACAGTATATCAATCCCATGACTAGTGTCTCATTAATATTCTTTATTTCCTGAGACTAGTTTCCCATGTACCCTTTTAGTGGATATTCCTAAAAGTTATGACATTTTATTACACACTATATACCTAGATCTCCTGTTGTTGTTGATCTGGTATTATATTGGACTTATTGTAATATATGATTGGCTTGAGACTACATGCAATAACACATATTCCAGATTGGCTTATTGGGAAATTGTTATTTATTTGTGTGTATTTTGTATAGAAAGGATGAAATGGAAGTATCACTTATTTAAAGGAAGCAGCCAAAGTTGAAGGATTCATTTAAACCATGTGGGCTCACAGAGTTCATATTGAAAATCCACTTACTCTCTTCTTTTAACAACAGAGAGTCCACATCCCCACCTCTGATGCCAGTGGTGAGGTGACATATGGCCCAGCCTGATAGTTCTCTAAAATTGAGATTGTGGCTGTGTTTGAAGTGTCTGGCCACTGGTGTTGGTTGAAACTGTTTATTTTGTTTTTTTGTCTCCATTTCCACTTTATCATAATTTCTAATGTTACCAATATGTTCCCTTATTCTAGATTTAAGGTCTCTCTTGGTTTTTCCCACATAATGTAGGTTACACGTGCATCTTAGGACATATATCACCCCCTTGGTGGCACAAGTGATATGCTCCTGAATTTTGTAGTAAACTCCTTTTTCATTCCTAAAACCCTGCTTTTTTATGAGGATTTGACAGGCTGTGCATAGGCCGCATGGGTAGAACCCTGGGTACTTTTGTTGTTTCTTTTTTATACAATCCCTCGAAAAATGGCTTTTGACAATGTGTTGTTCTATAGTATTGCTTTTTCTGTAACCTGAGGAGATTGTTGTACCTAGACATTGTTTAAGGTCTTCATCCAATAGTAAAATCTGCCAATGTTTTGCCATAATGTTGTGCATATCCTGCCATTTGTTGTGCAACGTGGTGATAAACCTTACTTTATTGTCACTTTTCGACTTTGCCTTTGGAACTAACAATGTGTCCCTGTCTGTTCTAAGTGCCATGTTATATGCCTGTTTTATCTGATGTCCAGAGTAATGTCTGTCTTTTAATCTTTTTTTCAAATCTGCCGCTCCTTTCTTGAAATTTTCAAAAGTCGAGCAGTTTCTCCTTAATCTAAGGAATTCTCCTTTGGGGACCCCTCTGATTGTCCTTTTGAGGTGAGCACTATTTGCATCAAGCAGGCTGTTGGTAGCTGTCTCTTTCCGATATAAGTTCGTGACGATGTCCCGATTAGGATCAATGCCAATTTTAATATCTAGGAATGTGACCTCCTGCCTGCTATAGTTGAGGGTTAACTTCAAGTTCAGGTCGTTGTTATTCAGTGCCTTCATGAAGTTTTGTAGTTCCCCCTCTGTACCACTCCAGATGAACACGATATCGTCGATATATCTTCGCCATGTTGTAATTTTGTCTGTGTACCTCTGGAGTGGTTCCCCAAAAACAACTTCTTCTTCCCACCATCCAAGGAACAGATTGGCAAAAGTAGGTGCACAAGTTGTCCCCATCGCCGTTCCTTGGATTTGTAGGAAGAAGCGGGAGTCAAACACAAAATAATTCCTGCCTAGAATAAATCTTAGAATTTTGTTGGCAAAGATCCTCCTGTTAGGGTTATAATTTTCTTCTCGTCCCAAGAAGAAATCCACTGCTTCACAGCCCAAATCATGTCTGATATTTGTATAAAGACTCTCTACATCCAGGGTCACGAGAATTTCTCCCTCCTCCAAGTTAGCATTGTTTAGCTCTTGGAGTATTTGCATCGTATCCCTGGTGTAGGAGGGTAGTCTATATACAAAATCTCTTAGTTCTTGATCGAGCCATTGGCTACATCTCTCAGTAAGACATCCTTGGCCAGATACAATTGGTCTACCTGGTGGGTGTTCCGCATTTTTGTGAATTTTTGGTAGCATATAAAAGGTTGCCACCTTAGGATGTCCCACTGAGAGAAATTTAGCCTCACCTTCAGAAATGGCCCTATCTTCTACCCCTGACTTGATAAGTTTCTCGTATTCCCGTAGGAATTGAATGGTGGGATCCCCCCATAGGGGTTTGTAGCAGTCTTTATTATTGAGCTGTTTTTTGGCTTCCCTTATGTAAAGATCCTTGGGCCAGATGACCACATTTCCACCTTTGTCCGATTGTTTGAATACTACATCCGTCCAGGTCTTAAATTCTTCAAGAGCCTTATATTCGTCTCGTGTGATGTTATTTTGTCCTGGATTTTCACTAATTTTTAAAAGATCTTTTGTGACTAATTCCACGAAAATTTTAACTTGTGGACATGTGTCCAGAGGAGGCATTTTCTTAGATTTTAATTTCAATCTCGGATTTAGGGTATTGGTTTCCTCTAACTCAGTTGTTGCGATTTCCAAGTTTATTTCTTCACTCACAAACTGGCCTTCTATAGCTAATTCTTCTAAGTTCCTCAAGGTGGCAATCTCTAGTGCATTAAGGCTCCTTTTGAAGGGGTCCATTTCCCTATCTCTTTGACTAAAGATTTTTTTATATATTAATTTCCGACCAAATAGATGTAAGTCTTTTATAACCTCAAACTTGTTGAGTCTAGGTGTTATGCAAAAATTATAACCTCTTTTAAGGATATTCGTTTGTGCTTTCGTAAGCACATGTTGTGATAGGTTAATTATTTGCATTGTGTTGTGTTCACCAGTGTGTATATTTATCTTCTTCTCCTGCCCCTGGGGGGACCTCCTCTGTCTCTCTGTTGTCCCCTGTATCCCCAGCGTAATCTGTCCCGTAAAAAAGTTTGTTCTTGTAGTGTCTCTGAGTTAGAATGACCCTTGGAGGTACTGCTTTTAGTTCTTTCTAATTCCCCCTCTAATTCCGAAGAGTCTGAAACTTCAGATTCGCTATTATCTTGGTTGTAGCGAGAGAATCCTGGTTTAGTGCTCTTTTGATAATTTTTATCAGCTGCCCTCTGTGATCTATTACCCCAGATGTATACTGAATTGGACTTATAGTCACGCTGGTCACGTAAGAATTTCCTTCTCTTTTTTTCTTTTATTTTAATTTCAATTTTATCAATTTGGACCAGGACTTTGTCAAATTTATCCTCAAATTCTTTATTATGTTTGTGAGTTTCAAGGGCTTCTATTGTTTTATTGAGTTGGGGTTCTATTTTTTCTAGCAGAATGGATTCATCTTCCACCAGAATTGTCATCAAAGTTCTAGAGCAGATTGTCAGGGCTTCCTCCCACCTAGTTTTTAATTCTGGTTTGCTGAGTTCATAGCTTGGGAACAACGGTATTCTCAAACCTCTAGTTATTAGATTCAAAGACAGATACTGTTCTAGTGTGGACTTTGTCCACCAGGCTTGAGTCTGTTGTAACGTTAAGTCCTTGAATTGTTTCAAGAGTGAAGAAATGTCTAAATTAGGGTTATCCACTTCATTAGTTAGTACATCTTCTGCTGAAAATAAATTAAGTACTGATGATAGTTGTTTGTTTTGTCGTTCTTTGATTTTATCCACTATATTGTAAGTAGCCATAGATTCACATTAATCACCCAAGGTGGAAGATCAAGAGGTATCCAAGCAGGACACAAATTAATTTAGAATTGGTAGAGAAGACCTTCACTTTTTTAATAAAAAATTTTTAATTTAAAGTAGATTATCCCTCCATGCTCAGGTGTACACCACCTATTGAATTGTAAAAATGATAGGAAAAGGGGAGAGAAGAAAAGGGAGCGTGGGGGGTTAAAAGTCGCCTTCAATTGATTTATATTGATACCGACTAGAACAAGAGCGGAAAGATTCAGCAATGTCCCCTATTTAATATTGCCACATTGTAATATATTGTTTATTACAATGTATAATAACGACTTTTATCTAATTCAACAAGGTAGAAAATTGTATGCTTCTACTACCTTGGTGAAAAATAGAAGAGGTAGTGCTGCAGGGATAATTGATAGTTGTAAAATTCCTTGCATACGCACTCCGCAATAGATTTTATTCGGTTTTTATACGCAACTAGGTATTACCTGGTTGCATTATACAGACTGCAGATTATGCCTGTGAGTGGTTAATTGGTTCGTGCGTTTTATATTCAACGTTTGGCAATGTGACCACTAACGCAATGAACTGCCAGTTCTTAAATTCTAAAGTATTTCATTCATGCAGCAGTACACACAAGTGGACAGGCTCTGTTAAATTTATAAGCAATTACTAGGTAGATTCAAATGTCGGATTCGCTGGTTGTGTATCGCCAGCAAATCCTCAAGATGTAGGTAGTTTGAGCCTTGGTAGCTCACGCAGCTCAACACCCCGTAATGCTATAAGGTGCAAGCTGTCAGAGCCACGGCAGCTCAGTACCTTTATTCCAATTGGGTAGTTGGTGTATTATACGGACTGCAAATTATGCCTGTGAGTAGTTGATTTGTTAGTGCGTTTTATATACAACGCTTTAGCAATGTGAACACTAACATAATGAGCTGCCAGTTCTTAAACTCTAATGTATTTCATTCAGGCAGCAGTGCATACAAGTGGACAGGCTCTGTTAAATTTGTAAGCACTACTAAATAAATTCAAATGTGAGGTTCGCTGGTTGTTTTGCGCCAGCAAATAATCAAGATATGGATTGTTAGAGCCTCGGTAGCTCACGCAGCTCAGCACCCCACAGTGCCGTAAGGTGCAAGCTGTCAGTGCCACGGCAGCTCAGTAGCCTGTGATGGTATTGCCACCACGTTCATTCGTTCCCCTTTTGTGCAGAGCGAACTGACAGCTGTGGTGCTATTGCCACTACCTTCGTTCGTTCCGATTGCAGTGGACGAGCTGATTGCGGTAAGGTTAGATTTTAAAATTTTTCAATTTACTAATCTTGCCCTCTAAAGTCGAAAATCTTTCCCTATTGTCAGGGTCGGTATGGTCCCGACGCGCGTTTCACTGATCAAAGTCAGCTTCTTCCGGGGGCGGGAGCGTTTTGTTTCTGAAGCTATTTAAAGCCCAGAATTTGATTGACATTGAGTATAGCCAATCAGTTACAAGGTGATTTGTTACATTGTTTCTATTGTGAAGGGAACAGTGATTGAATTCCCATCGATAGTTACAAAGCAACCTCGCTTCATACAAAATTCATCTCAGCGGTGTTTAATGGATTGATTAATTTCTTTAGCATTTATTTGTCTACCCAAAAAATTCGGACATGTTATGATGAAGGGTATCACATCATAAACTATATGTTATTGGATAACTTCAAAATAATAGTGATATACTTCTGAAATAATATTGTCTTTACTTTTTGTATTGTTGGACCTACAAGATTTTTAATTTTTTAATTTTTTAATTTTTTGTTTAATTATTTGTATATTCGGTATTTATATAATTTTTTTAATATTAATCTTTATTTTTTATTATTTATTAATTATTTTAAATATTTTTTAAAAGGATTTTTTAGGGTTTTGAATAATTTTTATGTATTTATCGTTTTTAGTGATTGCTAACCCTTAAAGTCTTAAATTCCTTATACCATATTTAAATAAAAACCCTGTGAACAATAATAACACAGTATATCAATCCCATGACTAGTGTCTCATTAATATTCTTTATTTCCTGAGACTAGTTTCCCATGTACCCTTTTAGTGGATATTCCTAAAAGTTATGACATTTTATTACACACTATATACCTAGATCTCCTGTTGTTGTTGATCTGGTATTATATTGGACTTATTGTAATATATGATTGGCTTGAGACTACATGCAATAACACATATTCCAGATTGGCTTATTGGGAAATTGTTATTTATTTGTGTGTATTTTGTATAGAAAGGATGAAATGGAAGTATCACTTATTTAAAGGAAGCAGCCAAAGTTGAAGGATTCATTTAAACCATGTGGGCTCACAGAGTTCATATTGAAAATCCACTTACTCTCTTCTTTTAACAACAGAGAGTCCACATCCCCACCTCTGATGCCAGTGGTGAGGTGACATATGGCCCAGCCTGATAGTTCTCTAAAATTGAGATTGTGGCTGTGTTTGAAGTGTCTGGCCACTGGTGTTGGTTGAAACTGTTTATTTTGTTTTTTTGTCTCCATTTCCACTTTATCATAATTTCTAATGTTACCAATATGTTCCCTTATTCTAGATTTAAGGTCTCTCTTGGTTTTTCCCACATAATGTAGGTTACACGTGCATCTTAGGACATATATCACCCCCTTGGTGGCACAAGTGATATGCTCCTGAATTTTGTAGTAAACTCCTTTTTCATTCCTAAAACCCTGCTTTTTTATGAGGATTTGACAGGCTGTGCATAGGCCGCATGGGTAGAACCCTGGGTACTTTTGTTGTTTCTTTTTTATACAATCCCTCGAAAAATGGCTTTTGACAATGTGTTGTTCTATAGTATTGCTTTTTCTGTAACCTGAGGAGATTGTTGTACCTAGACATTGTTTAAGGTCTTCATCCAATAGTAAAATCTGCCAATGTTTTGCCATAATGTTGTGCATATCCTGCCATTTGTTGTGCAACGTGGTGATAAACCTTACTTTATTGTCACTTTTCGACTTTGCCTTTGGAACTAACAATGTGTCCCTGTCTGTTCTAAGTGCCATGTTATATGCCTGTTTTATCTGATGTCCAGAGTAATGTCTGTCTTTTAATCTTTTTTTCAAATCTGCCGCTCCTTTCTTGAAATTTTCAAAAGTCGAGCAGTTTCTCCTTAATCTAAGGAATTCTCCTTTGGGGACCCCTCTGATTGTCCTTTTGAGGTGAGCACTATTTGCATCAAGCAGGCTGTTGGTAGCTGTCTCTTTCCGATATAAGTTCGTGACGATGTCCCGATTAGGATCAATGCCAATTTTAATATCTAGGAATGTGACCTCCTGCCTGCTATAGTTGAGGGTTAACTTCAAGTTCAGGTCGTTGTTATTCAGTGCCTTCATGAAGTTTTGTAGTTCCCCCTCTGTACCACTCCAGATGAACACGATATCGTCGATATATCTTCGCCATGTTGTAATTTTGTCTGTGTACCTCTGGAGTGGTTCCCCAAAAACAACTTCTTCTTCCCACCATCCAAGGAACAGATTGGCAAAAGTAGGTGCACAAGTTGTCCCCATCGCCGTTCCTTGGATTTGTAGGAAGAAGCGGGAGTCAAACACAAAATAATTCCTGCCTAGAATAAATCTTAGAATTTTGTTGGCAAAGATCCTCCTGTTAGGGTTATAATTTTCTTCTCGTCCCAAGAAGAAATCCACTGCTTCACAGCCCAAATCATGTCTGATATTTGTATAAAGACTCTCTACATCCAGGGTCACGAGAATTTCTCCCTCCTCCAAGTTAGCATTGTTTAGCTCTTGGAGTATTTGCATCGTATCCCTGGTGTAGGAGGGTAGTCTATATACAAAATCTCTTAGTTCTTGATCGAGCCATTGGCTACATCTCTCAGTAAGACATCCTTGGCCAGATACAATTGGTCTACCTGGTGGGTGTTCCGCATTTTTGTGAATTTTTGGTAGCATATAAAAGGTTGCCACCTTAGGATGTCCCACTGAGAGAAATTTAGCCTCACCTTCAGAAATGGCCCTATCTTCTACCCCTGACTTGATAAGTTTCTCGTATTCCCGTAGGAATTGAATGGTGGGATCCCCCCATAGGGGTTTGTAGCAGTCTTTATTATTGAGCTGTTTTTTGGCTTCCCTTATGTAAAGATCCTTGGGCCAGATGACCACATTTCCACCTTTGTCCGATTGTTTGAATACTACATCCGTCCAGGTCTTAAATTCTTCAAGAGCCTTATATTCGTCTCGTGTGATGTTATTTTGTCCTGGATTTTCACTAATTTTTAAAAGATCTTTTGTGACTAATTCCACGAAAATTTTAACTTGTGGACATGTGTCCAGAGGAGGCATTTTCTTAGATTTTAATTTCAATCTCGGATTTAGGGTATTGGTTTCCTCTAACTCAGTTGTTGCGATTTCCAAGTTTATTTCTTCACTCACAAACTGGCCTTCTATAGCTAATTCTTCTAAGTTCCTCAAGGTGGCAATCTCTAGTGCATTAAGGCTCCTTTTGAAGGGGTCCATTTCCCTATCTCTTTGACTAAAGATTTTTTTATATATTAATTTCCGACCAAATAGATGTAAGTCTTTTATAACCTCAAACTTGTTGAGTCTAGGTGTTATGCAAAAATTATAACCTCTTTTAAGGATATTCGTTTGTGCTTTCGTAAGCACATGTTGTGATAGGTTAATTATTTGCATTGTGTTGTGTTCACCAGTGTGTATATTTATCTTCTTCTCCTGCCCCTGGGGGGACCTCCTCTGTCTCTCTGTTGTCCCCTGTATCCCCAGCGTAATCTGTCCCGTAAAAAAGTTTGTTCTTGTAGTGTCTCTGAGTTAGAATGACCCTTGGAGGTACTGCTTTTAGTTCTTTCTAATTCCCCCTCTAATTCCGAAGAGTCTGAAACTTCAGATTCGCTATTATCTTGGTTGTAGCGAGAGAATCCTGGTTTAGTGCTCTTTTGATAATTTTTATCAGCTGCCCTCTGTGATCTATTACCCCAGATGTATACTGAATTGGACTTATAGTCACGCTGGTCACGTAAGAATTTCCTTCTCTTTTTTTCTTTTATTTTAATTTCAATTTTATCAATTTGGACCAGGACTTTGTCAAATTTATCCTCAAATTCTTTATTATGTTTGTGAGTTTCAAGGGCTTCTATTGTTTTATTGAGTTGGGGTTCTATTTTTTCTAGCAGAATGGATTCATCTTCCACCAGAATTGTCATCAAAGTTCTAGAGCAGATTGTCAGGGCTTCCTCCCACCTAGTTTTTAATTCTGGTTTGCTGAGTTCATAGCTTGGGAACAACGGTATTCTCAAACCTCTAGTTATTAGATTCAAAGACAGATACTGTTCTAGTGTGGACTTTGTCCACCAGGCTTGAGTCTGTTGTAACGTTAAGTCCTTGAATTGTTTCAAGAGTGAAGAAATGTCTAAATTAGGGTTATCCACTTCATTAGTTAGTACATCTTCTGCTGAAAATAAATTAAGTACTGATGATAGTTGTTTGTTTTGTCGTTCTTTGATTTTATCCACTATATTGTAAGTAGCCATAGATTCACATTAATCACCCAAGGTGGAAGATCAAGAGGTATCCAAGCAGGACACAAATTAATTTAGAATTGGTAGAGAAGACCTTCACTTTTTTAATAAAAAATTTTTAATTTAAAGTAGATTATCCCTCCATGCTCAGGTGTACACCACCTATTGAATTGTAAAAATGATAGGAAAAGGGGAGAGAAGAAAAGGGAGCGTGGGGGGTTAAAAGTCGCCTTCAATTGATTTATATTGATACCGACTAGAACAAGAGCGGAAAGATTCAGCAATGTCCCCTATTTAATATTGCCACATTGTAATATATTGTTTATTACAATGTATAATAACGACTTTTATCTAATTCAACAAGGTAGAAAATTGTATGCTTCTACTACCTTGGTGAAAAATAGAAGAGGTAGTGCTGCAGGGATAATTGATAGTTGTAAAATTCCTTGCATACGCACTCCGCAATAGATTTTATTCGGTTTTTATACGCAACTAGGTATTACCTGGTTGCATTATACAGACTGCAGATTATGCCTGTGAGTGGTTAATTGGTTCGTGCGTTTTATATTCAACGTTTGGCAATGTGACCACTAACGCAATGAACTGCCAGTTCTTAAATTCTAAAGTATTTCATTCATGCAGCAGTACACACAAGTGGACAGGCTCTGTTAAATTTATAAGCAATTACTAGGTAGATTCAAATGTCGGATTCGCTGGTTGTGTATCGCCAGCAAATCCTCAAGATGTAGGTAGTTTGAGCCTTGGTAGCTCACGCAGCTCAACACCCCGTAATGCTATAAGGTGCAAGCTGTCAGAGCCACGGCAGCTCAGTACCTTTATTCCAATTGGGTAGTTGGTGTATTATACGGACTGCAAATTATGCCTGTGAGTAGTTGATTTGTTAGTGCGTTTTATATACAACGCTTTAGCAATGTGAACACTAACATAATGAGCTGCCAGTTCTTAAACTCTAATGTATTTCATTCAGGCAGCAGTGCATACAAGTGGACAGGCTCTGTTAAATTTGTAAGCACTACTAAATAAATTCAAATGTGAGGTTCGCTGGTTGTTTTGCGCCAGCAAATAATCAAGATATGGATTGTTAGAGCCTCGGTAGCTCACGCAGCTCAGCACCCCACAGTGCCGTAAGGTGCAAGCTGTCAGTGCCACGGCAGCTCAGTAGCCTGTGATGGTATTGCCACCACGTTCATTCGTTCCCCTTTTGTGCAGAGCGAACTGACAGCTGTGGTGCTATTGCCACTACCTTCGTTCGTTCCGATTGCAGTGGACGAGCTGATTGCGGTAAGGTTAGATTTTAAAATTTTTCAATTTACTAATCTTGCCCTCTAAAGTCGAAAATCTTTCCCTATTGTCAGGGTCGGTATGGTCCCGACGCGCGTTTCACTGATCAAAGTCAGCTTCTTCCGGGGGCGGGAGCGTTTTGTTTCTGAAGCTATTTAAAGCCCAGAATTTGATTGACATTGAGTATAGCCAATCAGTTACAAGGTGATTTGTTACATTGTTTCTATTGTGAAGGGAACAGTGATTGAATTCCCATCGATAGTTACAAAGCAACCTCGCTTCATACAAAATTCATCTCAGCGGTGTTTAATGGATTGATTAATTTCTTTAGCATTTATTTGTCTACCCAAAAAATTCGGACATGTTATGATGAAGGGTATCACATCATAAACTATATGTTATTGGATAACTTCAAAATAATAGTGATATACTTCTGAAATAATATTTATAGTTATATAACTATATAGTTATAGTGAGTCAGTAAATAGATGGTAATAATATCTCGCATGCAAACTGACAAAACACACAAAATCTCGACTAGTGAAGCAAAATATATATGTTTGTAATAGGGTTATACTGTGACTCAAGATAATATTATACCTGCAAATGTAAGCACAGACAGTTCTAACTTACATGACCCAAAGAATGTAGTGAAATGGAGAGTGACTAGCGTGTTTGCTCGCCTCGACGCGCGTTTCGTCGTTCTCAGGAGGCGTGATGCTTACCCATGGTACAAGCTACCCATCTTCACAGCGTCATTTCCTATAAGGTTTTTTTCTATTGACCAGCGGCAATAGAGTTTGATAAAGGCCGGATTGTGGCCGAAGCGTTACACCTTTTCTCTTATATTGCCTTACAAAAAATAAAACTATTTTGCATATTTCAACCGATGGAGTGCTTACGTTTTTCATTGCAAATAAAGTCAGGAAGTGGCCGGGAGTCACTGATAGCAGACAAAACTAGAACTGGGCTTAGGGGGCCCCGTTCTAGAGACAGGTGCGGGTCCCAGAGGTGGAACCCGCATCTATCTGACAATTATGACATATCCTGTGCATATGTCATAGATGTTCCTCGTGGGAAAAACCCTTTAGGAACTAATGAATGGAAAGCCGAATGGAAAGCCAAACGGAAACCTGTTTGCATTACCATTGAACGTCCACACTACTATTCTTTCTGCGAAAAAAAATGGAAAACTTACGGAACGGAAACAAACGAAAACCATGTGCAACGGAAGCATAACCATTGAAATCAATGGTAATGCAAACGGAACTTATGGTTTCCGTTTATCTTTCCATTCATCGGATCCTCCGACGGAAAGGTCGAACAGAACCGGTGAATGGAAGCCCGACGCTGATGCGAACAGGCCCTTAGATGTGAATATAAAAACTATGGTCCTTATGTTTTTTGTGTAATGGAACGATAAGTATTTATAATTTGGATATTTTTTCACAGATTATGGAGCACATGGGATTTAAAGCCAGTTCGAGAAATAACCTTCCCAAAGTCAAATAAGCCAATAATAAGGTAAGTTAAACACCTACTGTGCTGTGTTGAAATGAGGCTGAGTTGCAGTACCAGGCACAGCTCGCATGTATGGCTGTGCCACGGTGGCCCTAAGTAGGCCATCAATGTGTATTACCGGAAAACCACTTTGTGTGCTGTCCGAACTTTCTGTCATTTAAAGTATATGCAACCATTTCTTTACTACTTTACTACAAGAATTTAAAATAAAAATGAAGCTACTTTGCAAATAGTCTTGATTAAAGATATCCTACTGTTTTGTGTCAACAGCTCCTTTGCAGACCTATGTTTCTCCATGGTTACAGATAACAAACATACCCTATGTGTGGTCTGATCCTGCAGTCTTGTAAAACTCCCTTCTTTGACACCTAATGGGTCAGGCGGAAGGGAGAAGCACATGACTGCACACAGGATTTTTTTGTAGTCTTAAAGGGATCCTGTCATCAACATCTTACCTGTTAAACTAGCCTGACCCCTCAATGGCCGCAGCTGTCCAGAGTTCGTTCCTGTTCTCTTCTTTCCTGAAGTCCTCCTCTGTCTGTAAATATAGTCGTTTAAAATTTTCCCGCCTTTTATGGTAATTATTTTTCCCTCTGGGACGGAGCTTCTTAACCACGCCCACTGCCACCACCTGTCCGGCCCTGACTGGCTAAGGAGTTGTCAATCAAAAAGAAGGAGGTGGAGTCCACTCTGAGATGCTGGAGGAATGAAAACCTGACTCTTTTCAGATGAAGATTTGACTCTTTTCTGCTCATTTGCATACGGCGTGGGACCACTGAAAAACGGAATACTAAAGCTACAGAGCTTACTTAGAACATATTTAAAGCTTAGATGACAATGATTTTTCACCCACTTTCACCAGGTATTGCTGGCTTTATAGCTAAAATGCTGGTGACAGGTTCCCTTTAACTATGTAGACACATTGGTTTGCATAGAAGCTGTAGCAACAAATTTGTAAGATACCTTTGAACTTTACTCTGCAATGAACATGTTCTAGTAGGGTTGGACTTTTCTAGCCATAAGGTCATTTTGTAGCAATCTAATGACCATCAGATTACTCATTGCTTCCAGCTCTCTCAAAGACGGCTCTGCATATGGTAACTGCCTAACTACAGAGATCATAATCCAGGGAGCCTCCATTTAGTGACAGAATGAACATTTGTTCATCATTTTACACTAAACCAGCAGAGAGCTGCTCTAATCTCATAGCATGTCGCTCTCTCCTGGGAGATAGATTCGTCCTCCTAACAGGGGAACTCTTGTTAGGCTTAGAGACTACATGGAGACTTCTTGTAAAGCCACTTTCCAATTGAGCTACAGCTGCAATTCAGGAGAATGTTTTGGGTTAAATGCAACTCTTGTACGCTGCAGCTGCCACTAAAATTGCAAAGCCATGCCACAAAAAAATTACCATGCACTCCCACCACCAACACTAACATTTTGATTAAGTTTTAATATTTTACACTATCCCTATAATCGCTCCATACCATTGTAAACTCCATGACCAATTTTCTAACGATAGTTAAATTCAACGTAGAAAATTGATCAGTAGAGAAGATTTTTTAAGAGCATCCAAAATATTTCTGACAGAACAGATTTGTCAGTCATAAATTTCATTTCCTCGCACGACTGTCCACATGAACAAATGTTTCCAACTATTTCAACACCAAAAACTGTGCTAGTAAACACCTTATTGGTGGTTATGATTATATATTACTTAGAGACAGGTCACTACCCTGACAGGGGGAGTTACTGTATGCCTGGTGCGCCATTCTGTGACTCTTGGTGATCATTTATTTATGACTATTAGAGATTTGGTGATTTTGTGGGTTGACCGTGTATAAAAACCTGACATTGTTCTTTTGATGTGCTGGAAATGGTATAAAATATAAACATTGAGTTCAGCGGCACAACCACTTTTTGTTTATAGGATAGTTGTATTTTTTATATAAATTTGCTATATCTCACTTTATATGCTGTGTAATATTTATGTCAACATATGGACGTCATAGAGGACCCTGGGACCCCACTCTAAGAGCCAAAACAGACAGCTGCTTTGGCGGACCTGGTGTGTCTATGCATTACATGGACAACTATTATTTTAAATAGCCGCCATGTTATGCTTCATGTATAGCCAGATACCGGTTTCCTCGGCAATAACAGCTTCTCGCCGGGGTTGAAGAAGCCAGACCGGTAGCAGATTTCTCTATAAACAGGGGACAGTTACACAAAGTGCAACACCATGTATTTCTGCTTCAGAACGACTCCCATCTGGGTTGAAACGTTGCTCGTAATGTAGTTGTGATGGCGTTTTTAATAAACAGTTAAACAATATACTTCATTTAATGGCAGTATTGTTGGAATTTCCGTATTTTAGTTATGTAAAAAGGCATATTATAATTTTCCAAGTAAATGCAATTATTTGAAAATAAAAATTTGACATCTTGTTAACTTTTTCTGAAACATTATTCTAATACAAAACAAATTTTTCTGCTTTCAGCCTTACCTTTTCCTGTGATGGCCATCATCTTTACACTGCAAACAGTGAAGGAACAGTGATCGGCTGGTGCCGCAAGGACCAGCAACGTCTGAAGTTACCCATGTTTTACTCATTCCTCAGCAACTATGCAGCTTGTTAAAATGTCAAACACTTGCTGAATTATTCATAAGTTTACACACTTCTATAGCAATGTATCAGTAACCTCTTAAAAGACCTTTGCTGGAAATCTATTTTAATATGGTAAATAGAGCTAAATATATATTTGGTGAGAAAATATTTACAATTATGTTTTCATCCTTTTTTTTTTTTTAGCTGTAGATTCTTAAAACCTTACATTGCGCTGTGGCTTTTTTGTTTGGATAGCCCATAATACTGCCCACAGAAACCATTTGTTACATGATATTGATCAATACACTGAAGAACAGATTTCTACTGAACGGTTAGATGTTCCTTAAACAAAACCTATTTATGCAGTCATGTCTTAATACTGCTTTAGAGAAATATTGAAAAATGTGCAAAGCATTACGTGGAGAAAAAAAACATAGGCACTTTGGTTATTTACAATTTTGTGTGTTTTATGTATGCCATTTTATTGAATTAAACAATAAAAAATTAGCTGCTCTTTAAAGGGGTTGCCCGCTTTAGACATTGCTGTATTTTTTAGATTTGAGGGTGTCTTACTGCTGGCACCGTCCGCAATCTGTTGTGTTCTGTTGGGGAACTCAGCAGCAAGTGTTTAACTCATCTGCGTTCCCTTTTACTTGAATTAGACCAGAACTGAAATCCGAGGCACAGCTGCTACAGAAGTGTCTAGCGCTGTGCCTGGTAAACTATGAAGAGGTCGCGGTGACGAACGCATCGGCCCCTTCAGTCAGCTGACCCTGAGGGTGCCAGGAGTCGGACCCCTACCGCTCTGATATTAATGGCCTATTCTAAGGATAGGCCATCAATATAAAAGCCCTGGAGAATCCCATTAACCTAACAGGGCATATAAAAATGAGTTTCTTAAACCAGACTACCCCTTTAAGGAAAGTGCACCCTTACAGAATAGCTGTTATGAAATAAGCGTACATTCAAAAGTAGGGTAATATATCTTGTAGGATCATCTTCTTTTTTCATATTATAATTTGTTTTCCGTATTGAAATCTATTCCAAAGCTCATCTGAACCTACTATGCAAATGTGTCTAAAAGGTACTCCTGTGTAGACTCATTCTGCAGTCTAGCCCATTATGTTTACGGCTGCTTAGCAGCAAACTTGATTCCGTCATGTCCCCCTATCCAATCTGTGTGTGAGAGTCTGCTGGAACATGCATCGGCTTCCTATATCTTTCTACAGGAAGCTGATTCAGATTGATAGGTAATGGTGGTAAACCTCTTAATCTTGTTTACAAGAAGTGTATACAGCAAATGCTTTGTATTAATACATATATGTATAAGGGCTGGTTTATAAAGAGCAGGGGCAGCACGGCAGCCCAAACAGCTTATTCAAGACTGCCTTCACTCTGCTGTCAGGAGATCCGCTGTCCCTCACCTCTTGTTTTCATCAGTTGGAATGGATCCTAGCACACAGGAGAAGGGAAACATTCCCTAATATCTCCTTTCCTTTGTACAAAGGTCCGTTTGTATGTTTGATCCATAAACTTTCACAATGTTTTCAGGCAGAAAGGGACATACACTTCAAATTGATATTTTTTACTTGGTCTCTAACTGATACATTTTCAATAATACAATTGCATGTGTTAAGTTTTACAGTCTGAAATTGACCAATCATTGTGCAACAATGAACCAGTGATGTAATTTTTATTCAAAATTTTTTTGTCACGTGACCCATTCCAGTGGTGGGTGAAGTTGAGAGGATTTGTCACTTTATAGATTAAACTATAACCAATTGTTGGGGTTTTAGGTCTCATTGTAATGTTTAAATGTATAAAACATGTTTGCTTAGTTGTCGTGTCATAATTTGTGCAGTGTTACTCGTCTCGTCTTTACCATAGTTTATATGCCATATAAGTTCTATTGAGCTATTCTTTGAAATGGTTAAACTGTTTTGTAGTCATAGAGCATTTTCATGAGGGGCTCACAAACGCACATAAAGTCAGCCGGAAACACTTGTACGGAGAAAATGCTACATGATCATCAAAAAAGCTCCGTTCACGTTTTATTTTTCAGCCACATTGGAGGTATACAGCACAAAAATTCCAAGATATGCCACTGTGTGTCATACAGTGGCAAACGTCCGCTATTGACTCCCATTGAAAAAAAAAAAATACGCTTTTCTATACAGTTAAAAGAAAAAAAGGAAACCCTTTTGCCATACACTGGATGCATGGGGACCTATAGGCAGTCACAGCATACATTGGGGAATACCCCAGCGTATACCTCCAATGTAACTGAAAAACGAGTCTTGGATGTGAGTGAGAACATCTGATCATCTGCTTTCAGGAAAGTGGCTACATTTATTTTAAAAAAAATTCCGCAAAATGCAGATATTTAATTTGAATGCATGAAATATTTTTCAGATCAGTTTTATTTTGTCTCCAGCATAATTCTTGTTGTAAAACAATGAAAGCAGGTACGATGACAATTACCATGATTCCTTATGTATATAAAGTTTTCCTTGTATAGTTACAAAATAAAGCAACGGTCTCCTTACAATTTGCAGTCTGCGTTTTATGTTTAGCGCTAATCGTTGTTATGTTCTTTCTTTTTGATTTGCACCATAAAACACAGAAGTTTGCACCTCATTAGAGACTGTTCAAAAGTGTCTAGAAAGGGGCGTGGCTTAAAGTGCACTGACTTGCACCAAAATTGCGCATAAAACTGTTGTACACTTAGCCAACCAATAGGGGGTGTAACATCAGATATAGGAGAAAAAGGAATAAGGTGGACATTGTTAACGTTATGTCATCGGTCTGACCTCTTTCTCAAGTACATAACAAGTGTTTCATCAGTAGTGGAATTTAAACCGTGTCAAGTTGCAAACCGGACATGACACAATCTTGCAAACACCAATCTCATTTCACAAATGGTTACAAACAAATTGACAGGCATTAGATTACTCCAATGTGCATTCAAGTATAGATACAAAGGAGAGCATACCTCAATACCAGAAATTGCATCAAAACATATATCACTAAATTATGTATATCTGAATAGAATAATAAAAGAACAGATTTATAGGACAAAAATAAATAATATATAATTTAATCTACAGAGGTGGTATAAGGAAGAGGGGTGTCTCAAAAATGTAATGTATAAACTGAAAAAATGTTTCAGATTTCACTTTACTGAACTAATATTTAGTGGCATAACTATTGTTTTTGAGAACTGCTTGACATCTGTGTTGCATGGAGTCGACCAACTTCTGGCACCTCTGAACGGGTATTCCAGTCCAGGAAGATTGGACGACTTTCCACAGTTCTTCTGCATTTTTGGGTTTTGCCTCATAAACTGAATTTTTTGTGTCACCCCACAAGTTCTCTATGGGATTGAGGTCAGGGGATTGGGCTGGCCACTCCATTACCTTAATTCTGTTTGTCTGTAACCAAGATGTTGTTCGCTTACTGATGTGTTTTGGGTCATTGTCATGTGGAAACACCCATTTCAAGGGCATTTCTTCTTCGGCATAGGGCAACATGATCTCAAGTATTTTGATATATTCAAACTGATCCATGATCCCTTGTATGTGATAAATAGGCACCAACAACATGGTATGAGAATCCCCATATTATGATTTTTGCAGCACCATGCTGGCTTGAATTCAGTGCTTGGGGGTCGTCTGACATAGTGTCTATGGCCACTAGACCCAAAAAGAATTTCCTTTCACCAGTCCACAAAATGTTATGCCATTTCTCTTTGGACCAGTCAATGTGATCATTGGCAAATTTGAACCTACTCAGGACAGGTCTTTTTTTTTTTTCAACAACGGGGCTTTGCGGGGAGTTCTTGCTGGTAACTTGGCTTCATGCACACGACCGTATTTTTCATCAGTAATTACGGATAGTAATTACTTACAGTAATTACGGACCTATTAATTTCTATTGGCCACTGACACCTTTCAGTATTTTTACTGATGGGTGTCCGTGCTGAAAAAAGTATAGAACCTGTCCTATTCTTGTCAGTAATTACGGCAAGGACTCGCCCATAGAAGTCTATGGGAGCTTCCGTAAATACGGATGGCTGCAGATGTGCATCCGTATACCGTCTATATTTACATGCTGATGACCTCATTTGCAGCCCCCCTCTTTTTTTTTTTAAAGGATCCCTATATAAGGATGCAATACGGACCGTATTTACGGGCACCCTTATATACGGATGAAACACGGATGCCTATGGATCCGTATTTACGGACTGTATTTCAGAATAGATGAAAATACGGTCGTGTGCATGGGGCCTAAATCGTCTTCTGATTGTAGCAGTACTCACTGGTAACTTCAGACCTTTGATCTTTCTGGAGGTGGTCATTGGCTGAGCCTTTGCAATTTTGGCTATTAGATCGATTCGAACAGTAGTTCCCCGCTTCCTTCCACGTCTTTCAGGTTTTGGTTGCCACTTCAAGGCATTTCAGATCATTTTAGCTGAGCAGCCTGTAATTTGCTGTGCTTTCCCTCTCCAATCAAAGTACATTTTTCATCAGAACAGTCTCTGGAACCACAGTTTATACATTACATTTTTGAGTTTATAAAGAAAAATGCTGGCACTGCAATTTTGTTGAACAGCCTAAGGCTCTGTTCACATCTGCGTTGGGGTCCCGTTCTGATGTTCCATCGGAGGTTTCCGTCAGAACGGGACCCTGAGCAGACACAAACTGACACTAGAGGTTTCCATCTCCATCACCATTGATTTCAATAGTGACGGAGCTGGTGCCCCTGGTTTCCATTTGCCTCTTTTGTGCACCGCAATGCGTAGTCTACTACACTATTGCTTCCGGCAAAATGACAGGTCCGGTGCACAAAAGAGGCAAACAAACCACGGGCACCGGCTCCGTCACCATTGAAATCAATGGTGATTAGGATGGAAACCTCCGGTTTCCATCGGTGTCAGTTATTTGTCTGCTCAGGGTACCGTTCTGACGGAAACCTCAGACGGAACGTCAGAACGGGACCCCAAAGCAGATGTGAACAGAGCCTAAGATTATTTTTTCTTTACTTTCCGTAAAGGATTAACACAAACTGGATACATTTTGTTACGGTTTTTATTTAGAATTGCATGTGTAGTATTTCCAGTGCATTTGCATTTAGGCAAATAAAAGTTGCTATAATGATTTTGCACTTTATTTGCGTTTTTAAACTCACTGCTATTTTTTTTAAACACTACTGGGTATATACACACACTCCAACATTAAAATTGCAACACCAAGCAGAAAAGTTTTGGAATTGGGGAAATCACAGGATCGATAGACATCTTAATGATATGCAAATGATTAAAAAATGTAAACAAAATATGTCAAACATCTTGATTTATTCAGCATAGAGTATTAGCGCCACACCCAGAAATACTATCAATGAGGTTATTAACCCCTTCACGACTGCCATATGGCTATATATATTCTAACTGCCGATGCCCCGTGCAGTTGCCACGTGTATAAACGTTGACAGCCTTGAACATGGTTTAATGAGTGCAGTGCTGATTTAATGTGAGCAGCGCTGTACTCTGTCTGCCAGGGCTTTAAAAGACCTGGATTAAACACCCCACTGTTGATAGCGCCACACACGACCACGTGTAAATGGTGAAAAAAAAACTGCAGTTTGCGCTACCTAAGCTCCCTCTAGGAGTGGAATTCCCGGCCAGCTCTCTTGCCGGGGATTCCCCACCGAGAGGGAGACCCTGATGTCTCTCCATCGTAGCTCTCATCGTCCCTCATAGCTCATGGTCGGGAGACCACGTGGCGAAACACCTTCTGATGGTTTGTGACTAAACTGGTTGTTGCCCTAGGCTTGGATGTGATGTTCGATTTCACTTCCAGGGTTCGGCATGTGGTGGAACAGGTGGATAAATTACTGGGAGGCGCTGGTGATGATCCAGCTGTCGTGGTCCATGTGGGTACCAACGATAGAATACATGGTAGGTGGAGGAGCCTTAAGAATAATTTTAACAAGCTAGGCTACAAGCTGAAGGGAAGGACCTCCAAGGTAGTATTCCCAGAAACACTGCCTGTGCCATATGCATCACAGTGTAAAGGAGAAGGCTTTGGATTCCTAGAGCACTGGTGTAAAGGGTTTGCCTGACACAGGTTCTGTGTCGACGCCCGGGGTTAATCAGCCTTCATCAGCTCCAAGTAGTACCTATAATACCCCTTGGGCAGCACTATAGCCATAAGACATAGTCTACAATTAAGAAAACCTATATACGTCTCATATAAATGTATACAAAAAATAGTCTTTCAGACATATGTTAGTCCAAAAATATACATTTTATTGTTCCACAGATGGAATACCCTCCCAAAGATACCCATACAAAAACATACAAAGTTAAAACATACTTAAAATCGAACAAAAGCCGAGATAATCAATTCACCACCATGCCTATATATAATAATAATAATAATGCATAGTACACATCAGGTAAAGAGCAACACCAGGGAGGAATATAGAGTCTACAAACTGGTTCAGAATAATATAGTATAAGCCTCCCCTACACCAGTTTGTAGACTCTATATTCCTCCCTGGTGTTGCTCTTTACCTGCTGTGTACTATGCATTATTATATATAGGCATGGTGGTGAATTTATTATCTCGGCTTTTGTTCGATTTTAAGTATGTTTTAACTTTGTATGTTTTTGTATGGGTATCTTTGGGAGGGTATTACATCTGTGGAACAATAAAATTTATATTTTTGGACTAACATATGTCTGAAAGACTATTTTTTGTATACATTTATATGAGACGTATATAGGTTTTCTTCATCAGCTCCAAGGTCTGCTAGAGTGACGCGATTTGTTACCACTCAAGATTGCAGGCTGAGGAGAGGGAGAACCTATCACAGCCTGGCCTGACAGTTCTAGCACCCGCCCTTGGTCTATTTATACCCTGACTTGCAGCATGTTCCTTGCCTGTGATTCTCTGGTTTCCTGGCTCTGCTATTTACCTGATTGACCGCT
Source organism: Rhinoderma darwinii (assembly GCF_050947455.1). NCBI lineage: Eukaryota > Metazoa > Chordata > Amphibia > Anura > Rhinodermatidae > Rhinoderma > Rhinoderma darwinii. The sequence goes on from NC_134690.1 coordinate 266,132,002, forward strand.
GTAACCTTTTTGACCCTGGCTTGCCTGACTATTCTCCTGCTCCGTTTTGCTACTACGTACTCTCCTGGTTTGATTCGGCTCGTTCACCACTGCCTGTTGCTCACGGTTTTCCGTGGGCAACTGCCCCTACTTCCCCTTTTCTTCTGTGTGCCCTTGTCTTGTGTTGTCTGTCTTGCACGTACTGAGTGTAGGGACCGTCGCCCAGTTGTACGCCGTCATTTAGGACGGGCCATGCAAGTAGGCAGGGACTGGGTAGATTAGGGCTCACCTGTCGTCTCCCACCCCGATTCATTACAACTGGGCTGACTTTTTATTCGGGTGCAAACTGTATTCTGCAGATGATTTGCACCTAAATGGAAAGGGGTCCGCTGTGCTGTGGGAGAGAATTCTAGCTGGGGTTGCGGAGTATTTAAACTAGGGCTGAGGAGAGACGTCAATGTAGAACATAAAGGGGTGGTTATGTTAGAGAGAGGTGAGACTATATTGGTCAGATACAAAATAAACCGTTTACCCCGACCCCAATTGCCCGGCCTTATAAACAAAGCCATAACTTAGATTGAACAAGCCTTAAAGGCTGGACAATTTGCCAATTTACAATGGGTATCAGAGGGGGCAATTTGGATGAAGATCTTCTGAAGAGGGAGAGTCAGTGGATTTTCAGATGAATTCTGTTAATCCCCATGGTCTCAATGAGAGTTTAAACTTTGGTTGCTTTTTGTAAATTCTTTAAGTTATAACTAGATTCAATAGTATGATAGATAATTCACAGGCCCTTGTGGCCTCACAACTCGTGAGTAGGGATTCAACTGGCCTTGGGATTGAAAATAAATAAATAAACATTTCTTTGGTTTCTGGGATTTATTATATTGGTAGAGGAATTTCACATTTTCTTTTACTAATGATGTAATTTGCAATTAATTGTATCATTGCAATTAATAATAAATCTCAATAAACTATACTACTTTATTGAAATCGCAAACTTCAAGATAATAGTCATCTTGAGGTTTTGCACAATGCAAGTCCCTTATTTTATTGGTACTTAAAGAATTTTTCTTACCCAGAGATTTTTCTTATGTTTTTCATGCAGGTTCTTTTACACATAGACGAACTTTTTGTATAAACCATTTGACTCCATACTATCTCTTATACTACTAATTATCATTTTTGAATTATATTATTACTTTTTATGTGTCAATTTGTTCACATAAGGTCACAGACTTCTGACCTTATGATTTTTGTCTGTAAATACATAATATTGAGCATTCAACAAGAAATTGTATTCAACTTATCTTGTTTATACACCCTTGTAGCTGTCAATCCAGACTTAACATATTTAAGGGTGGTTAAACCGGCGGTTTGAACCCCTAGAGGAAGCCGGAATGCCGGCGAAACGCGCGTCGGGTGCATAGCTTTTTAAAATCCAATGTACAGGTCCATCCCTCTATTCAATTCATCTGCCATCGGTGTTATAATAAAACATGCCTACAATCCGCTTTCACACGCCGCCTCTGCTTCTAGCAATGTGAGCGAGAGAATCTATAATAGACACTGTCAGGTGATCACATATTACTGACAGCTGAGAACTTACCCACACTGCGAGAGGCTCAGAGTCACGTCAGCGGTTCATATAATTCACCCAGCCTGGGAACACCACTGTGTTGCTGCCTGTCGCTCCTCCCATCTCCGGCGGTGTGGACGATAAGACACTGTCCCAGTGTTTGCTATCTGGCGGTAGCATCGAACACATGGCTTGTGCAACTATCGCATTTGATTTATTTCTTGCAGATACTATGCTGACTATACTGCTGCTATAGCTCCCACACAAGGGAGCATGTAGCTTATATCAGAGCAATTAACAATTCAAAGAATTCATTCTCACTATATGCCTACAGGAACGCAGGCGTTTAAAACACTTTGAGCACAATTTATTCTAGATTGATAAAACAAGGGGATATTCAGATACACACAATGTCTCCCCTTGCAATCTGCACTGATACTACTGGTAGCAATATTGATGGGTAGTTCTGCATTATTATCACTGCATGATAGCAATATTGTATAGTAAGTAATTTATAAGGCAAAGTGTAGGATTGGGGGTCATCTGCACTAAAACCAATTTGGACCCGCATTGGATAATTTTAATAATTCACATTAATTGTTTGTAAGTCCATTAATAAAGTTTATTATTTTATTATATCAGCTTTGCTCATTTGAACCACAAGTCTTTCCTTCTCTTCCCCTTTCCCTAACCAATACTTGGGGGGAGAAATAGACTGTGGGGAGAGGACTAGACAACAGAATAAGGAGATCCTTTTGTTACAAGACAACAGTGAAAATAATGCCCAAATAACGTCAAATAATAAGATTTCTGATACTGAAAGTGAAAAACTAAAAGGCAAGTAAAAGTGTATTCACAAATGCCAGAAGTCTAGCAAGCAAAATGGGGGAGCTGGAGGCCTTGGTGCTGGAGGAACATATAGATATAGTTGGTGTTGCTGAAACATGGCTAGACTCTTCACATGACTGGGCTGTAAATCTACAGGGTTTTACACTTTTTCGGAAAGACAGGACAAATAGGAAAGGTGGTGGTGTATGTCTGTGTATGAGAAGCGATATGAAGGCGAGTGTGAAAGAGACATTAGAGGATGAAGATTGTAATTCCACCCACAAGGTTTCAATCTCCTCACAAAGGGAGGTAAACACTGGGAAAAATACTTCTGGTGTAATCTATAGACCCCCTCCCCCAATATAAATATATATGAGGAGATAGTAAATCAAATATATAAACAGATGGAGCGGGCTGCACAGGTGGGTACTATAGTAATAATGGGAGATTTTAATTACTGGGATATTTATTGGGGTTATGGTTCGGCTTCAACTGCGAAGGGGAGAAATTTCCTCAACCTGTGGGAGGAAAATTTTATAGGCCAGTTTGGGGGAAGACCCGACTAGAGGTGAAGCTCTGTTGGATCTGGTCATTTCTAACAATGCAGAGCATGTTGGGAACGTCAATGTTCGTGAAAACCTCGGTAACAGTGATCACAATATAGTTCCATTTTACCTATACTGTAAAAAACAAACACAGGCTGGAAGGACAAAAACACTTAATTTTAAGAAGGCCAATTTCCCCAGGATGAGGGCTGCAATTCAGGATATAAACTGGGAAGAACTAATGTCAAATAATGTTACAAATGATAAATTGGGAGATTTTCAAATCTACTTTGGGTAATTCTACTGCAAAATTTAGTCCTATAGGTAACAAGTATAAACGACTAAAATGAAACCCCACATGGCTTACACCTTCTGTAAAAAGGGCAATACATGACAAAAAAAAGGGCATTTGAAAAATACAAATCTGAGGGAACAGCTGTAGACTTTGTAAATTATAAAGCGCTTAATAAAATCTGTAAAAAAGTAATAATATCAACAAAAATACAAAATGAAAGTCAGGTGGCCAAGGATAGTAAAACAAATCCCAAAAAATCTTCAATTCATAAATGGAAAAAAGCCACAGTCTGAACATGCCTAAATAGTGGTAATGGGGAGTTGGTAACAGGATTAAGAGAAGGCAGAGTTACTAAATGGGCTCTTTTACAACAGAAAAAAAGACCAGCTGATGTAGCCGGTGCCAGTGTTGTTAATATATCAGTTGATCTGCTGAATGTAGATATGGTCCAAGCTAAGTTAAATAAAATAAATGTACACAAGGCCCCGGGACCAGATGGGTTACACCCTAGAGTTCTTAAAGAGTTCAGTTATTTCTATCCCCCTCTTCATAATACTTAGAGATTCCCTAGTGACTGGTATAGTGCCAAGGGACTGGCGCTGGGCAAATGTGGTGCCTATTTTAAAAAAGGGCTCTAGGTCTTCCCCAGGTAGTTATAGACCAGTAAGCTTAACATCCATCGTGGGGAAAACATTTGAGGGGCTATTGAGGGACTATATACAGTATTATGTTACAAATTATAGTATTATAAGTGACAGCCGGCACAGTTTTACTAAGGGCAGAAGTTGTCAAACCAACCTGATTTGTTTTTATGAAGAGGTGAGCAGAAGCTTAGACAGAGGGGCCGCTGTGGATATAGTGTTTTTGGTCTTTGCAAAGGCATTTGACACTGTCCCTCATAGACGTATAATGGGTGAATTAAGGACTATAGGTTTAGAAAGTATTGTTTGTAATTGGATTGAGAATTGGCTTAAGGACCGTATCCAGAGAGTTGTGGGCAATGATTCCTACTCTAAATGGTCCCCGGTTATAAGTGGTATACCCCAGGGTTCTGTGCTGGGACCACTATTATTCAACTTATTTATTAATAATATAGGGGATGGGATTAATAACACTATTTCTATTTTTGCAGATGACACCAAGCTATATAGTATTGTTCAGTCTACGGAAGATGTTCGTAATTGTATATTGTAGTGTATTAAAAGAGGCATGGACTCGCGGGACAGAGATGTAATATTACCACTTTACAAAGCATTAGTTCGGTCTCATCTAGAATATGCAGTTCAGTTCTGGGCTCCAGTTCATAGAAGGGATGCCCTGGAGTTGGAAAAAATATAAAGAAGAGCAACGAAGCTTATAAGGGGCATGGAGAATCTAAGTTATGAGGAAAGATTAAAAGAATTAAACCTATTTAGCCTTGAAAAGAGACGACTAAGGGGGGACATGATTAACTTATATAAATATATGAAAGGCACATACAAAAAATATGGTGAAATGCTGTTCCATGTAAAACCCCCTCAAAAAACAAGGGGGCACTCCCTCCGTCTGGAGAAAAAAAGGTTCAATCTGCAGAGGCGACAAGCCTTCTTTACTGTGAGAACTGTGAATCTATGGAATAGCCTACCGCAGGTGCTGGTCACAGTAGGGACAGTAGATGGCTTTAGAAAAGGCTTAGATCTTTTCTTAGAACACAAAATATTAGCTCCTATGTGTAGAAACGTTTCCCTTCCCTTTTCCCATTCCTTGGTTGAACTAGATGGACATGTGTCTTTTTTCAAGCGTACTAACGATGTAACTTGCAGTACAGAATAGATCACTACGCACCATTCTTCCAATCAGTTGATTCATCCGTGCAGAGGTTCGCCTTCTCACACCTCTTGCTGTCATTCCTGTTTGTTGTTGTTCTCCCAACATCCGGGGCACACAACGGTGAACAGTGCTGACATCTCGGCCCAGGCTCGTAGCGATGTGCCGGAGTGATAAACCAAGTTGTCTTGATTCAAGGATTCTGTCCCTCTCCGTTTGCGAAAGTGGCTAGAACTGCCACATCAACTAAAAGGAGGCATCACACAATCATCCCACACCACTTGATCTGATTTTTGAGGTTTCATGTGGCTAAAAAAACTTTGCTTTCAATCTGAATTTATCTTAGCGACACCCACCACCTCCCCTATTTGCATAGCCTTACGGCTCTCCCTTCTTTGTGTTGCAATTTCAATGTTGAGAAGTGTGTGTATATATGTATGTGTATATATATAATATATATACACACATACATACATACACACTTACAGTACTGTGCAAAAGGTTTAAGCAGTTGTAGGAAAAATGCTGCAAAGTAAGAATGATTTCAAAAATAAAAGTGTTAGAACAAATTTAGCAATTAAAATACCAAGTAAAGGAACATAAGAGAAATCAAAATCAAATCAATATTTGGTGTGACCACCCTTTGCCTTTAAAACAGCACCAATTCTTCTAGGTACACTTGCACAAAGTCATGGATTTTGTAAGATTATAGTCAGGTGTATGATTAACCAATTATACCAAACAGGTGATAATGATCATCATTTTTATATGTAGGTTGAAACACAGTCATTAACTGTAAGAGAAACAGGTGTGTAGGGGGCTTAAAACTGGGTAAAACTTGGCAGGGAGGTTATTCCAAACATCTTGGAGAACTAACCACAGATCTTCTGTGGATGTAGGCGTTCTCAAATCCTTCTGTCTCTTCATGTAATCCCAGACAGACTCTATGAAGTTGAGATCATGGCTGTTGGGGCCATATCATCAATTCCAGGGCTCCTTATTCTTCTTTACGCTGAATGTTGTTCTTAATGACATTGGCTGTATGTTTGGGGTCATTGTCTTGCTGCAGAATAAATTTGGAGCCAACCATACGACTCCCTGATGGTATTGCATGATGGATAAGTATCTGCCTGTATTTCTCAGCATTGAGGACACCATTAATCCTAACCAAATCCCCAACTCCATTTGGGGAAATCCAGCCCCGAGCTTGCAAGGAGCTTTCACCATTCTTCACTATTGCCTGCAGACACTCATTATTGTACCGCTTCTGTTACAGCCAAATATTTAACAGTTTGACTCATCAGTCCAGAACACCTGCTGCCAATTTTCTGCACCCCTGTTCCTATGTTTTCATGCATAGTTGAGTCGCTTGGTTCCTCATCAAAAGTACAGCTTTTTGGCTGCAATTCTTCCATTAAGACCACTTCTACAAACAGTAGAGGAGTATACCTGGGTCCTGCCAGGTCTAAGCTGATGGCACTGCTAGACATCTTCCGATTTCAAAGCACTGCTGCAGCGTTTCCTTGGCTGAACACTGTGTCTACGGTTCTCAACGTTGCCCGCCTCTTTGTGCTTCAAAAGAGTTTGAACAGCATATCTTCACACCTCAGAGTGCTTTGAAATTTAAAAATTTAAAATAAAAAAAAGGCATATTTGGTATAGCTGTTCCGACCCATAGAATAAAGCAAACACATTATTTATGCCACATGTTGAACTGCATAAAATCAAAACAAAAAATGGGAAAAGGGTATTTTTTTTAACTTTTAATAAATAAATATAATATATATATATATATTTTACTACTAAAACTTTATTTAGCTTTTTTTTTCTACACATTTTATTAGTCCTCCTAGCGGACTTAAACCAGAGATCGTCAGATCGCTGGTACAATACACTGCATTACGAATTCACTGCTTAAAGAGGCTCTGTGACCAGATTATAAAATCCCTATCTCCTATTGAATGTAGATAACAGTAAAGTTTTTTTTTTTTTAAAAACGATCATTTTTGCCCAAGTTATGAGCAATTTTAGATTTATGCAAATTCGTTTTTCAATGGACAACTGGGCGTGTTTACTCGCTTCACCAACTGGGCGTGTATTCTGTTTTTACCCACTGGGCGTGTTTACTCGTTTTAGAGACGATAGAAGACACATCGGCTCCAGGCGTCCGAGATATGCTGCTGCTGATTAAACTGTACCCTCTTAGACACCTGGAGCCGATGTGTCTTCTCTCGCCCGATGCGATTGTGAAGGACCTGTGGGCGGAAGTGACGTCACAGCGTGATCTCGCGAGAACACGCTGTGTGTCTGTGCAGTGAATGAAGCTGGGTGGGAACGATGAGAAGTGTATGACGCTGATTGGTCAGCGTCATACACTTCTATTCACAACGCCCAGTTGGTAAAAACAGAATACACGCCCAGTTGGTAAAACGAGAAAACACGCCCAGTTGTCCATTGAAGAACTAATTTGCATAAATCTAAAATTGCTCATAACTTGGGCAAAAATTATCGTTTAAAAAAAAAAACTAAAAACTTTACTGCTATCTACATTGCAGCGCCGATCACATTCAAGAGGAGTTAGGAATTTTATAATCTGGTGACAGAGCCTCTTTAAGGGTATGTTCACACACACTAATTACGGACGTAATTCGGGCATTTTTGCCCCGAATTACGTCCGAAAAATGCGCCTCAATAGCGTTGACAAACATCTGCCCATTGAAAGCAATGGGCTGACGTTTGTCTGTTCACACGAGGCGTATATTTACGTGCCGCTGTCAAATGACGGCGCGTAAATAGACGCCCGCGTCAAAGAAGTGACCTGTAACTTCTTGGGGCGTAATTGGAGCCGTTATTCATTGACTCCAATGAAAAGCAGCGCCAATTACGTCCGTAATGGACGCGGTGTTCAAGCGCCTGCACATGCCGTTACGGCTGAAATTACGGGGATGTTTCCTCCTGAAAACATCCCCGTAATTTCAGCCGTTACGGACGCTGCCGTGTGAACATACCCTAACAGAGACAGAGTGAAGGCAGACCTGGGGACCTTCATTAGGCTCCTGGGCTGCCATGACAACCATCGGCACACCGCGATCGCATCGCAGCGACGAGCTGTCGGACGGGACCACCCCCCTCTTTCTAAAGCCCCAGATGCTGTGGTCGCAATTGACCGCAGCATTTAAGGGGTTGAACAGCAATGGACCGCGCAATTGCTGTTCCTGGCCAGTAGTCTCGGGTGTTAGCTGTAATACACAGCTGACACCCGCAGCGTATGGAGCGGGCTCAGTGTGTGAGCCTGCTCCGTACTTCTCCCCCTCAATGTACCGGCACGTCATGCTACGTTAAGGAGTTAAACCTAGTCAGATACAATTCGCAAACGGAAACACAAGATAAATTGACATGCTGCAGATTTTAAAATTTACGTGTAGTCAATTTACGTGTAGATGAGATTTCTTGAAACCTCATTTACTTTGTAATACTGTATTACGCTGCAGATTTGCCATACGAATATACGTACCCCACATTCGCACGTAATACGCATGATGTGCATTTAGTCTTAGGGTAGGAACACACTGGCGTAAACACTGCGTATTTTCCTCAACGGATGTCATTGCAGAAAATCTGCAGCGTTTTACAGAAGAAGCAGTGTGAATGAAATTTTAACAAATCTCATCCACACACAGGGGAAAAAAATCTGTGGAAAAAAAAGTTCATAAATTGACCTGCGGTGCAACAGCATCTCAATTTATCCCTCGGAATCGCTTCTCTTCTATTGCAGGTTTACCCCTTTGAATTCAATGGGGAGGTAAAACACAAAACAAAGAATTATTTGTTGCGACTTATGCGTCAGACAAAACTAAAAGAACAAACAACTATTTTTTATCAGAAATTAATAGAAAAGCTTATACTTACCATGCGGCCGTAGTACTAGCGATGCAATACACTATTCTGAGCGCAGCCCGGCCTCGTGGGATGACTCTTCATCCTATGTGACTGGTGCAGTCATAGGCTGAAGCGGTTAGATGGACCACAGCGTCATCCCAGTAGGCTGCGCTACGGTCAGAAAAGTGGGACGCGTCGCCATGACTAGGGCAGGCGTAAGTATAAACTTTTTTTTTTCTCCCCATGCAGGATTTCCGCAGCTGACATGCTGCCGGAAAAGATTGATTACTTACCGGTAATCGGTTTTTCATGAACCTATGACACCACCCCTGGAGAGACATATTATATATATATTTAGACACACACACATACATAGATATTATGTATATCGAGTCACATTATTGTGACCACCTCTTACTTTCAGCGTCCGCAGTGTGTAGCCCATGAAGGAAGTGTCGTGGGCTGGCTAGGTGTGCGATAGGCCATCCGAACACATATCACTCATTGTTGCCATGGGCAAAAGGGGTGATTTATCAGAGTTGCAAAAAGGGATGATTATTGGTTTTCAGGCCAAGGATGACAATATTTCTCAAACTGCGCAGTTAGTGAACTGTTCGCATGCTACTGTGGTGAAAGTGTATCGTTAGTGTACAAATGGCCCAATTGGGAATAACCAACATGGAAACTGCGGAGCACCACGTGCCATTGATGTGAGAAGTGAACTTCGGCTACGAAGGTGCGCAAGGGCCGAATGACATGCTAAAGTGGAGCAGCACATTGTGAAAATCAACCAGGGGGCTACCAGACGTGTGTATAAAACAACAGTTCAGTAAAGCCAAATGCGTATGGGGCTCAGAAGCAGATAGATGGTCACTGCTCCTATGCTAAAGGTGCATCGTAAAAAAAAAAGGCTACAATTTGCACGGCAGTATCGGATTTGGACCATCGATGATTGGCAAAGTGTTGCCTTCTTCGATGAGTCACGTTTTCTGTTTCATCGAACTGATGGACATTGGCGTATCAAGCGAGAAACTGAGAACAAACACCCTGCAACCATTGCTGGAAGAACACAAGCTGGTGGCGGCAGCATTATGGTCCGGGAATTTTTTTAGGGCATTCTCCAGGCCCACTCATCCATGTGAAAGACACTCTCAACCGATTTGGGTATGAATTAATCGTTGCAGATCACATCCACCCATACATGCGGTTTGTCTTCCCTGGAGCAGATGGAATCTTCCAGCAAGACAATGCGACATGTCACGCGGCTAGAAATGTCAGACAGTGGTTGAAAGAGCACGACCAAGACTTCCAAGTACTTTCCTTCCCCCCTAATTCGCCAGACTTGAACCCAATTGCGTATCTTTGGGACCACCTTGATCATCTGGTTCGTTCTATGGATCCTCCCCCCGCACCCTCCAGAAAATGTGGGATGCACTGCAGTCAGCATGGCTCCAGATACCTGAGACAACCTACCAAGGGGGGGGGGAGACTAGGGGGTGTTGTCATAGGCTCATGAAAAACCGATTACCGGTAAGTAATCAATCTTTTACCATTTCACCTATGGCAACACCCCTGGAGATGTAAACTAGAACCCCAGTTTTTAGGGTAGGGATACCGCTTGTAGAACTTACCTACCAAAAGCCAGGTCAGAGGCTGAATGCAGCTGTAACCGATAGTGCTTAAAGAGCCTCTGTCACCACATTATAAGTGCCCCATCTCCTATATAAGGAAATGGAAATTCACCACTTTATTAGCGATTTTAGATTTATGCTAATGAGTTGCTTAATGCCCAACTGGGCGTATTTTTACTTTAGACCAAGTTGGCGTTGTACAGAGGAGTGTATGACGCTGACCAATCAGCGTCCTGGACTCCTCTCCATTCATTTACTCAGCGCATAGGGATCCTGCTAGATCCTTATGTGCTGTCATACTTACACATTAACAATACTGAAGTGTTTAGACAGTGAATAGACATTCCACGGAATGTCTATTCACAATCTCTGCACTTCGTTACTCTGTCTGTGGTAGTTACAGCAGAGGAAGTGTGATCTTGCGAGATGTCGCTGTAAATGACAGGTTACAACGAGATCACGCTTCCTCTGCTGTAACTATCACTGACAGAGTAACGAAGTGCAGAGATTGTGAATAGACATTCCGTGGAATGTCTATTCACTGTCTAAACACTTCAGTAGTGTTAATGTGTAAGTATAAGACAGCACATAAGGATCTAACAGGATCCCTATGCGCTGAGTAAATGAATGGAGAGGAGTGCAGGACGCTGATTGGTCAGCGTCATACACTCCTCTGTACAATGCCCACTTGATCTAAAGTAAAAATACTCCCAGTTGGGCATTAAGCAACTCATTAGCATAAATCTAAAATCGCTAATAAAGTGGTGAAAAAAGATTGTTTTTTTAAATAAAAAGCATTACTGTCACCTACATTATAGCGCCCATCTCCTTATGTAGGAGATAGGCCACTTATAATGTGGTGACAGAGCCTCTTTAACCGGTTAAGGACTAGGCTGTTTTACAGCTAAATGACCAGAGCAAATTTTGCAATTTTGCAATGCGCTTCCTTAGAGGACTATAACTCTGCAGGTAAATAAAGTTCATCTTTGAATTTTACACTCTTTTTAAAGGACAGATAGGGCTTTGTTTTAGTGGCATTTGTCAGTACATATCATTTTTATTTTTTTCTCTAAAGTGGGCAAAATTGGAAATGCAAGAATTTAGCAATTGCGTCAGTTTCTGCTAGCATTTTTCACACACTGTATAGAATACGGACAAAATTTATCTCCTTTCACATTCTTCCACTTCTCCTGCGCGTGGGGATACCAAATATGTGTGCTTTATTCACTGTACCAGTGCTTAGCATAAAAGGAGGCTTTTTGGCCTTTTCGGTCCAGGAATTCTGCATTTGATTTTATAGCAGCGTACGGTTTTCTGGGGGGCGTAATGCTGTTGAAACATTAGAATCACGCCATAAATGACTTCATTCACACAAGTACACCCCACAAGGTTTTCTTCAAGGGGTTTATCATATTTTTGGAAAGTCCAGTTTTCTTCTGAAAGTTTCTTGAATAAGATGGAACAAAATAAAATTAGCATTTTTTTTTAGCAAATGCGTCAGTTTATGCTAGCTTTTTTCACACATGGTATAGACCACGGACAAAATTCTTCTCCTTTCACTTCTCCCGTGCATGGGGATACCAAATATGTGTGCTTTATGCACAGGCATGTGCCAGGGCTTGGCATAAAAGGAGCAATTTTTTAGCAAATGCGTCAGTTTATACCAGCATTTTTCACACACAGTATAGACCACGGACAAAATTCATCTCCTTTCACATTCTGCCACTTCTCCTGTGCATGGGGATACCAAATATGTGTGCCTTATTTATCACATAGAGATGTAGGAGGGCGGACGATAGAAGAAGCTTATTTCACAAATCGCCTTTTTTCAAAGCTGGTTTTACAAAACTCAACAGAGTTTCTATAACTCTTCCAAAATATCTGCTCTTGAAGCAGAGATCCCAAAAAATTAATCTAGGGGTATAATGGGAATTTTTTGGGGTTTTCTAAAATAAGAAATTGCAGGTTTATGCAAATGGAGCTCTCCAGCAGAAGAACTTTAGAAAATATGCAGGGGCGTAGCTAGGGGGGGCAGGCGGGGCATGTGCCCCGGGCGCAGCTTAGAGGGGGGCGCCAGAGCCACCTCCTCCTGCACTATAATTGTACCTGTTTCGCAAGGACACAGGTACAATTAGAAGCAATGAATGACCGGGCACGTTCCGTGGCCGGTCATTCAGCGCCTTTCTATGAGTGAAGCAACTGGTACCTTTTGTACCAGTGAAGCTTCCGTCGATGAAAGGCACTGATTGACAGGGAAAGTCATCCTGCCCAGCCAATCAGCGCCTTTCAGAGATGCTGCATTCAACCACCAGGAGACCTGCGCAGAAGAGAGCAGGTCTCCATGGCTGCCGGACGGCGTGGGAGCGGGATTAAGGTGAGTTTAAATAGTTTTTTTTCTTTTTTTTTTCATTGTAAGGAAAGTGTGGCTGAATCTACAGGGCGGACTTTATCCACGGGGGGGGGGGGACTTTATCTACACGGGGGGCTTTATCTACACGCGGGGGGCTTTCTATCTACAGGGGGGGCTATCTATGGAGCACCATATACAGGGGTGGGCTATAGCTACAGGGGGGGCTATATAGTATATAGCCCCCTGTAGATATAGCCTACCGCTGTAGATATAGCCCACCCCTGTATATATAGCCCACCCTGTAGATATATCCCACCCCTGTAGATATAGCCCACGCCTGGATATAACCCACCCCTGGATATAGCCCACCCCTGGATATAGCCCCCCTGTAGATATAGCCACCCTGTCAATATAGCACCCCTGTAGATATAGCCCCCCTGTAGATATAGCCCACCCCTGGATATAGTCCCCCTGTAGATATAGGCCCCCTGTAGATATAGCCCAGCCCTGGATATAGCCCAGCCCTGAATATAGCCCCCCTGTAGATATAGCCCCCCCTGTAGATATAGCCCCCCTGTAGATATAGCCCACCCCTGTATATATAGCCCACCCCTGGATATATAGCCCCGCTGTAGATATAGCCACCCTGTCAATATAGCACCCCTGTAGATATAGCCCCCCTGTAGATATAGCCCAGACCTGGATATAGCCCAGCCCTGAATATAGCCCCCCTGTAGATATAGCCCCCCCTGTAGATATAGCCCCCCTGTAGATATAGCCCACCCCTATATATATAGTGCACCCCTGGATATAGTCCCCCTGTTGATATAGCCCCCCTGTAGATATAGCCCCCCTGTAGATATAGCCCCCCTGTATATATAGCCCACCCCTGGATATAGTCCCCCTGTAGATATAGTTCCCCTGTAGATCTAGCCCACCCCTGTATATAGTTCCCCTGTAGATATAGCCCACCCCTGTATGTAGTATCCCACAAATAGCTCCCCCTATAGTGCTCCACAGAAAGCCCACCCCTGTATATAGCCCCCCTGTAGATATAGCCCACCCCTGTATGTAGCCCCCCTGTAGATATAGCCCACCCCTGTATGTAGCCCCCCTGTACATATAGCCCACCCCTGTATATAGCCCCCCTGTACATATAGACCACCCCTGTATATAGTGCTCCACAGATAGCCCATCCCTGTATACAGGAGTGGGCTATCTGTGAAACACTATATACAGGGGTGGACTATATGTGGAGCACTATATACAGGGGTGGGCTATATCTACAGGGGGGCTACATACAGGGGTGGGCTATATCTACAGGGGGCTATATACAGGGTTGGTCTATACGTGGAGCACTATATACAGGGCTGGGCTATATCTACAGGGTGCTATATACAGGGGTGGGCTATCTGTAGAGAACTTCAGGGGGAGTTATTTGTGGGACACTATATACAGGAGTGGGCTATATGGGCGCACTATCAACAGGGGGCTCTATCTACAGGGGGCACAGTGTGTGTGTGGGACACGGTGTATGGTGCTATTATAATTAGAGGTGCAGTGTATGGCTCTATTATATTTAGGGGCGTAGTGTGTGGTACAATGATAACTTTATATTTATTTATAGGTGCAGAAATGTTGGAAAAGTGAGAAGCTGAAGACATGTGAGCGGCAAACTGCAGAAATGGTCTGTGACCGGGAGAAGTCATCATAGAGGTCTGGACCGGATGGAGAAAAATAACTAGAATCTGAGACGTCACCGGTGAGTCACTTAATGTAAATGTTTATTCTGCCTCTAATCAGTAATGTAGTCACTGTATGATCTGCAGCAAGATGATGGGTGGTATGATTATGATATGATTTATTTTTTGTGAAACAGCAACTCCCAGCATATCCTTACCATTGTTCGGGCCATGCTGGGAGCTGTAGTTTTACGCCGTACACACCTATACGGCAGGGGTTGCACTAAATTGAGCTGTATTTATGCTGGTGCTGTATTTATGTACTGAGCTTGGTTCTGCTGTTGTGTATAGAACTATATTGCTTGTAAAATGTACAAATGTTTTTATGCTCGCGTTACATAAAAAGAAATGTGGAAAAGAAATGACACGTCGATTGGTAGAGAAAAAAAAACACGGCGCGGGGGAAGTAGATGTTCGGGGGGGGGGGGGGGGCGCCAGACTGAATCTTTGCCCCGGGTGCTGGAGAACCTAGCTACGCAAACATGACATCCACCCATTCCCTCCCTCACCCTTGGAGTAAAATCAGGGGAAAAATAAAAATGTAATGTAGGGCAAATATATTTTCAACTAATTAACTAAAATCTAATAATTCAGAACAGTGTGGTATTTTTTAAATGGGTCAATGCACAAGCCTGGTTGCGAGGGACAGAAATATTGGGAATCTTTGCGGTGCCCATCTTTACTGCAGACGCTGCACTTTTTCTGGGGGTTGCTTCTAGTTGGTGTTGGGGGAATCCGAGTTATGAAATGTCTTTCAGTCAGTCACATGACATCCTCAGACTGGGGACATTCTCTGGTGTCCTGAACGTCAAATATGAGGCCTTCGATAATTTTCTCCTGGAAATCCAGGTATGTGCCTCTGCCTCTGTTTTTTTTATAGAGCACAAATGAGTTGTGGATGGCCACCTGTAACAGATAAATGGCCCCTTTTTTGTACCAGGTTTTTGTTTTGCGCTTTACTAAATAGGGCTGTAAAACCTAGTCGCTTAAATCCACCCCCCCATGTACTTATTATATTCGGACACGCTCACTGGTTTGTGCTTGTCCGATGTTGCCCCCCCTTTCCCTCACTGCCACTGTTCCTGCGGTATGAATCGTGCTTAGCACATATACATCTTTGCGATTCCTGTACTTGACCGCCAGCAATTCCTCAGATGCATAAGCACAGGAGTCCCCCTTTACCATGCGCTTCCCCACTGCTGCGGAAAACCAATTCGGTTTTTGCGCATGGTACCACATGCCCCAGTCCTTGCAGCATGCAAATGCCTAAACAGGGCACACTCGAATAAAAATTATCACGGTACAGGTGGTACCCCTTGTGAAGCAGAGGCTGCATTATCTCCCACACGATCTTACTGCTGGTGGAAAGATCAGGGGGGTATCCAGGAACATTTATTGTGCGGTCTCGCCCTTCATAAATCCAGAAGGTGGTGGTATATCCTGACCCGCTTTCATACAATTTGTAGAGCTTAACGCCATATCTTGCCCTTTTGGAAGATAGATATTGGCGAAAGCTAAGTCTTCCATGGAAGTTGAGGAGGGATTTGTCCACGCTTACATTGCGCTCAGGGGTGTAAAGTTGCAGCAATAAATTGAGGGAATTTATTAGCGGTCTTATTTTGAACAACCGATCATGGTTTGCATCGGTACTTGGGGGGGCCTGTGCATTGTCATTGAAGTGGAGGAACCTCATTATTGTCTCATAACGAGACCTGGGCATTACTGCAGAATACACTGGGGTGGGTTGGGCGGATCTTGTTGACCAGTAAGACCTAATGCAGGGCTTTTTGACAATACCCATATTTAGGGTGAGCCCCAAAAATTTTTTGAATTCCTGCAAATTAGTGGGCGTCCAATCTCTCGCATAGGTGGATGAAGGTTTCTGCCTTATATACTGAGTGGCATATAAATTTGTTTAGTGGAGAATGATATTTAGGAGGTCGTCGGGAATAAATAAATGGAAGTAATCCATTTGGACAAAATTTGTATTGTCCACGGTTATGCCAGGCGTGGCAGTAAATCCAAAAGGCCCAAAAGATGGAGCAGATGCCCATACAAGAGCCTGAAATAGAGGGACCAGGCTGTCCCGTGCTACAGCACTACTAGGCCCTGCACTTCCATGTTCTGCAGTTTCAACTGCATCAGGGACATCGTCAACTGAAGATGAACCTGAAGTGACGCTATCATCGTGACTACCTAAAACAGGTTCCAACTCTGACGCCATTTCTGATGCGGTCTCAGACTCAGACCACAGCATGGCGTATGCCTCCTCAGCGCTAAAAAACTTCCTCGCCATAACGTCACTAACACTAACTAAACAAACTTTTTCTTTATGAACACACAAACTAAGTGGTATATATATATATATATATACATACATACATACATATATATATATATATACACTACCGCTAACAAAAAAAATAAATAGCTATCCCTGTATATATTATATATATATATATATATATATATATATATATATATATATATATATATATATACAGTGAAGGAAATAAGTATTTGATCCCTTGCTGATTTTGTAAGTTTGCCCACTGTCAAAGTCATGAACAGTCTAGAATTTTTAGGCTAGGTTAATTTTACCAGTGAGAGATAGATTATATTAAAAAAAACACAGAAAATCACATAGTCAAAATTATATATATTTATTTGCATTGTGCACAGAGAAATAAGTATTTGATCCTCTACCAACCATTAAGAGTTCAGCCTCCTCCAGACCAGTTACACGCTCCAAATCAACTTGGTGACTGTATTAAAGACAGCTGTCTTAAATGGTCACCTGTATAAAA
The DNA here is from genome assembly GCF_050947455.1 of Rhinoderma darwinii. Classification (NCBI taxonomy): domain Eukaryota; kingdom Metazoa; phylum Chordata; class Amphibia; order Anura; family Rhinodermatidae; genus Rhinoderma; species Rhinoderma darwinii. The sequence goes on from NC_134690.1 coordinate 266,149,443, forward strand.
GACTCCTGTCCACAGACTCAATTAATCAGTCTGACTCTAACCTCTACAACATGGGCAAGACCAAAGAGCTTTCTAAGGATGTCAGCGACAAGATCATAGACCTGCACAAGGCTGGAATGGGCTACAAAACCATAAGTAAGACGCTGGGTGAGAAGGAGACAACTGTTGGTGCAATAGTAAGAAAATGGAAGACATACAAAATGACTGTCAATCGACATCGATCTGGGGCTCCATGCAAAATCTCACCTCGTGGGGTATCCTTGATCCTGAGGAAGGTGAGAGCTCAGCCGAAAACTACACGGGGGGAACTTGTTAATGATCTCAAGGCAGCTGGGACCACAGTCACCAAGAAAACCATTGGTAACACATTACGCCGTAATGGATTAAAATCCTGCAGTGCCCGCAAGGTCCCCCTGCTCAAGAAGGCACATGTACAGGCCCGTCTAAAGTTTGCAAATGAACATCTGGATGATTCTGAGAGTGATTGGGAGAAGGTGCTGTGGTCAGATGAGACTAAAATTGAGCTATTTGGCATTAACTCAACTCGCCGTGTTTGGAGGAAGAGAAATGCTGCCTATGACCCAAAGAACACCGTCCCCACTGTCAAGCATGGAGGTGGAAACATTATGTTTTGGGGGTGTTTCTCTGCTAAGGGCACAGGACTACTTCACCGCATCAATGGGAGAATGGATAGAGCCATGTACCGTCAAATCCTGAGTGACAACCTCCTTCCCTCCACCAGGACATTAAAAATGGCTCGTGGCTGGGTCTTCCAGCACGACAATGACCCGAAACATACAGCCAAGGCAACAAAGGAGTGGCTCAAAAAGAAGCACATTAAGGTCATGGAGTGGTCTCAAGACCTTAATCCCATCGAAAACTTATGGAGGGAGCTGAAGATCCGAGTTGCCAAGCGACAGCCTCGAAATCTTAATGATTTACAGATGATCTGCAAAGAGGAGTGGGCCAAAATTCCATCTAACATGTGTGCAAACCTCATCATCAACTAAAAATAAACGTCTGACTGCTGTGCTTGCCAACAAGGGTTTTGCCACCAAGTATTAAGTCTTGTTTGCCAAAGGGATCAAATACTTATTTCTCTGTGCACAATGCAAATAAATATATATAATTTTGACTATGTGATTTTCTTTTTTTTTTTTTTATATAATCTATCTCTCACTGGTAAAATTAACCTAGCCTAAAAATTCTAGACTGTTCATGTCTTTGACAGTGGGCAAACTTACAAAATCAGCAAGGGATCAAATACTTATTTCCTTCAATGTATATATATATATATATATATATATATATATATATATATATATATTTATAAATATATATTCCCCACCTGCCTATTCTAATATAATAAAAAAGATAGAAAGGTAGATAGATAGAAAAAAAGATAGATGGATAGATTGTATAGCTAGAAAGAAATCTATCTATACAGAGAATGTTTTATAGTGTAACACTGTATTTTTTTTGTAACTGTAATCTTGTAATCTTCTGGCAGCAATTCTCTCTCTCTACAATGTTTGAGGAGAAGAAAAGAGGCAGGAGATTTGCTGCCAGAAATTTCAAAATAATACAAATGTGATCGTTTTCACAGCGACCACATGTTCAAGGACCATCAGAAAGGTCCCTGATACTCTGCCCAGTGCTGTTGGTAACAGTGTGGGCACAGGGCTGTGTGCACGCGATTGCGTGCACACAGTATTTTACATAGAAATGCATGTGATCGCTGTGATTGGTTGTCACAGCGATCACATGTTCAGGAACCAAAAGATTGGCCCCTGACACTCTGCACAGTGGCCATGGCTGTTAGAAACAGCCAGGGCACAGAGCTGTGGGCACGTGATCGCGCGTGCACAGTCTCTGAAGTGCCGCCGTAATTAGTCTATACGGCGGACTTCAGAGACCCTGACCGCTGGCCGTAAAAACACAGCCAGAGGTCGGGAACCTGTTAAAGAGGCTGTCACCGGGGGGCGTGGCCAGCTACTGATGTGAGAGGACGTGTGTGGCGATAGCTCCGGGCTGGCATCCTGCATTATATCCTCCTGACGGTACTGTAATCCGTGAAAGTTGCCAAAATTCCTTACCAGCTACGTCGGAAGGGAAGGACATCTTCCAAAAAAAAGATGAGCCCGCCTAAAGCGATGAATGCGGCGGAAAAACTGAAATCCTATGCCCGCGTGGTAATCCAAGATGGCGCCGGCGAGTGTTCTGCTGGGCAGGCCGCGGCAATGGAAGGGGCATCCACATCAGCTCCCTCGGAACGGGATGCGGGACTCACGTTGCAGGAGGCATCGGATAAGCTGCTGACAGCCATCCTTGAGACACGTACGACACTCACGGCCAAGATAGATGAGGTGAGAGTGGACGTGGGCCTATTGAGGCAAGACCTACAGAATGTGCGGGAAAGAGTGACGGAGACGGAGGGCAGGATTTCGGCCTTGGAAGATCTCACTGCTAATATGCCTGCGGCTATACAAGACCTGCACCGTAAAGTGGATTTGTGGCGCCAGAAAGCCGACGATCTGGAAAATAGATCGCGCCGTAATAATCTCCGCATTGTGGGGCTGCCGGAGAGGGCAGAGGGGCAGAGATCGGGAGAGTTTGTGGAGAAATGGCTGAAGGAGATCTTCCCAGATGCGCCATTCTCGTTGGCGTATGCGGTAGAAAGGGCGCACAGGGTTCCAGCACGATTACCACCTCCGGGTGCTCCTCCAAGACCTCTGCTTGCTCGGATGCTGAACTGCAAAGATCGGGATACGGTTCTGCTGGAAGCTCGGAAGGCCGGAGGGATTTGATTTGGAAATGCTTCTGTGTCCATATATCCGGATTTTTCTCCTGATTTGCAGAGACAGAGGGCGTCTTATGTCCCTATCAAGCGCCGACTACGGGACCTGCAGATTCCCTACTCGATGGCATATCCGGCTAGATTGCGGGTTGTGGATGGAGATAGAGCCATATTCTTTACGAATCCAACTGAGGCGGAAGAATGGATTACAAGAAAACATAGGCAATCTCCCCGAAGATGAGAGCTGTGGCTATGCAGGATGGAAGTTATATCTGACATATGGAACTCATGGACACCCCATATTGCTTATAGCACGGACGTTCCAGTTTAAAGTATCCGTCTAAGATAATGAGGTGATGATGTACCGTATTGTCTGCAACTTGTTATGGGGGGCATGAGGCCCAGGTTATAAGGTGGGCAGTTTAAGGCCCATAGTAACATCCTTATATGTTATAAATTGAAGGTATAAGGGACCGATATTATACGTCAGGTATTAAAATGTCTTTAAAAGGGCCTGGGGATGCTGGCTCGGGGGTGTGCTACACTTATACAGACAGTGTATTTACGGCAGAAGCACGCTAGCCGTAGAAACTAACCCCTAGAGTATAGGCTACAAAGGTTAGCTCCTGTTGAGCAATGTTTGGTTTTGAAGTTGTTATGAAGGATATTGAGTCAATTAACATTACAGCAGAACGCGGCTTAGATATTGCATATATACGAGTCATGGAGGGCAATGCATACGGGAATGGGATAATTGTTACTCAGGGGCTGGGGGAAAGGCTTCAGGGCAGTGGTGATCCAATGTGTGTTAACAGTATGAAATGGCAGGATTACGGTTAATGTCCTGGAATGTCCGGGGAATGGGGTCTCCTGAAAAGAGGCATATGATATTTGCTACTGTGCGGGGACAGCGTCCACATATAACGTGTCTACAAGAAACACACATGACACCGGACACGTGTCGATTCTGAATAAGCCCTGGGTGCAGTGGGTGGGACACGCTTCGCACACTTCGTACTCCAGAGGGGTGGCCATCTTAGTACACGCAGAGCTTCGTTGGAAATTGTTATAATCCAGTGTAGACCCGGAGGGGCGGTACATTTTTTTACACGCGGTTCTAGATAATTGCCCATATGTGATCATGGGGGTGTATAATCCTCCACCAGCCTCATTGGCAGTAATTCAGGAAGCCGTCCGATTTGTGGCAACACACCCCGGGGCTCGAGTGATCATGATGGGGGATCTCAACTTGGTAATGGACCCAGGTATGGATAGACTGCCGGGAAATGGGAGCAGAGGCCCGGGTAGTCCCACTCAATTGAGCATGTTGGTAAAGGAAATGGGATGGATAGACTTGTGGAGGGTGACACATGAAGGGATCAGAGAATTTACATGTCACACCTTGCAATACAACGCGCTGTCCAGAATTGATTATATATTTGGATCACATGCGGTTTTCCAGGAGATAGAATCAGTGGATCATTTACCGAGGGGGATCTCGGATCATAGCCCGATATTATTGACATTAAAAAGGCCACAGGTAGGCAGAAGGGGGATGGGTAAAATACATCCGTTTTGGCTTCAGCTCATCCAACAGAATGATCGCATACCGGATCAGTTGTCAATTTTTATAGAAGCGCATGCCCAGATGGAAAATCGGTCACTGGTGTGGGATACCCTCAAGGCCTATTTAAGGGGGTGTCTCCGATCCTCCATATCCTATGTAAAACGAGCATCCGCCCTGCAGGAGGAGGACATAGCATATCAATGCTCACAGGCGGAAAGGGCATTTGTTCAGGATCCCACACCAGCTAACCGGAATACATGGCTGGAGGTGGGTAGACAGTATTTGCAGATCCTGAGGGATAAGACATCGCGTAGCTTATTCTTTAGCAAACAATCTCAGTTTGAACTGGGCAACCAATCGGGTAAAATTCTGGCACAAATGGTACGGAACAGCTCTAGATCCCCCCCGGTGATGGGCATTGCGGGGCCTGGAGATGAGATCTACACCTCCCCGGGAGAGATTCTCTAGCAATTTACACAGTTTTATGATCAGTTGTATGCATCAAAAGTTGATTATAGGATGGAGGAGATGGAGGGCTACTTGGATGGAATATCGTTTCCTTCATTGACAGCGGAGGGGGTGGCATCGCTTGAGGCTCCATTTACGTTAGATGAGGTGTTGGAGGGAATGGCTTCATTGGCTAAGGGGAAGGCTTCAGGGCCGGATGGTATTCCTCTGGAGGTATATTTACAATATGGAGAGCTGTTGGCCCCCCAATTGCTGGCCCTGTTTGAACACAGCTATCGGAATTCCGCTCTTCCGGAATCCATGTGTGAAGCCACCATAATTGTGTTGCTGAAGCCAGACAAAAAACCAGAAGAATGTGGTTCATATAGACCGATCTCGCTGCTGACAGTGGATTACAAAATCTTGACTAAGATGTTAGCTAGTAGACTCTGCAGGGTGATAAGTGAGATTATCCATTCAGACCAGTGTGGCTTTATACCTGGCAAGTCCACCTCAGAAAATATTAGGCGGGTGCAGGTGGTGACACAGATCGGCTGGGAGGAGCAGCAGGACTGGGCAGTGGCATCTTTGGATGCGGCCAAAGCATTTGACTCGGTAGAATGGCCTTATCTGCTAGCAGTACTGCGAAGATTTGGGTTTGGGGAGAGATTTATTAATTGGGTTTCCTTGTTATATAAGTCTCCACGAGCGCAGGTGTTGGTGAATGGGGCTCTGTCCCCTTCCTTTGGCCTCCATAGGGGCACGAGGCAGGGGTGCCCTCTTTCGCCACTTCTCTTCACTTTAGCCATTGAACCACTGGCTCTTAAAATTAGGAAGGATCCTGCATATATGGGAATTAGAATAGGAGACAGAGAGGACCGGATAGGATTATATGCGGACGACATGGCGTTGTTTATGGCGAACCCCAATGCAACCCTCCCCAGAGCTATCTCCCTTATTAACGATTTTGGAAGATACTCAGGGTTATTAATTAATTGGTCTAAATCGTATTTGATGCCATTGAGACAGGATAATTGTGGATGGGGCACCCAGTTCAGCGGACTGCCGGTAAGATCAGAGTTCAAGTACCTGGGGATTAATATTGCTAGAGATAGCACTAGATCGTATGGGTTAAATGTAGCGCCCTTGGTCACGTATCTAAGGGACAAAATACAGGTGTGGAAGGGCCTGCCTCTGTCAGTAGCAGGACGTATCAATCTATTAAAAATGATAGTAATGCCAAAGTTCTTGTATGTGCTGGAGCACATGGATGTGTTGGTGCCTAAAAGGTTCTTTAAAATAATAAACTCGTTGTTTGCGCCGTTTGTGTGGGGGGGGGGGGAGATCTAAACTCAAGCTGTCGATTCTACAAAGACCTAAAGATGAGGCTGGGGCTGCGTTACCGGATGTTTTTCTATATTATTTGGCGGGGCAGCTAAGGTATTTGATCTCTTGGGTCTCCCCCCCCCCTAAAGACTAATGCTGAGAATCATCTGGCCCGAGTGTTGGGCTTAAAAAAATCTGTGGCCGATACTGGAGCCGTATGATTTTAGACACCGCTCCCTGTTACCCTTACATAGGCTGGCGAGACGAGTCTGGCAACAGGCTAAAGATGTACTGGGATGTGTAGGGGTGGTGGCGGAGAGTCCGTTGTGGGATAACCCGAGCTTTTCTCATTTGCATGGGTTGGTGGGGAAACGTTACTGGTCATCTAGAGAGGTAGTTACTGTATCACAACTGTTAACGGAAGAAGGGTCGGTGATGACGGTGAGCGAGATTCGGGCAGCATTCAATATACCGCCAGGGGATGAATTATATTGCATACAGCTTCATCATGCTCTAGTAGCACAATTCCCATTGAACTCCGTGACACACTCTAGCTGTGACTTGGTGGTGAGGCTGTGCACGCCGTTTACAAGAGGTGCTATCTCCCAAATTTATTCTTATCTAATGGAGGCTAAAATGCAAATGGAACCCCTGGGGGTGGAGGATAGGTGGCGTGCATTAATCCCACATCTCACAGCAGAGGAATGGAGGGAGGCGCAGGGCTCCCATCTGCTGGTGTCACCAGCTGAAAATAATAAACTTGTGCAACTGTTTATCATCCACCAATGTTATTTAACGCCCGTAAAGTTACATCGTATGGGAAGATTGGAGTCCTCACAATGTCATAGGTGTGGAGAGATGAGGGCAGACTTCATACACCTAATGTGGGGTTGTCACCGGATTCTTCGTTTCTGGGAGGAGGTGGTTGCATTATTAACGGCAGTGATGGGGAGGACGATAACTTGAAGGCCGGAGGTGTGTTTATTGGGACTGCTAAATGAGGAGCAATGGTCAGTATATGAGAGGATCTTTCTCAGAGAAACACTGTTTATGGCAAGAAAGGCGGTGGCCATGAGATGGATGGCGGATAGGACCCCGACAGTAGCGCAATGGCGCAAAATGGTCAATGACATGCTCCCATTTGAGAAAATAGTGTATAAACACCGGGGAAAGCCAGCTAAATTTGATCTGATCTGGGATGGGTGGTGCTCATCGAGTCTCACTCATTGTACAGTCCAAGGGCTGACAGCTGCTCTGGCACAAGCTGGAGGTGGGAGAGGGTAAAAGACTAGGGAGGAGGACATGTCCAGGTGCTCCAGGGTATGATGTACAAGAGGATTGAGGCGGGGTGATAGAATATGGAAATGTGGGAATATTCCTATTGTCATGATGTAATGTAATAAAAGACAGGGTGGAATGCATTGAGAATTCTGTATTATGTGTGAGTGGTCTGCGAACCACGGGTTATCATGACGGATACCTGCGAGTACTCCTTTTGTATATATTGAGTCTTATGACATATGCACTATTGAATGTATAATGTTCCCCTGCTGTATGTGATGGATTGACTCTGACAGTTACTTTTAATAAAACGAGTTTAAAAAAAAGAGGCTGTCACCAGTTTATAACTTCCCTATCCCCTACCTAATCTAATAGGCGCTTTGATGTAGATAACTACCGTTTTGTTGTTTTTTTTTTTTACCAAGTTATGAACATTTTTCAATTTATGCAATTTTTTTCTAAATGCCCAACTGGGCGCTTTTTACTATTCACCAAGTGGGCGTTGTACAGAAAAGTGTGTGACACTGACCAATCAGCGTCCTACACTTCTCTTCATTCCAGCCCAGCTTGATTCACAATACAGAGTGATGGAAGACTGAACAGACATCGCCTCCAGCCGCTGCAGATCCGGGTAAATGTCCTGGCATGGCAGGAGGCGATGTCTGTTCAGTCTTCCGTCGCTCCGGTGAAGGACCTGCGGGTTGAAGTGACATCACAGCGTGATCTCGCGAGATCACGCTGTGCTGTAAATCAAGCTGGTCTGGAACGAAGAGAAGTGTCTGACGCTGATTGGGCAATGTCATACGCTTTTTTGTACAACGTCCACTTGGTGAATAGTAAAAAACGCCCAGTTGGGCAGTTAGAAAAAAATTGCATAAATTGCAAAGGGGATGAGTGGAAGACAACATTTAATACTCCTGATGGTGACTGAGTATTTATGCCTTTTGGTTTAAGTAATGCTCCAGCGGTTTTTCAAAACCTGGTTAATGATATTTTCAGAAATTTTATTGGTACGTTTTGTGGTTGTGTATCTGGACGATATTCTTTTATTTTCTTCTGATTGGTTCTCTCATGTTCAACATATAAGGTCCAACCTTCAAGTACAGAGGGAAAATTGTCTTTACCCAAAACTTCAAAAATGTCTTTTTGGAGTTCAGGAAGTAAATTTTTGGGGATATGTGCTGTCTCCTCATGATTTTTGTATGGACTCCGCTAAGGTTCAGGCAATTCTTGATTGGGTCCAATCCATTTCACTAAAAGCTCTGCAGAGGTTCTTGGGTTTTGCTAATCATTACCGAAAATGTATTATTTATGCATTATAAATACATAATTTTTCCTCCTTTGCCAAACCTTTGACGGATCATACAAAAGTGGGTTCTGATCTTGTAAATTGGAACCTAGTGCGGTCTCCGCCTTTGAAACCTTAAAAGTCTTTTATAAAAGGGCCAGTACTTTTTAAACCTGATCTTTCTAGCCCCTTTATTGTGGAGGTTGATGCCTCAGAAATAGGGGTTGGGTTGTGTTATCTCAAGGATCTTGTTTTTTCACTAATGTGCGTCCCTGTGATTTTTTTTTCTCGCAAATTTTCTGCCACTGAAAAGAACTATGATATAGGTAATCGTGAGCTTCTTGCTATTAAGTGGGCGTTTGAAGAGTGGCGCCACTTTCGAGAGGGGGCTAAACATCAAATTACTGTACTTACTGACCATAAAAACCTGACTTTTTTAGAATCAGCCAAAAAGCTCAATCCCAGACAGGCTAGGTGAGCCTTGTTCTTTATCAGATTTGACTTTAATGTAACCTAGACCCTACAGATATTCATCTTGAACCTGTTTTATCTAAAGGGATAGTGATTTCTGCAATATCACGTGACCTTGCAACTGAGATTAAAGTAGGTCAACAACTCGCTCTACAAACCATTCCTGTGGGGAGGTTGTTTGTACCTCCTCAGTTCAGATTTAGGTTGCTCAATAAGTTACATGCTTCTGTTTTCTGTGGCCATCCAGGGATAATTGGGACTAAAAGATTGGTCTCGCAGCTCTATTTGTGGTCGTCTTTCTCTCGTGATGTGATCTCCTATGTCTCTGCTTGTGATGTCTGCGCTCGCGCTAAGACTCCTCGAACTCGTCCAATGGGTGAACTGCTGCCATTGTCTGTTCCACAGAAACCTTGGTTCACGAACAAATACACGGTAAATGTGAGGTCCCTGTTCTTCCCAAACCTCTGTCCCTACCTACTTGTACGACCTGACCTAAACGACGGCGCACAACTTGGTGGCGTTCCCTATACTAGTACAAGTGAAACTGACAAACGGATAAGACAGAGACGAAATAACAAAGGGTCACCTGGGAAGTACACGGAGGGAGAGGCAGGGCAATTGCGCCACGGACAAGTCCGGGCGCAAAAGGCGGAGTCAGGCAGGCAGGGTCAAACCGGGAGTGCGGAAAAACAAAAGTCAGAAGGCAAAGAAAAGTCAGGAGTCCAGCCGAGGTCACAAAGGAGTCAAAACGCAAGTCGCTCAGGGGAGTCTGAAACAAGGGAAAGCACCAGGCTGGGTAACTCTAATTACAGGCAAAAGCCTACTACCCCAGGCTGAACTAAATAAGGAGAGGGCGGGAGCTCAGGAACATCAGCCAGGCTTTGATTGGTCTGACGTTCCTGAGCTCCTATTGGCTGCTGACTGCCTCCCCCGACGTCCTGGAGACCGAGGGAGCCGCAGGAAGGGAGTACGTGACACCTTGGTCTCATCTGTCCATGGATTTTATCACGGATTTGCCTCCCTCTGAAGGGAAAACTGTAATTTGGGTTGTAGTACACCCTTTCAGAAAAATGTGTCATTTCATTACTTTGCCTCAACTCCCGGATTCCTAGACTTTGTCTAAATTATTTGTTGATCAAGTGGTTCGATTGAATGGTGTGATGGATGGTCAAATTGCTTATGTTCTCTGTATGAAATTACACTATGAATTATCAAGCAGGATGCCGAATTATGAAGATATGTATTCTCCATTTTGTAATGACCTCTTTCTGGTTCTGCTTGAATCAGAAGGGAATAAGTTATTACTTTGTGTTCTTTTTCGTGGCCTTCAATACTGGTAGATAGGAGTCTGGCAGAACGCCTAGACCTGAAATAATCATCATATTTGTAATTAATTCTCTTCATCTCAGTATTTCACACACATATATGAAATCACCACATACACTTATGAAAACCTCCTACATTTCTATTGTTTGTAGGCCAGGATTTGCAGGTGTTAGAAAGATCACGTGACCTCAGTGGGAAGGTACCCTATGACGTATTTTCAGTCTACGTGTAAAATGTTATGATTGGTTGTTCCATGAGAGGTAACACCCTGGTTAGAGGGTACGCCCTGAGGGTATATTAACCTATGTATCTTGATAATAAATGAGAATATTGATTGAGACAACAGATTGCTATTGTCTTTATTGATCTCCCGGTGCACTGCTGATACTTGAATTACCATAGTTGAATACCACCTGACAAAGCAGAGGGAGCCCATTAGAGCACCCATCCCAAAAGGTGCTACCTGGAAGGGGTTTCTTCGACAATGGTATTCTGGAAAATATTGTCTCTGATAGAGGTGTATAATCTGTGGCTAGCTTCTGGAGAGCTTTCTGTAACAAATTGGTGTACAGTTATTGTTCTCTTCTGCATTTCACCCTGAGACTAATGGACAAACTGAGTGCTTTAATCAAACCTTGGAACAGTATCTTAGGGGTTATATTGCTGATAACCAGGTTGAACGGCTCTCATATGTTTCTTTAGAGGAGTTTGCTATAAATAAATCGCCACCATTGCCGTTTTACTGCAATTATGGTTTTCATCCTGTTTTTATGATATTACGAATTCATTCATTTAACGAGACCTTTTCCCATTCTTGGAAGAATAGGAATAAGCGACCTCCTACCCTGCTCCTTCTGGCGGCATTGCTGATGATCTTTACTCTTGGGATCATTCTGAGGCCTAAACAGGAAGCCCTTATTTTTCCTAGGGAATTTAAAAAAAAATAATTCTTGTCCCCTGGGATTAGGTTTCTTGTTAAATTTTCTGGGATGAAAGGAATCTGGTGGTTTGCTCTGAGTAGGAAACCCTTCCCTCCTGCCAGATGCTTTCTCCAGGAGGTCATCCAGTGGAGGACCAAACAAAAAAATCTCCTGAACAAGGGATAGAGCAGAGCTTTCCTTTTGAGCCCACATCTTCCTCCCATGTTTTCAGCCATATAGCTCTCCTGGCTGAGTTAGACAGTGCTGCTGATCTAGGTGATAGACGAACAGTCTACTGAGACATTAGCTAAAAAATATGCAACTTTTGACAAAATCGGGAGGGAAGCCAGTATCTGTTCCCTAGAGGTCTTATCTCTAAGATGTAGCTCTAGTTGAGTTATCCATATCTTTAGGGACCTGGCCACACATATAGCCGCAATACCAGGTTTAGAGGCTTCCCAGGTTCTTTTTAAATAGTAGTCTGCCTTACTATGCATTGGATCAGGGAGAAAACCTAGATCTTCCTAAGGCAATGTGTTCTTTCTGGATATCTTTGCTACTGGCACATCCAGCTTGGAAAAACTATCCCAGTTCTTGCTTACTTCCTCCTCAAAAGGATATTTCCTTTTTAAAACCTTGGGAATGTCTAACTTCCAATCAGGGTTCTTTCACTCCCTTTTAAATTCGGTTGGCCACAATTTTTTGGATAGGGAAAGTTCTGTTTCCTAGGACCAAGGCCCTCAAACATAATGTCCTGCACGGACAGGGGTTCTTTGGGGTCATCGGTGTTCATAGTGGCTCAGACTGTCTTAAAGGAAGGGTGCCGCGAAAAAAAAATTTTTGATATTAATTTGCTTTTAGTGTTTTATTAAAATTCATTTTATTTATTTGTGTTTGTGTTTTACTTTTTTTTTTTTTCTAACTTTTTCTTCACTATGGGGGCTGATTAACGACACATACTGAGATGGAATACGGCACATACATCCTCATAGAGAATGCGAACGGGAGCCGTTCGCATTCACTATGGTGTACGCCGTCTGTGTGGGAACGACGCATGTGCCGCTCCCACACAGTCCAAATGGAAGGTCTTCGGCCGAGCGACATCCGGCGCCATTTTCATGTGGACCGGAAGCCGCGGCCACACAGTAAGATGACTACTTCCGGTCGCGGCTTCCGGACATGTGATTAGAAGCAAGCACTAGGAGCGGACGGACCGGAGGGAACGGCGGCGGCTGGAGTAGGTAAGTTATGTTTGTGTATGTTCGTGTTTTACCGTGTGATTACCACTGTATGTAAGCCTACTACACTGTGTATTCGCTCAAAAAATGGCGACACACAGTGTAGGAGGTTTGAACATTCAATCCCCTCCTTTCTCCTGGCACTAGTCAGGATAAAGGAGGGGGGATTGTTTGAGGACGCTAGAACGAGTGTGTCTTCTCCAATTTTGCAGCATAAAGCAATGTGGTTGCTTTACCACATGCCAATGCTGCAATTTTGGGAATTGCTCCCTCTAGTGACCAGCACAGGGAAATGTTATAAATTAGAATCTAATTTATAATATTTCCTGACTTGTGAAAAAATTACTACAATGTCTAATCATGTATTTACTAACTGTTTAACTAAAAAAAATAAAAAACATTTTTCTAGCGACACATTCCCTTTAAAGAGGCTCTGTCACCAGATTCTCAAATCCCGTTAATTAACGTTTAACGATTAACGTTAATCAAGTGTCCTGATAATGAATATACATGACCTCCAGCCTGGACGTCATGTGTATTCAGAATCCTGACACTTCTGACTCTTTTCTTTGAGATTTCTAGCAAGGGAAACGAAATCTCGCGAGATTACAGAGGTAAACGAGATTTTGTTTCCCTTGCTGCAAATCTCACAGAAAATATTCAAAAGTGTCCTGATAATGAATACACATGACCATCCAGCCTGGACGTCATGTGTATTCAGAATCCTGACACTTCTGAATCTTTTCTGTGAGATTTGCAGCAAGGGAAACGAAATCTCGCTTACCTCCGTAATCTCGCGAGAGATTGTGAATATAAATCCCGTCTTGTCTGGAAGGAATGTCTACTCACTGTCTAAACACTTCAGTAACGTTAATGTGTCAGTATAAGACAGCACATGGTGAATAACGCAGTGTCACTATGCGCTGACTAAATGAATGGACAGAAGTGCATGACGCTGATTGGTCAGTGTCATACACTCCTATGTACAACGCCCACTTGGTCTAAAGTAAAAATACGCCCACTTGGGCATTAAGAAACTAATTAGCATAAAGCTAAAATCGCTCCTAACGTCGTAAAAATAGATCGTTTTTCTAAACAAAAAGCACTGCTGTCACCTATATTACAGCGCCCATCTCGTTATGTAGGAGTTAGGGCACTTGTAATGTGGTGACAGAGCCCCTTAAAGAGAATTTCTAACCTCAGTTTGTACCATATCCTAAATGCTAGAGGACTCCTCTGCCAGGATTTTATCTAAACATGGCTGGCAAACACGTTTTTTCATATGAAGCCATCATCTTCCTGCTGCACATTCTGTTACGAGTTTTGTCCAACTTTTTCCTGGGACACTCTCTGACCTAAGAAACCTGTGATATACAAAGAAAGGACAAGATTAATAATGAAAAAAAGGTTGCTTGTCCTACCATGTTTCCTAGAAGGGCCCATGCCATCCAAAGTACCGGACTGGAGGATCTTGCTGGGTCCGATCGTTTGGCGTGTCCTGCTGCTACTCCTGTTACTTCCATGCTGGTTGCTTAGCGGAGAAGGAGCCATCTTGATTCAGACATAAAATAGGCCTAGGATTGGCTAGCGAGGCTCCCTGGCTACGACACGCTGTAGCCCCTCCACCCCGCTGTGGTCCACTGGAACGTAGACGCGTCACCTCTGTTAGGTGACGCACGCCTGTAACCGGAAGAAGTCACTGCAGTGTGCTGAAAGCAGCAAACACTGGCCACGTGTCCCGGCTCTGAGAGTTGCAACCTGGAGCTGGGGCTGACCCCAGGAGAAGCATTTCCCCCCAGAGGAGAACCCACCAGCGGCGGGATCATACCACCTCCGAAGAGGGAAGCGGTGACCGGAAGAGGAGGGAGTGACCAGCCCCAGGCTTAAAGAGAACCTTTCACCTCCCCATACATTTGCAGCTGAGTGCAGCGTGTAATGGGCAGGGCTGCACAAACCCTGGGGCACTTTACATTTTTTTCTACCCTCCTCCGTTATTTAGATACAAGTTAAACATGTATATAGGACTCCATTAGCTCAACACAGGCCAAAAGAGTGTCCCTTTAGCCTCCGTCGGGCTGGAATACGTCAGTGTGCCTTTTTTTTCTTTTTTAAAATGTACGGAACAGCGCAGTAGACTACGCTATTCTATCCTGCAGTGTATATATATATTTTTTTTTAAAGTAGTAGTCTATGGGTGACGTATGCACTGTATGACGTACGTCACAGGAATTAACGTATATAGGTCATGAGTTTTTCATGACGTATATGTTAAACAGATACCATGTTAGTCTATGGGGGACGTATGCTTAATAGTAGCATCTGTCACCCATAGACTACAATGGTATCCATTTAACGGACACGTCATCAACCCATGAAGTATCCGTTTAACGTCTACATTATAGTCTATGGTGACTATACATCATAGTCTATGCTTAACGTATATGTCGGGAGCTTTTCCTGGCGTATGCATTAAACTTAGGCCATACATGTGGGATTTCAACCTTTGCATTATTTGCAAATAATATACCAATAATTACATTTTATTTTCTCTAATTAGGTGTGTTTTTTTGTTTTTTTTATAAGTGTTGGAGCTCTGGCTTTCTGATACTGAGCTCCAAACCCACTGCTTTTCTTCACACGGCCAGAGCAACATGAAGAAATTGTCAGTCTGCAGAATTGGCCACACAGCCGTCTTCATTGAAGTCTATGGGATTTACGGGAAAAAAGGCAAGCAAGATGCTCCTTCGACTTCAATGGCGGAGCGGCTGGCCTGAACTGGCAAATAGGGTGCAGGTGCCACCTTTGGGATCCTCATCTATCAAGCATTTATGCTTACCACGTGGTTACTACTTTAATGCGAAAATGGGCTTGGTCCTTAAAAAGGTTACACAGAATATGGAAGATAGGCACAACCACATCCCTGAGGTAAAAAGTCTTAATCTCCATGTGACCCTATTATTGCCCCGTGATGACATATGTTAGACTATATACCAGGTCACATGCACAATATATTCTGGCTGTCCTGTTGAAATTTACCAACCAAATTCTAGGAACAGTATCCCATTGTATTCACACTAAAAATAGTGACCTACAACATGGCTCTCGTGCTCATTTATCAAAGAGTCGCACCATTTTCGTGTTTAGAAATGGAAAACCTGCGCTGTTAAGACAGCTCCTCCATTTTTTTTAAACATGATATGTTCTTTGTTAATATGGCATATCCTACATGAGGCAATCACTCTGGAGTACCCCAGGCAGTATTGCTCCTAACTAGATATCGGTACAGCTATGCCTGCAGCTTTATGTTATCTTTATCTATGGAGGCATCATTTTCTTCCCCTCAGCAATAACCAGCGCTCTCACATCCTTCTACCTTGTGGTACCAAGCCTAATACAATGAATAAGGAGGAGGCCCTGCAGAAATCTGGTCATTTATAGACGAGTTTTAGGAAATGAAGCCATTGATACAGGGATTCGCCGGCTCGGAAAGGGTCGCTCCGCCATGTGAGGAGGCTGCCAGGCTGAGGTGCTATTTCTGTGGCGGGCTGGATGAAGCGTGGGCGCACAGAACAGCGCGTTTCTATAGTGAATCAATTAGCAGCAGTGAAGCCCCCGCCGGTCTCAGGAAGTGCCCTGAGCGAGTCCCTGGCGGCGCTTCTGCTGCTATTTGTAGCACGTTCACTGCAGTCTTTACCGGCGACTTCTCCACCATGTTCTCGTCCGGTAAGTTGTGCCTGTCTATTGTGCCGCACACAGAACCACGGACAATAGAGAGACGCTAGAGGCGGGAGACTCCCCTCAGCTTCTAGCGTCCTATGGATCATGAAGTGACTGATGGTGTGAATGGACGAGGCTCAGCACAATAGAAGGCATAGGAAGAACGACGTGCTCCTCAGTGGCCTCATCCAGCACACTGCGGACACGTTCACATCATTGTAATTACATCACGGTTGGTTGGTAATTAGCTGCTGTATGAATTTTTGCCTCTACCGTCCGTACGGCAGCGCAGCCTTCCGTATCTAGGTCACCGAGTAGAAGCCTTTAATAACTAACACCGCTCGTGCTTTCTGCTTTTGCAGCTGGTTTTCCGTGGGTGGTTTATCATCAACATCATCAGTGCTAATTCAAGAACCGGCCAGCTGTGCATGAGTGAGAAGCAGCGTTACTACTCGGTGCTGGAGTGCAGCCGCCTGGATCCTACCACACGCACGGGCAGCTCTGGTGAGTCGAGTAATGTCATATTCACCTTCTATGTTTCTAATCGTCCTAATGCATGGCCTGCTGCCAGCCCCCACCCATTACCGAGGGTACGAGCTGTGCCCTATCGCTAGATATGAACGTGCATTACTCAACACTTTACAGTGGACGGCTCACTCACCAGTCTAGCGCCATATTTGTGAAATCTCGTGCTGACAGAGTGGAGTATATCAAACCAATCAGGTGACGGCTTTCATTTTCCGACTGGTAGAAGGAAAATGACAGCTGCATACTGGTTGGTTAGGCTATGCCTCCAATTTGAATACGTATTCTTATATGTTGTGAGTGGCATAAGCTTAGGTCTAGTTCATCTAGAGGAAGATTCGTCAAAATTGGTACAAAGGGAAAAATGTTGCCCATAGCAACCAATGAGATTGCTTTTCCATTTTGAAAAGACCATCTGAATAATGAGATCTGGAATCTGATTGGTTGCTATAGGCATCTGCTCTTTGTTTGGTCCAGTTTTGACAAATCTGTCTATATTCTCTCTATTTATTAGAAAATGAAAATTGATAACACATTAAAGAGGCTCTGTCACCAGATTTTGCAACCCCTATCTGCTATTGCAACAGATAGGCGCTGCAATGTAGATTACAGTAACGTTTTTATTTTAAAAAAACGAGCATTTTTGGCCAAGTTATGACCATTTTTGTAGTTATGCAAATGAGGCTTGCAAAAGTCCAAGTGGGTGTGTTTAAAAGTACAAGTCCAAGTGGGTGTGTATTATGTGCGTACATCGGGGCGTTTTTAATACTTTCACTAGCTGGGCGCTCTGATGAGAAGTAACATCCTCTTCTCTTCAGAACGCCCAGCTTGTGACAGTGCAGATCTGTGACGTCACTCACAGGTCCTGCATCGTGACGGCCACATCGGCACCAGAGGCTACAGATGATTCTGCAGCAGCATCAGCGTTTGCAGGTAAGTCGATCTTACCTGCAAACGCTGATGCTGCTGCAGAATCAACTGTAGCCTCTGCTGCCGATGTGGCCGTCACGATGCAGGACCTGTGAGTGACGTCACAGATCTGCACTGTCACAAGCTGGGCGTTCTGAAGAGAAGAGGATGTTACTTCTCTTCAGAGCGCCCAGCTAGTAAAAGTATTAAAAACGCCCCGATGTACGCACATAATACACGCCCACTTGGACTTGTACTTTTAAACACACCCACTTGGACTTTTGCAAGCCTCATTTGCATAATTACAAAAATGGTCATAACTTGGCCAAAAATGCTCGTTTTTTAAAAATAAAAACGTTACTGTAATCTACATTGCAGCGCCTATCTGTTGCAATAGCAGATAGGGGTTGCAAAATCTGGTGACAGAGCCTCTTTAAGGGGTTTCCGGATGGTGGATCCTATGTGTTTGACATATTTTTATTAATGTTCATGCATTTGTAAAAAAAAAAATTGTTTCATTGGTAAATACAGGGCATGATACTGTAATGTAAATACAACCGAGTGATCAATGGAAAAAAAAAAACCTGGGATTGGGTCTAAATTGCGGTAAAGCCTCATTATGAAACAGAAATCTTTTATTTATCTATTGTAAAACCTTAGCACACTGAGTAGTAGTATATGTCTAATGTGTAAAAAAATAAATGCAAAATTGCCCGCAGGGTGTAGTCACACTTTGTTGCAATTTTATACTTACCATAGAGACAGACCACTCAGCTGCTATGGGGCCCTTGTGGGGATCCACATCGCTTTGTTAAGGAGTGACAAAAACATGTGCATTAAGGGCCTTTTACACCGGCCGACACTGGGCCGGTGCAGCGAGCGCCGATCAACGAGACATCAGGGAGATGTGCGGCCGACAACGATAATATTTAACGTTTTTAAAACGATACGATCAGCAGATGATCGAGCTCATTCATCTGCTGATCACTGCCCTGTTTACATAGAGCAATTATTGGCAACGAGCGTTTTATGAATGCTTGTCTGCCCGATAATTGCCCAGTGTAAAACCCTCATTACTCCAGATGCCGAGTGCCATGGTAAAGGTGTGAAGGGGAAAACAAAGACCACGGCCCTTCTGTCCCGGGTGACAAAACCTGTCACCATAATGGGTTGTCAATTTCTATGTAAACGGCGCATACAGCTGTATGTCAGCTACTGACCCCCATTGTAAACACCTGTATACTGCGTCGTATACATTTTTTCCCTTTTATTAAAGAGTGGTAAATCATACAGACATCATATTAAGGCCTCATGCACACGAACGTAAAAACGCGCGTAATTACGGCACCATAGACTTCTATTGGCCACGGGTACCTCCCCGTATTCTTACGGGAAGGTTCCCGTGCCGTTGAAAAATATAGAACATGTCCTATTTCAGGCCGTGATAACGGCACGGGCAGGCCCATAGAAGTCTATGGGGCTCCCATAATTACGGGGGACTACGTGTATGCACCCGTAATTACGGGAGCGTTGCTAGGCGACGTCAGGGGATGGTCACTGTCCCGGGTGCTGAAAAAGTTAAACGATCGGCAGTAACTCTTTCATCACCATGGACAGACTACCGATCACAATATACATCAACCTGTAAAAAAAACGTTCATACTTACCCAGAACTCCCTGCTTCTTCCTCCAGTCCGGCCTCCTGGGATGACGTTTCAGCCCATGTGACTGCTGCAGCCAATCACAGGCTGCAGCGCTCACATGGACTGCCGCATCATCCAGGGAGGTCGGGCTGGATGTCAAGAGAGGGACGCGTCACCAAGACAACGGCTGGGTAAGTATAAATTTCTTTTACTGCGGAAAGAGCTGCCCCTTCTCATTATCCTGCACTGATAGGGAGAAAGGGCTGCCGATTAGTGCAGTGCAATTTTGCAGCGAAAACGTGCCCGTAAATACGGATGGAATACTGGTGACACCGGACCTGTATTTACGGGCACGGGTCCATAAATACTGATACAATACGGGTCGAATACGTGTGACCAAGGACCCGTATTTATGGGAGGAAAAAAATATGTTCGTGTGTATGAGGCCTGTAATATAAATTTGAAAAATTACATTTGTGATCCATAATGAACTAGAGTGAAATGGTATGAGAGAGTCTGTCTGTCAAAAGTAAAATCAACATTTGTTGTGTCACATAGAGGCTCTCATTCTCCAGGAGTGGACAGTCCTGTAAGCTCACTAGCGCCCCCTCTCAGGGTGATCAGAATTTGTGGGATTCAACACCTATTTGAATTCCCTGCCTGAAGGCAAAACTTACTTCTGTATACTTACCCTGTATACCGCAGCATTTTTACTAGGCTGATTGATAGACCATTAAAAGGGTAATTGCAACTTAGCCATAAATATCTGATAGATGCGGGTTCTAGCTCTGGAACCTGCACCTATATTGAGAACGAGGGGCACCCGACGCCGTTTCGCCTGGTGCGGCGGCCACAAGCTGACTATTCCAGACAAGGACTAGTGGAGCCGGGTCCTACTTCCCTGCTTTCTCCCTGCCTCTTTTATCCAAGGTTGAGAATGCGCAGGAGGACGCTCTGTCAGCGACAGCAGGAGAAGTGACAGCTGGTACTGCGTGAGCGCTGCTTCTTCTTCAACTGTCAGTATCATGTTACAGGCTGCGCACAGGCAGTCTATCCAGCAGTCCGAGAAGATGCAGTGGGATAGCATTTTTAGACGTCTTCTTTGACATGTGCTGTTCATTGCTTACCTGCTAAATAACCCCATCCTTCCTACCATAAAAGGATGTCATAAGATACATCTAAAAAAACATATAGAAGTGAAATATGCCTATAATTGTTGACAAGCAGCTAATTTATTCACTGGGTAGAGTGTAAAACAAAATACATACCATCTTACAGTATAGTTCCTTCAGGCAGTTGTGAGTATTTATTTTTTAGAATGTACATGCTGAGAAGGGCCTAGTGGGACTATACTGTAAGGTGGAAGCACACAACAACGCTGGCAGCAGAGGGAGATAAGAGAGAGGTGGGGGAGCAGAGACTTGGACAAAGGAAAATAGCAACTGTAGGTGGATGCCATATCAGCCAACCCACTGCACTGGTCCATCTGCGCACAGAGGGGGGAGAATCGGAGGCACAAATAAGGTAAGAATGTTTAAAATCATACAAGTAGGTTTTTTTGTTGGTTTTAACCCTTTAGGTTCACTCACCGCAGAGCCAGGGGTCAGGGCAGACGGTCGCCCGATGAACAGGCAAAAGATCAGGGCAGACAGCGAAGTTCAAACAGGGTCAGTAACCGTAAATCCAATAGGTAACACAGAACAGCAGTATTAGCATGCTAGACTAAAGAATCTAATTGCTCAGGCAAAGAGCAATGGGGATGGGAACCTTCGGTACCCAAGAAAGCTGGGTCTATTAGGCGCTTGCTGGCCCTTTTAAGAATGTGAGAGTCAGTGAGCCCTCTCTAGTGGGCAGCAGAGGAACTTTAGGAGAGTGGTGGTGGGGAAGGCAGCATGGGCAGAGGAGTGGCGTTGGCCATGAATAAGAGGACGCCGGGGAGCTGTGAGTATATGGCAATGTAAGGCAGCGGCCAAGGACGTGGTTATTACAGAAAACAGCAGTTCTTGCATTGTTTTTTCTTTTTTTACTGTGTTCACCGCACAGGTTAAATAATGTCGTTTTATAGTTTGGGTCATTATGAACGATAATGATACCAATTACGTGTAGATATTTTTTTTTTTTTTAAGTAAAGCATTTTCCAAGTTGTCTCCATGACAGTACACCTGAGATTGCCTTCTGATATGGACAGGAAAAACACAGTGGTTAAAAGCCCCACCCTTAGAGATTCTGGGAGTTTCTTTTGTGCTCCTGGTCTATTTTACTAAAGTTACCGTTTTATTTTTTTGTGGCCCTGGTTGGATTCCATCAGGCGCTTCTTCCCCCTCCTCGTGGTGGCCGGTGTTCTGTAGTGCAGCTTCTCCCAACAGTGTTTCCCCCCATCAGCAAGTGCCCATGGCAGGTCTAATGTGGGAGGCAAACTGGGACCGTATCAACTCTTTGTCATGCTTCTGGTCCCAACGACTACAATGTCCAATGCTAGTGGCGTGCTATAATGACGTCAGACTTCCATTGCTAGGATGCCCTGGAGGATGCAAAAAAACGACGGGAAGCCGTAAATTCAAACTTGTCCAGAGTGTAGAAAGATCCAACCTTCTCTACTAGGAGTTCTCTAAGACTGCAGCATGAGCGCTCCATCCAACCCAGGCCCTGACTCTGCTGAGCCTTCCGGGGTCCAGTGAATAGCCTGACTAGGATTTTTTTCTGTTCTCAAGTCTGTGGCTGAACATTCTTTCCCTTGCTTATTTCAGGGAGACAAGAATTTATCTGCTTCATACCTTAAGCCAGGGGTCTCAAACTCGGCCGGGTAAGTGGGCCGCATATAGAAAAAAAGGGGAAGTTG
The DNA here is from genome assembly GCF_050947455.1 of Rhinoderma darwinii. Classification (NCBI taxonomy): domain Eukaryota; kingdom Metazoa; phylum Chordata; class Amphibia; order Anura; family Rhinodermatidae; genus Rhinoderma; species Rhinoderma darwinii. The sequence continues at coordinate 266,171,737 of NC_134690.1, forward strand.
ATGGGCCGCATTACTTTCAAATTTGATACAATACAAAATTATTGTTAATCAATTAGTTATTTGAACTACTATAACACTATATTACTATAATAATAATACTACATTAGTATAATAATACCGCTAGGTTTAAAATTTGAGATATTTCTCCACGTGCTTATTTCAACAATCCAGCTTTCCAGTTTAAGTGTCGCTAAATGCAGTCCGGCGGCTCAGTTAGCACACAAGTCAAGATTGGGCAGCCCCTTTTTAGATAGTGCCGCAGTGCCCTCTGTGGTTGCTGCCGCAGTGCCCTCTGTGGATGCTGCCGCAGTGCCCTCTGTGGATGCTGCCGCAGTGCCCTCTGTGGATGCTGCCGCAGTGCCCTCTGTGGATGCTGCCGCAGTGCCCTCTGTGGATGCTGCCGCAGTGCCCTCTGTGGATGCTGCCGCAGTGCCCTCTGTGGATGCTGCCGCAGTGCCCTCTGTGGATGCTGCCGCAGTGCCCTCTGTGGATGCTGCCGCAGTGCCCTCTGTGGATGCTGCCGCAGTGCCCTCTGTGGATGCTGCCGCAGTGCCCTCTGTGGATAATGCAACACACCCCAAGATAAGGCCACAGTGCCCTCTGTAGATGAGGCCACCGTGCCCTCTGTAGATGAGGCCATAGTGCCCTCTGTAGATAATGCAACACACCCCTAGACAATGCCAGTGTCCTCTTCAGATACTGTCACACACCCACTTGTAGAGGCTGCCCCGGTGCCCTCTGTAGAGGCTGCCCCGGTGCCCTCTGTAGAGGCTGCCCCGGTGCCCTCTGTAGAGGCTGCCCCAGTGATATCAGGGGCTTGCCCAGAGCTGGAGTCCCAGACAGAGCGTTAGTAGGCTCTTCCTGTGACTCCAGCTGACATCATTGTCGATGTATGGACAGCGATGTCAGAGGCTTCCGCAGAGCCGATAATAGCGCTCTGCCCGGGACTCCGCTCTGGGGAAGACCCTGACACACTGTCCATATATGGGCAGCGATGTCATGGAATTCCACAGAGTCCCGGAGCAGAGCCGACCCAGCGCTCTGCTTGGGACTCCGGCTCTGGGGAAGCCCCAGACATCGCTGTTCATATGTGGACAGCGATGTCAGGGAATTCCACAGAGTCCAGGAGCAGAGCAGACACCAGCGCTCTGCTCCGCTCTGGGCAAGACCCTGACACACTGTCCATATATGGGCAGCGATGTCAGGGAATTCCACAGAGTCCCGGAGCAGAGCCTGAACTAGCGCTCTGCCCGGGACTCCGGCTCTGGGGAAGCCCCAGACATCGCTGTTCATATGTGGACAGCGATGTCAGGGAATTCCACAGAGTCCCGGAGCAGAGCCGACACCAGCGCTCTGCTCGGGACTCCGGCTCTGGGGAAGCCCCAGACATCGCTGTTCATATGTGGACAGCGATGTCAGGGAATTCCACAGAGTCCAGGAGCAGAGCAGACACCAGCGCTCTGCTCCGCTCTGGGCAAGACCCTGACACACTGTCCATATATGGGCAGCGATGTCAGGGAATTCCACAGAGTCCCGGAGCAGAGCCTGAACTAGCGCTCTGCCCGGGACTCCGGCTCTGGGGAAGCCCCAGACATCGCTGTTCATATGTGGACAGCGATGTCAGGGAATTCCACAGAGTCCCGGAGCAGAGCCGACACCAGCGCTCTGCTCGGGACTCCGGCTCTGGGGAAGCCCCAGACATCGCTGTTCATATGTGGACAGCGATGTCAGGGAATTCCAGAGTCTCGGAAAAGAGCCGATACTAGCGGCTCTGTGTCCCGCGGGCCGCAGATGACAGCCCCAGGGGCCGCATGCGGGCCGCGTGCTTGAGACCCCTGCCTTAAGCCCTTATGTGAAGTGTGTACGACTAATGATATTAGAGATGATACGCTGGATTTCTTGGATTATATTAAATCTCTTATTAGAGAGAAAAAAATCAACTTAAATTTGTCGTCTAAAATCCCTCCCCCATTTTGTGTACTTCAGGTACCTAAACGGAAAAAAAACGTCTGCACAGGGGTCTGAATCCATCTCTAATGACAGCAAAGGTCCCTCTGAAATTGAAGATGGAGAAAAAATGTATTCCTCTTATGGCTTGGATAGTGATTATAAAAAAATCTTGTTTAACTCAGAGGATATTGGTGAGCTTTTAAAGAGGCTCTGTCAACAGATTATAAGTGCCCTATCTCCTACATAATCTGATCGGCGCTGTAATGTAGATAACAGTGGTTTTTATTTTGAAAAACAATAATTTTTTAGCAAGTTATGAGCAATTTTAGATTTATGCTAATTAGTTTCTTAATAGACAACTAAGCGTGTTTTTACTTTTTACCAACTGGGCGTTGTGATGAGAAGTGCATGACGCTGACCAATCAGTGACGAATCAGCGTCACACACTTCTCATTGTTCCAGCCCATTGTTACATTATGATTGTTCAGTGAAGGAAGCTGGGCTGGAACAATGAGAATTGTATGACGCTGATTGGTCACTGATTGGTCAGCGTCTATTAAGAAACTAATTAGCATAAATCTAAAATTGCTCATAACTTGCTAAAAAATGATCGTTTTTCAAAATGAAAACCACTGTTATCTACATTACAGCGCCGATCAGATTATGTAGGAGATAGGGCACTTATAATCTGGTGACAGAGCCTCTTTAAGGGCAACTTTAAAAATTTAACTCCCCAAAAAGCCAAGGTCTATTAAGGAATACATTTTTGGGAGGCTGGGAGAATGTCGTAGACGTGTATTTCCCATGCATGAAATTATCAAGGCAGAATGGCACAAACCAGAGAAGGGGTCCTTCATCTCAAGAGGTCTTAAAAGATGTTACCCATTTGTCTAACTGACTCCTGGGATACTATTCCTAATGTTGATATCCTGGTAGCAAAGTGTACTTCTCTTCCATTCAAGAATTCTTCTCAGCTGAGAGACCCAATGGACTGTAAAGCTGAACTTGCTTAAAAAACCTAGGAGACGGCATCTGCCTTTTTCAAGCAAGCTGTTGCCGTGACTTGCGTATGTAGAATTCTTAATGTCTGGCTACCCCAAGGGATCAGGTCTTGGAATCCTTTCCCGTTCTAAAAATGGCAACTAGGTTTCTTGCAGATTCCGTTGTAGAGTCCGTCAGATTATCTGCCCGTACTGCGGTTCTGTCCAACTCTACTCGGGGAGTGCTATCGATAAAACATTGATCGGGTGACATGTCTTCTAAAAATAGGCTTTGCTCTTTACCTTTTCACGGCCAGTTCGTCTTCGGAAAAGATTCCGAAGAAGGCCTCAGACCTGAAAAAAAGTTTCCCATAAGAGACCACAAATAAGGAAATGGTTTTTTTCCAATGGTTCAAGACCATTTGAATAGGATGAAAAAGGAGGCAGATGGAGATATGGTAAAGGCAGTAGGGGAAGGAACTTCCTTTTAATGATGCAGTCAAACAATGATGCCAGCTGCGTGGGGGCAAGACTCAAAGCATTTGCCAAGCAATGGTGTCTGATATCCCGAAATCCTTGGATAAACAACATTGTCAAAGAAGGATACCGGATGGAGTCCTGCCCCCTCAAAGATTCTGCCATACAGATATATCTTCTATACAACCACTAGAAGGAGTTCAAGACCTGATTTCGCCTGGTTGCATTTCACCCCTAAGAACAAGGGAAGGGTCACTATTCCAGATTGGTTTCTTTACAAGGAACAAACAGGAAATACAGGACGATAGATTTGAAATCTCTCAACTGGTTTGTGACCTACAGGAAGTTCAAAATGGAAACCATAAAAACCGCGGTGAAGCGGATCAGAAAGGGAGCAGTAATTGCTACAATGGATTTAAAAGATGCTTATTACCATCTTTCCATTCACCAGTCTTCACAACAATTTCAGTGATTTGTGGTGAAAACAAGTAAGGCAATTAACCCCATAATGCCGAAGGTATTTGAAACCTTAATGACCAAGCAATTTTTTTGTTTTTCAATCGTCTCATTCAAAGGGGGGATTCACACGAGCGTGTATTCGGTCTGTGCGGGCCGCGTGGTTTTCACACGGCACGCATGGACCAATACAAGTCTATGGGGCAGTACAGATCGTCCGTGCTTTTTGCGCAGCGTTTGTCTGCTGCGCAAAAAGCGCGACAGGTTCAATAACTCTGCGTATTTTGCGCATCACGCACCCATTGAAGTCAATGGGTGCGTGAAAACCACGCATGCCGCACGGAAGCACTTCCGTGCGAACTGCGTGATTCGTGCACCAGCTGTCAAAAGGATGAATGTAAACAGAAAAGCACCACGTGCTTTTCTGTTTCCGAACATCCAAACGGAGTGTCTTTGCGATGAGCGAAGCCGGACAAGCGAACCGAACTTCACCGGGTTCGGCCGAACTCGGCAAAAAAATTATCGGTACGCGACGTCAGGAGATAGTCACTGTCCATGGTGCTGAAAGAGTTAAACTGTTTCAGCACCATGGACAGTGACTTCCGATCCCAATATACATGAACCTGTAGAAAAAAAAACGAAGTTCTGACTTACCGATAAATCCCGGCTTCTTCCTCCAGTCTGACCTCCCGGGATGACAATTCAGTCCAAGTGACAGCTGCAGCCAATCACAGGCCAAGCACAGGCTGCAGCGGTCACATGGACTGGCGCGTCATCCAGGGAGGTGGGTCCCGATGTCGAGAGGCGCGTCACCAAGGACGCGTCACCAAGGACGCGTCACCAAGGCAACGGCCGGGAAGTTCTCGGTAAGTACGAACTTTTTCTTTTTTTTCAACAGGTTTTTCGATATTGTGTTCGGCATTCACTGTCGAGGGTGCTGAAAGAGTTAGCTCTTTCAGCACCTTGGACAGTGACGGCCGTCGACTAGCCTCATCTCTATGATGGCGGCTGCGCGAAAATCACGCAGCCGCGCATCAGACACGGATGACACACGCAGCTGTCAAATGGTTTTTGCGCGCGCAAAACGCAGCGTTGTTTGCGCGCGCAAAAACGCAACGTCCGTCTGTATCTCCCCAAAGAGCTATAACTTTTTTTATTTTTTAGTCGACATAGCTGCATGAGGACTTTTTTTTTTTTTTTTTTTTGCAGGACAAGTTGTATTTTTTAATAGCACCATTTTGGGGTACATATAATTTATTTAACTTTTTATTGATTTTTTTTTTTTTGGTGGGGTAGTGTAAAAAAAATAAATGGAAATTTCACCGATTTTTTTTCTTTTGCATCTTAAATTTACACCGTTTATTTGGTATAAATAACATAATAACTTTATTCAGCGGTCGCTACGATTATGGCGATACCATATTTATATAGGTTTTTTTATGTTTTACTACTTTAACACAGTAAAAACACCTTTTTTTTTCAAAATTATTTGTTTTTGTGTCGCCATATTTTAGGTGTCGTAACTTTTTTTTTATTTTTCTGCCGATGCAGCTGTGTGAGAGCGTTTTTTTTTTTGCAGGACGACTTCTTGTTTTTATTGGTACCAGTTTGGAATACATGCGACTTTTTGATCACTTTTTCTAAAAAATATTTTTAGACAGGATGAACAGAAAATAGCAATTCTGGCATTGTTTGTTTTTGTTTTTTTTACGGTGTTCACCGTGCGGGTTAAATAATGTAATTGTTTTATAGTTGGGGTCGTTACGGCAATACCAAATATGTGTAACTTTTTTCCATAATAAAGTATTTTGTAAGGGGGAAAAAAGTGAGTACTTCATTTTTTTTTTACTTGGGACTTTTATTTATTTTAAACTTTTGTAACTTTTTTTTTTTTTTAGTCCCACTAGGGGACTTTAGTTATAATATTGCATTGTATTATTGCCTATCAGTGTAAAACTGACAGGCATCTGTTAGGCCATGCCTCTGGCATGCCCTAACAGGCCGTCACTAGACCTGGGGGCCTTGTTAGGGCCCAGGCTGCCATAGAAACCCCAAGATTTCATCGCGGGATGCCAGTGCGGTGAGAGGGAGCCCCCTCCCTCTATAACCACTAAGATACGACGATCGTTATTGAGCGCCACATCTGAGGTGTTAAATATGATCGGAGACCACCGCTAGTGGTTTCCGATCGTTGCCCTGAAGCCAGATGCTGTTGGTAATAGCCCTGGTTTCAGGAGCACCCCACACTATGCGGGAAAAGTTCTTCTGAAGTGCCGCCGTGAAAAGGCAGCGCTTCAGAAGAACTACCCCAAGCGGCCGCCATAAAGAGGCCATACGGCAGTCGATAAGGGGTTAAAGGGAATGTGTCGCGAATGAAACGTTTTTTTTTTAAAAGTTTTATTCTGTATTTATTTTTTTTTCTTCCACATGGTGGAAAGTATTAAAAATTATATAAGAATTTGACGTGTTTTCCTATGTTGGCCACCAGAGGGAGCACTTCCCAGAATTACAGCAAGCTGAATAAGGCAAAGCAACCTGACTCACAGCTGCTGTAAATGTGGGAGGGAATCTCACCCCCCTCCTACAAGCCTGGAAAAGGTGTCTTCAAATTGCTAAGCGGTGTCCGGCTGCCGTTTTGGGTGTGATTGTACAAATGGCAGCTGGCAGAATCTATAGGACACACCAAAAGGCTAAGGGTATGTTCACACGCTTACTAAACAAAGGGAAAACAGCTCCTGATTTTCAGCCATTTTTTAATCAAACTCGTGTTTTTGGCTACGTATTTTACGGCCGTTTTTGGAGCTGTTTTTCTATAGAGTCAATTAAAAACTGCTCCAAAAGTGTCCCAAGAAGTGATATGCACTTCTTTTTGGCGGACGACTTTTTACATGCCAGTTTTGGAAAACGGCCGCATAAAAAACGCCCCGTTGGAACAGAACGCCGTATTTCCCATTGAAACCAATGGGCAGATGTTTTGGAGGCATTCTGCTTCTGATTTTTCAGCCGTTTTTCGGGACGTTTACGGCCCGAAAAACTGCTGAAAACACTGCGTGTGAACATACCCTTAGAATGATGAAAGTGAAGTGAATGACTTTTTAGTTGACCGGTTCACATGGCGTGTATTTGACAGGTTTTGGTTTTTTTTCGCATTTTACATGCCTCCTGCTAAATGTCTTTATCTCTCCATCCTCCTGACAGTCTCCTCCAGCGTCACCACATAATCTTGCTGACAGTCTCCTCCAGCGTCACCACCCAATACTGCTGACAGTCTCCCACCCAATACTACTAACAGTCTCCTCCAGCATCACCACCCAATCTTGCTGACAGTCTCCTCCGCAGTAGAGGAGACAGTCACACCACTCTGTGATAGGAATAACCATCTGCTGCTGACAGTCTCCTCCCCGACCTACTGCTGACGGATACCTCACCTCCTCACCCGATTACAGTCCGCACACCGTCCACACTGACAATACATCTAGCGACAGGGGGGAGGGACGCCTGCTGGGGGTCACGAGAGCGGGGGTCTGTGAGAGAGGGAGAGGGACAGACCGAGACCCACACACCTCACCTGCAGTGCAGCCTGTCTTCATAATGGCACCTGCTATTTCCCTACAAACCAGCTTCTCTGCTGTGTGACTCTGAACTGCGTCTGCGCAGTACAGAGCCAGAAGGCAGAATCAATGAATGGCCCCCCTTTGTGTATGAAGAATTAAATAAAGTCAATATAATATTTTATTAAATAAAAACACATAAATTATAAAAAAAAAATAAAAAATCATGACACTGTCCCTATAAGCATCTCTAGTTTGTTAGCCTTCCTTTTGGGATCTCATCAGCCCTGCCCAAAATTACAAAAATCATGGCAGCAGTAGTTTCCATTTTGCATAGTCTAGACGACATACTGATCGTGGCCGAAGCAAAAACACAACTCCGCTCACCTACATTCCACCATTCATCTTCTGAAGTCACTGGGCCGGATCATCAACTGAGAAATATCCGAGCCATCTCCCAATCCCAGGAAGATCTTTCTAGGCATTCCACTGGACTGGAAAAGGCTGGGTCTAGACCTTTGTTTTGTAGTGAGCGATAAATCGCGGTTCGTAGGAATGCCTTAGACAAGGGCTAATTATCTCACTACCCAAAAAAACTGTGATATTGCTGTCCATAGGAAAGCGTTGAGTAGTTTGAAAATCTCTTTTGCAAAATCGCTCCAGTTAAGAGATTTGCTAGCGATTTAATTTTTAATCGCTACATGCTGGAATTCCAGAGGCACACACTTGTCTGGAGCGATTTTAAAGAGCTTTTCAAGCTACTCAATGCATTTCTTTGGACAGTGATTTATCACAGCAATTTATTTTTATTTTTTGGGAGATAATTAGCTCTAGCCTAATGCATTCCTATGTACAGCAATTTATTACTGACTACAAAAAAAGTCTGTCTTGACCCAGCCTTAAACAATGTTCGTTCCTTTCAGATGCCAACAACTGACCAGAAACGTCCTAAAGCGAAGACCTTCCTTTTCCAGAACCGCTATGACCTATCTCAGGCAGTTGACAACTTGCATCTCTGCAGTCGCTTGGGCACATTCCGTACCTTTAATGACCACCATGGAAAGGCCTATTGGCGATAATTAAGGAGTCAAACTATGTTTTTATTGTTTTGAAAAAGCCAAGCAAGCGGTGTATGCGCTCATAGAGTTACTTGCTCGGCTTTTCGAGGAAAGCCGTTCAGACACTAAGTGGCCCAGACCCCACATGGGTGCTTTTGCCACTTTATTTTAGCAATCGGTAGTGGTCTCAGTGCTCGGATCACCACCGATCAAAGCTTCCGACATGTCAAAAGTTTTTTAAAAGTTTAGTTACACTTTTAAGATCACTTCAAGAGCACAATGAGCAATCCTGAAAAAGGTGAGACCGCACCTAAGGGTATGTTCACACGGCTTATTTTCGGCCGTTTTTCTGGCCGTAAATGCCCGAAAAATCAAAAGCAGAACGCCTCCAAACATCTGGCCGTTGATTTCAATGGGAAAAACGGCATTCTGTTCCGATGGGCCGTTTTTTTACACGGCCGTTTTGAAAAGCGGTCGCGTAAAAAAACGGCCGCAAAAAAGAAGTGCAGGACACTTCTTGGGACATTTTTGGAGCTGTTTTTCATAGACTCGATTGAATAAAGCTCCAAAAACGGCCGTAAAAAACGCAGCGAAAATCGCGAGTGGCTTAAAGAGGCTCTGTCACCAGATTTTGCAACCCCTATCTGCTATTGCAGCAGATAGGCGCTGCAATGTAGATTACAGTAACGTTTTTATTTTTAAAAAACAAGCATTTTTGGCCAAGTTATGACCATTTTTGTAGTTATGCAAATGAGGCTAGCAAAAGTCCAAGTGGGCGTGTATTATGTGCGTACATCGGGGCGTTTTTAATACTTTTACTAGCTGGGCGCTCTGACGAGAAGTATCATCCACTTCTCTTCAGAACGCCCAGCTTCTGCCAGATCACGCTGTGACATCACTCACAGGTCCTGCATCGTGTCGGACGAGCGAGGACACATCGGCACCAGAGGCTTCAGTTGATTCTGCAGCAGCATCGGCGTTAGCAGGTAAGTCGATGTAGCTTCTTACCTGCAAACGCTGATGCTGCTGCAGAATCAACTGTAGCCTCTGGTGCCGATGTGTCCTTGCTCGTCCGACACGATGCAGGACCTGTGAGTGACGTCACAGCGTGATCTGGCAGAAGCTGGGCGTTCTGAAGAGAAGTGGATGATACTTCTCATCAGAACGCCCAGCTAGTAAAAGTAGTAAAAACGCCCCGATGTACGCACATAATACACGCCCAGTTGGACTTTTACTTTTAAACACACCCACTTGGACTTTTGCAAGCCTCATTTGCATAACTACAAAAATGGTCATAACTTAGCCAAAAATGCTCGTTTTTTAAAAATAAAAACGTTACTGTAATCTACATTGCAGCGCCTATCTGCTGCAATAGCAGATAGGGGTTGCAAAATCTGGTGACAGAGCCTCTTTAAAAAAATGTCTGAAAATCAGGAGCTGTTTTCCCCTGTAAACCGCTCTGTATTTTCAGACGTTTTTGAGTTTGTGTGTGAACATACCCTAAGGGTAACAGCGAAAGACCTACTTAAGACTCTCTAAAAGAAGTTTCTGCAGTTGTAATGTGTCAACTATTAGAAAAACATTGAACAAAAATTGTGTTTATGGAAGGACAACACAAAGGAAGCAGCTTCTGTCCAAAAATAAATAAATGGTGGCCCGTCTCAAGTTTGCCACCTGAATGTTCCACAATTCTTCTGGTAAAAATGTTCTATGGACAGATGAGACCAAAGTGGAACTTTTCAGCACAAATGCACAATGCTACGTTTGGAGGAAAAAGAAAACTGCACAGCGAAACCTCATTCCTACTGTGAAGCATTGTAGAATGCGTATCATGGTTTGGGGACTCGACCTGGATGTCTTGTGATCATTATGGGAAACATGAATTCAAAGGTGTATCAAAAGCTCCCTCTCCTAATAAATATCTGGGTGTTAAATCTGAGAAGAACCCTAAATTTACACTTTAAATTATATGTCCTTATGCATTAGGTACAGGTAGAGCTTACACGATGGGAACACCTCCCTATTAACCTAATGGAATAAGTGCATCTCATCAAGATGAAAAAAATAATTTCAAGCTTTTGTATCCATTACAAACCAGCAGTGACGAGGAGCTTGGATGAAGTGTTGCTCTATTCAATGTCTGAGACAGATGAAAACAGCTGAGCTCTGTACTCTAGCTGTTTCTGTCATTACCATAGACTTTGTATCCATCGACTGACACTCTATTTGACGTACTCCACGCTCCGGGCGAGCAGTGAGGAGGAACGGGGGATTTGGGACACCCATACTTTTAAACGGTGGTGGGGCCCCCAGCGAACAGACCATTATCACCTATCCTGTGGATAGGTTATAATTGTCATTTCTGGGACAACTGCTTTGAGATAACAATTAAACAACATTTTATTTGTAATCAATGCAGAAATCCAGGTAGTTCCAAATGGTTCTCTTACTTTTCTGTCAACTGTTGTTCCAATGCTGAGGTAGCTATGGGGTACACACATTATGACCCAGATAAAAAAGAAGGTACCGAGTAACCTTGTTTAGAGGTACATCAGCACAAAAGTGAGAACCAATTAAGTGGTTTAATTTAATGTTAACCATGCACAGGGGAAGAACATTCAATGGGGCTTAGACCATACAGGGCTTCCAGAAAGGAGGGAAGGAAGACATGAGAGGACAGGGGGGAGTTTACAAAAGAGCGAGAGGTAAAGGGGAGATCACTCTAAGAAGGCTACTGCAGCGGATAAAGGAGGTAACTGGTCTGTCAAACTTCTATCTAAAAGACGAGTGAGAGGCTTAGGAAAGGGAGTGTGACTAATATATTCTGCCCAGGGTACCCAGACCTACTTAAACCTGTCCACTTTGTTGTTCAATAGGGCTGCAAATTTCTCATTAACCATGTACCATGGCAAGTGTCCCTTGACCTCAGAAATCTAGTGCTATTTTTTATTTTTTCAAGCATAAGCAATGGTTTGTTTATCGGCCAAGAATATGAAGGAGATAAGGGTTTGCGCATGTTTGGAAAAACACGGGATATGTTTGCTAAGTGGGATTTCTCAAGCATTTTTAACAAGATTTTGACCTGTAATGGAGAAAATAAAGTACACCCTTATTCAAAGTCTACGAACTTTAGGACAATGCCATCATACATGTAGCATGTCTCCAAGAGCCGGGCATGCTCTAAAATAGGTGGTAGTAGCTGGGTACTGCAATTCTAGCAGGGGTCACATACCATCGCTTGAGAACCTTATAATTGGTTTCCTGCTATTTTTTTTTTAATTAAAATTTTACAGAAATATTTGAATTATATAAAAGTATTGGTTGTTTATTTTATGTTTTTGTATGATTGTTCTGCAGTATGACTTAATAGTTCAGTGGTTCACAGATTGATCAATCTTGTACATAAGTAGATGTAAAGTATAAAAAGTGATACCTGGTACAGAGTCTGTAAAGCCCTTTTCACACTTTGTTTAATGGTCTCAGATGTAAATGCCGGGAATACCATAATAGTCTGTGAGTGTCGTGAAAAGCTGTTGACATAGCAGTTAAACTGATGCCTGTGACAGATACCATACAATGGCATCCTTCACCTATAGGCTGCCTTGGTGTAAAAAAATAAAAACACCTTACACAATTTAGTATAAGTTTCTTTAACTGGATGCCTCTCTACTACACTATTCTATCCAGCAAAATACCGCCCAATGGAGGCCAAAAGTACACTTTTTCGGCCTCAGTCTGTATAATGGTAGCCTATGGGTACATTTGAAGTAAGTACCTGGTGCTTTCCTAACGCATACATCAAACGTGCAGGGTAAATGCAGTGTGAAAGGGGCCTACCTGTTTCGCAACATTTGTTTAATATTATGCCTTATGAACACAAATTTCTTCTGAATCCGTATCGCACAGATCCCGAGTATTGTTTGTGTTTTAATGGGGCCATGGTAACCACGATTTCAGTACTTCTAGGGGAGAACTTGACCTGTGAATCAAAACCTCATTTTGATTTAATTGACTGACTGCAACACGGTTTAATTTTGTGCACCTTTTATGGGCCAAAACGTAGATGCTCATGTGCATGAGGCTTTAGAGAACGTTATGATGAGCTATGCAACTTTACCTGGCATGTACTTTGTTCCTGATGTTAACTTCTTCCTGCCCATGCCATGTAAATTAACAGGCCGATTGCAATGTCCCTGTTCCACGTGCTGATTAATTTGTTTCTATACTGTCATAGGGAACTGAAATAATCAGTTCCCTGTCATAAAAATGGCCCGAATCCACCGCTAATGAGTGCGGTGTCCCCAAATGCAGAAGCACCGCATTCATTGAGTTGCTAGGGAACCAAGTTTCATCATTGACATCGCAGGGATTCCCTGTGCAAAGGGGCTCGGAGGCATTCAGAGAAGAAGCAATCTGTATCTTCTCTGCATGTCGTTGTATACAGATCACTTACAACAGTGAACTGTATATGGGGACAGCAGTGAACTCATAGATAATGTGTTCTCTGCTGACCTGTGCCCCATAGTAAAAACATTTGAATAAATTCAGTAAAATGTACAAATAAAAAATAAAAAAAAATATAGTACACACCTTTCTAAACCTACCATTTTTAGAAATTCTGAATGTGCGGCATGTTAACCCCAAACATAAAGTGATTACCCCAGCCACCAATTTTAGTTTGTGTTCTATCTGCTTTCATGTCTTTTACTAAAAAATGTCTGTGTGTCCAAAAGTCAGGGGAGGTAGATGCATTCAAAGCTAAAATAGTTTTTTTTGTTTTTGACGCTTTACCGAGGTCACACGGTACATGATGTACACATATATGGCATCACTATGCACGGGAGAACTAGGAGGAAGATCCGTTTTTGGGGTAAATTATTATTCGTTGAACAAACTAACTTTTAAAACATAGCATGAAAAAAATGATACATTTTATTTTTTTCCTGTTTATTTGAAAATTATTCCCTAAAAAGGACCTACACAATTAATTAATAAGCACTCTAATTTCAAATAATAAGAAATCCATGTGTCCGGCAAAAAAATAATATCTTGGGGAAAATTCACCTTTAGAATGCAGCATTCTAAAAGGTGAAGTTTTACTGTCAACATAAATGCCCAAAATACCCCCAGTCATGAAAGGGTTATAGACATACACCGTTTTTGGGAGCAAAATAGTGGTGTACATATACATCATGAGGTGGCTTGTATTTAACTTGCCTAGCAATTAGCGCTAAATTTATTATGTTAAGTGCGTCATTTTGTTAGATTTAGCAGAAGTTGTGCCGTTTTCACTGACTTGTAAATCGAGGCATCCTGCAACATTATTTGCACATGCAGGAATTGTCATGAGGACAAAAGAGTATAGAAGCTGCAGGTTTTAGACCTGATAACGGATACTGAACACTTACAAATAAGTAATATAGTATTTGAATTCGGGTCTATGGCAGTACTCTGCTTTCCATCCGATAGGGCAGCATAAACCTAGTGACGGATTCTCTTTTAAAACAATGAAAATAAGCAGAAAAACAGATTTTTCGCTTTTTCAAAGTAATTTTCGGTACAGCTTTGAGTCATTCATTCAGTATTACATAACGTATAGCATGTATACGGCATATATATGCATGTATAGCCCCCCAACGATCACTATTACAAGGTTCCAAGTCTCTGTTTCCTCCTCACTGCACCACCCTCAGTGAGGAAGTGCTTGCATGGAATGAAAGACAAGCATGCACCCTTCTGCTCCATTCAGTGTATGGCATTGATGGAAAAAGCTGAGCGCTGTACTCTATTGCCCACCTCAGTCCCGTAGACTTTGAATGGCGGAGCACCGTTCATGCTTATCCGCCGGTCCATTCAGAGTGCAGTGAAGAGGAACGGGGATCTCTGGCCCCCCTTTTCTAGTGATCAGTGTGGGTATCAGCGGTGGGGCCCCCAGTGATCAGATACTCAATACCCCAACCTCTGAAATGTTGATATTGGGCAGTTAGAAAATATATCCAGGGATTTGGGAGTGCCAGACTCCTTCTTCATCTTTTCTGTATTACCAATTTAATTCTAGGATGTCTCTTCTGCTACATTAGGTCTCTAAAGAGTGTGTTTATGCAATAAAATCTATTTAGAGTCAATCAGATTGGTGACTTGTTTAATGTATACAAAAGTTGGGGCATTGTCACCATTTTACTCAGAGCACATCAATCTTCGCCACGCCATTCTTTTCTGCAAAGGTTGCAAATGAAGGGCCTTAGTCTAGGAGGGAGGTTGAAATCATGCTAGCCAAGTAGTTGAATTGGGATACACACTGTATAGTTTTACCATTTTATTGCTGGGAAAAATTTCCATGAATGCGTTTTCTACTTCCTGAACTTCTTTTTTTTTTTTTATTACCATCACATCCAATTGCCATGTTTAGTTTTGGCATAATAGTTAATAGATTTGATTAAAATCCCTCTGAGATATTTCTTCATTGCTTCCCACACGTAGTTTGGTGTGGCTGATCCGACATTTGCTGCAAGATCTTCCCATAACTGGTTAGTAATTGTGCCTTTAGTATCTCATTTTAGTCGCCACAACGGGTTCATCTTCCATGATGAAGGGCCTAGACCCCTGTTTACCGGGATTTCCATGACCACTTTTCAAGGGGAGTGATCAGGCTAAACCATAGGTAAAAATTCTGCTCTAGTAATTTTAGTAAGCATTAAGGACAAGATCTAGGGCAGGATCCAGTCTGAATAATGAGGCGTAGGAGGAGGAAGAGTATGAATAATGTCTCAGAGTGATTTATTAGCCAGATATCCCATAAGCTTAATTCCTGTAATAAACTACCATACGGAGTGGGGGCTTATGTGTAATGATTGTACATTCCTTTTTTATCCATCTCAGTTGGAGTCTAGAACGAAAGTCTCCCACTATAAGAAGTGATGCTTCTGGAACTTTAGCGACACATTTTAGCACTTTTTGCAGAATTCTCCTGCCGAATAGTGTGGATGAATATATACAGGGATTATAATGAGCTGTACTTTATATACTGTGCAAAGCAGGCAGACAAATTGCCCTTCAACCTGAAGGCTAGTAATTCTTCTTTGGTAACTGTTTTTATTTTGTCTCATTATATATTCGAATCTGTATAACACTCCCTTTTTTTGTTTTTTTTTGTCTTTTATAATCAGGATCAAACCATGAAGGAAATACTTTCTAACAACAGCACAACTAGCATCTCACAGGCGCGAAAAGCGGTGGAGCAACTCAAAATGGAAGCATGCATGGACAGGATAAAGGTATATTTTAGTGCACGTATACTAAATAAATCACATGTATATATTCATCATGGAAAATAATAAAGCTTCAAACACGTAAATATTCGCAACAGTCGATTGTGGGGTTCCTGCCAGTTCCTTGGGTAGCAGTAGTAGTTTGAGTTTTGTATTATTAGCCTCAATTGTCTGTATATGGACAATGACGTTGGCAGCAGTATTGGAGTCCCAGAGCGGAGCATCAGCTTATGCCCTGCTTGGGAACTCCAGCGATAGGAAACCCCTGAAGTCACTGACCATATATGGACAGTGACGTGGGCAGAAGTGCTGGAGTCCCCAGGCAGAGCACCAGATTATGCTCTGCTCGTGAACTCCAGCGATAGGAAACCCCTGAATTGACGAAATATGGACGTCGGGAGCAGTGCTGGAGTCCCAAGAAAAGGGCTAGCTGATGCTCTGCTCAGGACTCAAGCAATAGGCAGTGTGACAGCACATTGCGGTCATGTTCACGAACAGCACATGAAGCAAGCACTCCGTCACGTAGGGCCGTGTCGGGGCGTCATCGTTAGAAAAGCTCCAGCACTTCCGGGAACAAATCACGAGGTCTGAACTGCACGGTTTAGTACAGAATTATAAATTAAAGAATATTAGTAAGTTACTTCTTTTTACATAAATATATTATTGCAATGCAAATTTTTGTCCCCGGATAACCCCTTTAATCTTTAAAACACTGAAACCGAGGCCATGTAGCATTTGGCCTTCATACGCAAATGAGAAAAAATATATATATTGTGCATTCCCTAAACAGTTTCTATGCTACCAAAATCATTTATTTGTTAAAAAAAAGCACACCGCTTACGTTAACACCTTCTATTGATTCCACATAAGTGGCAGCGGACAATCGCACACGTCCTCAAACACAGGCAATACATGATATATTCAACATGCTGACGTTGGTAGATACCTGGAGGGAACATAATCCTATGGTTCGGGGATATACATATTACTCACCTTCTCACAGGCATCATTATATGCTGGACTGGATACTTACCAATGCTATTTCTACACGGGACATGTTATATTCAAGACATATACTTTGTCTTTGGTGGAGTCACGACATGGTATTAACTGTTTTTGATGATACTAATAAGTCAACTCCGCAGACCAACTTGCGTTTGAATGAATCTCTTCTCACTAGACCGGAAATAACTACTATTACTAAATCCCTTGAGGTCTATTTCGATAATTCCACTCCGGACATCTTGTCCGACATTGTCTGGTTAGCCCACAAACCAGTAATTCGGGGTCCTTTTATTTCTTTGGCTTCTAGATTGAAAAGAGTTCGTACAAAAGCGCAAAGAGAACAGGAGTCTAAATTGGCGAAACTGGACATTGCATATTCTAGGAACCCTTCCCGATATTTGTATAAAGCAATGAATGACACCAAAACCGTGTTAGACTCTGTACTAACACACCCGGCAGAAAAAGCCTTGTCATGGACACCAGCCACGTATTATAAACTAGCCAACAAACCTGACAAAATGCTTGCTCACAGGTTGAGGGAAAGACAAACTATTAACCATATTCACTCCCTAAAAATTAGACCAGGGATCAATAACTCCAACTCCAGATTTATGATAAAATGATGGAATTTTACTCCAATCTGTACTCCTCCCCTAATCCTGTACCAGAATCAGCATTGGTGTCATTTTTCTGTGATTTACTACTCCTTAGTATAACTAATTTAGATAGAGAAGGGCTGAATGCAGATATTCTGGAGGACAAATTATCAGATGCTATCAAACATCTTAAATTGGGGAAAGCACTGGGGCCGGACGGATTTTCAGCTAAATATTATAAGAAACTTGCCCCACAACTTCTACCCCATTTACTGCCATTTCTTAATTCCATTTTGTCTGGTAAATGCCCTGTCCCAGAATTTCTCTCGGCACAGATCACAACAATCCCAAAGCCTCATAAAGACCCCACTAACCCAGCCAATTCTCGTCCCATTTCTTTGCTAAATTTATATTTTAAACTCTTTACTTTTATCTTAGCTTCCCGTTTGAATAAACTGCTCTCCAGTTTGGTGGATCGAGATCAAGTTGGTTTTATACCAGGCAGGCAAGCCGCAGATAATGTTCGGAAGATCTTGAATGTGATCCACTATGCAAAAAGAACCACTACTCCTATTATAGCTCTCGCCCTTGACATAGAAAAGCATTTGATAGTTTACCCTGGCCTGATCTCCTCCAAACTTTAAATGCCATGGGCATAAGGGGTTCCTTCCTTTGCGCTGTCACTGCCCCCTATTCTTCCCCTACTGCTACTTTGAAAATCCCTTCTCTCCATCCCAAACCTGTCTTTAGAGGAACACGACAGGGGTGCCCTCTCTCCCCTGCTTTATTTGCGTTAGCAATGGAGCCCCTAACTATAGATGTAAGGGAGAATACTAATATCTCTGGTGCAGAAATTGGTGGGAAACAATATAAATTAAATCTTTTCGCTGGCGACTTACTACTGACTCTTATTAAACCATTACTCTCGCTACCTCATCTAACTAGCCTTTTGGATCAATTTGGCCGCATATCCGGTCTAAAAATAAATCTCTCTAAATCGAAAATAATGTTTAGTAATATCTCTGCTGTGAACCAAAAATTAGTGAATCTGCATTTTGGATTTAAACACTGTAACTTATATTACTTACCTTAGGATTAAGTTAACGATGTCTTTACAATCTCTATATAAGGTCAACTATCCACCTTCTTCCCTTAAGAGGGACTTAGAAAAGTGGGACTCGCCGTTTCTATCCTGGATAGGACGTGTACATTGCATCAAAATGGTCACATTACCAAGATTTTTATATTTATTTAGAACTCTACCTATCTCAGTTTCTAAACAAGATATTGACTCTCTTCAAAAATCTATCTTCGGGTTTACATGGCGCTATAAACATCCACGTATATCAAGGTCTGTCATGTATCTACACAAAACGAATGGAGGAATCTCCGTACCTCATTTATTTAGATATTATCAGGCTGCTAGACTTTCTCAATTATCTAATGTCATGTCGAGTGCTCTAGCAACTCCCTGGACTAACCTTGAAGCTCATTTAATATCCCCCTTGAAGTGGCTAACGTTAATCTGGACCTCTGTACTTATCCAGACCTTAAAACATATAGGACTTGGATCCAACCTGCTCCGATGGATTGGTAGTTTGTACTCAAGGCCCTCTCCGGCTGTCAATATTAATGGAGTCCTCTCAGACTATTTCCCTATTCTGAATGGTACCCGTCAGGGCTGCCCCCTCTCCCCTCTTATTTTCATTCTCACACTGGAACATCTCCTTCGATGCATTAGTCAGAATGTGGATATTACAGGAGTTCAGGTCAGGGACCATACCAATAAAATTGCCGCCTATGCCAATGACCTCTTATTTTTTCTTTCACAACCGTTAATCGCTTCCCAATCTACTCGCTGAACTCTCCCGATATGCGACCATATCAAATTACAAGATCAATTTGCAGAAATCGGAAGCCCTCAACATTTCTTTGCCACAGACAACTCCTGCTTCATTAGCAGCTTCCTTCCCGTTCAAGTGGTCCACGTCTACCTTACCATATCTGGGAGTTCACCTCACCCCGTGTACGTCAGGACTCTACCAGGCCAACTTCCCTTGCCTACTGTCTACTGTTAAAAATACCTGGATAGATGGTCTATGGGTACCTTTACGTGCTTTGGTCACTGCTCAATACTAAATATGAAGGTTCTCCCTAGGATTCTTTGCCTAATACAGGCCCTGCCCATTTATAACCCTCGGTCCTTCTTCAGGGAACTTGCCTCCCTCTTCTCCAAATTTGTGTGGAATAATAAAACAGCCAGAATCTCAGTTGTTGCTCTATAGACCCAAACGACAGGTGGGAATTGGATTACCTGATATCTATGCATACTATAGGGCTACCCACCTCACTAGGCTAGTGGATTGGCATCGTAATGCTGATACCAAACTTTGGGTTATATTGGAATCACACTTCTGCTCCTCGCCTCTCCACATATTGCCCTGGCTTCCCAATTCTTCTTTGCCCTCTCCACCTCCATCCTACCGTTTCCACTACCTTGACAATAATCAGAAACTCTACTGGGTCCTAACTTCTACCCCGTCCTTCCCCGTTACGCCCGATATTGGGCCATCCTTCCTTCACACCGAGCCTCTCGGACCCTGTTTTTCAGAGATGGGCGTCTTTTGGACGATATCGGGCCATCCATTTTTTGACAGGGGAATCTTGGCCGACCTTGGAAGCTCTCGCTTCCACTTTGGGCCCTTTTCCTTTGGGATTCTGGAAGGCAAACCAACTCCATCATTTCCTTGTCTGATTTCCCTCCCCCCCCCCCCCCGCTGCCCTGTCACGTTCCGTCACCCCATTGGAAACCCTTTGCTCGGGAACGGGTCCGTGTGACATGCCCTTTCCGCTATCTATGCCATGTTGGGCTCCTCTTCGATGCAGCCGCCGCCTCCTTTTGTGGACAAGTGGGAGCGGGATTTGAATTTATCTCTTTCTGACTCCCAATTGACCAGGATTTATGATTTAACTCATGGATCGTCAATTTCTAGTCGTATTCCAAGAGGCCGGATATAAACTTTTATCTCGATGGTACTATGTTCCGTCTAGACTCCATGTTATGTTCCCCAATGTCTCTTCTCTTTGCTTGCGCTGCGGGTCTTCTGAAGGGACCCTTCTCCATACCTTCTGGGATTGTTCACTGTTGTCTCATTTCTGGCAGGAAGTCTGGAGAATAACCACCTCTTTCTCTGACCACACCATACTTTTTACTGCGGCCTTTTTTCTGCTTCATCTCAGCGACATTCCTTTTCCAATATACAAAAAGTCTATTCTTCGACACTTAGTTAACAGTGCTCGAGCTTGTATACCTGTTCTGTGGAAAAGTACGGTACCTCCATATCTCAGACTCTGGTTTAATAAAATAGAGGAAATTAAGCGCATGGAATACCTTACATCTCAGTTGACTAACAGACCTGGCAGCTTCTCCAAGACTTGGTCCCATTGGATTGTCTAACAGGACTCTCCAGAATACCATAATGGCCAGCTGAAATTTCAGACGTTTTTTAATTGTATTCTGGATCATGCACCTATGTGTCCCGTCCCCCCCCCATCTCCTCCATTCGCCCCCCCCCCCTTTCCTATCTCACCCCTGTCCTTACCCCTCCTCTGTCCCTAATGTCGCATATAGGATTTTGTAAATTGTTTGATGCAATATCTTGGGCCTATGTGCCCTTGTCCCTCTGCCCCCCCGGTTTTCTTTTTTTGTTCCCTTGCTTGATATTTTCCTTGTTTGAAAAAGCAAATAAAGAGAGAATTTACAAAAAAAAAAAATCTGGACCTCTACTCTGTATCCTGAAAATTTTAGAAATATGTCTCAATTTTCCTACTTTGACCTGGTGTTATGGAGTAGCGTCAGATTCCAGTTTGCTTTACAGAGTAGACCTTCACTACTAACACCTCTATTTTCTAATCCCAAATTTCCCCCAGCTTTAAACTCACACTCTTTTAGATGGTGGTTATACAATAAAATGTTGACCGTGAGAGACTTTATCCTTAATGGAATATTGACTCCTAATTATTTTAATATTACGTTTCACCCGTCATTTACTGCATTTTTCCGTGTACAACAGATTCTGCATTTTTTGAGAAAACTCCCCTCCGCTTCACCTAAGTTAGGCTTAGCACCTATGGAATCCCTATGTTTCTTTAGAGCTAACTTACCAGGATCATTATCTTTTATATATTCCAATTTAGATTGTCCGTCTACTAGAGGCAAATTGCCATTCGTGGTCAAATGGGAGGAAGATCTGGGGATACAACTTGATCGAGAGCATTGGGGTTTCATTTGCACTACTGCTAGCAAGGGGAGTTTACAAGTCACTCTAATGGAGACTTCTCTTAAGTTACTACATAGAATCTATATGGTACCGACCAGAATACACACTATGTATTCTGATATTCCTGATGCGTGCTTTAGGGGCTGTGTGGACCCTGGCACTCATTTGCGCATTTGGTGGACTTGGCAGAAAGTCAAATGCTTTTGGACGACGGTTATGACACTTACAGTGAAGGAAATAAGTATTTGATCCCTTACTGATTTTGTAAGTTTGCCCACTGTCAAAGTCATGAACAGTCTAGAATTTTTAGGCTAGGTTAATTTTACCAGTGAGAGATAGATTATATATAAAAAAGAAAATCACACAGTCAAAATTATATATATTTATTTGCATTGTGCACAGAGAAATAAGTATTTGATCCCCTACCAACCATTCAGAGTTCAGCCTCCTCCAGACCAGTTACACGCTCCAAATCAACTTGGTGCCTGCATTAAAGACAGCTGTCTTAAATGGTCACCTGTATAAAAGACTCCTGTCCACAGACTCAATTAATCAGTCTGACTCTAACCTCTACAACATGGGCAAGACCAAAGAGCTTTCTAAGGATGTCAGGGACAAGATCATAGACCTGCACAAGGCTGAAATGGGCTACAAAACCATAAGTAAGACGCTGGGTGAGAAGGAGACAACTGTTGGTGCAATAGTAAGAAAATGGAAGACCTACAAAATGACTGTCAATCGACATCGATCTGGGGCTCCATGCAAAATCTCACCTCGTGGGGTATCCTTGATCCTGAGGAAGGTGAGAGCTCAGCTGAAAACTACACGGGGGGAAATTGTTAATGATCTCAAGGCAGCTTGGAACACAGTCACCAAGAAAACCATTGGTAACACATTACGCCGTAATGGATTAAAATCCTGCAGTGCCCGCAAGGTCCCCCTGCTCAAGAAGGCACATGTACAGGCCTGTCTGAAGTTTGCAAATGAACATCTGGATTATTCTGAGAGTGATTGGGAGAAGGTGCTGTGGTCAGATGAGACTAAAATTGAGCTCTTTGGCATTAACTCAACTCGCCGTGTTTGGAGGAAGAGAAATACTGCCTATGACCCAAAGAACACCGTCCCCACTGTCAAGCATGGAGGTGGAAACATTATGTTTTGGGGGTGTTTCTCTGCTAAGGGCACAGGACTACTTCACCGCATCAATGGGAGAATGGATGGAGACATGTACCGTCAAATCCTGAGTGGCAACCTCCTTCCCTCCACCAGGACATTAAAAATGGCTCGTGGCTGGGTCTTCCAGCACGACAATAACACGAAACATACAGCCAAGGCAACAAAGGAGTGGCTCAAAAAGAAGCACATTAAGGTCATGGAGTGGCCTAGCCAGTCTCCAGACCTTAATCCCATCGGAAACTTATGGAGGGAGCTGAAGATCCGAGTTGCCAAGCAACAGCCTCGAAATCTTAATGATTTACAGATGATCTGCAAAGAGGAGTGGGCCAAAATTCCATCTAACATGTGTGCAAACCTCATCATCAACTACAAAAAACTTCTGACTGCTGTGCTTGCCAACAAGGGTTTTGCCACCAAGTATTAAGTCTTGTTTGCCAAAGGGATGAAATACTTATTTCTCTGTGTGCACAATGCAAATAAATATATATAATTTTGACTATGTGATTTTATTTTTTTTTATTTTATATAATCTATCTCTCACTGGTAAAATTAACCTAGCCTAAAAATTCTAGACTGTTCATGTCTTTGACAGTGGGCAAACTTACAAAATCAGCAAGGGATCAAATACTTATTTCCTTCACTGTACTAACGCAGTGATGGATACACACATAGATATAGCTCCTGAGGTCTGTTTATTAGGGGGTTAAACCAGACGGTCTTTCTTAACCTACCTTTAAATTGCTTCAACTCCTTATGATGTCAGCTCACATACATATTGCTCAAAACGGGAGACGGCCTTTACTTTCACTTACGTATAAATAAAATACTGGTATTCGAAAAACTCAGCGCTGTTAGACATGATACTGTAGCACAATTTGATAAGATTTGGTTTCCATGGATACGAACTTTGGCTGTCCCAAACCTTTCTTATTATTTAGCAATATAATGTGTTCCTTGTGTGATGGAGAAGTGCTTGGGTCCATATCCTTCTTCTTTTTTTTTTTTTTTGACTATTATTAAGTCTTTGTAATTTGGAATGCACCGAAGTCTCTATGTTCATCTATGTGATTCTATACATATGTTTATTCTCTGTATGCTTCTTATACCACAGACATCATGTTTATACTGTTTGCTTTTATATCGTTTTTTCAAATAATATACCCTGCTGGATATTGTTTGACTTCCTGCGTCTCACTTTACCATTTGCATATGTAAAATGCGTATTGTATATCCAACCTCTATTGTAATTTAATAAATCAATTTGAAACATAAAAAAGCACACCACATGCCATGTATAGAAGTTCAATTCAAAGGGAATGTATCGCCTATATATTTTTTTTACTTTTAAAACCAGATAGTGAAAAACATTGTGGGGATTTATCAAACATTCTATGCCAGTTTTCTGGAGCAGAAAGTCGCAAAAGGCCCAAAAATTGCAATTTGCGTTTAAAATTTTGGGCATTTTACACTACCCTCTGCACTTTTAGGGAAAGGGCCGTGGCTTAACTAAAGGGCGACAAATTTGTTATAAATTATGCCAGAAAACTGACGTGAATTATAGCGGAAAGCTATGCCAGCTCCTTGCTGGTGTACATTTTACTCTGTGGGGCGTAGCAAGGTAGAGACAGGCTATTCCTTATAACATTCGAACAATAATAAACAAAACTGATACTCACCGCTCTGCTTCTCCCATCTGGGTTCCCTCAGGCGTCCTTCGTATGCTGTGGATCATACAAGGTATTGATGCTTCTGGGCGTCAGGCCCTTGTATGAGCTGCGGCATGCTGAGTGAGTCAGAGGGGAGAAGCGAAGAGATAAGGTGAGTTTCCTTCTTTTTTTTTTTATGCCCAATGGGGGAGGGATGGATGGCCACACAACCACGGTTATTACGCCATAGTTGTGACATCCAACCAGCCCGAAATGTGCAATACATCTATTAAGACACGTTTGCCCTATTAATAAATATGTTGCATCTTACTCTAACAAACTGTTTAGTAAGACTGGCATGTGAAACCTTTTTAATCTCATGCATTGTTTTTCTAATCTATTTTTATTTTGTGATTGATGATTATTATTTTGTTTCTATACACTATTATGGGGCAGCGATCTTGCCTGAGCAGCTCCTCTGCTCTGTTAACAGCATTCAGAGATATGCTTTACCTGTGCAGAGGTCCGAGTGCAGGGAGGAGAGGAGCTGTGTCTAAGGGTATGTTCGCACACAGTGATCAAAAACATCTGAAAATACGGAGCTGTTTTCAGGTGAAAACGGCTCTTGATTTTCAGACGTTTTTGAAGCAACTCGCGTTGAAAGACTCCTCCAAAAACGTCCCAAGAAGTGTCCTGCACTTCTTTTGACGAGCCGTCATTTTATGCGCCGTATTTTGACAGTGACGCGTAAAATAAAGGCTCGTGGGAACAAAACATCGTAAATCCCATTGCAAGCAATGGGCAGATGTTTGTAGGCGTAATGGAGCAGTTTACATACCCTAACACCTAGGGAATGAACACTTCAATGTGTCTGACGCCTGCCTATTTAGCCTTTAGTTCATAAAGATGTGTCCTTCCTTACCTTTCCGTTTATATCTACATATCCTATGATGTGTGGTGCGAAGTGACAAGCTTTGAAAAAAACAACGTCATTTTGTAATGCTCTGTCACAATGTTTTTGCTATGTCTGGCCACCCAGTGGTTGTGGAGTGGGTTGCAGCCTTTCAAGGGTTTTGTAGCATGTCATGATATTGTATTGAATTGCTTTCATGAGAAATTGGGAGTCCTAATCCGAGGTAAGGGTGGACACATCTGTATAAGCTTAAATGAATGACAGATCACTATCCTAGTTGTCATATGGACAACTGTGCTCCTACATGCCTCAAATACTTTCTCACACACTCAACGCCTTCATCCTGCAGTGTGTCTGTTTTTGATATGGGTTGCTCTTGCCTATAGTATAATTAATCCAGGTTACATACCTTTCAGGGATTGTTGGGCATCAGACCTGGATGCAGGGTTGCCAACCTCCCCTTCGGTAATTTCTGGACACTGCGCTAAAAATCATGGACAGACCAAAATTTATACGGACACATTACAAAGTCAAGAGCTAGTGATAAACCTGATGTACCCCTATCATCCCTGTATGTAGCCCCCTTTCATCCCTGTAAATTACCCTGTTAACCCTCTATACAGGACTGATGAGGGGTTCTATACAGGACTGATGAGGGGTTCTATACAGGACTGATGAGGGGTTCTATACAGGACTGATGAGGGGTTCTATACAGGACTGATGAGGGGTTCTATACAGGACTGATGAGGGGTTCTATACAGGGATGATGGGGGTTATATACAGGGATGATGGCTGGCTGGTATATACAGGAATCATAGGTGTTGTATACAGGGATGATGGGAGTTATATACAGGGATAATGGGGTTATATACAGGGACCCCCATTATCCCCGTATATTACCCCCTTCAACCCTGTATATAACCCCCATAATCCGTGTCTAACACCCACTCGTCAGGACCAGGTGACACTGATCCCGGCACCGATTCAGTGACTGTCTGTCTCTGACTGAGGTCACCGAAGTCATACACTCCTCCCCTGCTCCAAGTTCAATCGGGCTGCCGCGGGCCCACTTCCCTTATTGTTTGCACTGTGTCTGCTCATGTAAATATTGGCGCATGCACAGTGCAAATTATCAGAGGGACCAGAAGAAATCTCAGACAGTGCTTTTTTTTTTATGCCGGACGCTACGGACGGCAGAAAAAAACACCGGGTTTTTGCGGACTGTCCGTAAATTTACGGATGGTTTGCAACAATGCCTGAATGTACAGCTAGAATAGCACGTCATACGCCGTACATTTGGCCTTAGGGCCTGTTCACACTGAGTTTTTGGGCGCGTTTTTTAAGTGAAAACCGCGCCAAAAAACGGCTGAAAAAAAGTCTACGGTATTTATCCCGTCAAAACGACGGAACCCTTGCACAACGGAGACAAACTGAAATCATTGGTACCGGATCAGTCACCATTGAAATCAATGGTGATGGAAACGGAAACCTTTGGTTTCAGTTTGTGTCAGTCAGGGCTCCGTTCCAACGGAAAGCTCCAACCGAACGTCTGAACGGAGCCCTGAAGCAGATGTGAACGAAACCTTAGGGTATGTTCATACAGGCTATTTTCAGCCGTTTTTCAGGCCTTAAACGTCCCGAAAAACGGCTGAAAAATCTAAAGTGGAATGACTACAAACATCTGCCCATTGATTTCAAAGGGAAATATGGCGTTCTGATCCGACAGGGCGTTATTTTACCCCTCATTTTCAAATAACGGTGCGTAAAAAGACGTCCCGTAAAAAGAAGTGCATGTCACTTCTTGAGCCGTTTTTTGCAGCCAGTTTTCATTTACTCAATAGAAAAACAGCTCCAAAAACGGCTGAAAATCAGGAGCTGTTTTCCCTTGAAAACAGCTCCATATTTTCAGCCTTTTTTTGTTAAGCGTGTGAATATACCCTTACTTGTAATGTGGTGTTTTACACCTACAATGGATTTATTCATCATTCTTCCAATGAGCACTAGTACAACCGCTTTTAATTCAATTTGATAATTTTTATTTCTATTTTCATAACTGTGTTCTTAGTTTTTGCTGTAAACTGATGAAAATACTGTGTTTCTTTCTAGATATCCAAAGCTGCTGCAGATTTGATGGCCTATTGTGATGCTCACGTAAGAGAAGATCCGCTTATTCTTCCAGTGCCTGCCTCAGAAAATCCATTTAGGGAGAAGAAATTCTTTTGCAATATTCTTTAACGTTCTTTTGTTTGTTCTTAAATTGACATTATGCATGATGTTAACATAATGGGACTTAATTTTTAAATTATAGCATACTTAAACTATAGAGATAGTACAAAAAAAATCAAAGCAAAAATGAGAGATTATTATTGGTGATTTATTAAGTTACATCTATGAAGTATTGTATTAGAAGTCTTATAGTGGGGCCATAAAGCACTACAGATGACACAATGCAGTAACTATAATGTTCTTTTAAAGTACTAAACTGAGCGTTAGTAAGCCATTCTGGATTTTAAACCGTATTAAATCTCCAGCCAAAATCAAAAACTTTTTTCTTTTGGGTGTAGTTTGGTGAGTATAATTAAATATCCAAAATTTCTTACCTATTCTTTGTGTCCTTGTTTTGAGTGAATTCTAATTTTGTTGCACCCGTATGTTTTTTGAGATTAGTTTGTTCAACGAGCTGCATACAATTATGCTCCTAAAAAACAAAAAATTATAACAAACAGGCTGTAGTTAGGAAAACTTAGGCAAGTGTGTGATTTGTAACTTTTAAAGCATTATACCCAACTTGAACATTAGAGGGTAACTAAACGTTCAACAAACTTCATAGTAACATGTCAGAAGTTTTGATTAGTGGCGGCCCGAACACGGAGACCCCCACCAATCGCTAAAACTAAGCGGCAGAAGCACTCGTGTGAATGCTGAGCCGCTTTTGTTTTTGTTCGGCTTTTTCCGGAAAGCTGATGTAGCAGTGTACGAGCCCATAGACTTTCTAGAGAGTCCGTACACTGCTACATCGATTTCCGGAAATAGCCAAACAAAAACTAAGCGGCTCAGCATTCACACGAGTACTTCTGCCGCTTAGTTTTAGCGATTGGTGGGGGTCTCGGTGCTCAGTCCCCCACCAATCAAAACTTCTGACATGTCTCTATGACATGTCAGAAGTTTGTTGAACGTTTAGTTACCCTTTAATGACATATCCATGGGATAGGCCATAAATGTCTGACACATGTTCGTCCCAGCTCTGGCTGGCTGCCGTATCCAGCTGTAGAACGAATGAAGAGATGACCTCGCATGTGCACGACTTTCTACATTCCTTCCTATGGGGGGGGTCAGACGATCCCTGTTCTGGAGATAGGTGAGGGTCCTAGAGCTGGGACTCTCATCTATCAGACATTTATCTCGTATCCCATGGATTTGCCATAAATGTTTCATTTGGCAATAATTCTTTAAAATGGTAATATATTATATTTATTATATAGATCATAAAAAAAATTAACAATGGTCACCGTTTACATGCTGTTAAAAAAAATACAAAAATTTAGTAAACGTGTTAGGATATTTACTTACATAGTATTGTGCCACCTAGTGTTCAAAGTGTATAGCAATGCGCATGTCCACCTAATGAGCGGAGTGAGGATGCCACGCAGTATATATCGTCGCTACTCCAGATCCCATGTTACCTATCTGCAGAGGAAATACAAACTTTACAGGTACAATATTGTCAGGGAAGGAGACGTTTGTCCCCAGGAGCACAAGTTACAAGCATCACCAAGGGGGACATAGGGAAGCAAAAACAGGTATTTTTATATGCTAGGAACACTGCAAGTTACTTTAAAACAGCCATAAACAGCATTTATGGACTTTTGGTTTAAAAATAATTTATGGGACACCTCCTTTAAGGAATTTCAATATTAGTTTCCGTAATATAAAGTGTACGTG
The DNA here is from genome assembly GCF_050947455.1 of Rhinoderma darwinii. Lineage (NCBI taxonomy): Eukaryota > Metazoa > Chordata > Amphibia > Anura > Rhinodermatidae > Rhinoderma > Rhinoderma darwinii. Next base: position 266,201,035 of record NC_134690.1, read on the forward strand.
TAAACAAAGTAATTGTTTCCTATATTTTAAATATAAATAGGGAGGGGAAAAGTTTGCTATTTTGGGAATGTGAGTGTTGCCTGGTCAAAATGTAAAATGCCTGCAAAGGTATACCAGTGATACAATAAAGGTATCGGAATTGTGCATCTTGTGTGGAGTTACCTTTTAAAGAACATCAACCTGCTCTATGACGTGATGGATTTAACCTCTGTCAGATTAGGCATTGAAAGCTATGTACACCTTTGAATTATTACAAAAATAAAAATAAATATACAGTATCAGTGTGTTTGGTGCAACTTTGTAATTACTTTTTATTATTTTTAACTTTTTTAGATTCAGCTGCCTTGTATCCTGGATACACTGCAGCCGTATCTTGCGCTGAGACCTGAATCCGTCAGGTCAGCGGGTCCTGCGTGTTTGTGACACGCAGGATCCACCTGTTATCAATCAAATCTAAGTTATGACCTGAGATGTGATCGATTAACACTTGATCGCCCGCTGTCACTGAACCAGTCAGTCCCGCTGACCTGACGGATACAGGTTTCAGCGCACGATACAGCTGCTGTGTATCCAGGATACAAAGCAGCTGTATCTCAAAATGTAAACATTTTTAAATAAAATTAATTACAAAGTTGCACCATACACATATAGACTGTTTTTATTTTTTCAAAGGTGTACTTAGCCTTTAAGCTACTGATAAAATTTGTATACAGGAGTCTGTACACTGAGAGATCAGGTTACAGCTAATGACAATAGATGTGTATGGAGGGGGAGGACAACGAAACTGCTGGAGAGAGACTTTAACGCAGAGACACATAGACACTGCTTGTAAAGTGTGTAGGAGACGACATAGCAGCTAGTTTTCATCCACTCTGGAGCTAATCTCAAGGAAAACTGACAACTAGAAATTGAATTTTTCAGCAGTTTTTTTCTAATTCTGAGTACAAGTAATATAATAGTCAGATATAGTGTTATTCCTCATGTACACACACCTGACCGCTTATTCTGAAAAGTTTTAGGTTTGGTTTACGTCTTTTAACACTTAACCCCTTCAGGACACAGCCTGTATTGGCCTTAAAGAGGCTCTGTCACCACATTATAAGTGCCCTATCTCCTACATAAGGAGATGGGCGCTGTAATGTAGGTGACAGTAATGCTTTTTATTTAAAAAAACGATCTTTTTTCACAACGTTAGGAGCGATTTTGGTTTATGTTAATGAGTTTCTTAATGCCCAAGTGGGCGTATTTTTACTTTCGACCAAGTGGGCGTTGTACAGAGGAGTGTATGACGCTGACCAATCGGCATCATGCACTCCTCTCCATTCATTTACACTGCACTAGCGATATAGTTATATCACTATGTGCAGCCACATACACAAACCCTAACATTACTACAGTGTCCTGATAATGAATACACATGACCATCCAGCCTGGACGTCATGTGTACTCAGAATCCTGACACTTCTGACTCTCTTTTTTTTGTGAGATTCCGGCAAGTGAAACCAAATCTCGCGAGATTACGGAGCTAAACGAGATTTGGTTTCACTTGCCGGAATCTCACAAAAAAGAGTCAGAAGTGTCAGGATTCTGAGTACACATGACGTCCAGGCTGGATGGTCATGTGTATTCATTATCAGGACACTGTAGTAATGTTAGGGCTTGTGTATGTAGCTGCACATAGTGATATAACTAGATCGCTAGTGCAGTGTAAATGAATGGAGAGGAGTGCATGATGCCGATTGGTCAGCGTCATGCACTCCTCTGTACAACGCCCACTTGGTCGAAAGTAAAAGTACGCCCACTTGGGCATTAAGAAAGCATAAAACAGCATAAAACAAAATCACTCCTAACGTTGTGAATAAAGATTGTTTTTTTAAATAAAAAGCATTACTGTCGCCTACATTACAGCGCCGATCTCCTTATGTAGAAGATAGGGCACTTATGTGGTGACAGAGTCTCTTTAAGGACGAAGCCGATTCTTTTCAAATCTGACGTGTTACTTTATGTGGTAAAAACTTGAGAAAACTCTTACTTATCCAAGTCATTCTGAGATTGTTTTCTCATGACATATTGTACTTTATATTAGTGGAAAAATTTGGTCAATAAATTCTGTATTTATTTGTGAAAAACACAAAAATGTTGAAAATTTGCTAAAAATTATGATTTGTCTAAATTTAAATGTATCTTCTTGTAAAACAGATAGTAATATCACACAAAATAGTTACTGTTTCACATATCCCAGATGTCTACTTTCAGTTCTGAAGTGGCTTTGAGAGGGTCCATAGAATACAAACCCCCATAAATCACCCCATTTAAAAACTGAACCCCTCCAAAATATTCAGAAGAAAGTTTCTTAACCCTTTAGGCACTTCACAAAAATGAAAGCAAAGTAGGGGTGAAATGTACAAATTTCATTTTTATTTATTTATTTTATTTTTTGCAGAAATTCTTATTTAATTTTTTTTTTCTGTAATACAAGTTTTTCCAGAGAAAAGCAAATTATTTATTGCCCAGCTTTTGAAATCCTAGTTTGCTAATTTAGTGAAGCACAGGCCGCAGAAGCAAAGGAGCACCTAGAGGATTTTGGGACCTTCTTTTTATTAGAATATATTTTTGGCACCATGTCCGGTTTGAAGAGGTCTTGTGGGGCCAAAACAGTGGAAACACCTCCAAAAAGACATTTTGACCCCACAGGTTGTTTTTTTTTTTTTTGCTGAATTTAGTGGAATGAGGCAGTGAAAATGAAAATCTAATTTTTTTTTTCCCAATAAAACATAGAAACTTTCAATTTTTACAAGGCATAAAGGACAAAAATCAGCCAAGATTTGAAAAGAAATTTCTCTCAATTACATCAATACCCCATGGCTGTTTGGACACATGGCAGAGCTCAGAAGGAAAGGAGCATCATTTGGCTTTTGGAGCTAAAATTTAGCTGGAATGGTTTGCGGCGTCATGTCACAATTGCAAAGCCCCTGCGGGACCAAATCAGTGGAAATCCCCCAAAAGTGGCCCCTGGAGGAATTTATCTAGGTATGGGGAGCATTTTGACCCTACAGTTGTTTTGCTGAATTTAGTGGAATTAAGCCATGAAATTGAAAAGCTAAATTTTTTTCCCGATTTTAAAACTTGGACATTTTCAATTTTTACAAGGAATAAAGGAGAAAAAGCACCCCAACATTTGAAAAGCAATTTCTTCCGATTACGGCAATACCCCATAAGTGTTCATAAACTGCCGTTTGGACGCACGACAGGGCTCCAAAGGGAAGGAGCACCATTTGGAGCTCAAATTTAGCTAGAATGATTTTTGGGTGCCATGTCACACTTGCAAAGCCCCTGCGGTGCCAAAACAGTAGGAGCCCCCCAAAAGTTACCCCATTAGGAAAACTACACACCTTAAGAAATCTATCCAGGGGTATAGTGAGCATTTAGACTTCACTGGTCTTTTGCAGAATTTATTGGAATTACGCCGTAAAAATTAATATCAACATTTTTTCCACTAAAAAGTAATTTTTTGTTTTTTCATTTTCACGAGGGATAAAGGAGAAAAAGCCACCCAACATTTGTAAAGCAATTTCTCCAGAGTACGGCAATACCTCACATGTAATCATAAATTGCTGTTTGTACACGCGGCAGGGCACAGAATGGGAGGAGCGCCATTTGGATTTGGGAGCGCAGATCTAGCTGAATTGGTTTCTGGAAGCCATGTCGCATTTGCAGAGCTTCCTGAAGTACCAATAAAGTAGAAATTCCCCAGATTTGACCCCATTTTCGAGACTTTACCCCTCAAGGAATTAAATTAGGGGTATAGTGAGCGTTTTGACCCCACAGGTGTGTTTATAGATATTGTTATAATTGGGCCATGAAAAATTTAAATCCACATTTTTTTCTAATAAGATGTAGTTTTAGCTCAACATTATTCATTTTTACAAGGACTACAGGAGAAAAGGCACCCCAAAATTTGTTACGCAATTAGGAGGCAATACCCCATATGTGGTCGTAAACTGCTATTTGGACACACAGCAAGGCTCTAAAGGGAAGGAGCGCAATTTTGGTTTTTGAGTGGAGATTTGACAAAATTCATTTTCCGACACCATGTTGCATTGCGCTGAGGTACCAGTACGTTGGAGAGTCACGAAAAATTTCCCCACTTTGGAAACACTATATCCCTGAAGAAATGCAAGTGTTTGGCAGAAATGAGTGCACAGTGGATGTTGCAGATTGAAAATTGCAATTTTTCCACTGATATGCCATTTCAGTGACCAATATGTTGTGCCCAGCTGGTGCCATTTGAGAGACACACCCCATAAATTGTTAAGCAGGTTCTCCAGAATACTGTAATACCCTATATGTGGTCATAAACTGCTCTTTGAAGGACTGCCATTTGGCTTTTGGAGCACAGATTTGCTTGGTAGTAGTTTTGTTTGGGGATTTACTGTTCGCCCAGCTTACATGTGCCCCCACATTATAAGCTGAAATGAGTACATCAGGGCATAATAGGATGATGTAATAATGGGTTAATAATCCATGGATTGGTGTGGTAGGCTTTGAACCAATCCTTTATGCACAGGCCAGGTTTTTTGGGTATTGTACAAAATATCTGCGCTCCAGTATTGCCTAATCTTTGACTTCTTCACTGGCCCTATAAGCAACACAAGGCCCTAAAGTGTCCTCATCTCTTCTGCATCTACAGGGTACACCTGTGAGGTCTAGCAAATGATGATGTGGGTTTTTTAGTGAAAAACTACTGGACTAAAAAATTTGTCTGGCCCATCATTTTGCATCATTGCGTTCTGAGTCATAAAGTGTTATTTTTCAGTTGATGGAGCTGTGTGAGGGCTTGGGTTTTGTGGAACGAGCTTTAATTTTTATTTGTTAAATTCTGGGGTACATGTGATTTTTTTTTTTTTTAGCACTATTCCATTTGTTTGGGAGATGGGGAAACCAAAAAACAGCAATTGTAGCACTTTTTTTTTTTTCTACTTTTTTTACAGTGTTCACCGTGCAGTATAAACAACATGTTAACTTTATTCTGTGTGTCGATACGATTACAGCTATACCAAATTTATATAGGTTTTTTTTTTACGTTTTACTACTTTCCCACAATAAAAATACTCTTCTAAAAAAGTCATGTTTTAGTGTCGCCATTTTCTAACAGCCATAACTTTTTCAGTTGATATCGCTGTGGGAGGCCTTGTTTTTTGCGTAACTAACTGTAGGTTTTGTGGGTACCATTTTGGGGTACTTGCGATATTTTGATCACTTTTTTTATTACATTTTTTCTGAGATAAGATGACCAAATAAAGAAATTCTATCATGTTATTTTATTTAAAAAATAACGTCTGAAAACACTACGTGTGCACAAACCCTCAAGGTAACATGTTATTTATGCTGCATAGTAAACGGCGTAAATTTATAATGTGAAAATCAATGCTGGAATAGCTGCTTATTTTCAATTCTCCCCTAAAATAAAGTTCATTAAAGTTAATCGATATATTATATGCATCCAAAAATGGTGCAATTGAAAAATACAACTCGTTCCGCAAAAAACAAGCCCTTATACTAGTATGTGGACAGAATTAAAAAAAAGTTACGACTCTTGGAATGCGACCATGAGAAAACAAAAAATAATCCTTGGTTATTAACGTGCAAAATGGCCTTGTCATTAATGGGTTAAAGGTGCTTTCCCATAGTCAGTGTTGATCACCTATCCATGGCTTACCGTGCCATTCCTGGGAAGCCTCATAGGAATAGAGCGGTAGTGCGCATGCTCGAACACCGTTCCATTAATTTAGATGGGGATGCCGAAAATGGCGCTCGGCAGCCCCATAGAATTAAAGGGAGCGGTGGTCGAGTATCTGCACTACTGCTAAATTCCTATAAAGCTTCCAGGAACAGCAAAGTAAACCCGTTCTCGTGATCGGTGGGGGTCTCGGCAGCCTGACCCCCACCAATCAGATATTACCTATTCTAAACTAGTGTGCGTGTGTGTGTATGTGTGTATATATATATATATATATATATATATAATGTGTATGTATGTATTTTTTAACACTTTTGCAAATAAACTGACAGGCGATCTATTAGGCTGTGTCAAGATGTATAAGTTGTGTGAAAGTAACACCTGCTAAATGTTTGTAGGGTGCACAATGAAAAAGATAGCTATTTGGAACCCCTGGTTGCCTAACAAACATGGGCAGTAATGGAAAAAATGTATGGGATCTAATTAAGCGACTATTAAAGGGACTATCCACAGGATTGGTGATAAATGTTAGATCACTATGGACCCCACTGCTGGAACCTGACAATCACTAGTAAGGGAGTGCCGAGGCCTCTGTTCTACCTCACCTGCATGAGCATGGTGGTGAGGAATTTGTACGTCACTTCATACAAACGATGGGATTTCCAAAAACAGCTTAATGCTATTTTGATTTAGTTTCTCCAAATTCAATTTTACCAACAAAGCAAAATACCCCAAAATGTCCACTATACACCTGTTACAGCTGCGGCCGCGTACCGCTGCCGCTCACCTCCGTCAGAGGTCCGCGACTGCAGACCCCTGGCCACGTGCCAGCGTCTCCCTCCTAGGAGACGACGGCTCATGCGGCCGTACGGCCCTGGACTGTCTGTTAGGGTGTGCACCTGGTCTTAAAGGGCCAGCGCGTGCTTACTAAAAATTCCCTATCCAAACCCAGATCGGCCTGGACTATAAAAAGGGCTCTGCCCTTTCATGCTTTGCCTGAGCGTTGTTGTCTACCCATGTTTGTATTGCAACTGGTCCCTTAGTTATATCCTGCTCCCAGTGTTCCCGTATCCCGTTGCTCTATTTTCTGCTGTACCTAAGCCTTTAGTTTGAGTCGTGTGTGTCATCTGCCACGTCAAGTTCTACCCGTGCCTTAGCCTCTGCTACTGTCTGGACTCTTACAGGTACTATCGTGCTAAGGACTTTAGCATAGACTGTCGTTTGACCAGCTGCCACTCTGCTATGGCGGAGCGGCCTAGTGGGTCCACATACCACTAGATCGTGACAGTACACTCAGGCGATGGAACGCGCTGGCCAACCTAAGACGGCATTTCAGGTGATGCAAATGTATATGCGAGACCGGCGTGCACGTCGGGATCAACTCGTGGCAGAAAATTCTATCACCTGGATCATCATCCTGCTCCTCCTCTAGATGCTGCTGCCGTTCCACTGCCCGTTACCCCTCCTTCCTGTTCCGGATCCACAGTTTCGCTACCTCTACCACTTCGCTAAGATAGTGATACTAGAGCCTGTAGAAGTTTCATTAACCAATGTACCATCCATTTTAGACTGCGTGCTCATCTCTTCCCCCCTGATGAGGCCAAAGTAGCATTCACCATTTCTCTTCTTGCTGGCAAGGCCCCGGCTTAGGCGAAAGCTATCTTGGAACGGGAGGGCCTGGAATTCTCTGAACTAGCCTTATTCTAAGTCTAGAGACTTTTCGCACAGTGTTCGAGGAGCCAGTCGAAAATCCTCTGCAGCTGCCACTCAAGCAAGGGGAGTCGACGGTAGGAGAATATGCCATCTCCTTTCATACGCTGGCGGCAGAACTGGCGTGCAACAATGAGGCCTTGGTGGCAACCTTTTGGCAAGGACTGTCCACGCGCATCAATGACGAGCTGGCAGCTCGCGATCTTCCTTCTACTCTGGATGCTCTTAGGCCTCATTTACACGAGCGTGTGCATTTAGCGCGCGCAAAAAATGCAGCATTTTGCGTGCGCAAAAGGCACTTGACAGCTCCGTGTGTCATCCGTGTATGATGCGCGGCTGCGTGATTTTCGCGCAGCCTCCATCATAGAGATGAGGCTAGTCGACGTCAGTCACTGTCCATGGTGCTGAAAGAGTTAACTGATCGGCAGTAACTTTCAGCACCCTCGACAGTGAATTCCGATCACCATATCGAGTAGCCTGTTTAAAAAAAAAAGAGGTTCGTACTTACCGAGAACTTCCCGGCCGTTGCATTGGTGACGCGTCCTTTGGTGACGCGCTTCTCTTGACATCTGACCCCACCTCCCTGGATGACGCGGCAGTCCATGTGACCGCTGCAGCCTGTGCTTGGCTTGTGATTGGCTGCAGCTGTCACTTGGACTGAATTGTTATCCCGGGAGGTCAGACTGGAGGAAGAAGCCGGGAGTTATCGGTAAGTCAGAACTTTTTTTTTTTTTTTTACACGCACACGTATATTGGAATCGGAAGTCACTGTCCAGGGTGCTGAACCAGTTTAAACTCTTTCAGCACCCTGCACAGTGACTGTCTGCTGCCGGGTTCGGTCAAAACGAGTTCGGCCGAACCCGGTAAAGTTCGGTTCGCTCATGTCTAAGACACTCCGTTCGGATGTTTGTAAACAGAAAAGTACGTGGTGCTTTTCTGTTTACATTCAGTTTGACAGCTCTTGCGCGAATCACGCAGTTCGCACGGAAGTGCTTCCATGCGACCTTCGTGGTTTTCACGCACCCATTGACTTCAATGGGTGCGTGATGCGCGAAAAATGCACGATTATAGAACATGTCGTGAGTTTTACGCAACGCACTCGCGCTGCGCAAAATTCACTTATCGTCTGCACTGCCCCATAGAGTAATATAGGTGCGTACGACACGCGTGAAAAGCACGCGCGTCGCACGCGCGTATATTACGCTCGTGTAAATGAGGCCTTATCCTGTTAGCAACCCGAGTCGACATGAGGATTCAGGAATGTGCTCAGGATGTTCGGCGGGAGAGACGTCTCTACAGACTGGCACCCTCGTTCCAGAGATCGTTATTGCCTTCCTCAATCATTCCGCTAGAAGAACCAATGCAGGTGGACTGAATCAAATTGTCCGAGCAGGAGAAAGGCCATTTTGTTTGCCAGTATCCCCAAAAGCCGGGAAACTCGAGCACCTAGGGTTAGTTGGAGAGACCGCTCTAGGTGGAACGACGCCAAACATCAAATCCTCTCCAAAAATTAGCTATTCTGCTAACCATTGTCTCTGGAGATATATCACACTCCTCCTTTGCTTATCTGGATTCCGGAGCAGCTGCAAATTTTATCCAGCAGGATCTAGTGAATCGCCTGCATCTACCCACGGTTCCCCTGGAGTGATCTCTGGCTATTGCCTCTGTTAAAGAACTACCACTGCCTGATCCTATTGTTTCCATCACTGAACCACTGACACTACAAATCAGAGTTCTGCACTCAAAACAGATTGCCTTCCTTGTCTTCAACCCTATTCTGCTGGGCCTGCCTTGGCTCCGTCTACATTCTCTGGTTCTCGAATGGAGTTCCGGAGAAGTCCTTCAATGGGGTGCAAGTGCCTTCATCGCTGCCTGCCACAGGTTCGTCCCGTTTTGCCTCTACTGCCTCAGTCACTCTCCGATTTACCCTCACATTATGCCAGTTTTGCGGACGTCTTCAGCAAGAAGGAGATAGAGAATCTGCCTCCCCATCGCATCTACAATTGCCCTGTTAAATTACTTCCTGACGCCTCCCCACCTCTTCCTGGGCTATATCGTATCTGACCGTGGACTCAAGATGGATCCAGAGAAGGTGAAATCCATCTTAGAGTGGCCATGTCCACAGGGTCTTCGGTCCAAACAATGATTTCTGGTATTCACAAACTTCTATCGGCAATTTATCCCAAGCTTCTCGTCTCTGACTGCTCCAATCCCTACCCACACCTGCAGAGTGCAACTATTCCATCGGGGATCGGGAGTTGTCAGGGCTACATTTTGTCAGTCAGGGCTCCGTTCTGACGGAAAGCTCAGACGGAACGTCGGATTGGAGCCATGATGCAGATGTGAACGAAGCCTAAAAGGGAAGAATCTTTGACAGGATATAATAACTTTACAAGGGAGTATAGATCTGCAAATGATTTGCCCAAATTGATCTCTATACAGCATAGTGGTCAAATTATTACAAATATAAAGTCCACAAGGAAACTTGGTTTTGGATAATAACCAAGTTTTGCAGTGAATTTTTTTTATTAGTTATTTGCTACCTAAATGCAAAGTTAAACAACTTTCTAAATAGTCTTCATTAAAAATGTCTTATAATTTTTCTGCTGTAGAGTCTGTGCAGCTCCTGATAACTGTCTCTGCTGCTGCCTCTAACGCAGATACTTTAGCCTCACATCCAGAATGTATTACTGGGAGGAACACGTTCACCGAAGAAAAGTATGAAACCAGGGTAGCTTGCAAACTGAATATCAGGGGGTCTGTAAATGAATGAAGCCTGAAACTGTGCAACTTTTTTTTTTTTTTTAATCCAAGTAACCACTTCCATATTTAACATTTTCCATAGCCTTTAAATCTTTTTTCTGGATTTTTTATGAAAAATCTTTATTCATCAAGAATCTCATTAAAGCGTTTTCTTGATAAAATTAACCTGCATTTTTAACTACTCAACGAAAGAACTGGAAGTAGTTTTGCCACCATATATGTACCAGGCAATTAATATTAATTGCTAAAAATGGAAAAGACAAAGGGGATTTCCCATCTTGGACATTAACCCCTTCAGGACCCAGCCTGTTTTGGCCTTCAGGGCCCAGACGATTTTTTCAAATCTGACATGTGTTACTTTATGTGGTAATAACGTTGGAATGCTTTTACCTATCCAAGCGATTCTGAGATTGTTTTCTCGTGACATGTTGTACTTTATGTTAGTGAAAAAATGTTGTCGATAATTTTGGTATTTATTTCTGAAAAACAGCACAATTTAGAAAAAATTTGCAAAAATTTGCATTATTCTAAATTTAAAAGTATCTGCTTGTAAAACAGATAGTAATACCACACAAAATAGTTACTAGTTAACATTTCCCATATGTCTACTTTATGTTTGCATCGTTTTTTGAACATTCTTTTATTTTTCTAGGATGTTACAAGGCTTAGAACTTTAGCAGCAATTTCTCATATTTTCAAGAAAATTTCAAAAGGCCATTTTTTCAGGGACCAGTTCAGTTCTGAGGTGGCTTTGAGGGCCTTATATATTAGAAAATCCCCAGAAATCACCCCATTTTGAAAACTGCACCCCTCAAGGTATTCGAATCAGCATTCACAAAGTGTTTTAACCCTTTAGGCGTTTCACAGGAATTAAAGCAAAGTAGAGGTGAAATGTACAAATTTTATTTTTTTTGCCGAAATTCATTTCTAATACATTTTTTTTTGTAACACAGAAGGTTTTACCAGAGAAATGCAACTCAATATTTATTCCCCGGATTCTGCAGTTTTTAGAAATATCCCACATGTGGCCCTAGTGCGATAATGGCCTGAAGCACCGGCCTCAGAAGCAAAGGCGCACCCAGTGGATTTTGGGCCTCCTTTTTTTTAGAATATATTTTAGGCACCTTGTCAGGTTGGAAGAGGTCATGTGGTGCCAAAACAGTGGAAACACCCCAAAAGTGACCCCATTTTGGAAACTACACCCCTCAAGGAATTTACAGTTAGCATTTTGACCACACAGGTTTTTTGCTAAATTTATTAGAATTAGTCTGTAAACATGAAAATCTACTTTTTTTGTGAAAAAACAGAAATTTTTAATATTTACAAGAAATAATAAAGAAAATGAACCCCAACATATGTAAAGCAATGTCTCCCCATTACGGAAATATCCCATATGTGGTAATAAACTGCTGATTGGACCCACAGCAAGGCTCAGAAGGGAAGAAGCACCATTTGGATTTTGGAGCACGGATTTTGCTGGATTGGTTTTCGGTGCCATGTCGCGTTTGCAAAGCCCTGGAGAGACCAAAACAGGGGGAAACCTCCAAAAGTGACCCCATTTTGGAAACTACACCTATCAAGGAATTTATCTAGGGGTATAGTTATCATTTTGACCACACAGGTTTTTCGCTAAATATATTGGAATTAGTCTGTAAAAATGAAAATCTACTTTTTTTCTGAAAAAACATAGAAATTTTTAATATTTACGAGGAATAATGAAGAAAAGCACCCTAACATTTGTAAAGCAATGTCTCCTGATTACAGCAATACCCCATATGTGGTAATAAACTGCTGATTGGACCCACAGCAGGGCTCAGAAGGGAAGGAGGCCATTTGGATTTTGGAGCACGGATTTTGCTGGATTGGTTTTTGGTGCCGTGTCGCGATTGCAACGCCCTGGAGAGACCAAAACAGGGGAACCCCCCCCCCCAAAACTGACCCCATTTTGGAAACTACACCTCTCAAGGAATTTATCTAGGGGTATAGTTAGCATTTTGACCACACAGGTTTTTTGCAGAATTTAGTGGAATTAGGCAGTGAAAATGAAAATCAACTTTTTTCTGAAAAAGCTTAGAAATGTTAAATTTTTACAAGGAATAAAGAAAAAAAAGAACCACAACATTTGTAAAGCATTTTCTCCTGATTACGGCAATACCCCATATGTGGTAATAAACTGCTGATTGGACCCATGGCAGCGCTCAGAAGGGAAGTAGCGCCATTTGGATTTTGGAGCACTGATTTTGCTGGATTCAAGCAAATATCAGCAGCACTGGACAAAGGGATATAAGTTGGGTGCACGCCTCTTAGGTCACAGTCCAATGACCCTTCAATATACGTAAAAAGGAAAGTGAGGCAGCACTACCAAATTTGTGAAAATAATGATCCGTTTATTCCACTCGTGTGCGACGTTTCAGCTCAGTGTTAGCCTTTCTCAAGCACCTGCCTCACTTTCCTTTTTACGGATTTTGCTGGATTGGTTTTCGGTGCCATGCCGCCTTTGCAACGCCCTGGAGGAACCAAAACAGTGGAAACCCCCCAAGTTACCCCATTTTGGAAATTCCCCTCAAGGAATTTTTCTAGGGGTATAGTGAGCATTTAGACTCCACGGGTCCTTTGCAGAATTTATTAGAATTAGGCGGAGAAAATTAATATCACAATTTTTTTCCACTAAAATGTTGAATTTTCGCAAGGGATAAAGGAGAAATAAACAACCAATTTTTGTAAAGCTATTTGTCCCGTGTACGGAAATACCCCACATGTTGTCATAAATTTTTTTCATTCGAAATTAATTAACCCTTTCAGGACTGATCCATTTTTTGCTTTCTTATTTTCGTTTTTTCACTCCCCGCCTTCCAAGAGCCATAACTTTTTTCTTTTTCCGTCAGTAGAGTGATGTGAGGGCTTATTTCTTGCGGGAGGAATTGTAGTTTCTATTGATACCATTTAAAGTGCCATAAAAAGTACTGGGAAACTGAAAAAAAATAGGAAAATATAGTAATATAGGAAAAAAATCTGATTCCATTTTTTGGGGTTTTCGCTTTCGCCGTGTAGTAAAAATGAAAACTACAGCGATTTTGGCGGTTTAAATTATTTAAGTTTTTTACGGTGTTCACCGTGTGAGTTAAATAATGGTATATTGTAATAGTTCGACCTTTTACGGACGTAGCGATACCAATTTTGTTTATTTTTTTACATTACTTTAGAAAAAAAATAGGAAAAGGGGGGTTTTTTAACTTTAAACTTTTTTCTTTCTCACTACTAATAACTTTAATTCTTCTACACATTTTATTAGTCCCCTTAGGGGACTTGTACCAGCGATCATTGGATTGCGGGTACAATATGCTGCAATACTAATGTATTGCAGTATATTGTTATTTTTACAGACTCCTGTAACAGCGCGATCGCTGTACCTGACTGTTAGTCCCGGGTGTCAGCTGTAATACACAGCCGACACCCGCAGCGTATGGAGTGGGCTCAGCACGTGAGCCCGCTCCATACATCAACCCCCGCACCATGACTTGCTATTAAGTCATAGTGCGCAAAGGGGTTAATGCACAGCGGATGGTGTGAATATTGCAATTTTCCACTGATATTCCATTTTAGTGCATAATATGTTGTGCCCAGTTTGTGCCACTGAAGACAAATACCTCCTAAAACGTTAAGTCTGTTCTCCCGGGTATGGCGATGCCATATATGTGGGCGCAAACGGCTGTTTGGGCACGCTGCAGGGCTCAGAAGGGAGGGACGCCATTTTGCTTTTGGAGCACAGATTTTGCTTGGTCGTTTTTCTGTTTTGGGTTTCGCTGGTATTTCAGTTTATAATGTGGGGGCGTATGTAGTCTGTGCGGAGTACATCAGGGCATAATAAGAGGGTATAATAATGCGGTGAATAAATAATAATTCATAGATGTGTGGCCGGTGTCGCACTGATAAATGGTGTCGGATGTTACCCGCTTTTAGAAAACACTGCACATTTTGCATCGCCATATTCTGAGAGCCAGAACTTCTTTCTTTTTTCACCACCGGAGCTGCGTTTGGGCTTATTTGTTGCGGGACAATCTGTACTTTTCATTGGTACCATTTTGGGGTACATGCGATTTTTTTGATCACTTTTTATTACATTTTTTTGCAAGCAAATTTGACAATGTTTTTTAGTTAATTTTTTGCGGCGTTCACCGTGCACTATAAATGACAATTTTACTTTATTCTGCAGGTCGATACGAATACGGCGATACCAGATGTATATAGTTTTTTTTTATGTTTTCCAGCATTTGCGCAATAAAATCACTTTTTTATCAAATAATTTATTTTCTGTGTCACCATATTCTAAGAGCCGTAACTTTTTTATTTTTCAGTCAAAAAAGCTGTGTAAGGGCTTGTTTTTTGCGGGATGGGTTTTAGTTTTTATCGGTACAATTTTCAGGTGCATGCGACTTTTTGATCACTTTTTATTCTCTATTTTGGGAGGGGTGGTGACCAAAAAATAGCGATTCTGGTGCCGTTTTTTATTGATTTTTTTTTGGGGTGTTCATCGTGCGGGCAAAATAACATTACAGTTTTATAGTTGGGGTTGTTACGAACGCGGTGATACCAGATATGTGTACTTTTTTTAACATGTTCATTTTTTTCCTATAATGAAAGACTTATTATAGGAAAAAAATTCAGTGTTTGTTTATATAATTTCTAACTTTTATTTTTACACTTTTTTAATACATTTTTATTACTTTTTTTTAAACTATTTTCACTTGTCCCACTAGGGGACACTTAGACTTGCAGCTCTGATCGCTGCTGGAACACATTACACTACACACGTAGTGTAATTCATTCCAACTGTCATTGTGACGTGACAGTCACACTGACAGGAAGCCTGCTCCTCCGAGGCTGCTCCTCCGAGGCTTCCGTACATGGCAACCCGGAGGTCATTGTCTGACCTCCGATTGCCGTGACAAGCATCGGTAGCCCCCACGATCACTTCGTGGGGGCTGCCGATGTGCTTCAAACCCCTTAAATGTGGCGACGGCAATCTGTCGCCTCATTTATGGGGTTAATTGCCTAAATCGGCGGCGATGGTCCGCTGACCGGCAAGGCTGGAGTGTCAGCTGTCAGGGACAGCTGACCTCCCAGTTCCCGGACACTGTCCGTTAGGACAGTGTGTGCCGGGAACTACTACGCAACTGTACGTCCTGATGCGGGAACTAACCCCTCTGCAGGACGTACTATTGCGGAGCAGGGCGGGAAGAGGTTAAAGGCATACCCACAGGATATGTCATAAATGATTGATAAATGCAGGCCCCACCTCTGGGTTCCGCACCTCTCTCTAGTAAAGGCCCACCTGATCCCCATTTTGTCTACTCTTGCTCTCGCTGCTTTGACTGGGGAGGTAGTCGGAAGCTACGGAAACATTGTAGCTCACTGTGTTATGCTGTGTCGGTAACTTATTTTCACTTGTATGGGAGTCCGGCTGTTTCCGTACTCCCGATCAACTCGTCAGTAAGTAGCCGGAGAGCAGCAAGAGAAGGTAGGAGGGGGATCAGGGCCCTATACAGCGAAATTGTCTGGGCCCATCCCCCGCAGTGAGTAGGACATTGAATCGAGCGGCGGTCAAGTGTGCGCGCTGCCACTTCATTCAAAGTGTATGGGAATGACGGAAACAGCCGAGTACAGTGTACTTGGCTGTTTACGTCATTCTCATAGACATTGAATGGAGTAGCAGGCACATGCTTGACCACCGCTCTGTACAAGCTCCTCCTGCATAAGAAGTTTTATTTTACTCAAAATGGCCAACATGTTAGGCCGGGTTCACATCTGCATTCAGCTTTCTATTATTCTGCTCCGTCAGAGAAGCATAACAACGGAAAAATAAGTGCTGGTTCCAGGGGCGTAGCTAAAGGCTCATGGGCCCCGATGCAAAAGTTCTTATCGGCCCCCCCCCCTCCTGCAAACTTCTCATGGCCGACGGTCTGCAGCTTTCAGCTGCATCGCTGGGTCTCCTAAGTGACCCAACAATGCAGCACTAGCAGCCGGGGGCGTCACTAAGGACTTAAAATGTCAGGGGAAATAGCCCCAATACATATCTGTCCCCCCAAAAAAATTGTATGTGTGTATAGGAGACAGCATAGCATATCTATAGCACTACAACCTTATAAACTATGGATAGGATTAGATATATTGGCTCAGCAGACAGTATCACACATGATAGGATTAGATACAGTGGCTGAGCAGACCGTATCACACATGATAGGATTAGATACAGTGGCTCAGCAGACAGTATCACACATGATAGGATTAGATACAGTGGCTCAGCAGACAGTATCACACTTGATAGGATTAGATACAGTGGCTCAGCAGACAGTATCACACATGATAGGATTAGATACAGTGGCTCAGCAGACAGTATCACACATGATAGGATTAGATACAGTGGCTCAGCAGACAGTATCACACATGATTGGATTAGATATAGGGCCCAGCAGACAGTATCACACATGATAGGATTAGATACAGTGGCTGAGCAGACAGTATCACACATGATAGGATTAGATGCAGTGGCCCAGCAGACCGTATCACACATGATAGGATTAGATACAGTGGCTCAGCAGACAGTATCACACATTATAGGATTAGATACAGTGGCTCAGAAGGCAGTATCACACATGATAGGATTAGATACAGTAGCTCAGCAGACAGTATCACACATGATTGGATTAGATACAGTGGCTCAGAAGGCAGTATCACACATGATAGGATTAGATACAGTGGCCCAGCAGACAGTATCACACATGATAGGATTAGATATAGTGCCTCAGCAGACAGTATCACACATCATAGGATTAGATACAGTGGCTCAGCAGACAGTATCACACATGATCGGATTAGATATAGGGCCCAGCTCGCTGACATTGCGGCTCCAGCGCTGGACCCAGGAAAGGTAAGAATAATAATTGTGCTTCTTTATGTGTTACTGACTATTTTTGTGTGTTTGTGTTTTTTTACAGGTTCGGTTGTTGGACTTCGGATTCGAGGACTTCAATGACGGCGCTTTTTTATTCTCAATAAAATGGTTAACGGGGGTTGTGTTTTTTTATTTCAATAAAATATTTTTTCTATGTGCTTGTATCTTTTTAAACTTTATTATCACCGCCTTAGTAATGGCCGCTGGCTGATTGACAACCTCCATTACTAAGGCGGGGCTTAATGTTAGCCGGTGCGAAGGCCAACACAAACCCCCATTATTACCCCGGTACCCACTGCCACCAGGGGTACTGGGAAGAGCCGGGTACGAACCAGTACCTGTCCATCTGTAGTGACGGTCAGGCACCGGGGCGGCCGCAGGCTGGTAGTATTAGGCTGGGGAAGGCCAAAAACAGTGGCACCTACCACCCTGGTAATGCTGCCTGCTGTGTTGTATCTGGCTGGTTATGAAAATTGGGGGGGACCCCACATCATTCTTTCCAATTTTTTATTTTTTTTAAATGACGTGGTGTCCCCCCCATTTTTCATAACCAGCCAGATACAATAAAGCAGCAGCAGGCTAGCATTACCAGGGTGGGAAGGGCCACTGTTTTTGGCCTTTCCCCTCCTGATAATACCAGCCTGCGGCCACCCTAGTGGCCGACCATCCCTACAGATGGTCAAGTACTGGATGGTACCCGGCTCTTCCCAGCACCCCTGGTGGCGGTGGGTACCGGGTTAATAAAGGGGGTTAGTGTTAGCCGCTGCACCAGCTAACACTAAGCCCCACCTTAGCAATGGACGCTGTCAATCAGCCGGCGGCCATTACTAAGGCGGTAGTAATATAGTTTAAAAAAAAACCACAAAGACATAGAAAAAATATTTTATTGAAATAAAAAAAACCCACACACAGCCCTCATTAACCATTTTATTGATAATAAAAAAAAAAAAGCCGTCATCGAAGTAGTCCTGGAATCCGACGTAGTCCAACGACCGAACCTGTAAGAAAACACACAAAAAAAACCTATTAGTAACACATGTGTTAGGCTTAGATACAGGGCCCATGTGTGATACTGTCTGTGGGACCCTGTATCTGAGCCTATCTCAAGGTAGGCTTAGATACAGGGTCCAGCAGACTGTAATCTTATACAGTATAAGATTACTGTGTGCTGGGGCCCTGTATCTAAACCTACAGTGTGGTAGGCTTATATACATGGCCCAGCAGACAGGATCACGCATGGGCCATGTATTTAAGCCTACCATGTGATTGGCTTAGATACAGGGCCCAGCAGACAGGATCACACAATCTGTGATCCTGTCTCATGGGCCCTCTAAGCCTGCTACATCGTAGGCTTAGGTGTTGTCCAAACCCTAAACATTGATGGCCTATCCTTAGGATAGGCCATCAATAGCTGATGTGTCGGGGTCCGTCTCCCGGGTCCCGCCAATCAGCTGTTTTGAAGGGGCCGCAGCACTCGTACGAGAGCTGCTTCCCCTTCATTTCACTACTCGCTCACACTGTGAATCGTCGCCAACACCAATTCACAGTGTGACCAGAATGAAGTGACCGGAATGAAGGGGAGCAGCTCTCGTACGAGTGCTGCGGCCCCTTCAAAACAGCTGATTGGCGGGTCCCGGGAGTCGGACCCCGCCAGTCAGGGCTAATCTTACCTTCCTCTTCAGCCGCGGCGGTAGTTCTGTCCTCTCGATGTTGTGCGCAGTGCATAGCGCTGTGACGTCATGCGCTGCGCACAGCGCTTGATGTCAGGACCTCCGCTGCGATCCGGAACCAGGAAGGTAAGTACAGTCTGTTACTATAGTAACTTTTTATTGATGTGGTGCGGGGGGCTGTGGGCCCCCCTGGCTTCGGGGCTCGGTCGCAATTGTGACCGATTTGACCCCTATAGCTACGCCAGTGGCTAGATAGATAGATAGATAGATAGATGTGAGATAGATAGATAGATAGATGTGAGATAGATAGATAGATAGATAGATGTATTGTAGATAGATATTAGATAGATAGATAGACAGATAGATAGATAGATAGATAGATAGATAGATAGATAGATAGATAGATAGATAGATAGATAGATAGATAGATAGATATGAGATAGATGGATGGATATACTTTGTCTGTTATTTCTAAACAGTCAGCCCTGAAGTTGTGGACTAGACAACTTCTAAGCACTTCCTGCCTGGTCGCCAATTTGGAATAATATTTAACTTACTGAATTTCTGACCATACCAGAGAATACTGTCTGGATTAATCTGGCATTATATAGGGCTAAGGCCTCATGCACACGACCGTAAAAACTCCCGTTATTACGGGTCGTAATTACGACCCGTAATAACGGGCTCATAGACTTCTATTGGCCACGGGTACCTTCCCGTTTTCTTACGGGAAGGTGCCAGTGCTGTTAAAAAAGATAGAACATGTCCTATTTCAGGCCGTAATAACGGCACGGACAGTCCATAGAAGTCTATGGAGCTCCCGTAATGACGGGTGGCTACATTTGTGCACCCGTTATTACGGCAGCGTTGCTAAGCGACGTCAGTAAATAGTCACTGTCCAGGGAGCTGAAAGAGTTAACTGATCGGCAATAACTCTTTCAGCACCCTGGACAGTGACTACCGATCAGAATAAAGAGCAACCTGTAAAAAATAAAAACAAAAGACGTTCATACTTACCGAGAACTAACTGCTTCCTCCAGTCCGGTCTCCCGGCCGTTGCCTTGGTGACGCGTCCCTCTCGACATCCGGCCCGACGTCCTGGCCGTCCCTGGATGACGTTTCAGCCCATGTGACCGCTGCAGCCAATCACAGGTCAATCACAGGCTGCAGCGGTCACATGGACTGCCGCATCATCCAGGGATGTCGGGCTGGATGTGAAGAGAGGGACGCGTCACCAAGACAACGGCCGGGTAAGTATGAATTTCTTTAACTTTTATTACAGAAAGGGCTGTCCCTTCTCTCTATCCTGCACTGATAGAGAGAAGGGGCTGCCGATTAGTGCAGTGCTATTTTGCCGCCAAAAATGTGCCCGTAAATACGGGTGGAATACGGGTGACACCGGACCCATATTTACGGGCACGGGTCCGTAAATACTGGTGCAAAACGGGTCGAATACGTGTGACACCGGGCCCGTATTTACGCCAGTATTTACGGGTGGGAAAAAATACGGTCGTGTGCATGAGGCCTAACCAATTTTTTTCACATGGTAATCTTTTAAAATTTGAATTATTAAGACTTAAGCACTGTAGCTTCTAATTTTTATTTTAGATTTCTTTAAATAGAACATGCGGTTAGGTATACTAGGAATACATTTTACTTTAATTTGGGTCATTCAGTGGTGGATTAATATGATCTTGGGCCCTGGGCTGTACATAAAATAAGGGCCCCCACCCCACACATTAGATGAATGCTGGCTTATTTCGGCATGACCAACCAAACATCTAACATGATTAAAGGTGTCCTGACTCTCATCCAACGGCAGATGTCAAGATAATAAAGGTTTGGGCATGTTGGATTTAAACATACCCAATCCTTTTTTTCCTCACAAAAGATATATCCCCCCCCCCCCCCAAATAAAAAAAAATAAAAAAAAATAAATAGAATATATATATATATATATATATAAAAATAAAGTAACATTTACTACACATGACAGGCTTAGATACAGCACCGCAGCAGTACTCCCCTCAGATATACCTTATAATAAAAATCAGCACTGTGGTGCCTACACATGGTTTGTCTCTTCAAAAGCACTAATCTATGTATGATAGTGAACCTCTAAATAACACAGTCATATAGTTACCACCATATATAATACCACTATACAAGGAGCAAATACCACCATACATATTACCATTATACCGTTACTGAACAAAACCCAGTATACCAAGGCCAATATTACCAATAAAAACGCTATACAAGGGCCAAATAATACAGCTAAACTATGACTATATATTACCACTACATAGTGACTGAATAATACCACCATACTTATAATACCACATACATCGTGTGGCGCATTTCAGGGAAATATAGGGCCCCAGAGCCCCCTCTAGGCCTTGCGCTGTCGCTCCATCCGCTTCTATGGTAATCTGCTGCAGGGGTAATTTATAAATTTTTTACTTTATTGGCACTAAAAAGAAGGGCACTATTGCAAAAATGTATAATTATGTAATATATTATATCACAAAAAAATGTAGTGAAATGTAAAAAAATGAAGTACTATGTACTAGGTACTAGTTCCCAATCACAGTGGGAATCAATATTGAAAAGTTATTAACCCCTTAAGGACACAGCCTGTTTTGGCCTTAAGGACACAGCCTATTTTTTCAAATCTGACATGTGTTACTTTATGTTGTAATAACTCCGGAATGCTTTTACCTAGCCAAGCGATTCTGAGATTGTTTTCTCGTGACACATTGGACTTTATGATACTGAAAAAATTTTGTCATTAAATTCAATATTTATTTGTAAAAAACACCAAAATTTAGAGAAAATTTGCAAAAATCTGCATTTTTCTAAATTGTAATGTATCTGCTTGTAAAACAGATAGTTATACCACACAAAATAGTTACTAGTTAACATTTCCTATATGTCTACTTTATGTTTGCATTGTTTTTTGAACGTGCTTTTATTTTTCTAGGACGTTACAAGGCTTATAACTTTAGCAGCAATTTATCATATTTTCAAGAAAATTTCAAAAGGCTATTTTTTCAGGGACCAGTTCAGTTCTGAAGTGGCTTTGAGGGCCTTATATATTAGAAACCCCCTATAAAACACCCCATTTTAAAAACTGCACCCCTTAAAGTACTCAAAACAGCATTCAGAAATTATTTGAACCCTTTAGGCATTTCACAAGAAATAAAGCAAAGTAGAGGTGAAATTTACAAATTTCAATTTTTTTTTACTAAATTCATTTGTAATACAGTTTTTTCTGTAACACAGAAGGTTTTACCCGAGAAATGTAACTCAATATTTATTGCCCAGATTCTGCAATTTTTAGAAATATCCCACATGTGGTCCTAGTGCGGTAAAGGACCGAAACACTGGCCTCAGAAGCAAAGGAGCACCTGGTGGATTTTGGGGCCTCTATTTTATTAGAATATATTTTAGGCACCATGTCAGGTTTGAAGAGGTCTTGTGGTGCCAAAACAACGGAAACCCCCCAAAAGTGACCCGATTTTGGAAACTACACCCCTGAAGGAATTTTTCTAGGGGTATAGTTAGCATTTTTAGCCCACAGGTTTTTTGCTAAATTTATTGGAACTTGTCTGTGAAAATGAAAATCTACTTTTTTTCTGAAAAAACATACGATGTTTTCATTTTTACAAGGAATAAAGGAGAAAAAGCACCCCAACATTTGTAAAGCAATGTCTCCCGATTACGGCAATACCCCATATGTGGTAATAAACTGCTGTTTGGACCCACGGCAGGGCTCAGAAGGGAACTAGGGCCATTTTGATTTTGGAGCGCAGATTTTGCTGGAATGGTTTTCGGTGCCATGTCGTGTTTGCAAAGCCCTGGAGGGACCATAACAGTGGAAACTCCCCAAAAGTGACCCCATTTTGGAAACTACACCCCTCAAGGATTTTTTCAAGAGGTATATTTAGCATTTTTAGCCCACAGATTTTTTGCTAAATTTATTGGAACTGGTCTGTGAAAATGAAAATCTACTTTTTTTCTGGAAAAACATACAATGTTTTAGATTTTACAAGGAATAAAGGAGAAAAAGCACCCCAACATTTGTAAAGCAATGTCTCCCGATTACGGCAATACCCCATATGTGGTAATAAACTGCTGTTTGGACCCACAGCGGGGCTCAGAAGGGAAGGAGGGCCATTTGGATTTTGGAGCGCAGATTTTGCTGGAATGGTTTTCGGTGCCATGCCGTGTTTGCAAAGCCCTGAAGGGACCATAACAGTGGAAACTCCCCAAAAGTGACCCCATTTTGGAAACTACACCCCTCAAGGAATTTTTCTTGGGGTATAGTTAGCATTTGGACCCTACACGGTTTTTGCTGAATCTATGGGAATTATGCCGTGAAATTGAAAATCTAAATTTTTTCTAATAAAATGTCGTTTTAGCTCAGATTTTTTCATTTTTACAACAGATAAAGGAGAAAACACACCCCAATATTTGTAAAGCAAACTCTTCTGAGCACAGCAATACCCCATATGTGGTAATAAACTGCTGTTTGGACACATGGCGGAAGTTAGAAAGGACGGATCGCCATTTGACTTTTGGAGCTCAAGTTTTGCTGGAATGGTTTGCGGCCCCATGTCACATTTGAAAAGCCACTGAGGGGCCAAAATACTGCAAACCCGGCAAAAGTGACCCCATTTGGTAAACTACACCCCTCAAGGCATTTATCATTTGCCTGGACATATGACGGCTTAGGAGTGAAAGGCGCATGTGAGACCAATTTTGGTGATTTTCGCAGCATTAGCCCACAACGGCAGGGCTCTGGGGTCAAATAGTAAAACAAACCCCCAAGTAGTGACCCCCATTTTGGAAACTGCACCCCTGAAGGCATTTTATTAACGGGTGTAGTGAGCATTTTGACCACACAGGTTTTTTTTTTTTCTATTAGAGATGAATGCTCAGTGGATGGTGCAAAGTGAAAATTGCAAATTTCCACAGGTATGTGCCATTTTAGTGCACAATATTTTGTGCCCAGTTCGTGCCACTGAAGACAAATACCTCAAACTGTTAAGCGGGTTCTCCCGGGTATGGCGATGCCATATATGTGGACGTACACTGCTGCTTGGGCACGCTGCAGGGCGCACCATTTGGCTTTTGGAGCGTGGATTTTGCTCGCTAGTTGTTTTGTTTGGGGTATTGCTGGTATTTCAGTTTATGATGTGGGGGCATATGTAAGCTGTGTGGAGAACATCAGGGGTATAATAAGAGAGTATAATAATGCGGTAAATAAATAATAATCCGCAGACGTGGCCGGTGTTGCACTGATAAATGGCGCCCGATATTATCCGCTTTTGGACACTTTGCACATTTTGCATCGCCATATTCTGAGAGCCAAAACGTCTTTATTTTTTTTCCCTGGAGCTGGGTGAGGGCTTATTTGTTGCGGGACAATCTGTAGATCTCATTGGCACCATTTTGGGGTACATGCGATTTTTTGATCACTTTGTATTAAATTTTTTTGGCAAGCAAGGTGACCAAAAACCTGCAATTCTGATGATTTTTATTATTATTTTTTTTACGGCGTTCGCCATGCGCTATGAATGACAATTTTACGTTATTCTGCGGGTCGGTATGATTACGGCGATACCATATATATATAGTTTTTCTTAAGTTTTGCAGCGTCTGCACGATAAAATCACTTTTGTTTCAAATAATTTATTTTTGGTGTCACCAGATTCTGAGAGCCATAACATTTTTATTTTTCCGTCAAAAAAGCTGCGGGAGGGCTTGTTTTTTGCGGGACGGGCTGCGTTTTTTAATGGTATAATTTTGGGGTACATGCAATTTTTAGATCCCTTTTTTTATTCTGTTTTGCAAGGGGTAGTGACTAACAAAAAGCGATTCTGGAATAGTTTTTTATTTAATTTTTTTACGGTGTTCACCGTACGGGTAAAATAGCGTGATATTTTTATAGTTTGGGTCGTTACGGACGCGGGGATACCACATATGTGTACTTTTATTTATGTTTTTTGGTTTTTCCTATAATAAAAGACTTATTATAGGAAAAAAGGCTGTTATAGTGTTTTTTAACATGAAACTTATTTTTTTTTTACTTTTTTACAACATTTTTATTAACTTGTTTTAACTTTTACTTTTGTCCCACTAGGGAACTTGAAGGCATGAAGCCCTGATCGCTATTCTAATACACTGCACTACCTACATAGTGCAGTGTATTAGAGCTGTCAGCTATTCACTGACAGCAAGCCTATTAGGCTTCGCCTCCCAGTGGGGCCTAATAGGCTTCCGTACTAGGAAGCGATTGTTAGGCTATGGTTGCCATAGCAACCATCAGAACACTCGCGGGTGCCGATGGTTGTTATTAGCAACCATAGGGTACGATCTAATCACTTAGATGCAGCGATAGCTGCATCTAAGGGGTTAATCGGCCGGATCGGAGCCTTGCTCCGGTCCTGGCCGTTAGGGCACGATGTCAGCTGTGACAAACAGCTGACACCCGCGCCCGTGGCAACCATCGTGGTTGCCGACAGGGCTACAAGCCACTTCGATGCATCAATCACGTTTATCGATGCATCGAAGGGGTTAATCGGCCGGATCGGAGCCTAGCTCCGGTCCTGGCCGTTGCAGAGGGGCGTCGGGCAGCTGATTCCCGGCGGTGATAACGCTGGCTCAGCTTCTGAGCCAGCGTCATCACATACACACGTCATAGAGCTGTGATTGGTCAGTCTGCTTTGACTGACCAATCACAGCGATCGCCGGCAGGAGACCGCGTTGAATGGTCCCCTGCCGTCTTACTGTGCCGATCAACTGTCATAAACAGTTGACGGCACAGTTCTGTCACCTTGTCCTTTGACAGGGTGACAGTTTTTAGCCAGGACGCACCGGTACGTCCCTGTGCCTTAAAGCACTTCAATGCAGGACGTACCGGTACGTCCTGGTGCGCTAAGGGGTTAAACTCTTTTACTTCTCAACAATGAAAAAGAACAACCTCTCTTACTTAATAAATCACATAAAGGGACACAATTTTTCATAATTAATAGGTTACACTACACACATTCAAATTGTCCTAAATGTGGAGAAATGGAGGTGGATTCGCTACATATGTTTTGGTTTTGACCTAATAAGATAATGCAGAAATTATAAGTAGCCTTAAAACGGGTTGTCCAGTCCCAAAAAAATGTATGGCCTATCCTCAGGATAGGCCATCAATATCTAATCAGTCTGAGTTCGACTCCCAGCATCCCTGCCGATCATCTGTTTAGAAGGGGCCATTTTAAAGAGGCCACAGCACTCGTACATGTAGCAGCGGTTCAAGGCCATACATTTTTTGGGACTGGACAACCCTTTTAATATTCAAGTTCCACCTTATCCGGCCATATACCCTCCCTATGAAGCCTATGCATACAACAAATAATCATCAGAACACTCTCCACTCCTGCCAAACCAACCTCACATTTCCAGAGGACCTATGATGGGCTTGTGTTGCCTCCTCCATTCTCTGTAGATGTAGTACCTCTGAAACCAGTCAGTAATCGTAGGCACGTTACTGGTCTTCCAAAGACGCGGGATAACAGTGTGAGCTGCGATCAGCAGGAAACTAATCAGGGTTTTCATATATCTCATGGAGAGAAGCAACACCTCCGGAGTATTGGGAAGCACCTGACTTGTGATCTTATGAATCAGGTCCACTACTGTAGACCAGAATGTGTGTATCAAAACCTATAACTAGGAGTCTGACACACGAAAAATGGGTTAAAAAATATGAAAGTTTATTGAATCAATTAAAATAAACACATGTATAAAATTAGTAGAGATGCGAACCACAAGAAAAAATGGACAACCAGAACACATGTCACATAGAAACAGGCTGAGCACACCTATGTTAAGTAACAGTCATAATGGTGTTCAAACAGCCAACCATGGGTCACTAAGAGGTACTGGGAGACAAATGCATCAAAAGTATATACACATTGGTAATTAGTCTGCCCAGTATATCTAGGGCAGTAGTACATCACAATTCCAGAGAGAACAAGTACAGCGAGTGACGGGAAATAGAGATATATCACAATGAACCGTGCATGATATGCACATGTCTCTTACCCATGGCAAAGTGCAAGTGACTGGCGTCCACCCCGACGCGCGTTTCGGCCCGGAAGCCTTCGTCTGGGGGTCTGAATGTGTGTATTACTGGGCATCCCCACCAAATATGCAACATAATGCCACCTGCTCTGTTGCACCGCCAACATTCATCTGGTACAGCTGGATAAAAGGAGTGGAGCAACGTCGGGACCCTATACCATCTAGATAGTATCTTATAGTTAGTTTCCTGGGCTTTACAAGAGATAGAGAATTTATGACACAAGGCAAACGCTTTCGACCAGTCAACGATCGACGGAGGCAAAGCTAGTTCCCTCTCCGACCCCTTCACAAAGGACGGAAGTGTATCATTACTTAAATCCTGCAGAAAATTGTAAATGATAGAGATAGTTTTAACTGGAGGAATAGAGGCAACACACAACTGCTCCAGCGGTGTCAGGTCCCTATGCAGACGCAGCTTCGTCTTATTATCATTATAGAAGTGTTGTACCCGTAAAAAGTCCCAGCGTTTAATTATAGATCTCTCCAATTCCGGGACAAGTACATCAAAAGACTTAAGACCCTGAGTCGTTAAAACATAATGGAAAGTTAAAGGAGATGGTCTAGAGGAATAAGGGGGCGCAACCCCTGGGAAAAATCTATATTGTGGGATATCGACACCAGCGGACCATCTGAAGGTATCACTACAGCTAGTCGCCGGAACCGTTTATATTTGAGGACTACCTGTCCTGCTACAAAAGGGAGTTGAGTGTTGCAACTAGCTGTGTAATACCGCAGTCTAAGACACGGAAGGGCAGTAAGGGGAAGCGGCGCCAAAAATTCCTCCAGCTTCACCCACAACTTAGAATTTTTATGATGGAACCAGTCCAATATTCGAGAACTCACCGCCGCAAAGTAATAGCATTGACAGTCATGGAGACCCAATCCCCCATATTGCTTTCTCTTAATAAGAATTGCTTTGGAAATCCTAGGTGGTCTAGCTCGCCAAATGAACCTGTTCAAAGCTTTATTTAACAAAAGGAAAAACTGTCTAGGGAGTGTACACGGTACCGTCTGAAATAAATACATCAACCGAGGCAGGACATTCATTTTAACAACACTGATTCTTCCCAACCAAGAAAAATCCTTGTTTTCCCATTTGGCCAAATCAGTTCTAAGAGCTTGAAGAATAGGCAGGAAATTAAGAGAGTAGGAATCCGCAATATCCACCGGTATATTTACCCCCAGATATTTCAGAGAGCCTGCTTTCCATGAGAAAGAATAATTACTGCGCAACTGTCCACTTCTGAAGCCGGCAAAGAGATGTTCATGGCCTCACTCTTAGAAATATTCATCTTATAATTACTAAAATAACTATATGTTCATATGGATTTCAGTAGAGACGGCATAGATAAATGTGTTTAATATAAAACAACAAATCACAAGCAGACACCTTAAATTACATAGCCCCCTACCTGAATACCCCGTATGTCACTATTGTTCCTCACCGCTACCAAGAGATGTTCCATAACCACAGCAAATAACAAGGGAGAAAGTGGGCATCCCTGCCTAGTGCCATTCCCAATCCTAGGTGGAACAGACAATGAACCATTGATCCTAATTCTTGCCTGAGGACTATGATACAGAGACAGTATACGCATCTGTATTAACTGACCCACCCCCATCTGACTTAAAGCCGCCTCCTGGAACCCCCAGTCCACCCGATCAAAGGCCTTCTCAGCATCCAAAGACAAGAGCATACACAGAATGTTATGCTTCTTCACATGGTGAATCAAGGAGAAGGTCTTCAGCGTATTATCTCTGGCTTCGCGCCTTGGGACAAAACCCACTTGATCCGGGTGAACCAGCGAGCCCAAGAACCCGGCCAGTCTATTTGCTATTAGCTTAGCATACATCTTAGCATCAGTGTTGATGAGAGAGATCGGTCTATAGTTAGAACAGTGTTGCGGATCCCTACCCTCCTTTGGTATGACTGTGATATGAGCCTGCAAAAATGAATCCGGAAATTTTGTATGGTCAGATATCGAATTAAACGACTCCAGCAACGATGGCACCAATTCCTCCACTAATGACTTGTAAAAACCTGCCGTATACCCATCCGGCCCTGGACTCTTCCCAGCTGGTAAGGCTTTAATAACCAGCACTATCTGCTCCTTAGTGAACGGCGAATCCAGACTCAGAGCCTCCTCTCGGGACAGCGTAGGCAGCGCAGTATCCCGCATATACTCAGCAACGGCTTAGGAGGAATATTACACAAAATTGGAGAGGGCAAATTGTAAAGCGAGAAATAGTACGCACAAAAGGACGATGCTATATCCTCCGTCTTGTACGCTAACTCCCCCGACTCAGTTCTTATGGAGGGTATAAAAGAAAGATCCCGCATCGCTCTAGCCAATGCCTTCCCCGCCTTAGTACCCCATTCATAGTAAAAGCGAGAGCATACCTGATGAAGCCGAGCGCTGTTCTTATCCAAGAGAAGCTGAATGTCATGGTGTTTTCTAGCAAGTTCCCTCAGTGTACACTCTTGCAATGTCTGTTTATGTTGAGATTCTAGAGCCTGTAACTGGGCTAAAAGAATGTTAAGCTGCGCACCCCGCTCCCTCTTGAGACCAGAACCATGCTTAATAAGGACCCCCCTAAGAACACATTTGAGGGCCTCCCATTTCACGGCAGGAGCAATTGTATCCCGTGCATGATCCTCATGAAAATTCTCCACTGTCTTTTTCAACTCCAACATACACAAGGAATCCTTCAATAAAGATTAGTTGAGACGCCAGGTAAATTCTCTACGTGGCTGTGGTGAAAAGCGTAATGCACAAGACACCGGAGCGTGATCAGAGAGAAACACGTTGCCTATGGAGGTATCCACCACTGAGGATAGTAAGCTATGATGAACCAAGATATAATCTATTCTGCTATATGAGTTATGTGCAAAAGAAAAAAAGGAGAAATCCCTATCATCTGGATGAGCTAAGCGCCACGCATCACAAAGTTGAATATATCTCTGAGCAGCTTCCTCCGTTTATTCAACTTATTATATGCTAATGAAGTCCACCCGGAAGATGTATCAATTAAGGGGTTAATGGCCAAATTAAAATCCTCACACACACAATAGGAGTGCCCGACGAAAAGGAGCACAGATCATCCAACATTTTAAGGAAGAAAGGGACCTGGTTAGTATTAGCAGCATAAACATTGGCCACCGTGATGGTGCGGTCACCCAATTCACATTTCAGGAAAATAAACCATGCCTCGGAGTCCAGCAAGGAATCCACCACCCTACCTTGAAAGGATTTATGCAAAAATATAGAAACACCTCTAGTTTTACCATTCGGTAAATGATAGCCGATCAGGTAATATTTATTTTTTACAATGATAGCCGATCGGGTAATATTTATTTTTAATCGTTGGAACATGCTCCATCTGAAAATGGGTTTCTTGTAAACAAAGAACCTGGGTTTTCTATTTATGAGAGGAATACTAGCTCTGCGACCTCTTCTCTGGAACATTAAATCCCTTCACGTTCAGGGATGAAATAGTAAAATCAGCCATTATCCAAGAACGCGAGGAGACCAATGAAGCTACCAGCTGTAAAGCAAAATAAATTCACATCCGTCGCCGCGGTGCCCACAAAAACACTTATGACATAAATTCTATCCCGAACACTCCATGTATACATTGCATATAGAGAGAACAGCATAATAAAAATGAAATAATAAAAAAAACAGAGACAAGCAAAACATCCTGTCAAGAAAAAGCTACTATTTCCTGCCACTAAGCACCTGTATTACTAAAGAGAACCAACCAATTCTCAGTGAAATTCCTATGTGGGGAACAAGGAAGACTACTGACAGATAGAAAAACTCCACCAATAACAGTAAGATACATGTATGAATCTACACTCCACGGCCTATGTTAGCACCTCTACCTGAAAAAAAATATATAAAATACTATTTTAGGGACAAACCTGCATAACCCTGAGATTAACTAGATAAGGGAAACATATGCGCCTAGCAAAAGCCCTCATCAAACCTTCACATTCTATCAATGAAAAGAACAGCATTTAGTACAAACAGGGTCCATAATCAAACCCAGTATGGATCAGCAAGTGACTCTTCTACATACTCTCGGGACTGAACAAACAGAAAGTCCCCGTCTTGATGAGTACCTGCAACAAAAAAGGATTCAGAGTGAAGAATAGTTAAT
Source organism: Rhinoderma darwinii (assembly GCF_050947455.1). NCBI lineage: Eukaryota > Metazoa > Chordata > Amphibia > Anura > Rhinodermatidae > Rhinoderma > Rhinoderma darwinii. Next base: position 266,232,173 of record NC_134690.1, read on the forward strand.
CAAAGCTCCCGATGCCCTGACGGGAAGCTCTTTGTCTCCAACGCGGTGGTCTCTGTGGCATCGGCGATCTGGATCTCTCCCTCCTTCCAGATCTTAGCAACCCGATGGATGCAGGGCCCGGGACCGGCAACCAGTCCACTTGGAAGGAGTCCCAGTCCGGCAAGGAAATTTCAGGCAAACCCAGGGCCCGCAAAAAACCTGCAAGATCAGCATGCGTAGCCAATGAAACAGCTTTGTCCTCCACTCGCACATGCAGGGCAAAGGGAAAGCTCCATCTGTAAGGTATACCACGCTGTTGCAAAACGGATAAGAGCGGTCGCATCAACACACGCTGCCGAAGCGTACGCCTCACCAAATCTGGAAACAGGAGAAACTTTGCTCCATCAAAATCTATCTCGTTCTGCAATCTCGTTTTCTGCATAATCTTCTCCTTCAAGCCATAATAATGGATACGACAGATGACGTCACGCGGTCTCGAGGAATCAGAGCTCTTCGGCCGCAAGGCCCTGTGTGCTCTATCAATCTCAATATGAGTATCCACTGGACGATTAAGCAAAGTGTTGAATATACCAGTCAATGTTGGCATCAGATCTGAGGTATGCGTTGCTCCCGGTAGACCTCTGAGACGTATATTAATCCTTCTGTTCCTGTTTTCTAAGTCATCCAATTGCGCTTGAATTTGGCGATGCTGTGTAGAGGAAACTCTGCGCATCTTTAAGTTGTTGAATGGAAGCAGACATAGACTCCTGCAATGATTCCAGTTTCCCCACTTTAGCTCGCAGAGTAGACACCTCAGACTTTACAACATGTAAGTCACGTCGCCAGGCCATTTTTAGATCGGTGGCCAGGAGATCCATGTCTCTTTTGGAAGGGTGAAGTACCAACAAGGCCTACAGCTCCGGATGGCCTCGGAACGTTTGGACAGCAAGTGCTGGAGGCGGCAAGTCCCCCATCGGACTCTCACGGAAAGGGGGTAATGGACACGATACCCCTCCTAAAGCTCCTCGAGACCTTTGAGGCAGGTACGTCACCGGGGGTACACCCCCATAATTTGAGGAGGAAGCGTCCATATCCCCTTAATAGGGCATGATTCCCCAGGGTTCTGAGAGGACATCTGCAAAAATAGCCTCCCGGGCACAGTGCTATGGCAGTCAGCTCGTAAGCCCTCACCAGGTCCCAGCACAGAGGTAGGGTCCGCTGCCGCGAAGCTCACCTCCACATCTTCCTCTACCTCCTCCTCCACGCTCCGCTCCCTGCAACCGCCATCTTGAGACTGCCTCGTGGCAACTCCGGCACCTCGAGGTAAGTGTCTCCCCGGCCTCTCACTCCCATTGTAACTCGCCTGATCTGGAAGGCACCATGCAGCTGTCTCTCTGGTCCCAGAGGACACCATCTCCTCCTCCCGACGAACGATCCGAGCAGGGCTGAGCTCTGCACATAGTTCAGGCGCGTCCAACAATGGCGGCGTCGTGGGTCCCTCCGACCCCGATTCACCCTCACCGAGCGGCTGGAAGAAATTTGAAATCGGGGTATCCGATCCCCCTTGCATCTGTGAGCCCCGTAGGGTCTTTTTGGAGCGTGTTTTCCCCATTCTGCCGTTGGTTTGTCCCTTTAAAGCTGAGGCCTATGCAGAGCACACCTCACACACGTCTGCTCTCCAGCTCGTCCAACCACGCTCTTAAACGGATAATTTTTAATGCAAAATTTGTTGCCAGACTTGCAATAGCCAAACTTTGGATAACCCCAAATGTTCATATCTCATTGGTAAAATCACTTGATACATGTGTTACTATCCGAAAAATTGGTTTACACAAAGAGAAAAAAAGATCAAGATTTCAAGCCTCGCCCTTCCTTTTTATCTTCTTTCTGCTTCGGGGTGGGCTGTTTTTGTGCTACTGTCTCTGCCCTGCCCCACCACAGAGCCACTGCCAGTTTGCGTCTCACCCCAGTGCCTCTCTCGCCAATTTCCGTTAACTTCCCCCCCACGACTGTATGGAACCCAAAAAGTTCTCATGGTGGCCCTGGCGGTCTATTAAAACTGGAATCTAGACTGACATCATTGACTGGGCATTAAGGTACATCCGATTGAGCTAGTTTTCTAGTGTTTAAGATCAGAATCAGAGTCAGGCTCAGGCTTTCCTTCATCTTGCTCCGATAAATCGTCTGATACTTGTAGTTCAACCTCCTAGTTTTGACCCCCCTCGCTCATCTTCTGATTACGTATTCGGTCATCCTCTGGTTTGAGGCATCTTGACCACTTTCCTGGTGACAACCCCTGGTTCCTTTCCTGACTTTGGATCTGTTCCAGATGCTCCAAGCAGAATATCCACCGCCAATCAGTGACAAATCTGGTGTCAGTGACTTGGAAATCTGACCTAAAATTCCATACTTCCATGCAGAGTTTAAGGGTGAAGAGTGGGGAGATTTCATAGACTCCTTACTTTAATTTAGTGCCAAACCGATTGCAGTTCAAGGATCCACTTCGCCGGTGAGACTCATAACATAGTGATTCAGCGAGAGCAATCCATAGGCTACAGTGGCTCACTGTCTGACTGGCCAGGAGACATAACGCGGAAAGGGCACTCGGGAACTGAAAGGAGTTGCATCAGCCCCTCGGACAACCATGCATCCTGATCAGCATACAGTGCACACATTTCACATTTGGACCTGCTGAATCTCAATACTATGAGCATTTTAAAGATCTTTTTTATGAAAAGGGTCTGTCTGGTGATGGACTACCTTTAAAAGCTGGCTTCAGTAATAAAATCAGCATATAGGAGCCAGGAACTTCCGGCAATCAGAGCTATACAAGGCTCATAGAATGTGTTATCCAAAAGATGTTCCTTTGCAATAAGTGTCAAATTAGACTCCTTCAGAAACGCCCATCCCACAGAGGCAGGTTCTGGACTATATAGATCACTACAAATTTGCGAAATCTCACAGATTTGCACACATCTAGATTTGTAAATTATCAACTCGCCACCTTTCCATCAAATCAGCAGTGCACGCAGAAGCTGCAGCCAACCTGGAACATCAATGTAAGTTTAGGATAACTCCAGAATCTACCTGTATCTTGCTTACATGTTTCAGAACATGGGGTCCTTAAATGCACACTAACTTTTCAAACAATTTATGCTAATCTAATAGTATAACTGATATAGATCAACTTTGTAATTTACTTACTGTTAAAATGTAGTTGTTTTATCCATATAAATTCTGTTTGAAGTTACTGCCACTAGGTGTCTCCCTTCCTGTAATATGCTGTTCACCCCCTGTTGTCAAGTTAAATCCATCCATAGTACCTGAGCAGTTAGACGGACTGCAGAAAGTGGGGGTGTGTCTCTTCACAGCCTTCCAATAAAAGTCTATGGAGAGTGGAGGTGGAGCAGGAGAAGGGAGCAGTGAGAGAGTGAGTCAGCAACAGAAAGCTGCATACAAGTCTACGGACAGGGGAGGGGCAGCAGGAAGAGGGATCAGAGAGGAGACACAGACACGCTGCCCATGTAAGTCTATGGAAAGGGGAGGGGAAGCAGGAGGAGGAAGCACAGAGAGAGACACAGACATGTTCCTGTAGATGTCTATGGAGGATGGAGCAGAGAGAGAATGACACAGACATGCTGCCCATACAAGTCTATGAAGAGGGCAGGAGCATAAGGAGGGAGCAGCGTGAGAGAGACAGACGCGCTGCCCATAGAAGTCTATGGAGAGGGTAGGGGAGCAGAGTGAGAGACACTCAGACACACTTCCCATAGAAGTCTATGGAGACATGCATGCTGCCCATGGAAGTCTACGTAGAGAGGAGGGGGGAGCAGGAGGAGGGACCAAGGAGAGAAAGACAGACACACTACCCATAAAAGTCTATGGAGAGGGGAGTGGGAAACAGGAGGAGGAAACAGAGTGAGACATAGGCAAGCTGATCTCACCCCAGTGCTGGATTTTCAGCTACGCTGCTCATTACTGCCATATAATATCCCCATGCTGCTGCAGTATATATATATATATATATATATATATATATACACAGTATATATATGTGAGAGATAGGGACTAGGGAGCAGGATTTTCTCTTCTCTGTGTGCTGTGTATAGAATATATGATGGCAGTTAGGCTCTGCCCACTAGCTCAGAGACAACTGAGAATTAGACATAAAGCCTGCAGAGTTGAAAACTGCTAAACAATACCATATACAGGTCATATAATGGCCAGAAATAGTGTTATTCCTCATGTACCCAAATGAATGTAAAAAAAAAAATTAATGTTAAATAAAAAAAATATGTAAATCCGAAAACATGAAATAATATAGACCTATTTTGTATCACCACGACCGTAACAACCTGAACAACAAATGTATAACATTATTTATGATGATCGGTGTACGGTGTAAAAATAAATAAATATTGGAACTGGTTTTTTTCTGCATTTTCGCCATAGTAAAAAGTTATATAAATTAAACGATAATGTATTTGTACCAACTTAAAGTACAACTCGTCCCGCAAAAAACAATGTCTCATACAACTACGTCGAACAAAAAAATAATAATTTATGAGCGTCGGGATGCAAAGAGGGAAATATAAAAAAATTGTTCTGTCCTAAAGGCCAAAATTGGCCATGTCCATAAGGGGTTAATTGCAAGCCTTGACGTTGAATCCCTCTATACCAGTATCCATCACAAGCTTGGCCTTACTGCATTTCAACATTTTCTTTGCACTAAGGGCACTCAATTTCAACAACGCAAATATTTTGTTCTTACATAATTAGATTTTGTACTGACACATAATAATTTCATCTTTGATGGGGGATATTATCACCAAATAAAAGGTACCGCTATAGGTAAGATATATAGATGACGTTTTGTTACCCTGGGATGGCGATCTGGGTCTGTTTAATGATTTTGTTATGATACTAAACAACAATGAGATAGGGATGAAAATTAACTTCTGAGATTCATCCCAAAACTATAAATTTCTTAGATCTTAGGATTTCCCTGGAGCCTAGTGGCAGTGTCTCTACTACATTTATCTAAAAACGACAGATACTAATAATTTTTTGCATTGGAACACCGATACTTAAGAGGGAATACCAGTTGGACAATGTTTAAGAGCCAGCATGAACTGTTTTGACGAGGAGAGTTTTAAAAAATAATGCGATCTATTGTATCGCAGGTTGCAGGCCAGAGGCTACCCCAAGAAACCACTTCACAAAGTGTTTGCCAGGGCCAGGGCGACTGACAGAAGAGAACTGACAGGTAATACTTCAAAATCAGATTCACCTAAAATAATAAAATGGATTGGAACTTTCGATACACATACCTATCAAGTTACTCAAATACTGCGTAGATACTGGGCTTTACTGTACGTGGATCCAGATCTACAAGGAGTCATTACAAGAAATCCATCTGTAACATACCGGAGAGGACAAAATCTTTGTGATATTCTCGTTCATATCATGTCTGAGGTCAAACATTTTAGGGTCCCATCCCTGTGGTAGATTGGGTTTTTATAATTTCCTGACAACTATGAAGAATTTTAGTTACTCAATCGTATTGAGCGGCAGAATAATGTCGTTTTTACCGGACGAAAAAAAACAAACAATGGAGGAATCCCAGTTTTTTCCTATTGCACCCCACAAAGATTGTTTTCAGTTTCCCAGTACATTATATGGTACTTTAAAGGGGTTTTCCAGCCAATAAAAATTAATAGCCTATCCTCAGGATAGGCCATCAATAGCTGATGGGTAGGGATCTGACTCCCTGTATCCCCGCCGATCAGCTGTTCAGATGATCAGCTGTTCAGATGTAGCAGCGGCGATTCACACTATTGCAGCCTTCTTCTCCCATTCACTTCAATAGGAGAAGGCTGCAATACCTGTGAATCGCCGCTACATGTGTGTCGAACATTCACAGTGATCAAATACAAATGAAGGGGAAGCAGCGCTCGTACGAGTGATGTACGCCCTTCAAAACATCTGATTGGCGGGGATACAGGGAGACAGATCCCTACCCATCAGCTATTGATGGCCTATCCTGAGGATAGGCCATCGATTTTTAGGGACTGGAAAACCCCTTTAAGGGTAAGTTCACACAGGAGCAGATACGCTGCGTAGAGGTACACAGCGTATCCTCCCTGGCGGCCACAGGTAATTCCGGCCCAAAAACCGCAAAACAGAAGAGAAAAAAACCACAACGCGCATACTTACCTACTGATGTCCTGCGGCTGACGTTAGTGGCTTAGTCCTGAAAGGGTTAAAGGCAAAAATGAGCGCCAATCTAATACCAAGCTGTATTGTCGATCGGAACTCGTTTTAAAAGTGGTAAACATAGGCGATATCTGTCCTTAAACCACCTTAAAAGAGCAAGAAATGGTATCTTATCAGTGGTACTTATTTAGTAGGAAGATGTAATTAGTATAAATAATACTACTTCGGGTCCTTCAGTTGTTCTGCAGCGGCTGTGGAATTTTTTCTGTGACTGGCAGGATGATCGTTCATGATGGGAAGTAATCTAGTCAGTAGGGTTCTTTGTGCCCAGTTAGCACTGGGCATTGCCAGCTAGTCAGTTCTATTGTTGTGCACAATGTCAGCACGAGGGGGCGGTAGAGCATTCACAGCACGGCAGAAGAGGAAGTAGGTCGTACCAGGGGAGGCGCCGCTGCACTCTGCGAGTTCCTGAGTTGTTTCTATTACAGGTCTAGCATCGCACTCTATTGTTGTGTGGATCTGGCAGCAGGAGTAAGTAAGTAAATGGTAATGTCTCTTTACGTCCATGTAGAAGTATAGGCAGTGAGTATGTGGAGGGAACGCTGTAACTGTCTCTGGAGCTGCGTCGCCTATACCAGTTATTATAGATAGGGGCTGGTAGTGATGGCACAGGGTGGCATTTACATATGAGCGCTCAGAACGTCCCTCTCTTGAGCTTCCTCCTTTGCTTACTGTCTGGTGGCATAGTTGGTATGGGGGCATAGCTGTTGGTTTCTGGTAACTAGGGCAGCCACTTCAGATGGATTATATCGGGGCTCGTTTCTGTTTGCATGTGGGCATCTACTTTTGTCAGCGTTTTGTTTGCTGGATGAGTGATTTATTTGTATGCCCTGATTATTGTAGCCCTAATGGCTGGATTCACAGACAGCGTTTTGCTGAGTTTTTCATGCAGTTTGTTTTTTTTGAAATATTGAAAGTCTACATACACTAACGTTTAGATTTCTGGAGTTTTTGTAGCGTTTTTTGGTTCAGTGGTGTTTCTTTTGAAAATTCAGCGTTTTCTGCATATGGTGTTTTTCCACATAAATTTCTTTATAGGACCAAAAAAAGCACATGTTTAAAATGTTTTATACTATAAAATGCCACAAAAAAACGCCATAAAAAATAAATACATTTTAAATGTGGTTTTATCATGCAGTTTAAGGGTACGTTCACACGGTATCGCCAATTACATCTGAAATTACGGAGCTGTTTTCAGACGAAAACAGCTCCTGAATTTCAGACGTTTTTGCATGTACTCGCGTTTTTTGCGGCGTCTGTTACGGACGTAATTGGAGCTGGTTTTCATTGGAGTCAATTAAAAACGGCCCCAATTACATCCCAAGAAGTGACATGCACTTCTTTGAGGCGGGCGTCTTTTTAAAAAGCCTGTCTGCACAGAACACCGTAAGACCCATTGAATTCAATGGGCAGATGTTTGCATACGGTTTGGAGCCGTTTTTTCGGGCGTAATTCGAGGCGTAAAACGCCTGAATTACGTCCGTAAATAGGGCGTGTGAACATACCCTAAAAAGCCAGACAAAAACCCTGTGTGAAGGAGGCCTTATGGTCCCACAATATAGTTGGGAAGAAACAAAGAAAAGTTGGTCCGCTCACCACTCAAGCAAATTGGAAATGCCACGTCCCATTGTCCATCGGTGCCCGAGCACAAGATCTATGTTGGAGGTAGGTAAGGAACCAAGGAAAGCAGTGAGAGGTCCGGCACACGATGGAAAGTAAAAATGCAAGGCTGTTTATTGATATCACATTAAAAAAACAAGTCATTAAAATCCTGGGCACAGAACGCTTACGCGTTTCGAACTTCTCAGTTCTCTATGATTAAGAACTGAGAAGTTCGAAACACGTAAGCGTTCTCTGCCTGGGAATTTAATCACTTGTTTTTTAAAGTGATACCAATAAACAGCCTTGCATTTTTACTTTTCATCATGTGCCGGACCTCTCACTGCTTTCCTTATAGTCCCACAAGCTTAGACTACTTTCACACTGCATTTCCCTGTACATTTTAAGATCGCGCCGGAAAAGCTCCCTGGCATACAATAAACATACCCATAGGCACCCATTATGCCAACGGAAGCCAACAGAGCATTCTTTGCCACGGTGCGAGAGAGTGTCTATATCCGTTCAAATGTGAACATGCTCTTAGGAAAGATTGTTTCATGCCTTATGGATTTAATTTGACCTTCCTCTGGTTACATAGGGGGTGACAAAGTTACCTTCACCCAACCCCTGGTTGAACATCCACCTTTTTTCATCCGCACTAACTATGTTACTCCTAGGCCAGGTTCCCACGGGTCGGATACTCAGCGCAAAACTACGTAGCGTATCTGACCTGGAAGCCGCAGTACATTCCGTCCAGTAAACCGCACCACATTGTGGTGCAGTTTTTTGGGCGGAATTTCCGTTCATATGTACCCCGGCCGTTCTCATATTGGTACATCCCTCCTTTGACGTCCAGTCTGGACTCTCTAGATGACGGCTGCAGCGGTGACATGGGATGAAACATCATCCCAGGAGGCTGGACTGGAAAAAGCAAGGAGTTCTGGGTAAGTATAAAACTATTTTATTTCTGAGATGCGATTTTTGCAGCGGAATCGCTGCGATTCCTCTGCAAAAGTCGCAAGACTTGACTATTTGTTGAATTCAATGGGGAAAACCCGCAACAGAAAAGCAACCAAAACGCTGCATAAATTAACATGCTGCGGATTTACATTTCGCACCACAGGTCAATTTATTAACGTTTTCGCTACATTCCTTTTACGCAGCGTGGGCATGAGATTTTCTAAATCTCATCCACTTTGCTACTGTAAATGCTGTGGAATTTCCGCACAGAATGACGTTGCGGAAATTCTGCAGCGTTTACACTACGTGGGAACCCGACATTGGGGTTAGTTCACACTGAGTTTTATGGAGCTTATTTTGATGCGGAAACCGTGTCGGAATCAGTGCCAAAAAACATCTTAAATCGCCACCCATCGATTTCAATGGGAGGCAGACGTTTTTTTTTCCCTTAAACTAAAATTGTTTTGCATCGCCATATTGTGACCCACGTAACTTTTTTATATTTCTGTGTAAGGCGTATTTTTGGACATGGAAAGATGTAGTTTTATTAATAGCATTTTGGGGAATGTTGGGGACTTCTATCAGTTTTTATTACATTTTTTTGGGAGGTTGAAGTTGCAAAATAACAGCGATTCGGCTATTTTGACCTTTTTTCCTGCTATGACGTTCACATTAGATTGGATAAATATTTTTATAGTTCAGGCATTTAGGGATGTCACGATACTAGAATTTGGACTTCGATACTGATAATTCGTGTAGTATTGCGATCCTCGATACCAAAATGATACTTTGCCAACAATAATAATACTAAAAATGTTCTTCCATTTTCCGATGTGAGGCACGTGGTGTGATGAATTTTGTACCTCCATATGCCTGACATTAATAGTAATTAACCCCATCATGTTCCTCACAGTCATAATGGACAACATTGGGTTAATGTGTGAGGTACATGATGGGGTTAATTAGTATTATTGTGAGGCACATGGAGGTACAAAATACATAATGCCTCGTGCCTCACATTAATAAGTGAAAGAAAGCAGTTTTTATTTTATGAGAGCGTAATTGTCATAAATGACGCTATAAATTTGTTATTACGGTTGCGACGATACCGAATGTGTATATTTCATGTATTGAGACTTATTTTAATGTTTATTGCAAAAAATGTGTCTTTTTAAAAATTTAACATTACTTTATTTACTTTTTTATTTTGAAACTTTAAATAATGTATTGCAATATATCTATATACTGATAGTACACGTGCAGTTGTATGGACCGAAGTATGCCCTAACAGGAAATATGGTCAGACAGCCCTGGGGTCCTTCAATGGCCCATACATGGTATGTCCCGCAATCCAAAGGGCATCCTCCTTCTCGCTTACCCCTTGAATGCTGCAGTGGCGGTCAGCTTTGATTGTAGCATTCAGGGGAATATGGGCGGAGATGAGAGTTTTCTGTGATCTCTGCTGTTAGAGCGGGGCTGCGGCTGTGTAATACAGGCATTGCCCCGCCCTTGACAATAAGTGCGCACGCGCGGTCAGCATGAGGTGATGCGGCTGGTGCTGAGGACAGTGCATGGGGATGTTTTGTAGAGCGCCCACCATGTTCTCAGTCTTCAGTGCCACCGCTCATTAGTGCAGCGCCGGCCGCATCACATCATTCTGACCATGCACGCACTTGTCAGGACTCAGGAGCGGGGCAATGGCTGTATCACAACAACTTTCATGTGTTACTTTTCTTAGCTGTGCGGCCTCACAGCTTAATATCGAAATACATGAAATAACGGTATCGAACAGTTTGAGGGTGCACGGCATAGAAACAGTATAAAAGTTTCGCCGCATGGGAGGCGGTGACTGGCCCTGAAGCGAAAGGGGCATTAAAAACGTGAAAATCACGCGCGTAACACGGACGTATATCACGTTCGTCTGAATAAGCCCTAATAGTGTTTTTCGATGCGTTTTTAGGTGCGGTTTTTACATTTTGATGCGGAAATAGGTGCAGTTTTTATGCTGCAGATTTTGGTGCATTTTAAAAAAAAATAAACTTGTCATGTACAATTCGCAGGCGAAAACGCAAGATAAATTGACATGCTGCAGATTTTAAAATACGCAGAGGCAGGTCAGTTTACATGCGGAAAAATTCTGCAACGTGTAGATGAGATTACTTGAAATCACTTTGCTGGTACTGTATTACGCTGCGGATTTGCCACAGGAAATTACACACGACAAATCTTTGTAAGGCTGGGTTCACACGTGGCGGAATTTCACTTGAATTCCGCTGCGGACACTCCGCAGCGTTAATCCGCAGCGGAGCCGTTTCTCCATTGACTTCCACTTAAATTTAGAAGTGTTCGTTTAGACGATGCGTAAAATTCCGCTGCGGAGCATAGGCTGCGGAGCGGAATTTGGTGTCCGCAGCATGCTCTGTCTGTTGCGGAGCAGTGGCGGACTGGTTGCGGACTCATGGCGGAATTTCTCCATTGACTTCAATGGAGATTCTAAATTCCGCAATGAAGTCCGCAGCTGTCATGCACATGTTATGTGTGCTGCGGATGCGTCTTGCTTTTTTAACATGACATTTCTTCATTCTAGCTGGACCTATGTATTTCTAGGTCTACAGCCAGACTGAGGAAGTCAATGGGGCTCCCGGAATTACGGGAGCGTTGCTAGGAGACGTCAGTAAATAGTCACTGTCCAGGGTGCTGAAAGAGTTAAGCGATCGGCAGTAACTGTTTCTGCACCCTGGATAGTGACTACCGATCCCAATATACAGCAACCTGTAAAAAAATAGAAGTTCATACTTACCGAGAACTCCCTGCTTCTGTCTCCAGTCCAGCTTCCCAGGATGACGTTTCAGTCTAAGTGACGGCTGCAGCCAATCACAGGCTGCAGCGGTCACATGGACTGCCGCGTCATCCAGGGAGGTAGGGCAGGATGACGTTTCAGTCTAAGTGACGGCTGCAGCCAATCACAGGCTGCAGCGGTCACATGGACTGCCGCGTCATCCAGGGAGGTAGGGCTGGATGCCGAAAGAGGGACGCGTCACCAAGACAACGGCCGGTAAGTATGAAATTCGTTTACTTTCACTAGGGAAAGTGCTGTCCCTTCTCTCTATCCTGCACTGATAGAGAGAAGGGAAGCACTTTTTCCGCAGTCCGCAGCAGCTAGTCCGCATCAATTTTCTGCACATTTTGGGCAGATCCGCAGCCGTAATCCGCAACCCGGATTAGGTGCGGCATTGATGCGGACAGTTGCGGAGGAAATCCGCCACGTGGGGGCATGCCCTTAATATTTGGTCACGTTAACTCGATAAAACTAATAGGGGGCATCATTTCTGAAGGAGACAATCGTAAATTAAATATCTATAGACTATCTTTGCTCTACAAGCTATAATGTCACCATTAAGATCTCATTTTGGAGATAAAACTGTCATGCGACTGTCATGTGAGACCTCATTTTAAAGAGGAAGTGAGAAATACTGGGGCTTCAGATGTTCCTCATTCACGTCTGGTTTAATGGTGTCAGCAAATGTTATGTCCTTTTAAATGAGTAGTCCAAACCAACAGCTGTCTGAGATGTTATGTAACTAACCATCTGTTATATTTTAGTGGAACCTCTCACCTATTTTCTGTTACTAATTTCTATTGTTTCTATGGAAAGATTATTGCATGGGGAAGTTACACTGACAGGAATTTTGTATAATAAAGTCTTTGCTTTACCCCATGTTCCCAATTTCTGTAAACGGACGTCAATGTCTAAGATAAGCCACGGCCGATGATGTGTCATTTGACTAGCTGCAGCCAATCGTTTAGATGGAGGGAGAGAGGAGAGAAAGTCTCACTTGTTATGTATCATATATATATATGTAGACATATAATAGAAGCGTATTGATCCATATTTCTAGGAGGAACCCGTCTATCTTTGCCTGTAGTGTATTACATAAACCTGTATACACATGACCTAACTGGTAGCCAGTATATCCCACAGTCTCGACACTACAACTGAGCATGTGTGAGGTTCAAACAGAATGGCACCTGCCGCAGTCAGATGTTTTCCCTATTATATCAGTAAACTCTTTACCCCCAACCTGATGTCTCCAAGAATTATCAACCCCTTCCCGCTTTGGCCACTTTTGACCTTCCTGACAGAGCCTCATTTTTCAAATCTGACATGTTTCACTTTATATGGTAATAACTTTGGAATGCTTTTACCTATCCAAGCGATTCTGAGATTGTTTTCTCGTGACACATTGGACTTTATGTTCCTGTTAAAATTTGCTCGGTACATTTAGTAGTTAATTGTGAAAAAAACAAATTTTGTGAAAAATTGCAAAAATTAGCATTTTTCTAAATTTAAATGTATCTGTTTGTAAAACAGGCAGTTATACCACACAAAATTGTTGCTAATTAACACCCCCCATATGTCTACATTATGTTTGCATTGTTTTTTGAACATCCTTTTATTTTTCTAGGACGTTACAAGCCTTAGAACTTTAGCAGCAATTTCTCACATTTTCAAGAAAATTTCAAAAGGCTATTTTTACAGGGGCCAGTTCAGTTGTGAAGTGTCTTTGAGGGCCTTATATATTAGAAACCCCCAATAAGTCACCCCATTTTAAAAACTTCACACCTCAAAGTATTCAAAACAGCATTTAGAAAGCTTCTTAACCCTTTAGACGTTTCACAGGAATTAAAACAAAGTAGAGGTGAAATTTGCAAATTTCATTATTTTATTTTTTTCTTTTTGCAGAAATTCAGTTTTACTAGAGAAACTCAATATTTATTGCCCAGCTTCTGCAGTTTTAGGAAATATCCCACATGTGGCCCTAGTGTGCTACTGGGCTGAAGCATAGGCCTCAGAAGTAAAGGAGTAACTAGCCTCCTTTTTATTATAATATATTTTAAGCACCATGTCAGGTTTCAAGGGCTCCTTTTTTGCAGAAATTATTGGAAGTAGGCCATGAAAATGAAAATCTACATTCTTTCAAAGAAAATGTAGGTTTAGCTAATTTTTTCTCATTTCCACAAGGACTAAAGGAGGAAAAGCACCGCAACATTTGTAACGAAATTTCTCCCGAGTAAAACAATACCCCCATAAACGGCTGTTTGGACACACGGCAGGGCTTAGAAGGGAAAGAGCGCCATTTGGCTTTTGGAGCTAAAATTTAGCAGGAATGGTTTGCGGAGGCCACGTCACATTTGCATAGCCCCTGAGGGACCAAAACAGTGAAAACGCCGAAAAAGTGACTCCATTTAGGAAACTACACCCCTTGAGGAATTCATCTAAGGGTGTAGTGAGCATTTTGACCCCTCAGGTGTTTCATAGATTTTATCAGAATTGGTCAGTGACAATAAAAACAATCCTTTTTCTTCAATAAGACGTAGCTTTAGCTAAATAAAGGAAAAAAAGAACCCCAACATTTGTAAAGCAACTTCTCTGGAGTACGAAAATACCCCATGTGTGGTGATAAACTGCTGTTTGGGCACACGGCAAGGATCAGAAGAGAAGGAGCGCCATTTGGCTTTTGGAGCACAGACTTTGCTGGATTGGTTTCTTGACACCATGTCGCTTTTGCAAAGCCTCTAAGGTACCAGTACAGTGGAAACGACCCAAAAGGGACTCTCCATTTGGGATACTACACCCCTTGTGGAATTAATCTAGGGGTATAGTGAGAATTTTGACCCCACAGGTGTTTCATAGATTTTATTTGAATTGATAAGTGGAAATACAAATTCCTTCTTTTTTTCCAATAAGATGTAGAGTTAGCTCAAAATGTTTAATTTTCTCAAAATATAAAGGAGAAAAAGCACCCCAACATTTGTAAAGAAATTTCTCCCGAGTACGGCGATACCCATATATGGTGATAAACTGCTGTTTGGACACACAGCAGGTCTCAGAAGAGAAGGAGCGCCATTTGGCTTTTGGAATTGCGATTTTGCTGGATTGGTTTCTGGTCGCTATGTCGCATTTGCAAAGCCCCTGTGGGACCAAAACAGTGGAAACCCCTCAGAAGTGACCCCATTTTGAAAACTACACCCCTCAAGATACTAACCTGGGGTGTTGTGAGCATGTTAACCCCGCAGGTGTTTTGCAGAAATTAGTGTGCACTCGATGTTGCAAAGTGAAAATGTGATTTTTTTTTCCATAGATATGCCAATATGTGGTGCCCAGCATGTGCCACCATAACAAGACAGCTCTCTAATTATTATTCTGTGTTTCCCGGTTTTAGAATCACCCTACATGGGGCACTAATCTTTTGCCTGGACATTCGACCAGGCTCTTAAGTGAAACAGTATCATGCGAAGTTGAGGCCTAATTTGGCGACTTACAAAGTATTGGTTCACAATTGCAGGGCTCTGATGTGAAATTATAAAAGAAACCTTTGAGAAGTGGCCCCATTTTGGAAACTACACCCCTCAAGGCATTTACTAAGGGGTGTAGTGAGCATTTTCACACCACAGGTCTTTTCCATAAATTATTGCGCTGCGGATGGTGCAAAGTAAAAGTTTAAATTTTTCCCCAGATATGCCATTTCAGTGGCAAATATGTCATGCCCAGCTTATGCCACTAGAGACACACTCCCCAAGAATTGTTAAAAGGGCTCTCCCAGGTATGGCGGTGCCATATATGTGGAAATATGTTTGGGCACACTGTAGGGCTCAGAAGGGAATGAGCACCATTTGGCTTTTGAAGCATAGATTTTGCTTGGTAGTAGTTTTGTTAGGAGTTTTACTGGTATTTCAGTTTATAATGTGGGGGTACATGTAAGCTGGGCAGAGTACATCAGGGGCATAGTCAGGTGGTATAATAATGGGGTAAAAAAAACAATAAAATAATCCATAGATGTGTGTAACGCTGTGAAGCAATTCTTTCTGAAGCAAGTCTATTCACAATCCCGACACTTCGGTAACGTTTGTGTGTAACTTTCAGCACAGCAAGCGTAATCTCGCGAGATCACGCTGTAAATTACAGCACGACGTGATGTCGATGTGCTGTAAGTCCCACACAAACGTTACTGAAGTGTCGGGATTGTGAATAGACAGCCCGTCCTGCCTGGAGGTGATGTCTATTCACTGTAAAGACACTTCAGTAATGTTAATGTCGGTGTATGTGACAGCACATAGTGAACAACGCAGGATCATTATGTGCTGAATACGTGAATGGAGAGAAGTGTATGACACTGATTGGTCAGTGTCATACACTTCTTTCCACAACGCCCACTTGGTCAAAAGTAAAAATATGCCCAGTTAGGCATTAAGAAAGTCATTAGCATAAAACTAAAATCGCTCATAAACAGGAAAAAAGAAATCATACTTAGCTAGAACTCTCTCCTTCTTCCTGCAGTCCGACCTCCTGGGATGACGTTTCATCCCATGTGACTGCTGCAGCCAATCACAGGCTTCAGCGTCACATGGCCTACAACGTCATCCTGGGAGGCCGGACTACACGCTGAAAAGAGGGAGGGGGTAAGTATGGACGTTTGTTTGACAGAAGGTGCTTCGGGTTCCAGGTCGGATGTGGGAACTCGGCCTTAAAGGGAACCTGTCACCAGCATTTTAGCTATAAAGCCAGCAATACCTGGTGAAAGTGGGTGAAAAATCATTGTCATCTAAGCTATAAATATGTTCTAAGTAAGCTCTGTACATTTAGTATTCCATTTTTCAGTGGTCCCACGCCATATGCAAATGAGCAGAAAAGAGTCAAATTTTCATCTGAAAAGAGTCAGATTTTCATTCCTCCAGCGTCTCAGAGTGGACTCCACCTCCTTCTTTTTGATTGACAGCTCCTTAGCCAGTCAGGGCCGGACAGGTGCCGGCGGTGGGCGGGGTTAAGAAGCTGAGTCCCAGAGGGAAAACTAATTACCATAGAAGGCGGGAAAAGTTTAAACGACTACATTTACTGACAGAGGAGGACTTCAGGAAAGAAGAGAACAGGAACGAACTCTGGACAGCTGCGGCCATTGAGGGGCCAGGCGAGTTTGACAGGTAAGATGTTGATGACAGGATCCCTTTAATGTAATCTGTTCACCAGCTAGACTCAAATAATTGCTGGTTTTTTTTCTGATTTTCTCTTCTTTAATTTTTCGAATGTGTAATGCTGAACGTATATATTAGATTAATGCTTATGCTGCCCTTGTCAGCGGGGTCAGCAGACAAAGTGTATGGGGGCAGCATTTTGAGCCTGGTGCCGATGTGTCCTCGCTCGTCCGACACGATGCAGGACCTGGGGCAGGAAGTGACGTCACAGCATGATCTCTGGAGAACACGCTGTGTGTCTGTGCACTGCCAGAAGCTGGGTGTTAACGAAGAGAAGTGGATGATGCTGATTCGTCAGCATCATACACTTCCATTCACAACGCCCAGCTAGTAAAACAAGTAAAAACGCCCAGATGTACATACACAATACACGCCCACTTGTACTTAACTTTAAACACGCCCACTTGTACTTAAGAAAGGCTCATTTGCATAAATATAAAAATGCTCATAACTTGGCCAAAAATGCTCGTTTTTGAAAAAAACAAAACGTTACTGTTATCTACATTGCAGCGCCGATCTGCTGCAATACGAGATAGGGGTTTGAAAATCTGGTGACAGAGCCTCTTTAAGCTCCTTATCTTGTTCTCTCTATTGAAATAATGGGGCATATAGGAAAGATGGCTGTTGGCTATCGGACAAACGTGTGGTCTGCCATCTCATGTGTATGGTCAAACAGTAAAACAGTGACTGACACTTTTCTACACAGAAAAATTACATTGATTACCACCAAGTAAACCTCGCAGTGTTCAGTACCGTGTGCTATATTCCCCAACAGGCCTGTGTCAAATTGTGGCACACAGTGCATAGTAGACCAGTTGTCACGTTGGGTTCGTGGACCCACTGGGCCGTACCGCCTTGACGGTATGGCGGCTGGCCAACAGGGCGCTGGTCACAGTCTATAGTTCGTATAGTGTACCTGTGGCAGCTCGGACAGTAGCAAGGCAGGCTTGGCTGGGACTAGGCAGCAGGTAGACGTCAGACGTGAAGTAACAGGACAGGCATGGAATACAGCACAACTACAGCTCAGCATGGCACTTGACCAGGATACAGGTACTGGGAACTGGAAAACACTGGGAGACCATTTGCATAGACAAACTTTGGGTATGACAGCATTACTCAGGCATGGAAGGAAGGGGCTGGGCCCTTCTTATAGCCCAGGATGCTCTGGGAGCAATCAGCTCACCCACCGGAGTGCGCTTTGGCTTCTTAAAGAGGCTCTGTCACCACATTATAAGTGCCCTATCTCCTACATAAGGAGAGCGGCGCTATAATGTAGGTGACAGCAGTGCTTTTTATTTAGAAAACGATCTATTTTTACCACGTTAGGAGCGATTTTAGCTTTATGCTAATTAGTTTCTTAATGCCCAAGTGGGCGAGTTTTTACTTTAGACCAAGTGGACGTTGTACAGAGGAGTGTATGACGCTGACCAATCAGTGACCAATCAGCGTCATACACTTCTCCCCATTCATTTACTCCGCACATAGTGACACTGCGTTGTTCAATATGTGCTGTCTTATACTGACACATTAACGTTACTGATGTGTTTAGACCGTGACTAGACATTCCTTCCATCCAGGACGGGATGTCTATTCACAATCCCTGCACTTCGTTTACGTTTCTGTGGTACTGACAGCAGAGCAAGCGTAATCTCGCGAGATCACGCTGTAAATAACAGGTTACAGCGAGATTACGCTTTGCTCTGCTGTAAGTACCACAGAAACGTTAACTAAGTGCCGGGATTGTGAATAGACATCCCGTCCTGGCTGGAAGGAATGTCTATTCACTGTCTAAACACTTCAGTAACGTTAATATGTCTGTATAAGACAGCACATAGTGAACAATGCAGTGTCACTATGCGCTGACTAAATGGATGGATAGAAGTGCATGACACTGATTGGTCAGCGTCATACACTCCTCTGTACAACGCCCACTTGGTCTAAAGTAAAAACGCCCACTTGGGCATTAAGAAACTAATGTAGGAGATAGGCCACTTATAATGTGGTGACAGAGCCTCTTTAAGTCTGGACTGAGCTCGTGAGCACACCCTGGTGGTCACTGTGGAACAGGACGGCCATATGTGCAGACATCTCTGGAGAGAAGGGCGTCGACTGGATGGAAGGAGTTTGTGGTCAGCGACCACGGACGTTACACCAGTGTAGACCAGTCTTCATAAATGTGCTCCATTACATCAAACATTCCAAAACACATGGAGTTATATAGGACTATACAATCATTTGTCTATTTTTACTTGTTTTCTACCCTTATTTGTTTTAGAACGGATTTTCTAAATACATCAAAAATATTTAGTTCAGAATAGGCTAAGGCTTCAAGCACACAGCAGAGCTGTACAGCTCCCCAGCGTTGGCATACCAAGAATCCAACAAAGAAAGCCGCTGTATGAAGTGGGTGGCCTACAGTGGTACAGTGGAGGCCCCATGCACTAGAATAAGAATCCTAATATGGCTGTGTGCATGAGCCCTTAGGCTAGGCTACTTATGAATTTTTCTGTGGATTTGCAGCAGATTTTATTGTTTGCATTGCAGGTCAGCAAGATAATAATAGTCATGCTGCGTATTCCTACTACACGTTAATGAGCTCTACAGGCTTTGTGTAAAGGGCTCTGCGTTGTGCATGAGCGCTTAAGGCTTTTTTACACGGGCCAATGATTGGGCAAACAAGTGTTCATATAAACGCTCGTACCCGATCACTGTCCTGTGTAAACAGGGCAACCATCAGCCGATGAATGAGCAAATGCTCATTCATCGGCTGAGCATATAATTTATGCAGCACAAAATATTATTGTTGTGGGCAGCAGATCTGCCTGTATAAACAGGGAGATGTGCTGCTGACATGATGGAAATGTATGGGGACGAGCGATCGTAGTAACGATCATTCGTCCCCATATATTACTGATCCTAACTCCTTGTAAAGGAACAAACGAGCGCCGATCAACGAGTTGTATTGTTGATCTGCGCTCTTTTTCATTGCCCAAATTGGCCAGTGTAAAAGAACCCTTTAGTGTTAACATGATATATGCATTGTTAACTATGGTCATTGTACAGACGCCATATATGGACACACATGCAGGGAGTGCATGTAAACAATAAACACCCTCTTGTCCACCACACATGCAACATCAAAGACACGGATGCAGGGAGTGCATGTAAACAATAAGCAACCTCTTGCATGTGTAGCTCTCTGTGTTCAGGTTGACAGATTAGTAAATGAGAATGCTACATGTGAATGATACAGTGTACAGATATTTGAGCCTTTTATTATATAATCTAATATAATAATTAAATATTATAGATTAATACCACTCGCAACTTGAAAGAACAGGTTTTAGAGCAGATACAAAGGGGAACAGGGCTCAGCTCCGCTGAGGTCTTCTGGCTCTTGTTAAAGTGTAACTAAACCTTCATAAAACTTTTAATGTCAGAAGTTTTGATCGGTGGGGGTCCAGGTGCTGAGACCCCTCTAATCGCTAGAATGGAGGGGCATAAATGCTCAACTTCTGATCGGCTCAGCTTTCTTCTGAAAGCTGAATAAGCGGTGTACAATTTCATATACTTTCTATTGAAATTATACACCACTGACTTGATTTTTCATAAGTAGTCAGCCGAGCAGAGACGAACAAAGGGAAACAGTGGGCTAAGCTGAGCACTTCTGGCTCTTCGTTTTAGCAATCGGAGGAGGTCTCAGCACCCGGGCTCCATTAAAGATTTTACTGATCTTAAAGGGAATGTGTCGCTAGAAATTTAGTTAAACAGTGTATATATGATTAGACATTGTTCTAATTTTCAGGAAATATTATAAATTAGATTCTAATTTATAACATTTCCCTGTGCTGGTCACTAGAGGGAGCAATTCCCAAAATTGCAGTATTGGCATGTGGTAAAGCAACCACATTGCTTTATGCTGCAAAATTTGAGAAGACACACTCGCTCTAGCGTCCTCAAATAATCCGCCCTCCTTTCTCCTGGCTAGTGCCAGGAGAAAGGAGGGGGTCGCATGTTCAAACCTCCTACACTGTGTGCCGCCATTTTTTGAGCGAATACACAGTGTAGTAGGCTTACATACAGTGGCTATAACACAAAACATACACAAACATGACTTACCTGCTCCTGCCGCCGCCTCTCCCTCCGGTCCGTCTGCTCCCTCCGCTTGCTTCTGAACACATGCCCGAAAGCCGCGACCGGAAGTAGTCATCTTACTGTCCGGCCGCGGCTTCCGGTCCACAAGACTATGGCGCCGGATGTCGCTCGGTCGAAGACCTTCCACTTGGACTGTGTGGGAGCGGCGCATGCGCCGCTCCTACACAGACCGCGTACGCTATAGTGAATGGAACGGCTCCCGTTCGCATTCTCTATAGGGACGTGTGTGCCGTATTCCATCACTGTATGTGTCGAAAATCGACACACAGAGATGGAAAAAAAAATGGCAGCCCCCATAGAGAAGTAAAAGAATGAAAAATGTAAAACACAACAACACAAATAAATAAAATGTATTTAAATATCAAACTAAAACCAATATTATATTTAAAAAAAAGTTTTCGTGACACATTGCCTTTAAACTCTATTTTATTTATATTGTTTATTGATTGCATATTCTCTTTTACGGTTCTCACCAAGAAGGGGATCCGTTGGCTAAACCCGTTTTTCACCATTAAAGGGAGTCTGTCACCAGAAATTGGCCTATCACAGCAGCAGCACAGTAATATAGTGTAGCCTCACCTGAATTTAACGCTGTTTTCATTTTTCAGATGAGTGGCTCCGTTGCAGCCATAATAACTTTATTCTTCAAATGCAAATTAGCTTTCTGGAGCAAAGAGATCTTCACCGTTGTTCCAAACAGCTCTATCTTCTATCCCCAGCACATCCCTCCCTCCCTTCCTTCTTTGATTGACAGGACCAGGCAGTGTAGAAGCTATGATCACGCCTGGCCCCGTATTCTCCTGAGCGTGCACGTGCCTCGGCTTCTGAAATTACGCATGTGAAGTACAGTGCTGAAGTTTCGCCGTTCACACCGGCTCTACTGCGAATGCGCCGATTACGTCACACAACACCCGGAGAAACTTTAGTGTGGTACTGCACACGCGCTAATTCAGAAACTGGGCACGCTCAGGAGAATACGGGTCAGGTGTGATCACGGCTTCTATACTGCCTGGCCCTGTCAATCAGAGAAGGAAGGGCGGGACGGTTTGGGAATAGAAGGTAGAGCTATTTGGAGCAACGGTGATGTCCCTGTTGCTCCAAAATTCTAATTTGCATATGATGAATAAAGTTATTATCGCTGCAACGGAGCCACGCTTCTGAAAAATAAAAACAGCGTTATATAGAGGTAAGGTGATACTATATTACTGTGCTGCTGCTGTGATAGGCTAATTTCTGGTGACAGACTCCCTTTAACCCAAGCAAGGAGGTATGGTCAGATTCCCAAGTTGCGGAATAGTCCCCAGAGTAGTTACCCATTGGTAGCCGTTACACTGTTGGAACAGTTTGGAACAAGGCAGAGGTGTAGAAAGGAACGGAACTAGAGCAAGTCACCGGGAGAGTTATCAAGATGTAACGAAACATCAGAGGAGATAAAGACATACTGTACTCTGAAGACAGGCCAGGGGTCAAAACCAGGAAGTCTGACAACAGGGACCTGATGACAAATCCAAAGGAGCAAGCTAGAGGTAGAATCCAGGGACACGACTAATGTCAGGGTCAGGATCAGAGTCGAAGCCAAATAACAAGTAGCTCAATAGAAAGTACCTAAACTTACAGGTAATGCTGGCGTGCCAGATTACTTATAAATAAGCCCCCGGGACCGACGTTATCAAGGCTAATGGCCATGGCAACCCGACATGACTGTATGCAGGGAGCTGCGGCCACGAGCATGAAGTCATCACTAGATTGATGAGAGTTAAGCTAGGTTGCGGGTTGCTTATGCGGTTTAATCATGGGAAGTTGCGGCTGCCAGCGGGCATTGTTTGTATTTGAAAGACATGTTGTGTTTTGTTTGTTTGTTGGAAAACTGCAGAAATAAAACTCTTATAAAAAAAAAGTTAGATTTAGATAGACTAAGAAAGCTAGTGGTATATTCGCGTTAGAGGGTATTCCCATTTTAAGCCCTTGCTGCTTGCTTGTCGCTCTCCATAACCCCCACAGATGTCAATGGATAGGGCCGCACGGTCACCTTTCCATTGAACTGTATGGTAACTATGAGAGAGTTTTGTGGGCATGCACTGTGACATGTTCAAAGGTTACTGTGCAGGGAGGGAGAAGAGGAAGGTGCTGAGCTGTTATCATCATCTTTTGTCAATGGCGGATCCTGTGTTATCTGCTTCCAGCTTTATAATAGAGGTGTTACCGTTCGTTGTATTCATTCCATCTGATAATATTGAGATGACTGCTGACCTTCCCGTCAGTGTTCACAACACAAGCAGAACAGACACCCCTGCAAAACCGGTGTCAGCCTACGTTGTGAGGTTTTAGTGGTCAGTGGGAAAAATTAATTGGTAAAAAGTAAGTATTTCTGGTCAAGGTACATGGTTGGATCATTCTCCACTTCTTGATAATCATAAATGTGGAAATTGTTCCTTTTGTAAACAGGTTATCAGGGAGAAATGTGTGAGATTGGGTTCAGTAATGTTTGAAGTTAGAAAGTTCTATACCTGTCGCACGCACTATGCTTATTGCTTTAAGTGTCCTTGTCATTTTTACTATATCGGTAAGGCGATTAGATCCATGTTCGTTGGATTTAGGGAACTCTATAGATCAATAGTTACCAGTAATGGCTCTCCGAGATGAATCCAGCATATAAGAGAATGTCACACAGGTGATGCTAGTTGTATGAATTTTTCTGGTCTATTGAAGGTAAAGGAGGTTAAAAAAAATAAACTTTGTTGATCGCTCGGTTAAAGTCTTTAGGCCCTATGGGATTAAATGATCGGAACACTATGCGAACATGAAAAGTTGTTTTTTTTCCATTGAGAGGTGTATTTAGATATTATATTAGCGTAAGATCACCCACCTCATGTTTTTCAAGTATTATATACTATTGCATCTTTGATATTATGGTTTATGTTGCGGTCATGTGACTGCTAAAAATACACATATGATACACATCAGGCAAGGCACCAGGATGAAGCGTCATATTACGTAAAACGGCTTTCGGGACGATACTTAGAGCAGATGTACTACGTCTGTCCTCATTGCCCATGTGTTTCGCTTTATTCACCTGGAATGAAATAAAGAAGTGAAGATGTTTTGAAATTGGTGAGTGCCGTGCTTGTATTACTGGTGACTTGTTTATTGGTCATAAAAGTATCCAAACTGGTTAGAAATTCAGAGTACAGAATATACGGTTTCTTACAGGCATGGGTTATCGTTTGCTGAGTTGATAGGAAGATAAGTGTAGGTTATCGATATTGTGCTTGGGTGAGGTCAAAGGATTTGTGGTGAAGCAGAGCAGACCTTCACCAAAGATCTCTGCGGAGAGGAGTTTAAAGGACCGCAAGGGCCACAAACATAAGACCAAAAATACGCAGTACGTTGGTACAGTCCCACCACTTATGCAACCAGTCACCAGTGGAGGCGCAGCCCCTAAAGCAGTTGGCAGGATAGCCAGGAACCATATAGGCTATCCATGCAGGGACCAAGTACCAGCGCATGAAAACCTTATATTCAGATTCCACTGTAGTTTTGTTAATACAGCAGGAGGAGACTGCGTTTCCACACATTCTTCCAATCAGCTCTCTCTCTCTCGTCCTAGCTAAATCTGACTCCCATGTCGTAACGTAAGTGTGTGTAGTATGATAGGTAAAGCTCTTCAATGTGGAATAAACAAGTGAGAAAAGACAAGAGAATGTGGAGACGGGTTACATATGTGTTCAAAAGATGTGAGAGGACGGGAGGAATCCAAATTTTTAAGGCGGATAGTGACCACTGCAGTCAATCAGCGACTGCAGCGGTGAGATGGAATAAAATGTCATCACATTAGGCAGGCAGCACAGACACCATTCTCATGTCACTATAGGACCACCAGGAAAGGTGAGTATGGTCTTCTTTTATTTTATTTTTAATTCACTCCCTTAACCTTCTTCTCCGCAGCAGCAAATCCGACAGCAAATCTGTACCAAACCAAACGCGATTTGGTGCAGACTTTCATCTGGAATTAGTTATCCGGTTTGGATTTGCTGCAGAATTTTCTGCAGCAAGTTTGACCCGTGTGAACATACCCTAACTGGTCAAGCCTTTAAGTATACCTAAAAAAATCTTCTGTTCTTCAGATAAGCATGACGTTTGTGATAAGCTTATCTACTCTTGCACTACCTTCTCCATTTTAGATTGTAAATTCATACAGGAAAGGCCCTATGTTGACACGCTCTTCGTTTTAACAGATTGAAACAGAAAACATAGCGGATGCTAATGGAAGATATCGGATGCCTTATGTTACAATTCTGTTTCTTCATTGTTAACTGATGTCAACTGATGGCATCATAAAAATACAAAACAGAATAACATTTGAATATTCTCTTTTTTTTTTCTTTTTTGCATCACCATTGAAAATGATGGCTCTATATTAATAATATATTTAAAATGAGTGGTAATGCATACTTGCATGTTTTGTGTTTGCTAATGTTTATTTTTTTAACATTTTGTATATTTTTTTTCTTAGTTTATAGGCTTTGAAATATGGAGTTTCGTTTGCAACACACTCTGGTTTTCATGTCTGTCCTTTTGGTTATGCACATGTGTTGCATGGATGATTCATGGGTTTCAAGGTAAGCAAAAAAATCTCTCCCTATATAGTAAAATATATATGCATAATTGAAAGAGTGTAGCTGACTTTTCTGTGCATATTTATTATTTTATGTTGCATATATGTAGGTGCCCCCAATGGAATGATTATTGTAGCTGGAAGTATAATGTGTGTGTGTGAATATGAGGGGCGAAATGCCTTTTGGCAAATGCTATATATTTTGTCGGTTTTAGGCTACATTCACACGACAGTGAAAAACGGCCGCGTGACGTTACACGGCCGTTTTCAGAACAGTGAAGTTCTATGGGTGTATTCACATGGCCGTTTTTTTAATGGCCCGTGAATATTGGCCGTCAAAAAATAGGACATGTCCTATTTTTGGCCGTTTTCACGGCCAGAAGGCTTCCATAGAAGTCAATGGATCAGTTTTTACCAGACGTTTTTTAGAAAACAATCCTTGTAACAGCCGGTAAAAACTGATCCTGGCCGAGAACTCCCCACACACAGCGCTACTTTGAGCGCTGAGCCCGGGGAAGCCCTTGAAATTACTGTCCATAGGAGGACAGTGATGTCGGGCTTTCAACAATTGAATCCCCAGCCAGCGCATCGCAAGAGATCATGCCGGGGACTTCAGTCTTGTAGTTAGCACCCCTCCATGTAGATAGCACCCCCTCCTGCCTAAAGATAGCAAGTCCCCCACCCATCCCCCGTAGATAGCACTCCACCGTAGCTCCCTGTAGGAGTGGAATACCCAGCGGCCAGACCCCGCTATGGCAGGGGATTCCACTCCTGGAGAAGCCCCCAACATCACTTTCCATATATGGACAGTGACATCAAGGTGTTACTCCTAGAGTGGAATCCCTGGTCCGCTCTGGCAGGGGATTCCGCTCTCCTGACGTCACTGTCCATATGTAGACAGAGACATCATGGGATCCATCTGTGAGTGGAATCCTCGACCCGCCCTGGCAGGGGATTCCACTCTCCTGACGTCATTGTCCAGAGACAGCAGGGGCTTTGTCTATGAGGAATACCCGGCCAGGAGTATTCCGCTCTTACAGTGAGCTACAGTGGCGCTATCTACAGGCGAGGGGTGGTATCTACAAGGGGGGATGTTATCTACAGGGGGCGTTCAGTCTATAGGGGGCGTGCTATATGGGGTGGGTGTGGTTCTATTTACAGGGCCATTTTTTTTTCACTGTCGTGTGAATGTAGCCTTACAGTACAGACTCCCGCCTCGTGATTGACCTGACTAAATGAAATCTATGTTACACATATACCACTGATTATGATTTAAATTACTTACACCCTACAGCCCTCTCATGATCAAGGCCTTCAGTGCCTACATGTCTAAAACTTTACGTTTTCAAATGACACATTCTAAGATTCAATATTATTATTTTTTTTTTTTTTTCAAAACTTTAGCAAAACATTTTTTTTTCTTTCTTGTGGAGATGATGGGAAGAAAGGTAAAGAAATGCTTTCTTTTTTTGGGGGTTTAATGTGATTCGTTTAACTAAACAAATTCATACCACAAAATAATCCTCTCGCCCCCACTTGTTCATGACCATTAGGTAGACTCAGTTAGGGGTTACCAAAGCATGCAATAACACTAATGAAACACTACCATTGTTTTTATGTACCCAAAAACAAGTTAACTGCCTGCTTGATCTGTCATCGCTGAAAAAAGTCAGCTGGACCTTTCTCCTTAGTGTTAGATTGGCATAGGACCTTCCCTACTGGGGAAATTCATGGCATTTTTTGGAAATTTCCCTTGAGCAACTCGCAGGCATCCTTTTTTTTTTTTTTTTTTTTGCTGTACGAAAAAGCGTAGTCTACTGCGCTATTTAGTATACAGTTATCCCAAAAAAGAAAAATCTACCATGTGGTTTACACTTATTTAACATGTGATTCTATGGGCAATATATGAAACTTGAAGTTGAGTTGAGGGTTTACGTTTAAAGAGGCTCTGTCACCACATTATAAGTGCCCTATCTCCTACATAAGGAGATCGGCGCTATAATGTAGGTGACAGTGATGCTTTTTATTTAGAAAAACGATCTATTTTAAACCACTTTATTAGCGATTTTTAGCTTTATGCTAATGAGTTTTTTAATGCCCAAGTGGGCGTGTTTTTACTTTCGACCAAGTGGGCGTTGTACAGAGTGTATGACGCTGACCAATCAGTGACCAGTCAGCATCATACACTCCTCTCCATTCATTTACACAGCAGCATCGCGTTCTTACTAGAACACGATGTGCAACCACATACACAGACATTAACATTAATCAGGTGTACTGATAATGAATATACATTACCTCCAGCCAGGACGTCATGTGTATTCAGAATCCTGACACTTCTGAATCTTTTCTGTGAGATTTCCAGCAAGGGAAACGAAATCTCGTTTACATCGTAATCTCGCGAGATTACGCGTGGTCTGCTGGAATCTCACAGAACAGATTCCAGCCAAAACGAAACTTTCCCATGTGTGCCATTATGGTATTCCATGTGTCAGTCTCTCCAAGCAACTCAGGACATGTCTTATTACGGGCCGCAAATTCGATGCGGACATGCCAATAGAAGTCAATGGGCCCGTGGAAATTGCGGATACACCTCCGTGTGTCATCCGCAGTTTTGCGGATTTGCGGAAGTGTTGCTAGGCGACGACCGGGAATGAGTTCTGTCGTCATCCTGTTTTACCTAGGCTTTTTTTTTTCATCCGCATTTTGCGGATTACATACGGATGAACTGCGGATTACATACGGA
The DNA here is from genome assembly GCF_050947455.1 of Rhinoderma darwinii. NCBI lineage: Eukaryota > Metazoa > Chordata > Amphibia > Anura > Rhinodermatidae > Rhinoderma > Rhinoderma darwinii. The sequence continues at coordinate 266,260,534 of NC_134690.1, forward strand.
TGAACTGCGGATGACATTTCACGGAACACGGTCCTGGAATTTGCGGACCAGAAAAACACTACGGTCGTGTGCATGAGGCCTTAGTATCAGTGGGAGCTGATGGTAGAAGTTTCTGTCCCCCCCCCTGTGCAAAACTAGCTCTCCATAGACTCAAGTAGACAAAGCGTGTCACCGAGCCTGATTCACACTGCTGCCTCGCAACCATCCCAGTCTGATGTATAGGGATACAAGCAGCAAGAAAAATAACTTGGAGAGACTCCTCTCTGCACTGTGCTCAGTATGCAGTGAGCAGCTCGGCGAAGGCAGGCGCGGTGTAGTGACATCATCGCACCTGTCTGCACCGAGTCACTCACATTGCACAGACCGGAGGAGGAGAAGTAGGATCCTCCACCCGGCGGGGGAATGGGGATAGGTAAGTATGTATTTTAATATTTTTCTATTTGGTCCATACATATGGGGGCATTATACTGTGTATGGGAGGGAGGAGGGGGCATTATGCTGTGTATGGGAGGGAGGCATTATACTGTGTATGGGAGGGGGGGGGCATTATCGCTACACCACTAATAACTCACATCTCCTTCCAGTCTTCTGGCTGTGGGCGGAACTAACTGGTGGTTGGACTGTGGGCGGAGCTCTATGTGAGCTTCGGACACCACGTCCTTCTCGGTTATATAATAGGTAAGGCCCCCCTCCCTCCCATACATAGTATAATGCCCCCCTCCCTCCAATACACAGTGTAATGCCCCCATATGAACGGACCAAATAGAAAAATAATAACATACATACTTGCCTATCCCGTTCCCACGATGGGTGGAGGATCCTTTGCATCCTCTGCACTCTGCTCAGTGATACAAGGAAATGCACATTTTTTACAACGAATAAACCCAAGATATGAAATAATATACACATACTCGGTATCACAACGACAGTAACAACCTGTACAACAAATGTATAACATTATTTCTGATAATCAGTGTATGGTGTAAAAAAAAAAAAACTGCTGCGGAAATGCTTTTTTTTTTGCATTTTTGCCAAAATAAAAACTTATATAAATAAAATGATAATGTGTTTGTACCAAAAAAATGGTACTTACATAAAGTACAACTCGTCCCGGAAAAAACAAAGTCTCATACAGCTACGTCGTACTAAAAATAAAAAGGTTATCAGCGCCGGGATGCAAAGAGGGAGATGTATTCTGTCCTCAAGACCAAAATTGGCCATGTCCTTAAGGGGTTAATCAGACTTTTATTAAAGGGGTTGTCCACAACCGGACAACTTATGACCTATCCACCGGATAGGTCATCAGTATATGACTGGAGTGGGTGCGACACCCGGACCCCGCACGATCAGCTGCTCCGGCTGCCTGCGGGCATCGGATGTTATTGCACAGTATGCAATGTACGGAGCCGGAAACAGTTGGCTCCGTACATTGCATAGCGGCCGTGCTGCAGAACTGCCACTCTGCTCCTATTCACTTGACTAGGATCAGAACTGCAGTACTGCAGCTTGGCCTCTATTCCGTGGCCAGAGCCATCTTCTTCCGGCATGGATGTCCGGCGCCCAGAGGCAGTCGGAGCAGCTGGTCGCTGCGGTGTCCGGGTGTCGATCCGATCATATACGGATGACCTATTTGGTGGATAGGTCATCAGTTGTCCGGTAGCGGACAAGCCCTTTAAATTTACTTATCACATATAAGGCTCCTTTATATGATCACAATATTCCTAGATTTATGCCCAAGAGAGGGAAGGTTTATTGTCCTGCATGGTTTGTTAATATACTCTATGATGACTGTATATAGTGAAGAGATGTTTATATAGTACAGTAGACTATAAAGTTAGATTAATTACTTTCTAATCCCTTATTTTATTATAATGACATGATAACATAACTTTAATGGAAGTTATACTTCCAGCAATACAATACATTTTACCATTTTATACATGTTAACTATTTTTTATTCTAATTATTTTTAGAAAACACACAGATTGGAATAAACTCATTTTGGTTCATCAGTGGCCAGTTACAGTATGTATGGTAAGCTCCTTGATCTTTTATTATGGAATATTTTAAGCCATTTTTTTGCTAAGTCAAGTGAAATTCCTTTAGTGCCGGATGCACTTGTGAAATTCCACATTCTTGATGAGGTTTGTCATCCGTAGCAAGTGAGATTTATATGTTTTCTATGACGTTAGATGATCCAAAATATCTGATAATCCATCACCTGTCCCATGTAAAGATGGACTAAAGGAATTATTTCTTTAGTTAACTTTTTTTTTTTGCTTTTTCATTAAGTTTTCAATAATAAAGGTGGTGCAACAAAGTTTAAACAGGTATGAGGTTGACAAAGTAACAGACAAGCCCGACTGAGTGTCATATTAAATATGATAAACAATACCGGGGGGCAAAGCCCAAGCTTTAAGATGAATATCAGTAAGGAACAACCAAACAATGAACCCGTGGGAGGAAACAGTATGGAGCAGGAAAGCGAGAGTAGAGAAACTAGCTGTAGGGGATGACGCACTCTAAAAGAAGGATTATTGAGGTGGGGCTGGGGTTGCTCATACTAAACCCACCATTTCTAAATATAGCATTAAATGGAGATCTCAAAAAATGATTCAGTTCAAGTTGTGTCATGTACTCTAAAGACCTTACGAAGTGTAACAACACAGTTCTTAACCATTTGGATGCTGGTCACAGTGACCGATATCTGTAAGGATATAAATGATTTTCAAGCATCATGCATGTGCCTTGCTTATTCAATGCTATGGTCTTAATATTTGCTCAGTAAAATTTTAAACGAGTCGTCTTCTGACCAATGGAACACATTTTCATTGGTTGGAACCAATCATTTATTACCAGTGACATAGTCTTTTACAGTCAGACTGTTACCGTAACCGGCTTCTTGACATTAGAGCATCAGTGTGATGCATCAGTAGCACTATACTAATGCTTGTAATTGCATCTGATAAACAGCCCCAAAAGTGCCAGACAGGGGGGGCTAACAACAAGAATGTTTCCATTCACTGACAGCAAGTCAAGATGTTAAAAATGGTCAGGAGCTGAAACACATAGTTTATTAGAAAGTTGCCAAACCTTTCATTAGACAGTTTTTAAGCTTAATTTACATAAAACAAACAAAAATCTCCTTTTAGGTCGGGTTCCCACGAGTCTGATACGCTGCATAAAAACTTAGTTTAGCGTATCCGACCTGGAACTCACATCACCTTCCGTCTGAAAAATCGCACCACATTGTGGTGCGGTTTTTCGGACAGGATTTCCACAGCGGAAAGCAGCTCTCGAAAAAAAAAACAGGATATCGATACTTCTCCCTCCTTCCTCTCTGCAGGCCATGTGACGCTGCAACCTGTGATTGGCTGTAGAGGTCCCATGGGATGAAACGTCATCCCAGGAGGGCAGTCTGTATGATTTATTTATTTTTTCCCGGAGTTTTGATTTTTGAGGAATAATCGCCACGATTCCGCCGCAAAAGTCGCAACACTTGGCTTTCTGTTGCGGGTTTTGCACCCCCATTGAATTCAATAGGGAAAACCCGCAAAAGAAAATCAACAAAAACATAGCATAGCTTGACATCCTGCGGAATTATATTTTGCACTACTGGTCAATTTATTAATGTTTACGCTGCAGGTTTTTTCTGCTGCGTGGGCATGACATTTTCTTAATATCATCCACTTTGCTGCTACTGTAAATGCTGCGGAATTTCCTCACAGAATTAAGTTTTACACGAATTACATGTTTACGCTACGTGGGAACCCGGCCTTTGTAGTTTCACATACAGCGTTTACTTTTTTTTAAATGCCGCAGTTTTTGAGCCAAAGCCAGAAGAGGATTTAAGAGGAATGGGACATATAAAGGAAGGAATTATACTTCTCCTTTTTGCTTTGGTTAAAAAAACTGCCTCAAAAACTGCGGCAGCTTCCCCCCCAAAATACGCTGTGTGTGAGACCACCCTTATAGTGGTATTCCTGGCTTAGACATTTTTGACATATCCACAGAATATGCCATAAATGTCTGATAGATCTGCACCTGCATTGAGAACTGGGTTCATCCGATCCCCGTTTCGCTTGGTGCGGTGTATGCTGCCCACAGATTTCAGGCGGGGACTAGTGCGCGGCTCTGCCCAGAATCTGTGGCCAGTGGCCACCGTACCTTCTCCCAGTTCTCAATATAGGTGTGGGTCCCAGAGGTGGGACCCGCAGCTATCAGACATTTATGACATATTCTTCAGATATGCCATAAATGTCTATGTTGGCAAATCTGGTCTATGTTTAGATTCTGGTGAGTTTGTCCCTAATGATGTCATGTGCCAAACTGCCACGGTGAGAATTTGTCCATAGTGACCAGAATCTCAATACTGGAGTGGTGGAGGCCAGCAAAGGTAAGCATTTTATAAAGTTTATCATTTCCAATATGTTCAACCAATCACTACTATGCAAATCCGAAAATAAGGAGGGCCACAGTTATTAGTGTAAAACGAAATTATAGCATGCAGTCTGCATTTACAGCTTATAAAGTGAGTGTGTTACAAATTGTATTATTTATTAAATAACTTCAGGGAGTTTATTTATGAATGTTCTTATTTTTGGTCTAAAAAATATAACAAAAAATGTATTACAAAATAAACCTCAAATGCCACTTACTGTCAATTCTATTTTCATTTGTTATTTTATGCAGATGGCTGAAAAACACTGTGAGTCTCTTCCAAACTATTGGACACTGCACGGACTGTGGTAATATATTCTAATAATTATTATTACTATAAGGCCTCATTTACACGAGCGTATTATACGCGCGTGCGACGCGCGTGCTTTTCACGCGTGTCGTACGCACCTATAATAGTCTATGGGGCTGTTTAGACGATGCGTGAATTTTGCGCTGCGTGAGTGCGTTGCGTAAAACTCACGACATGTTCTATATTCTTGCGTTTTTCACGCAACACGCACCCATTGACTTCAATGGGTGCGTGAAAACAACGCATGCCACACGGACGGTCCTGCGTTGCATGCGCGAAAATCACGCAAGAGCTGTCAAAAGGATGAATGTAAACAGAAAAGCACCACGTGCTTTTCTGGTTACAAACATCCAAACGGAGTGTCAAATTAGAGATGAGCGCACCGAACTTCACCGGGTTCGGCCGAACTCGTTTTGACCGAACCCGGCAAAAAATGTTCGGGTACGCGACGTCAGGAGACAGTCACTGCCCACGGTGCTCAAAGACTTAAACTGTTTCAGCACCATGGACAGTGACTTTCGATCACAATATACATATACGTGTTAAAAAAAACAGAAGTTCGGACTTACCGATAAGTCCCGGCTCCTTCCTCCAGTCCGACCTCCCGGGATGACAATTAAGGCCAAGTGACAGCTGCAGCCAATCACAGGCCAAGCACAGGCTGCAGCCAATCACAGGCTGCAGCGGTCTCATGGCCTGCCGCGTCATCCTGGGAGGTGGGGCCGGATGACAAGAGAGGGACGCGTCACCAAGGCAACGGCCGGGAGACCGGACTGGAGGAAGCAGGCAGTTCATGGTAAGTTTGAACGTCTTTTTTTATTCACAGGTTGGTGTATATTGTGATCGGAATTCACTGTCGAGGGTGCTGAAAGAGTTACTGCCGATCAGTTAGCTCTTTCAGCACCTTGGACAGTGACGGGCGTTGACTAGCCTCATCTCTATGATGGCGGCTGCGCGAAAATCACGCAGCCGCGCATCATACACGGATGACACACAGAGCTGTCAATTGCCTTTTGCGCACGCAAAACGCAGCGTTTTTTTGCGCGCGCAAAACGCACACGCTCGTGTAAATGAGGCCTAAGGCATATGGCTAAGTGCACCCATGGTGGGCCAATACCAAACCACCAGTCGACTGCGCTATTGGTTCCATCAAAACAACGGAACCCTGTCACAACGGTGACCAACGGAAACCATTAACAACGTTTCCATCACCATTGAGATCAATGCTGAGGGAAACGGAAGCTTAGGTTTCCGTTGAGGGGTTAACCTGACGGAAACCTCAGACGGAACCCCTCAACGGATGGGCAACGCTGATGTGAACAGACCCGTACACTAACTTTTCAAACAATTTATGCTAATCTAATAGTATGATATAAACTAAAATCGAACAAAAGGAGCATATAGACTAAAATATATATATTGTATCAAAAAGATGTTTATTAATTTAACCCCTTAGCGCACCAGGAAGCACCGGTACATCCTGCATTGAAGTGCTTTAAGGCACAGGGACGTACCGGCGCGTCCTTGCTAATTTCTGTCACCCTGTCAAAGGACAAGGTGACAGAACTGTGCCGTCAACTGTTTATGACAGTTGGCCGGCACAGTAAGACGGCAGGGGACCATTCACAGCGGTCTCCTGCCGGCGATCGCTGTGATTGGTCAGTCAAAGCAGACTGACCAATCACAGCTCCATGACGTGTGTATGTGATGGCGCTGGCTCAGAAGCTGAGCCAGCGCTATCACCGCCGGGAATCAGCTGTCCGACGCCCCTCTGCAATGGCCAGGACCGGAGCTAGGCTCCGATCCGGCCGATTAACACCTTCGATGCATCGATTAACGTGATCGATGCATCGAAGTGTCTTGTAGCCTGTCGGCAACCACGATGGTTGCCATGGGCGCGGGTGTCAGCTGCTTGTCACAGCTGACATCGTGCCCTAACGGCCAGGACCGGAGCAAGGCTCCGATCCGGCCGATTAACCCCTTAGATCGTTCCCTATGGTTGCTAATGACAACCATCGGCACCCGCGGGTGTTCCGATGGTTGCTATGGCAACCATAGCCTAACAATCGCTTCCTAGTACGGAAGCCTATTAGGCCCCGCCGGGAGGCGAAGCCTAATAGGCTTGCTGTCAGTGAATAGCTGACAGCTCTAATACACTGCACTATGTAGGTAGTGCAGTGTATTAGAATAGCGATCAGGGCTTCATGCCTTCAAGTTCCCTAGTGGGACAAAAAAAAAAAGTTAAAACAACTTAATAAAAATGTTGTAAAAAAGTAAAAAAACATAAGTTTCATGTTAAAAAACACTATAACATCCTTTTTTCCTATAATAAGTCTTTTATTATAGGAAAAAACATAAAAAAAGTACACATGTGGTATCCCCGCGTCCGTAACGACCCCAACTATAAAAATATCACGCTATTTTACCCGTACGGTGAACACCGTAAAAAAAATTAATAAAAAACTATTCCAGAATCACTGTTTGTTAGTCATTACCCCTCGCAAAACAGAATAAAAAAAGGGATCTAAAAGTTGCATGTACCCCAAAATTATACCATTAAAAAACGCAGCCCGTCCCGCAAAAAACAAGCTCTCCCACCGCTTTTTTGACGGAAAAATAAAAATGTTATGGCTCTCAGAATATGGCGACACCAAAAATAAATTATTTGAAACAAAAGTGATTTTATCGTGCAGACGCTTCAAACATAAGAAAAACTATATACATCTGGTATCACCGTAATCGTACCGACCCGCAGAATAACGTAAAATTGTCATTCATAGCGCATGGCGAACGCCGAAAAAAAGAAATAATAAAAAACATCAGAATTGCAGGTTTTTGGTCACCTTGCTTGCCAAAAAAATGAAATACAAAGTGATCAAAAAATCGCATGTACCCCAAAATGGTACCAATGAAATCTACAGATTGTCCCGCAACAAATAAGCCCTCACACGGCTCCGGTGGAGAAAAAATAAAGACGTTTTGGCTCTCAGAATATGGCGATGCAAAATGTGCAAAGTGTCCAAAAGCGGATAAGATTGGGCGCCATTTATCAGTGCGACACCGGCCGCATATCTGTGGATAATTATTTATTCACCCCATTATTATACTCTCTTATTATACCCCTGATGTTCTCCGCACAGATTACATGTACCCCCACATCATAACTGAAATACCAGCAAAACCCCAAACAAAACAACTAGCGAGCAAAATCCACGCTCCAAAAGCCAAATGGCGCGCCCTGCAGCGTGCCCAAGCAGCAGTGTACGTCCACATATATGGCATCGCCATACCCGGGAGAACCCGCTTAACAGTTTGAGGTATTTGTCTTCAGTGGCACGAACTGGGCACAAAATATTGTGCACTAAAATGGCACATACCTGTGGAAATTTTCACTTTCCACCATCCACTGAGCATTCATTTCTAATAGAAAAAAAAAAACCTGTGTGGTCAAAATGCCTTGAGGGGTTCAGTTTCCAAAATGGGGGTCACTACTTGGGGGTTTGTTTTGCTATTTGACCTCAGAGCCCTGCCGTTGTGGGCTAATGCTTCGAAAATCACCAAAATAGGTCTCACATTGGCCTTTCACTCCTAAGCCCTGTCATATGTCCAGGCAAATGATAAATGCCTTGAGGGGTGTAGTTTACAAAATGGGGTCACTTCTCAGGGTTTTACACTCTACTCTGGTACCTAAGAACGCTCTGCAAATGCGACATGACGTCCATACACCAGTCCAGCAAAATCTGTGCTCTTAAAGCCACATGGTACTCCTTCCATTTTGAGCTCTGCCATGTGCCCAAACAGCAGTTTAGGGCCACACATGGGGTATTGCCGTACTCGGGAGAAATTGGGTAACAAATTATGTGTTGTTTTTTCTCCTATTACCCCTTGTGGGAAAAAAAATTGGGTGCAAAACTACATATTTTTGGGAAAAAAATATATTTTTCATTTTCACTGCCTCGTTCTAAAACAATCTATGAAACACCTGTGGGATAAAAATGCTGAGTACACCCCTAGATGATTACCCTGAGGGGTAAAGTTTCCAAAATGGAGTCACTTCTCAGGTTTCTACTGTACGGGTACTTCAGGGGCTCTGCAAATGCGACATGTAGCCCAAAAAACAATCAACCAAAATCTACATGCCAAGTAGCACTCCTGCCATTCTGAGCCCTGCGGTGTATCCAAGCAGCAGTTTATAACCACATATGGGGTATTGCCGTACTCGGGAGAAATTGCTTTACTATTGTTGGGGCGCTTTTGCTCCTTTATTTCTTGTGAAAATGAAAACAATTCAACATTTTAGTGGAAAGAATGTAGATTTTCATTTTCACTGCATAATCCCAATAATTCAGCAAAAAAACTGTGGGGTCAAAATGCTCACTATACCGCTAGATAAATTCCACGAGGGGTATAGTTTCCCAAATGGGGTCACTTTCGCCGGGTTTGCACTATTTTGGCCCCTCAGTGGCTTTGCAAATGTGACATGGGGCCGCAAACCATTCCAGCAAAACTTGAGCTCCAAAAGTCAAATGGTGCTCCGTCCTTTCTAACTTCCGCCATGTGTCCAAACAGCAGTTTATTACCACATATGGGGTATTGCTGTGCTCAGAAGAGTTTGCTTTACAAATATTGGGGTGTTTTTTCTCCTTTATCTGTTGTAAAAATGAAAAAATCTTAGCTAAAACTACATTTTATTAGAAAAAAGATTTTCCATTTCATGGCATAATTCCCATAAATTTAGCAAAAACCGTGTAGGGTCAAAATGCATACTACACCCCTAGAAAAATTCCTTGAGGGGTGTAGTTTCCAAAATGGGGTCAATTTTGGGGAGTTTCCACTGTTATGGTCCCTCCAGGGCTTTGCAAACACGACATGGCACCGAAAACCATTCCAGCAAAATCTGCGCTCCAAAATCCAAATGGCCCTCGTTCCCTTCTGAGGCGTGCCGTGGGTCCAAACAGCAGTTTATTACCACATATGGGGTATTGCCGTAATCGGGAGACATTGCTTTACAAATGTTGGGGTGCTTTTTCTCCTTTATTCGATGTAGCTACTTACCTGCAAACGCTGATGCTGCTGCAGAATCAACTGTAGCCTCTGGTGCCGATGTGTCCTCGCTCGTCCAACACGATGCAGGACCTGGGGCAGGAAGTGAGTGACGTCACAGCGTGATCTCTCGAGAACACGCTGTGTCTGCACTGCCAGAAGCTGGGCGTTGTGAAGAGAAGTGGATGATACTTCTATACACAACGCCCAGCTAGTAAAAGAAGAAAAAACGCCCAGATGTAACGAACACAATACATGCCCAGTTGTACTTTTACTTTAAACACGCCCAGTTGTACTTTAGAAAGCCTCATTTACATAAATATAAAAATGGTCATGACTTGGCCAAAAATGCTCGTTTAACAAAAAACGTTACTCTTATCTCCATTGCAGCGCCGATCTGCTGCAATAGGAGATAGGGGTTGCAAAATCTGGTGACAGAGCCTCTTTAATGCAAATTCAACGTGTGGTAGGTATGATACCCAGTCAGCCTGTTGTTCATACGCATATCGCTGCAGATATTTCTCCAAAATTCTGATTCTGGTGCTCTGCTCGCCCGTTGGTGTCAGGATAATATGCAGAGGTGAAAGAGGTCAACGCCAGTTCTAGCACAGAAAGCCCTCCAACAATTTAAAATAAACTACGTTCAATATTTTCGTGAACCCCATGTAGCCTGGCAATGTGTTGGATGAAGAGTCTGGCTAGTGTCGGGGAGTTGGGTAATTGCGGCAGAGGTGTGAAATCACATTGCTCACTAAATTGATCAACCACAACCCAGATAACAATTTTACCATCGGAACTGTAAAGATCCGTGATGAAATCCTTGGATATGTGAGTTCATGGTCTCTTGGTCACAGTGAGATGCTGAAGACCTGAGGGCTGTTTTTAGTTGTTTTTTGTGTGGTAATGGTATAATGGTGATGGTATGGTGGTATTATTTGGGCCGTTTATAATGGTATTTTTGATAATATTGTATTGTGATTAGGACTATAATATGTTACTGTGTTATTGGTACGATATTTCAGCATTTTGAGCCCTAATTTTTACTTTGTCTAAAACCGACCCTGTGCACTCTCTAGTAAGTGTTCTATCTTACCCCAGAGCTGGAATTACAGCTACACTGCTCATTACTGCTGTGTAATGTCCTCCATGCTGCTGCTATGTTCTAAATAGAAATGGGGAATCAGGATTCTACTCCTCTCTGTGTACAGTGTATAGAAGAAAGCAGTTACGCTCTATCCACATATGACAGCTTATTCTGAAAAGTCACTTAAAAAGTTATGTACACTTTTAGGGTATGTGCACACGCAAACGCAAAATACGTCTGAAATTACGGAGCTGTTTTTTTTTTTCTTTATCAAAGTTTATTAAATTTTCAATACAAACAAATAACAACTTCAATGCATTTGAACGAGTGGCAGTTCAACTGAACCACTTTACATAAGATTTTTGCATACAATGCGAATGTTATACATGTTATACATAAAGAGCATATGCATTATTGGCATCAAGCAGTGTACCTTGCGTAAGAACCATTCAATAAGGCACAAATAAGTACTGAAGAATTAGCACAATATAATCAATCTGATGTATTATATAATATAGTGCAAAAAAAAGGGAACATATAATAAAAATAAAATTAAGAGACAGGGGGGGGAGAAAAGAAAAACAAAGAAAACGGAAGAGGGAAGGACCGTGGGACAGGTAAGATGTATAGTGGAGAGGGGGGGGGGCCTCTGATCAAGACGTACGGACGCCAAAGAAGATTTAGGTGTGTTCTTCCAGCCAACGTGGCAAGGCTTCGCTTTCTGCAAACAGAATCCAGCTCCTCCATGTAGCCATGAATCTGTCTCGTTTGCCATTGTCACGGAGCTGTTTTCAGGAGAAAACAGCTCCTGAATTTCAGCCGTTTTTGCATGTACTTGTGTTTTTCGCATAGTTTTTTACAGACGTAATTGGAGCTGGTTTTCATTGGAGTCAATGAAAAACGGCTCCAATTATGTCCCAAGAAGTGTCCTGCACTTCTTTTGACGAGCCGTCATTTTACGCGCCGTCTTTTGACAGCGACGCGTAAAATGACAGCTCGTCTGCACAGAACATCGTAAGATCCATTGCAGGCAATGGGCAGATGTATGCCGACGTATTGGAGCCGTCTTTTCAGGCGTAATTCGAGGCGTAAAACGCCTCCATTATGTCTGAAAAGAGGTCGTGTGAACATAGGGTATGTTCCCACGACCTATTTTCAGACGTATTTCAGGCGTTTTACGCCTCGAATTACGCCTGAAAAGACGGCTCCATTACGTCTGCATACATCTGCCCATTGCCTGCAATGGGTTTTACGATGTTCTGTTCCCACGAGCCTTTATTTTACGCGTCACTGTCAAAATACGGCGCGTAAAATGACGGCTCGTCAAAAGAAGTGCAGGACACTTCTTGGGACGTAATTGTAGCCGTTTTTTCATAGACTCTATTGAAAACAGCTCCAAAAATGGGTGTAAAAAACGTGAGTTGCTCAAAAAACGTCTGGAAATCAGGAGCTGTTTTCCCTTGAAAACAGCTCCGTATTTTCAGACGTATTTTGTTAATTGTATGAACATACCCTAAAGATTACAGCTGCTATAGGCTTCTATTATAAGCTTCTATAGGGGTTGTCACTCTGCTACAACCACCTAGTTGTTAATAGGAAAGTGGAGCTTTTAGCCAAGACAAAGCCTTGCCCACTCTGAGCACAATATTTTTTTTATTTTTTTTGCTTCATTGGCAAAACTGACAGGGATCCAATGTGGGACCAAGAAATTAGCTGTTATCGGTGATTGAAAAAACAAAAACACTGCTTCAATATATTAATACAAAAGTACCCATGCAAGAACAAACAATATTCTGAACGCATTTCCCAAGCTTAGCTGTTTAGGTTGTTTTTTTCGCAGCAGCACTCCAGCAAAATGATGTATAGCCTTCAATTTATAGTAGAACAGTAGATTCCACATCTGGTAAACAAGCTCAAAAACGGTATTTGGAAGTGTATTGTCAATGTATTACTTAGTCATTTTCATTTTAGTATTTATCATTGTAAGAAAGCATAATGTTATCAAATGTTTTTTTTTTTTAGGCCAGATAAATCAGAAATGTGCAATTGCTCCTGGCCCTTGGACTTATCCAACATACAGGTATTCTACATAAAATACTTACAGATTCTAACGGTTATGAAGTTGTACTAGGCTTTCCAAGCAAGGGTTTTACCAAAGTAGCCAGTGTCACAGATAATGTATTAGTAGATAATACTTTTTTGTGAAGATACCTAATTGTGTGATGGCAAATATAAAAAAAAATATGCCCACCTATCCCCATATAACCTATGTGCCTTCGTGATTGACAGCGGCATATAAGGGGTTAAATTGGAGGCTTCAAAGTGATCTTTGATTCCACCCGTTGCAGCGAGGTGTCGGCTGTATTACACAGCTGTCACCCACTAAGTATGGAGCGAGCTCATCCCGTGCGATAATGCGTTAATAAGTTAATGTGGATTTGTGTTTGTTCATAGGTAGGTGACATTCTTGTGTTGTCTTCCCAATGTAGAACAAACCACAATAAATAACAAAAGATGAATGACCGGTATAGAAATGCTTTATCAAATATTTTCTACCCGTTCATAGATGGCAGAAATGTCTCCTTTGCTCGTGTCATTACAATTGTTGCGACCTAAACACGTGAAGCAACCTTTCTTAGGAGTTGCAATACCAAACCCTTCCTAGGGCCCATATTTTCTTGAGAATTGTCTAATTGCTGTTGCCTCTTTGTTTTACTTTGATGCCACTGTTAGGCACCGAGGACAGCCTAAGTTTAACGTATACATTGGGAACATTTCCTGGGGTATACGTCAAATGTAGACAAAGAAACTTGATGTGAACATAGTCTAAAGGATTTAATAAGTGAATGTGCTGCAGACATTGCTTCTTTGTTTTTGCTAACTATCACTGAATTCACGACAGATACGAAGAACCAAGCCACGTATATTGAACAAACGTCAACTGTAGCAAACGAAAACATAACTTGTAATATACAATAAATACCATATAAAAAACGCACCGCAATGGCTGGGATTGGAGATAACTCTGATCCCGGCTGTTTAATCACTTAGCTGCCACGGTCATTTATGACAACGGCATCTAAACCAATCTTTTGGATGGCGGGGAGGAAAAAATGAAAAATGAGGGGTCAATATAAAATATAGACTATCACTGTCACTTGCCCTGTAACTTTATGATCTTTTGGGACAGAGAAAACAACATTTAGGAAGTCACAGAATAATCTAATTGCACAACCAATGTTGCAGTAGCAATCCAAAAGTGCAACAGTCACATTCCCATTCATATCGGTAAGAGACATGTATCTTGTAGATATTAAGGGGGGGGGGGGAACAACCAAGTCTCTATAACTGGTGCACCTGGGAATCGCCTGTCAACAGTCACTGTAGCCCTGGCCAACATGCTCACATTTGTCACTAAGCCTCCAGGCTGACTGCCTTCCATTATCAAGTTGGTAGATAACATTTAGTCCCATTACTGAATACGGTATCTTGGTAAAACAGAAAATTATAGGAACACTCCACCTGTATCAATTTCTGTATATATGATATATATTCTTGCACTGTATATTTTTTACATAATAAATGTTTGTTGTTTGTTTTGTTGTTTACACAAAAGTTATGAATTTTGAGGTCATTTGGTTAATTCATGTTTCTATTTTATAGGACCTTTTGGAGGAAATGAATAAGTGGTGGCCTGATATTCTGCATCCAAACGGTTCTTATTTTTGGTAAAAAAAAAAAAAGATGGGGGGATAGTTACGTTGGAAAGAGTAATGTAATAAACAATAGTCCATGTTATACTGAGTGTGTTAAAACTGCACTGAATAAATTTGGATGTGTATTTTATCACGTTCTGCTGTAAGTATAAAGTAAGAAGAAGCAATATCGCTGAAGTAGTCCATTATGACATCATAACACCTATAATCTCATACTGCTGGTGACATCATCACACCTGTTATTTCATAACATCAACACTTGTGATGTCATCACTTGTACTTCGCCTTAAAGGTGACACAGCTAGCAGTGTCACTGAAATAGTCCAATATGAAATCTCATTACCTATAAAGTCAAAAGGAGCTTAATTATTATTTTTTTCTACATTAATGTTACTCCAACGTACAGCTAATTTATTTTTCTCATTTGCCCATGAGTTGATGTTTGTATGTGTAACAGCAAAACACCCATTTGGACATTGCTGGTTTGAGAAAATGACGTGGGTCAATAGTATTTTTCTTCATTTGTGCAAATTGTAAAGAATAAAGGTCCTCTTACACCGGACAATTTTTGCCTCGTTACTCTGATCACTCGTCTCCATACATTATTATGTCGGCTGTGCGTCTCCATGTTTACACAGGGAGATGTGCTGCTCACAACGATAATGTTTTAGTTTTTAAAAACGATACGACAAGCAGATGAACAAGTGTTTGCTCGTTCATCTGCTGATCGCTGCCCTGTTCACACAGGGCACAATGAACGATCGTTTGCCCGATAATTGGACCGTGTAAAAGGGTCTTAACAGTCTGATATATGTCTTTGAGAAAGATTGTTTACGTCCAAATGCTAGATGATACCATTCGTATGTTATATTAGAGGGTAATAATCATGTATTTATGATTGAATAATTGTGTATTCGGCTTTGTTCAGATCTGCGCCAGGGCTCCGTTCCGACGGAACGTCTGAGCTTTCCGTCGGAATGGAGCCCTGACTGACACAATGGTTTCCGTTTCCATCACCATTGATTTCAATAGTAACGAATCCGGTGCTAATGGTTTCCGTTTGTCTCAGTTGTGCAAGAGTTCTGTCGTTTTGACGGAATCAATACCGTAGTCGACTGCGCTATTCATTCTGTCAAAATAACGGAACCCTTGAACAATTGAGACAAACGGAAACCATTAGCACCGGATCCGTCACCTTTGGTTTCCTTTTGTGTCAGTCAGGGTCCCGTTCCGATGGAAAGTTCTGTCGTTACGGGACCCTGGCGCAGATGTGAACGAAGTCTAACTCCTATTAGGATTTATTTGTATTTTTATCCTTGTCCATTTTTGCTGAGATTTGCTGACAGTTGGAGCTCAGATTCCTACTAGAAACTTGTAATCACAACACAGGCTGACAAAGTGGCAGAATGTGGCAGATTCTGAGTGCCAACTGTCAGAGATGTGAATAGTAAACTATAAAAAAGGATTCCTAAACCAGGACACTGGTGATATTTATGTCCTTATAATATGCATCTCTGATGTTATTCTTTGTCAGGCACGTGTCGTCTTTTGTATTACTGGTATCCATCTGCACATACCTTTTTGTTGTGCATTTCATATACATTTTCGATTGCATGTGTGTGTTCAAATTTTGCTTGATATCTTCTGTGTCTGGGGCTTATGTGGGAGACTTTGTCTGGGAGGGTATCGCCTAATTTAGCCTATACCCCTGTGTACTAGTTATGCACCGGTTGGGCGCTTTTTAAATGGTTGTTACTCATTTTTGTCTGTGTTTCTGCATTTTGAGTCAATAACATCGCATGGTTTTTGCATTATGGAACTTGTCTGAGTACCTATAATTCTCTTTACACACACCACTTTTTTCTACTTATACTACTTATACTGTTTCTGGTTTTAAGTGTGTGGCATTTGTTACATCAATTGTATTTTAGCACTGCTGAAGTGCAATGTAGTGAGGTGTATTGGCTTACTGGATGCTACATTTTACATCTAGCTGCTTCGTTCCGGGCCACTTTTGGGTCACATAATTTTTATTCTGACTCCCTGAATCCTACAGCATCTGCTACAAGGACAAGAAGTCAGTCTCTCAATGCAGGTCTAGGAGAGATCCTAGACTTGTATTGAGAGACTGACCTCTGGTTCCTACAGCAGATGCTGTAGGATTTAGCTTGTCACGTTAAAGTTCATGTCACCCAATAGCGGCTTGAAACGGAGTGGCTACCTGTAAAATATGGCATCTGGTAAGACAATATACTTGACTACTTCACACTTTATCAAATGTTTTATTTATCTTGCGTAAACGCTGCAGACTTTCCAAACTGAAATTTCGGATGGAAATTCTGCAGAATTTACGCTACGTGTGGGGATGTCACGATACCAGAATTTGGACTTCGATACCGATACTTTGTGTATTATTGCGATTTTCGATACCAAAACGATACTTTGCCAACAGTAATAAAAAAAAAAGTTCTTCTGTTTTCTGATGTGAGGCGTGATGAATTTTGAATGTGCCTCACATTAATAGTAATTAACCCCATCATGTTTCTCAGTCATAATGGACAACATTGGGTTAATGTGTAAGGTACATGATGGGGTTAATTACTATTAATGTGAGGCACATGCAGGTTAAATTCGTCACACCTCTTTTCTCACATTAATAAGTGATAGAAGTTTTTATTTTATTTTTTTATAGCGTACACATAAATGACCCCAAAAATTGTTGTGTAGGTTATTACGGCCGCGCCAATAAGGAATATGTGTACATTTTATGTATTGAGACTTATTTTAATGTTTATTGTAAAAAATGTGCGTGTATTTTTTTAAATTTAACATTACTTTGTTTTTACTTTTTTATTTTTAAACTTTAATGTACTGTCGTATGTGTGTGTATATATATATATATATATATATATATATATATATATATATATATATATACAGATAGTACACAGGCAGTTGTTAGGACATACCGAAGTATGCCCTAACAACAGGAAATATGGTAAGACAGCCCTGGGGTCCTTCAATGGACCCTGGGCTGTCTGCCCATATATGGTATGTCCTCAATCGCGTCACAGGTATTCCCTGTGACGCAATCCACTCGGCATCCCCCCCCTTCTCGTGTTCCCCTTGAATGCTGCGGTGGCGGCTAGCATTCAGGAGAGTAGCGGCAGAGATGAGGGGTTTCTCTAATTTACGCCGTTAGAACGGTGCTGCGGCTGTGTAATACAGTCATTGCCCCGCTCCTGACAAGTGCGAGCGCGGTCAGCATGAGGTGATGCGGCCGGCGCTGCACTAATGAGCGCAGGCACTGAAGATAGAACATGGGGTTGTTTTGTAGTACGCACCGACATGTTCTGTCTGCGGTGTCGGCAATCATTAGTGCAACGCTGGTCACATCACCTCATTCTGACCGCGCGCACTTGTCAGGAATCAGTAGCGGGGCAATGGCTGGATCACACAGCCGCAGCCCCGCTCTCACACATTCATCTGTTACAGTGCTAAGCTGTGCGGCCGCACAGCTTTGTATCGATATACATAAAATAACGGTATCGAACCGTTTGAGGGTGCACGGTATCGAAACAGTTTAGAAGTTTTGATGCATCGTGCATCCCTATTTCTGATACTGTAGTAGTGCAGCACTCCGTAAAACTTCTAGCACTAGGTTTAAACCTTATTAAAATAAGAAAATTGTACAATGGGTTTATTCTAATTGAATGTTCTTTACCATGAGGTCAAGTTTTGTTTCATCCCTTTCCTAGATTATAATATATAAAAGAGGGGATTTATTTAATTTTCCTGCTCTGTATAATGTTCAGTATTGGTTGTTATATTCAAACGGATTTTTTCCTTATAGGAAACACGAATGGAAAAAGCATGGGACCTGTGCAGCATCGTTATTATGTCTAAACTCCCAACACAAATACTTTGGCAAGGGCCTTGAGCTGTATTCGAGCTTGGATCTTAACAGGTATTGAAGGAAATATTTGGCACTCTATTAGTGCATGTTTTCCTAAATGTCAATATTAACAATGTATTTCTTTTTTCTACTGGCGCAAGTTGAATTAACTTTTATACACTCAAACCCCTGCATGGTTATAGCATTGTAGGACATTTAAAAGAAGCTTGTTAAATGTATCACTGCTCTATTTTGTAATAAGCTGCTTGGAAAAAGTGTCAGTTGGACATGATCACAATGAATTTTCAGCCTCTGAATGTAAACAATTCCACAAACAGCAAGCAGAAATCTTGAAAACGGAAGCAAAGTATGTTTTATATCTTTGAATTTTGTACAATAAATAAACTCTAGTTACGTTAAACTGGAAATCCCCTTTAAGCACTGGACGTTATAAAACTCTTGATAACTATTGCATTCAGATAAATCCGAGCATCCCATAGAATTTCTGTTCCCCCTGACAAGACAAAATGTTGAGACTTTTTTGGGGGGTCTAGGGTAGTGAAGGGTTTAATGGTAACATCCAGTTGTTTAAGATAGTTTAGTAATTTAAAGGGGTAGTCCACTTTCAGTAAATTAATGTTATTTTTTGTATAATTAAGTTAAACAATATTTAACAACACTTTCTGTATTGATTCCTTACAGTTTTCAAGAACTTTGTTTGTTGATATTCAGTAGGAACATTCATTGTTTACTTCCAGTGGATAAAATTCTGTCCATAATTATGTGATGGACACACAGGTGCACATCTCGTTACAGTAACAATGGGATTGAGGAAGACTAATGTATGGCTGGAACCTCGCCTTCGCTGTATTCACTTATCATAAAATATAGAGATTGTCTTAATGGAAGTTTGAATTTGGATCTGGTGCAGCGGCATTCTTTGTTGAATGGTTACAGTATGTGTGTTAATGCGTTGTCTTTTAATGAGCCGTGCACCCGTGTGTTAAGGGGGTTTTACACTGGCCAAATATCGGGCAGACATGCGTTCTTAGAACGCTCGTTGCCGATAATTGCCCTATGTAAACAGGGCAGCGATCAGCAGATGGACGAGCAAACTCGTTCATCTGCTGATCGTATCGTTTTAAAAACGTTAAATATTATAGTTGTCAGCAGCATATCTCCATGTGTAAACAGGGAGATGCGCTGCCAACATGATAATGTAGGGGAACGAGCGATCGTCCCCATACATAGCTTCTTCTAAAAAGTGATCAAAAAGTTGCATGTACTTCAAAATGGTTCCAATAAAGACTACTGATTTTCTCACCGCTCTATCGATGCAAAAATAGTCATGACTCTTGTAAGGCGGGGATAAAAATACATCCTATAGGCCAGAAGGGAACAATACTTCAGTTTCGAGAGGTGGTAATCGAGGCCACAATATTTAGGAACCAGGAAGGAGAGGGTCCAAACACATCTCCTGAAAGCGGGGGCGCCCATATTGTACCAGGGCAACAGTTTTCCTGTGAAGTTCCCCAAACTGCAAACAAGGAAAGCTCTTTAAAAAGGTGCAGACACTAGCTTGTGCAAAAAGGATTGCTTCAAAGAGTATTTTTATTATTTATTTTCCCATTATGCCACTTTATTATTTCCTGATGTATTTTGCACAGCCTTACATATGCCCTTACAGTGATAATGGTAATACTGGTAAAACACCGAACAAAACTACTACCAAGCAAAATCCGCGCACCATAAGCCGAATGGCGCTCCCTCATACCTGACCCCTACGGTGGGCCGAAACAGCAGTTTATATCCACATATACTGTATGGCATTGTAACACACCTTGATAAATGCCAAGAGTGGTGTAGTTTCCAAAATGGGGTCCTTTCTCACTGTACTGGCACATTAGGGCAATGCAACATGTTACCTGAACACCAATCCAGCAAAAAGCAAAATGGCATAAATTACCAAGTCTAATATTTTTGGCTTATTTGTTTGATTTGGTTCTCTTTATCTACTTTTAGGACTTGTGTGAAAATCTGATATAGTTTTATGTCAAATTTATGCAGAAATATAGAAGATTCTGAAAGATTCACCAATCTTCAAGCACTACTGTATGCGATAATGTAACCCCTTAGTGTTAAAGAGGCTCTGTCACAACATTATAAGTGGCCTATATTGTACATGATGTGATCGGCGCTGTAATTTAGATTACAGCAGTGTTTTTTATTTAGAAAAACGATCATTTTTGACAGAGTTATGACCTATATTAGCTTTATGCTAATGAGTTTCTCAATGGACAACTGGGCGGGTTTTACTATATGACCAAGTGGGCGTTGTACAGAGGAGTGTATGACGCTGACCAATCAGTGACCATGTGTCATGACAATGAATATACATTACCTCCAGTCAGGACATGATATGTATTCATTCTCCAGACCACTTCTGTAGCGTCTCTGTGAGTTACAGCATAGCAGGCGTAGTCTTGCGAGATTACGCTGCAAACTGTCATTCACAGCGAGATCTCGCTGTGCTGTAAATCACAGAGACGCTACAGAAGTGGTCAGGATTCTAAATACACATCACGTCCTGGCTGGAGGTAATGTATATTCATTGTCATGACACATGAGTAGCGTTATAGTGTATTTATGTGGCTGCACATAGCGATATAGCTATATCGCTATCTGCAGTGTAAATGAATGGAGAGAAGCGTATGACGCTGATTGGTCATACACTCCTCTGTACAACGCCCACTTGGTCATATAGTAAAACATGCCCAGTTGTTCATTGAGAAAGTCATTAGAATAAAGATAATATAGATCAGGGGTCTCAAACTCGGCCGGGTAAGTGGGCCACATATAGAAAAAATGGGAAGTTGACGGGCCGCATTACTTTCAAATTTGATACAATACAAAATTATTGTTAATCAATTAGTTATTTGAACTACTATAACACTATATTACTAGAATAATAATACTACATTACTATAATAATAGCGCTAGGTTTAAAATTTGAGATATTTCTCCACGTGCTTATTTCAACAATCCAGCTTTCCAGTTTAAGTGTCGCCAAATGCAGTCCGGCGGCTCCGTTAGCACACATGTCAAGATTGGGCAGCCCCTTTTTAGATAGTGCCGCAGTGCCCTCTGTGGATGCTGCCGCAGTGCCCTCTGTGGATGCTGCCGCAGTGCCCTCTGTGGATGCTGCCGCAGTGCCCTCTGGGGATAATGTAACACACCCCTAGATAAGGCCACAGTGCCCTCTGTAGATAAGGCCACAGTGCCCTCTGTAGATAAGGCCACAGTGCCCTCTGTAGATAAGGCCACAGTGCCCTCTGTAGATAAGGCCACAGTGCCCTCTGTAGATAAGGCCACAGTGCCCTCTGTAGATATGGCCACAGTGCCCTCTGTAGATAAGGCCACAGTGCCCTCTGTAGATAAGGCCACAGTGTCCTCTGTAGATAAGGCCACTGTGCCCTCTGTAAATAATGCAACACACCCCTAGATAATGCCAGTGTCCTCTTCAGATACTGTCACACACCCACTTGTAGATAACGCCACAGTGCCCTCTGTAGAGGCTGCCACAGTGCCCTCTGTAGAGTCTGCCACAGTGCCCTATGTAGAGGCTGCCACAGTGCCCTCTGTAGAGGCTGCCCCAGTGCCCTCTGTAGAGGCTGCCCCAGTGCCCTCTGTAGAGGCTGCCCCAGTGCCCTCTGTAGAGGCTGCCCCAGTGATGTCAGGGGCTTGCCCAGAGCTGCAGTCCCAGCCAGAGCGCTAGTAGGCTCTTCCTGGGACTCCAGCTGTGCTCCTGACATCACTGGGACTCCTGCTCTGGGGAAGCCCCTGACATCATTGTCAATGTATGGACAGCGATGTCACAGGCTTCCCCAGAGTCCAGGATCAGAGCCGATAATAGCGCTCTGCCTGGGACTCTGCTCTGGGGAAGACCCTGACACACTGTCCATATATGGGCAGATATGTCAGGGAATTCCGCAGCGTCCCGGAGCAGAGCCTATACTAGAGCTCTGCCCGGGACTCCGCTGCAGGGAAGACCCTGACACACTGTCCACATATGGGCAGCGATGTCAGGGAATTCCACAGAGTCCCTGAGCAGAGCCGACACCAGCGCTCTGCTCGGGACTCCGGCTCTGGGGAAGCCCCAGACATCGCTGTTCATATGTGGACAGCGATGTCAGGGAATTCCACAGAGTCCAGGAGCAGAGCCGACACCAGAACTCTGCTCCGCTCTGGGCAAGACCCTGACACACTGTCCATATATGGGCAGCGATGTCAGGGAATTCCACAGAGTCCCGGAGCAGAGCCTGTACTAGCGCTCTGCCCGGGACTCCGGCTCTGGGGAAGCCCCAGACATCGCTGTTCATATGTGGACAGCGATCTCAGGGAATTCCACAGAGTCCCGGAGCAGAGCCGACACTAGCGCTCTGCTTGGGACTCCGGCTCTGGGGAAGCCCCAGACATCGCTGTTCATAGATGGACAGCGATGTCAGGGAATTCCAGAGTCTCGGAGCAGAGCCGATACTAACGGCTCTGTGTCCCGCGGGCCGCAGATGACCCCAGGGGCCACATGCGGCCCGCGGGCCGCGTGCTTGAGACCCCTGATATAGATCATAACTCCGTCAAAAATGATCGTTTTTCTAAATAAAAAACACTGCTGTAATCTACATTACCTCCGCCGATCACATCATCTACAATATAGGGCACTTATAATGTGGTGACAGAGGCTCTTTAATTATAAGAATGTTAGCCGTCACCGAGGAGTCCTATAACATTATAAAAGCATGACGCCACGGGGTCGAGCGCATTTATGCAGAAATATAGAAAATTCTGAGGGGTACACAACTTTGAAGCACCACTGTACGTTCTATAATCATCAGTATTAATAGCCAGATAAGTTTCTGCTTTTGTGATCAGTGTAGCTGTATGTCAAATCATACGGTAATGCTATTAGTATAGTCACGTTTTATAAGTCCCATGGTAAAAGAGAAAGCAATTGAAACGTACATTAAAGGGGTTCTCCACCTTTTGACAACTGATCACCTATCCACCAGATAGGTCATCAGTATGTCATCGGTGCGGGTCCAACACCCG
Source organism: Rhinoderma darwinii (assembly GCF_050947455.1). Taxonomy (NCBI): domain Eukaryota; kingdom Metazoa; phylum Chordata; class Amphibia; order Anura; family Rhinodermatidae; genus Rhinoderma; species Rhinoderma darwinii. Next base: position 266,284,128 of record NC_134690.1, read on the forward strand.
GACCCCGTACCGATAAGCCGCTCCGGTGGCCTGCGGGCACCGGATGTTGTGGCACATAATGCTATGTACGGAGCCCGGAAGTAGTTGGCTCCGTACATAGTATAGTGGCTGTGCTGCAGAATTGAGGTCTGCTCCTATTCACTTGAATAGGAGCAGAGCTGCAGTACTGCAGCTCAGCCACTATTCCGTGGCCGGCGCTAACTGCTTCCGGCTTGTACGTTCGGTGCACGGAGGCGGTGATCTGTGCGGGGCCCTGGTGTCGGATCCCCACAGATCATGTACTGATGACCTTTCAGTTTACAGAAGCTGGAAACCCCCTTTAAGGCCTCGTGCACACTTACGTCACCGTTTTCACGGCCGCTTTTGACGGGTCCGTGAACCCGCTTTAGCGGCCGTGTGGTTTCCGTGTGCACTCCCGTGTGCACTCCGTGTTTCCGTTTCCGTGCGCCGAGCATGGTACTGTCCAAGGTGCTGAAAGAGTTAATGGGCTGCACTGATCGGCGGTAACTCTTTCAGCACCCTGGACAGTACCATGCTCGGCGCGCGGAAAATACAATTTTAAGTAGTTCATACTTACATTCTTCCTGTCCGGCCTCCAGCGATGACGTTCAATCCATGTCGCCGCTGCAGCCAATCACAGGCTGCCGCGTCACAAAAGAAGGTCGGACTGGAGGAAGAAGAGGGACTCGTCACCAAGACAACGACCGGGTACGTATGAAATGCTTTTTATTTTATTTTTAATCAGCAGCCTCTTTTCTCTATCAGTTATTGATAGAGACAAGTGGCTGCCGATTAGTGTAATATTTTTCTAATGTTATTCTGCCCGCCCGGCGGTTGCTAGGCAACGTCTCCGTCACACACGGACGGCACACGGATGCCTTCAGTTTTTTTGACGGCCCCATTGACTTGCATGGGCCTCACGGTCATGGAATCCCGGACCAAAGTAGGACATTCTCTACTTAGGATCAGAAAGGAGCAACGGACCGTCAAAAAAACTGAAGTGTGCATGGCCCCATTGAAATTAATGGGTTCAGGGTGCTATCAGTGACAAAAAACGGATAGCACCCTGAAGGAAAAAACTGAAGTGTGCATGAGGCCTAAGTCAACTGTGATGTATCGTATATCAACTCTCTTGGTATTTTATTTTCAGTGTTCTGGAAAAGTATGGTATCAAACCTTCAAATACATACCAGGTAAGTGATTAATTATTTTTCATTAATCACAGCTTGATATATCAATCTTTCTTTATTTTTTTGCATTATAATGTGTAGTGTTATAAGGCTATGTCTTAACCACATTTTTTTTTAATGTCCCTTTGCAATAGTCTTGATAACAAATGTCCTTTTGTTTTGTTTCTACAGCATCTATGCAAGTATATGCTTAAAACAACCCCTGCTGTTTGCTGTCTGTTATGATCCTACAGTCATACTCTCTTTCATTTGTCCCCTAATTCTTGCTAACTTAGTAAATATACGTTAGCATTACATAGGGGAGGGATGGAAGAGAGTATGACTATAGGATCAGACAACATAGAGGTTTTTTGTTGTCTATTACTATGGGGACACATGGGTTTGCAATGGAGCTGTAAACAAAAGAATAGGATTTTTTTTAACCCCTTAATGACGGCATGAAAAGCTAAATTTTTCTGTTTTTGCCTCTCTGCCTTTCAGCAGCCATAATTTTTTTATTTTTTAATTGAGGTGGCTGTATGAGGCCTTGTTTTATGCGAGAGAAATTGTATTTTTTTCCCACGCAGTTTTGGGGTAAAAATATTTTTTTTTAGAACCTGAATATAGGAAAAGCGATTCTTGGCATTGTCTTTCTTGTTTCTTTTTTATCCCGTTCACATTTCACACTAAATAACCTGTTAAATTAATTAGTCAGGTTATTACCGTCGTGTAGAGGCCTAATATCTAAAAATCTTTTTGAACCTGTCTACATAATGCTTGTGGGTATATAAGGTGGACTCTTTTACCTGTATATTTTATGGCCTGAGGAAAACACTGGTCCAGTGTTGAAACGCGTAGCCATTCTTATATGCAAATAAAGCTGTCATATTCATCATCATCCTGGAATCTTCATTGTTGATATGGTTCATCTTTTTACATTTAATTTCTAAATACCTATTGAACTTTGCAGTTACCTTGCTTGTTAACCGAATTGGACCTAGCTGCAGCATCACCATAACATTACCTTTTTATCGCTTTCATCAGTGTTGTGCCTGCAATTGCACAACTATACTAGGTGATCATAATACTCTTAATAAATGTATTGTATCTTATTCCAGCAGCATTCATTCTTAGAATGGCAGATAAAATGCCAATCTACCTAAATCTCCCCAATAGTCTCAACTGTCTACTGTCATTTTGAAATGAGAATGAAGCCCATCAAAGTTTCATACATTGTGTGAATGGCTTAGCAGTCCAATCCTAACTCCACTGTTCTTTCTTTGTCTACATTATTGAAGAGGTGGTTGCTTTTAAAGTGGCTAGGCTCTTGACATGAAAGGGTGTGCCATTAATGTCTGGTTCATAGAGTGGATCTTACTTTTTTAATTTAGATTGACCTCTGGCCACACTGAAATCTCGGGTCAGGCTTCAGCTGAGAGTAGAGAAATTCCTGTAATTTAATTGTTCAGTGAAAATACTTGTTCTGCACAGTTTCATCTTCGTTTGGGTAACAGGAATGTAATAAAACAAGTTGACTAGCTCAAAAAAGAAAAAAATATAAAATATAGCTATATAAATAACGTTTATATTTAAATTTTTAGGTGAAAGAGATCAAAGATGCTATTTTGAATGCATATGGAATTGAAGCAAAAGTTCAGTGTATTCCTCCACAGCAGGTAATGGTTATATCATTTTGGTAATAAATAATTGTGCCATTGTTTCCAGATCATAGCCGCTCTCTCCATTTAGTTTCTCTATTTCTACAAAAAGATTCATGTGTTATTTCTGTTGTACTGAACTTACTTGTACTAAAACTTTTTAAATATATGTTATTGTGGTCTGGTTCTTCAATTGCTCGACATGGAGCACAGACTCTGTTACCAGAATATACATTGATGGGCTATCCTGAGTACTGGTTATCAATGTATATTCCTCGAAAACCCTTTTTAAGTATAAAATTATTAGCAGCCACCAGGGGAATACGTTTTCGTACAGTAGGGGGGGGGGCATCAAAAATGAGGCAGAAGAGTTTAGGCAGTGTAAACTTAGACTAGACAGTCGGAAGATGGGCCAAATTTATCATAGTGGTGCACACTGTATGATAAATTTGGCGCATGCAACTAGACATGTTAGACACTTTTTTTCCTTATATCAGATCTTGGTTGGCTTGGTTTACGCCATTTTGTCGCGCTAAAATTTTGGCGCATTTTGAATAGTAAATCTGCCCCCATGTGCAAGGGAAAGTTATATAGAGCTGTTTGAGAGGAGAGGAAAATGATGAAAATGACCAATAGATGACAACTTTTTATATGAAAAATACACAAATTATTTGTTGTTGGTGATGGCTGTTGTCAAGAGGGTCCCCATTCCATATTTTGCTGTGGGGTTCCATAATTACTTGTTACACTACTAAGCGCTACTGTGGCATCTAGTCTTATACAGTCCATGTTATGTGCTTTTTTAACATCTGGTTAAAACACTGTTTAAAAAAAATTATTCTAACATCTGACATTTTGTTGACAAGTTTTGAAAAAAATTTAGTAATACCGTTTTTGTTCATTGAATAATGATGTATTTTGCAAAGTCACACCTTATGGTCCAGAAAGAATTTTTCACCAAACCTTTCCATTGGATTTTTGTTCCTAGTATCCTTTGTTAGGTTTAGTAGCTGGGCAAATATTTCATACAGATTACATTATATAAAATATATAAACAATGAGGAGGCTCTAGGGGTTCGGGACCCCGGTTCTTGCAATCGCTGGGTGTACCAACACTGGGGCCCCCAGTGATCAGAAAATAATCACCTATCCTTTGGATAGGTAATACTTTTTTTATTCTGGAAATACCCCTTTATGCTACAGTCTATAAATGAATTCTCATTTTTTGCCTATAGTTTGACTTTAAAGAGGACCTGTCAGCTCAAATGACTTGTCTGTTTTAATAAATACTTGTATTCCCCATGTAATAACAATACTGGAATACCTTTAATCTGTGCCATTCCTCTGGTATTCCTCCTGGAAATGTATGAATAAATGAACAACTGGGTGTTACCATTCCCCTTGTCAAATGGGCGTGTCCTTTCACAGTCTAGCATTCTCAGCACTGATTAGACAGTGTCACCCCCAACTGGTAACACCCAGTTTTCAATTTATTCATATATTCCTGGAAGGTATAACAGAGGAAAGCCACCAAGCATACAAGTATTTACTAAAGCAGACATGTCAGGAGATCTAACCGGTCCTCTTTAAGGTATATTACACTGTTCTTGCAGACCGTGTAAAATTATCACATAATCCAGTTAAACATTTTTATGTTTACATCTTTAAAATAATCTGTAATCCCAATTTGAGGGTGGATACACCAACACTTTTATACCTATAACTGTAGAGTGCTCCACGGTTCTGTTTGCCATCTTCTTTCTTCTTGAACACTTCTCTAATAAGTTTCTCTCCTGTCTGCAGCTGCCCCTGAGTCCTAACCCTATCGCTGTCCACACTTGCTTACATACAGTGGCACATGAACCCTTCAGATTTTCCTATATTTCTGCATAAATTTGACCTGAAACTACAGGGTGGGCCATTTATATGGATACACCTAAATAAAATGGGAATGGTTGCTGATATTAACTTCCTGTTTGTGGCACATTAGTATATGGGAGGGGGGAAACTTTTCAAGCTGGGTGTTGACCATGGTGGCCATTTTGAAGTCAGCCATTTTGTATCCAACTTTAGTTTTTTCAATGGGAAGAGGGTCATGTGACACACCAAACTTATCGAGAATTTCACAAGAAAAGCAATGGTGTGCTTGGTTTTAACGTTACTTTATTCTTTCATGAGTTATTTACAAGTTTCTGACCACTTATAAAATGTGTTCAAAGTGCTGCCCGAGCATTGCTAGATGAACAGTTTCCTGGAAAGTGGATTGGTCGTCGTGGGCCAGTTGAATGGCCCCCTAAGTCTCCCGATCTGACCCCCTTAGACTTTTATCTTTGGGGTCATCTGAAGGCAATTGTCTATGCTGTGAAGATACGAGATGTGCAGCAACTGAAACTACGGATACTGGAAGCCTGTGCTAGCATTTCTTCTGCGGTGTTGCTATCATTGTGTGAAGAGTGGGAAAAGAGGGTTGCATTGACAATCCAACACAATGGGCAGCACTTTGAACACATTTTATAAGTGGTCAGAAACTTGTAAATAACTCATGAAAGAATAAAGTAATGTTAAAACCAAGCACACCATTGTTTTTTGTGTGAAATTCTCAATAAGTTTGATGTGTCACATGACCCTCTTCCCATTGAAAAAAACTAAAGTTGGATACAAAATGGCCGACTTCAAAATGGGCGCCATGGTCAACACCCAGCTTGAAAAGTTTCCCCCCTCCCATATACTAATGTGCCACAAACAGGAAGTTAATATCACCAACCATTCCCATTTTATTTAGGTGTATCCATATAAATGGCCCACCCTGTACATGAGATTTTTACACAAGTCCTAAAAGTAGATAAAGAGAATCAAACAAATGAGTCAAAAATATTAGACTTGGTCATTTTTATTGAGGAAAATGATCCAATATCACATATCTAAGTTAGATGTGATCGATAACCGGTGGATCCTGCATGTTAGAGACATGCAGGACCCGCTGTCACTGAACCCGTGTGTCCCTCTGGCCTGATTGATTCGGGTTTCAGCGCAAGATACAGCTTCTATATATTCTGGATAAATAGAAGCTGTGTCTAAGTAAAAAAAAAATGTTTAATTAAAAACAATTCAAAAGTTGCTTAAAACACCATAATTCATTGTTTTATTTAAAAAAAAATAAAACAAAGGGTTCAAAGGTTTACATAGCTTTTCATCGATATGTTATTCTGCTGTTTTGCTGTGACTGCTGTCTTGCTTCTACTGCTGCTACTCATATCTCCTAAAATCCAACAAAAATAGATTTAAAAAAAAATCAGTTCTAAAAAAAAGAGTCCGCATTGCCCACAGCAATTATTTAGATTCCCTCTTGTTGTTTTCAAATATTCTCTGGGGAAATGAAAGCTGTAATCAGATTGATTGGAATATGGAATAGAATGGGGACCTGAGCTGGAATATTTAAGGAAGTTGCAGCAGCTCATTGGGACTACAGTCTCTTTAAGGCTCCGTTCACACATTACCATGTGTATTTCCGAGGCTTACCCCGTGGAACTTACCAATGTGGATTATCATCACATTTGACGTGGATTTCTGAACCGAAATTGTGTCAAATCCGACATGTGTGAACGGGGCCTAAGACTGGAAAAGCCATGGCCATTGATAAGCAGAGAGCAAGACCTGGAAGAATTAAGCAAACCATGTCTGCTCCAACAAACAAACACAGGAGTAGATGATGTTGACCACACTGAAGAGGTAGGTTGCAATAGCTTCCTCAAGCAATGCGGATCTGCCTTCTCGGTTTCTCGGCCCCTTATGCTTCCTTAGTCCCTCTACTTCCGCCACATCTGCCACCCATTTCAGGGTTAACTGCAGTGGTCCAGAGTATCATCCACTTGTAGTTTCTCTATTATGTAGGGTTGACCTCAGTGTTTGTGATTGGATTGGGGTACAACATATGAGATGACAGATCATTTATGGAAGCAACTCTAAGAATATCTTGTTTGATTAAGCTGTATTTGACTTTTCAGGGTGAAGACACACAAACTCTTGGACAAATTGAAATGTGTTTCACTAAAGATTTTAAGATGGAAAACTGTTCAAGCACTGAAGAGATCCAAGGCAACCCACAGATTAAATCAGAAACAAATTCTCTGGAATTACATGTTTGTGACGATCACTTGAACATCCTTTATCCGTCTGTAGGTTTAATATAGACTGCTATCATAGCAATAGAAAAATATATATATTTGAGGGCTTAAACTGCTGACAGATTACCTTTGAAATTAGTTTCTGGATTGAATGTTTCCCTACTATAGAAATTGATAGGATTGATGTGGTCACAGTGCATTATTATGTTGTGTCACTGTCAATGATTTAAATCAAACTTGCATCTATTTTCTTCTGCATTATTTTTGGTTTTCGTATTTTTAATTCTCTTAAGGTTGAAGAAAGACACCCAGTCCAGTCCATCAAGTTCAACTACTATTTTAAATGCTGATCCATATCCAATTCCATATATGGCAATTAGAATAAATCCCTAGCTCAATGAGCCATCTCCAGTAATCTAGTACATAACATATAAAGGCATTGAGGGCCCTTTTAAGCCATTTAAATGAATTAAAGGGTTCCCAATTGGCATACCCGCGTTCCCAATATAGCTGCGGAGATCCGTATTTATCAGATATTTATGGCATGTCCTGTGAATATGCCATAAATGTCTGAGTTGGGAATAACTCTTTAACCATTACATCTTGTGGCTGACCGTTCCGTCTTATTGCTCTTTTAGTTATTAAATCCTTTCTATGATGATTTAGAAACCTACCTTCCTTTAGATCTAGAGGTTGTCTGTTTCTAAACTCCAGAGAAAGAAGCAACTGGACATTTCTATTCACCTGTAGGAACCACTTTCTCGCAACTTTGGTTTTGGTTTAAGATACTAAGCGGACCTCTGGACTTCGGTGTCCAAATTGTCTGGTGTTTGATTCTCTGGATTTAAGTCAATGTAGGGAACCAGATCTAAAGGGGTGTTATTGAGCTTGCAGTTGCTATGGGTAAAAACAGAGCATCAATTCATGTACCAGAACTTTATAGAAGCAGAATAGGGGAGTGGTATTTGGTACAGGAGCAGAAGGCAAATGGGTAGTCAGACAGTCCTATGCTCAGCAATAATGTAGCAGAGCTAAGTATCCAGTACAAAGGGGGTAGTCCAGAAACATAGTAAGTCCAGCAACAATGTAGCAGAACAGAGTATGCAATGTTAAAGGGGTAAATCAGAAACGTAGTCAAGGGTAGATAGGGTCACAACTATAGATAGATTCAAATTAATATTGGGAGACACCAACAAGGTTAGGCATAAAACACTCATAACCGGCCCTAAGGCCAGCGTGAAGTGAATTCACATAGAGCGTCCTGCGATCTGACTGATCGACTTGCTGTACAATCTTTCTTGTTACTGGAATCCAGCCATTCCCTTATTTACGTTGGTCACCCTAGATCCAGAAACACCATAGCTCGCTGTGCTACGCTGTTTCTGTAACTCCCATTCACTTCTATGGAAGTTATGAAAACTACGTTGCTCAGCGAGCTCAAATGTTTCAGACTACTGGCCACCTTATAACTCAGTGACTGGAGAGCAGCAAGAGCTGGAAAAGCTAGGACGATTATGAGGGGGCATCATTCTTGAGATAGGTACAGGTTCCAGAGGTGGGACCCGCATCCATCAGACATTTATGACATATCCTGTATTTGAAAAATAAATATTTTTCATTTTCACGACCCAATTCTAATAAATTCAGCATAATACCTGTGAGATCAAAATGCTCACTATACATCTAGATGAATTCTTCAAGGGGTGTTGTTTTCCAAATATGAGTCACTGCTCAGCGGTTTCCACTCTATCTTAGGGGCTCTGCAAATGCATAATTATGTCCAGTGACTAATCCAACAAAATCTGCTCTTCAGAAGCCAAATGGCACTCCTGAGTCCTGGCGTGTGCCCAAACAGCATGTTATGACCACATATGGGGTAATTTTGTACTCGGGAAAAATTGCCTTATAAATGTTGGGGTTTTTCTCCTGTACTCCTTGTGGAAATTAAACATTTTTAGCTAAAACTACATCTTGAGGCCCCAAACTACACAAGGTGCTCCTTTGTTTCCAAGGGCCACATATCAGATATTTTTAAAAACTGCAAAATAAGGGCAATAAATATTGAGCTGTCATTCTTTTTTTTGGTTCACATTCGCTGTGTTACAGAAATAAAGGATTAAAATTGAATATCTGCAAAAGAAAATGTTCATATTTTTCCTTCACTTTTCTTTAATTCCTGTGAAATGCCTAAAGGGTTAATAAACCTACAAAATGCAGATTTTAAAATGGGTGATTTATAGGGGGTTTCTAGCATATAGGCCACTTCAGAACTGAATAGGTCCCTAAAAAAAAGGTTTTGGAAATTTTCTTAAAACTGTGAAAAATGACTGCTAAACTTGTACGTTTCCTCATGTCCTACAAAAACAAAAGGACGATCTAAAAATAATGTCCTCAAAAAGGTAGACATATAGAAAATTTTAATGAAGAAGTATTTTGTGTGGTATAAGTATCTGTCTTACAAGCAGAGAAAATCTAATTTTGAAACATGCTAATGTTCACAAATAAATAATGGATGTATCGACCAAAAAAGAACAATGTGTCACGAGGAAACATTCTTAGAATCGCTTGAATAAGTAAAAGCATTCTAAAGGTAGAACCACATAAAGTGAGACATGTCAGATTTGAAAAATGGAGCTCTGTCAGGGAGGTGGAAACAGGCTGAGCCAGCAAGGGGTTAATGACCACCCTATATTTTCTGTCCCGTAATTTCTTTTTTCTTCTGAATTATAGTGTCAGTCCGTATTTTTGCACAAGAATTGATTTCAGCAAAAGAAAACAGGCAAAACTTATACAAAGGGAAGGTTTGGCTGCTTCCCTCTTCTGAATGGGGCAGAGCGGGGATTAGCTGCAGTTTCAGGCAAAGCCACTCCTATATGTACGCAGCAGTGTCTGAATAAACAATGAAGAGGCTATGGCGCTGAATAGGACACCAATTATAAGTCATGGAAAATCCCTTCAATAAGCAGAAAAGGAAACTGCACATTATCCATTGATTTAATGCCCTATAACCAGTGGCGCAGCTATAGTGGTCGCATCCGTTGCAATTGCGACCGGGCCCCGAAGCCAGGGGGGCCCGCGGCCCCCCGCACCACATTAATAAAAAGTTATAATACACTAGAGAAAAAGAGTCCGTATATATCCACATATGAAAAAATTACACATCTTTATTAGTAATAAATACATAAATTTACAAAAAACAGAGAATCTAAAAATGGATCCTTGACTGAGTCACAAGTACAATATTAAACAGAATATTAAGTCACATTAGAGTATACAGTTTTTATTAATAATCGAATTTACTCCTACACAGGGTACATCTATAAGGAATAAGATGCAAATACAAAAAGTACAGCAGACCAGACCGTTAGACCGTTTGCCTAAGGAGACTAGTGTTCCCAGGAAAATAGCAAGTGTCCCTATGAATCTAGCAAATGCACTTACCCATGTTATGAGGAGAATCGTGTGACCCAGAGTGTGGAAGTGCGCCCCGACGAGCGTTTCGCTTATAGCTTTCTCAAGGGGTGCCGGTATTTTGGTTGTGCCTAGTTTAAATAGTGGTCTTCACTGTCCTTTAATCGTTGTAAGCCAATCAGGCGCCGGTATAAGCGGCGCCTAACTGACAGTGGTGACGCCCAGGGATGACGCGCAGGGATACACTGCTGATGAACGTCATTATCCTACTGCGCATGCGCGAATCCCGGGACGCGTCACCAGGGAGACAGCGCAGGCGCAGAACCAGAAAGACAGCTCACGGGCAGGAATCGGCGCCCCATCTACTTATTCTGTCCCAACTATCCCAGCAGGACAGTGAGTAGGTATATATATATGAAAGCAGGGGCGTAGCTAGAGGCTCATGGGCCCCGATGCAAAAATTCTTACTGGGCCCCCCCCCACAAACTTCTCATGGCCGACGGTCCGCTTTCAGCTGCATCGCTGGGTCTCCTAAGTGACCCAACAATGCAGCACTAGCAGCCGGGGCGTCACTAAGGCTGGGTTCACACACACTATTTACGGACGTAATTCGGGCGTTTTAGCATTGAATTACGTCCGAAAATGCGGCTCAAAAGCGTCGGCAAACATCTGCCCATTCATTTGAATGGGTCTTACGATGTGCCGACGGTCATTTTTTTTACGAGCCGCTGTCAAAAGGCGGCGCGTAAAAAAGTGCCTGTCACTTCTTCAGACGTAAATGGAGCCGTTTTCCATGGACTCCATGGAAAACCAGCTTCAATTACATCCGTAATGGACGCAGCAAAAGACGCCTGCACATGCCATTACGGCTGAAATTACGGTGCTGTTTTCTCCTGAAAACAGCACAGTAATTTCAGCCGTAACGGACGCAGCCGTGTGAACATACCCTCAGGGCTTAAAATGTCCGGGAAATAGCCCCAATACATATGTGTCCGCCCCAAAAAAAAGTGTGTATATGAGACAGCATAGCATATCTATAGCACTACGACCCTATAAACTATGGATAGGATTAGATACAGTGGCTGAGCAGACAGTATCACACATGATAGGATTAGATACAGTGGCTCAGAAGGCAGTATCACACATGATAGGATTAGATACACAGCTCAGCAGACAGTATCACACATGATAGGATTAGATACAGTGGCTCAGCAGACAGTACCACACATGATAGGATTAGATACAGTGGCTCAGCAGACAGTACCACACATGATAGGATTAGATACAGTGGCTCAGCAGACAGTATCACACATGATAGGATTAGATACAGTGGCTCAGCAGACAGTACCACACATGATAGGATTAGATACAGTGGCTCAGCAGACAGTATCACACATGATAGGATTAGATACAATGGCTCAGCAGACAGTATCACACATGATCGGATTAGATATAGGGCCCAGCAGACAGTATCATACATGATTGGATTAGATACACAGCTCAGCAGACTGTATCACACATGATAGGATTAGATACAGGGCCCAGCTCGTTGACATTGCGGCTCCAGCGCTGGACCCAGGATAGGTAAGAATAATAATTTTGCTTCTTTATGTGTTACTGATTATTTTTGTGTTTGTGTTTTTTTTACAGGTTCGGTTGTTGGACCTCGGATTCGAGGACTTCAATGACGGCGTTTTTTTTATTCTCAATAAAATGGTTAATGAGGGTTGTGTTTTTTTATTTCAATAAAATATTTTTTCTATGTGCTTGTATCTTTTTAAACTTTATTATCACCGCCTTAGTAATGGCCGCTGGCTGATTGACAACCTCCATTACTAAGGCGAGGCTTAATGTTAGCCGGTGCAGAGGCTACACTAACCCCCATTATTACCCCGGTACCAACCGCCACCAGGGGTACTGGGAAGAGCCGGGTACAAACCAGTACCCGACCATCTGTAGTGACGGGCAGGCACCGGGGTGGCCGCAGGCTGGTAGTATTAGGCTGGGGAAGGCCAAAAACAGTGGCCCTTCCCACCCTTGTAATGCTGCCTGCTGCTGCTGTGTTGCATCTGGCTGGTTATGAAAATTGGGGGGGACCCGAAATCGTTCTTTCCAATTATTATTTTTTTTTTGGTTTTTTTAAATGACGTGGGGTCCCCCCCATTTTTCATAACCAGCCAGATACAATAAAGCAGCAGCAGGCAGCATTACCAGGATGGGAAGGGCCACTGTTTTTGCCTTTCCCCTCCTGATAATACCAGCCTGCGGCCACCCCAGTGGCCGACCATCACTACAGATGGTCAGGTACTGGATGGTACCCGGCTCTTCCCAGCACCCCTGGTGGCGGTGGGTACCGGGGTAATAAAGGGGGTTAGTGTTAGCCTCTGTACCTGCTAACACTAAGCCCCGCCTTAGCAATGGATGCTGTCAATCAGCCGGCGGCCATTACTAAGGCGGTAGTAATATAGTTTAAAAAAAAAACACAAAGACATAGAAAAAATATTTTATTGAAATAAAAAAAAAACCCACACAGCCCTCATTAACCATTTTATTAATAAAAAAAAAGCCGTCATCGAAGTAGTCCTGGAATCTGCCGTAGTCCAACGACCGAACCTGTAAGAAAACACACAAAATATGATTAGTAACACATGTGTTAGGGTATGTGCACACACACTAATTACGTCCGTAATTGACGGACGTATTTCGGCCGCAAGTACCGGACCGAACACAGTGCAGGGAGCCTGGCTCCTAGCATCATACTTATGTACGACGCTAGGAGTCCCTGCCTCGCTGCCGGACAACTGTCCCGTACTGAAAACATGTTTACAGTATGGGACAGTTGTCCTGCAGCGAGCCAGGGACTCCTAGCATCGTACATAAGTATGATGCTAGGAGCCCGGCTCCCTGCACTGTGTTCGGTCCTTTACTTGCGGCCGAAATACGTCCGTCAATTACGGACGTAATTAGTGTCTGTGCACATACCCTAAGGCTTAGATACAGGGCCCATGTGTGATACTGTCTGTGGGACCCTGTATCTAAGCCTACCACAAGGTAGGCTTAGATACAGGGTCCAGCAGACAGTAATCTTATACAGTATAAGATTACTGTGTACTGGGGCCCTGTATCTAAACCTACAGTGTGGTAGGCTTAGATACAGGGCCCAGCAGACAGGATCACGCATGGGCCATGTATCCAAGCCTACCATGTGATTGGCTTAGATATAGGGCCCAGCAGACAGGATCACACAATCTGTGATCCTGTCTCATGGGCCCCCTAAGCCTGATACATCGTAGGCTTAGGGGTTGTGCAGTCCCTAAACATTGATGGCCTATCCACAGGATAGGCCATCAATAGATGATGTGTCGCCCGGGACCCGCAAATCAGCTGTTTTGAAGGGGCCGCAGCACTCGTACGAGAGCGGCTTCCCCTTCATTTCACTACTCGCTCACACTGCGAATCGCCGACACCGATTCACAGTGTGACCGGAATGAAGTGACAGGAATGAAGGGGAGCAGCTCTCGTACGAGTGCTGCGGCCCCTTCAAAACAGCTGATTGGCGGGTCCCGGGAGTCGGACCCCGCCAGTCAGGGCTAACCTTACCTTCCTCTTCGGCCGCGGCGGGAGTTCTGTAGTCTCGATGCTGTGTGCGGCGCATAGCGCTGTGACGTCATGCGCTGCGCACAGCGCTTGACGTCAGGACCTCAGCAGCGATCCGGAACCAGGAAGGTAAGTAAAGTATGTTACTATAGTAACAGGGGCCCGCGGCCCGAGTTACTATAGTAACTTTTTATTGATGTGGTGCGGGGGGCCGTGGGCCCCCCTGGCTTCTGGGCCCGGTCGCAATTGCGACCGCTGCGACCCCTATAGCTACGCCAGTGTATGAAAGGTATTTGATAAGAACCCCCCCCCCCCCCCCCCACAGCTACAACTCTCTTCATGGATCTATTATACATACACAGTTACTCACTCTTATAATCGGTCTTACACAGTGCCATCTAGTGGATAAAGTGAAAAATAGAGAGAATAGCTGAATCTCAAAACATAGTGCATTGTGAGTAAGGTTAAGATATAAATCTCATTAAATGTATTCAAATTTAATAAAAAAGTGTTATTATACATGATCAATAATACAAATAAATAATTAAATAAATACATATTGCAAGTGCATATACATTGGATAATCTAACAGAATTTTTGTTGTGTACAGTGAATATTATAATAAAGTGTAATCATCAATTACGTAAATTAAATGATATGACCATAAAACTCAATTTACGTTATATAAAAAACAAAAAACAAGCAGTGAATAAGGCAATACAGAGTATGCAATAAAGAAAGTGTACCATTGCATATTAAAGCACATATAAAAAATATATACATAATAAAAAGTGAAAAGTAAAAATAGAATAATGTAAAGAACAACAAAAAACAACAATAGTGCCATGAATAAAAGACTCGATAGTATAGGTACATATATGCATATAGATTATAATAAATTGCATTAGTAATAGAAAATATATAGTAAAATATACTAATCAATTAATAAAAAGTTACTATAGTAACTCGGGCCGTGGGCCCCTGTTACTATAATAACTGACAGTACTTACCTTCCTGGTTCCGGAGCGCAACGGAGGTCCTGACGTCACAGCGCTGTGCGCAGCACATGAGGTCACAACGCTATGCACCGCGCACAACATCGTGATCTTGGATAGAGTTAGGACACAATTTCCACTGCGGCTGAAGAGGGTAAGATTAATATCCCTGTCTGCTGAAGCTGATTGGCGGGGTCCGACTCCCGGGAGCCGGCCAATCAGCTGTTTTGAAGGGGCCGCAGCGCTTGTACGACAGCTGCTTCCCCTTCATTCTGATCACTGGCTTACACTGTGAATCCGTTTTGGCGATTCACAGTGTGAGCGAGTAAGGGAAATTAAGGGAAAGCAGCTCTCGTACGACAGCTGCTACCTCTTCATTCCGGTCACTTGCTCATACTGTGAATCCGTGTCGGCGATTCACAGTGTGAGCGAGTAAGGGAAATGAACGAGTGCTGCGGCCCCTTCAAAACAGCTGATTGGCGTGCTCCCGGTAGTCGGACCCCGACACATCAGCTATTGATGGCTTATCCTGAGGATAGGACATCAATGTTTAGGGACTGGACAACCCCTTTAAGCCTACGATATAGCAGGCTTAGAGGGCCCATGAGACAGGGTCACAGATTGTGTGATGCTGTCTGCTGGGCCCTGTATCTAAGCCAATCACATGGTAGGCTTAGATACATGGCCCATTTGTGATCCTGTCTGATGAGCCCTGTATTTAAGCCTATCACACGGTAGGTTTAGATACAGGGCCCCAGCACACAGTAATCTTATACTGTATAAGATTACTGTCTGCTGGACCCTGTATCAAAGCCTACCTTGTGGTAGACTTAGATACAGGGTCCCACAGACAGTATCACACATGGGCCCTGTATCTAAGCCTAGTCAAAGAAGGGATGCCTGCAGGCAAACAGAACCCTATTTCCTGACCACCCAAATAGTAATAGGAATTAAATTTAAATTTTTATTAAGCTACGTATAGCAAGGGACAAACCATACACATAAGTTTAAAATTTTTCACTGCTGAGAGCCGAAGTCAGAGTGAACAGCTGGAAGGATCGCAGCAGAGTATCTGATAACTAAGGTGAATGCTGAGTGTCAGCGAACACACAGTCAGTCAAAAAGCAAATAATGCCTTTATCTAAATGTAGACAGTAAGTTCGGCTGAGGCAGGGATTAAAATCAATAGAGCCCCCCCCCCCCGACATGTTTCGCTAACTTGTAGCGTCCTCAGGGGTACACGGGGCTAATGGCGGCGCGGCGAAAAAACTACTCTTATGGGAGCGTAGGATGACGTGATTAGGAGGTGGGTGTGTGGATGGCCGCCAATAAGACGGAACTAGACAATAAGAATAACGGGAGGAAAAACAGCCAATAGGAGGCCACGTATCAAGAAGCCTATGACAGCCGACGAGCTGCGCAATCGCACAGACGAAAATGCCGAGACAGTCTGAAAACGGCACGTCTGCGCAGTAGGGCAGCTGAGGCACTCAGAACAAAAGCAGGACAAGACGGGAGCATAGTGGAACATAGTGGATCGGCGCAGGCGCTGTAGAAGCCGAGCCGGACTTAGTGCAGGGAGCAGCTGACAGCCGCCACTATGCCCCCGCAGCAAGCGCAGGGCTAAGACCAACACACAGTTGACAGGCAGTGCGCCTGCGCATTAAGACAGTGTAGAAACTTAGTGTCATATAGCACAGCAATGCCAAGTGCCCGAATAGGCACAAGCACCGTCAATGTCCCCTTTAGTCCAAGTGAAGAAGGCAATACATGTCCCCCCTGTTAATATACTACTCAATGTAAACCAGCACATCCAAAAACCCATCTCTGTAAATACAAAATATATATATATTGAAAAGTAATAATGAATGATAAATAGTAAATAATAGAAAATATATAATAACATTTATATTTGTCTGCCTTTCCATTTTATAATAGAGCAAAACCGGCCGCCAAGCTAATTACATGTACAGTTAGGTCAAGTAAAGTCAGTAGAGCAGAATACACAAATACATATATATGCACAGCCCCCTTGTCAGGAAGGCTATAATAGACATAGATGGAACCGATTATATAGTCAAGAAACCGAGACAATAAAAGTGAATACAATACAAATAAAGAAATCCATACAGAAGCGATAAGGGAAATGCAGGTAAAATCACAAGAAGGCACTATATGTAAATCCCTCGTTAAGCCCCTGAGGGGTCATGGAACCAAGACGGTGAATCCACCGTGCTTCCTCCTGTAGAAGCCTACGGTCCAAGTTCCCCGCCCTGGGTCCCAACTTAAACTGTGCAATGCCCCAAAATTGGAGCAACTTCGGATTATCAGGGTGAAACCTGTGCATATGTCTGGCAAGAGTGGTATCTTCCTTAAGGTTGATGGTACTAAGGTGTCGGGACACC
This sequence comes from Rhinoderma darwinii, assembly GCF_050947455.1. Classification (NCBI taxonomy): domain Eukaryota; kingdom Metazoa; phylum Chordata; class Amphibia; order Anura; family Rhinodermatidae; genus Rhinoderma; species Rhinoderma darwinii. The sequence goes on from NC_134690.1 coordinate 266,301,487, forward strand.
CTTCTCCTCAATTCCTGCAGAGTTTTGCCCACATAAAATTTAGGGCTGGGACAGCTAGCCAAATACACAACCCCACTACTCTGACAGTTGAGAAACTGTTTGATGTCATAGGATCTGCCGTCAAGAGGGTTGGTAAAACTCTTAACTCTAGGCATCAGGGGGCAGAAAGAACACCTGCCACAGGGATGGAAACCCGCGGCAGGCGATTTGAACCATGTGGATGAGGTCTTAGAAGAGGTTGACGAAAAGTGGCTATGTACCAAAAGATCACGTAGATTTTTTCCCCTACGGTAGGTGATAGCGGGGTTGGCAGGGATGGCATCTTTTAAATCAGGGTCAGCGGTAAGGATAGACCAATGCTTCTTCAAAACCCCAACAACTTGGGAGGAACAAACATCGAAAGTGCCAATACAACGGATGGCACTGGAAGTCATTGACAATGCAGACCTAGCACCTCTGTCAGAAAGTAGATCAGATCTATGAGACGCCCTAGCCCTGGCATAAGCCCTATGTAGCCACTTTTTCGGATAACCTCGTGCTAAGAATTTTTGGTAGAGTCCATCACATTCTCTCTGAAAAGATAACTCGTCGGAACAATTGCGTCTGGCCCGCAGGTATTGGCCAATGGGTATCCCTCTCTTAAGGGCAGGGGGGTGATGACTGTCCCAATGCAAGAAGCTATTGGTAGCTGTGGCTTTACGAAATATATCGGTTTGGACACCCCCACCAGGGTCCAGGGAGATCTTAAGATCAAGGAAGTTGATCACCCGATCATTAATTTCATAAGTAAATCTCATGCCAATAGAGTTATTGTTGAGCATAGACATGAAGTCGACAAATGTGTTGGCATCCCCATCCCATAGGATGAGAATGTCATCGATATATCTTCCCCAGAAGGAGATATGTGACGTGAAATAGAGAAGGTCGTCGGAAAAAACGATAGTGTCTTCCCACCAACCCAAGAAAAGGTTGGCGTAAGTAGGTGCACAAACGGTGCCCATTGCTGTGCCTTTTATCTGATGATAATATTTGGCATCAAAAATGAAGAAATTATGCGTGAGAAGGAAACGTAATAGTGACAAAACAAAATCATTGTGTCGTTGAAATTGAGTACCCTTTGTGCTCAAAAAATATTTCACTGCAGTGAGACCTAAATCGTGTTGGATATTGGTATATAACGACTCCACGTCTATGCTCGCCAACATGGTAGTAGAAGTGACATTGATCTCCTGGATCCTGGTGACGGTGTCCTTGGTGTCCCTAAGATGGGACGACAAAGCGGAGACAAAAGGGGACAGAATCTCATCTACATAAAGGCTTATCCCCTGCGTCAGGTTATCATTACCCGAAACTATGGGCATACCAGGGATAGGGCGTTTGTTCTTATGGACCTTAGGTAGGGCATAAAAGGTTGCCAGAGTGGGGGTAGGATTATATAGACGTTTAAATTCGTCCAGGGTGATATGGTTATTACTTTTAGCATTGATAAGAAGATCATACAATTCCGACAGGTAATCAATGGTAGGGTTGCCTCTTAGAGTGACATAAGTTGTTTGATCGTCTAGTAACCTATGGACTATATCTGTGTAGTCCACACAGTCCATGATCACAATATTGCCTCCTTTATCGGAAGGTTTAAGTACTAAGTCTGCATTGCCACAAAGCTCATCCAATGCCAGCCTTTCATCGCTATTAAGATTTCCAAAGGGCATAGATCTATCACTTCTAAGTTTCTTAAGGTCATTGCAGACCATTTTTACAAAGACATCAATATGCCCGTATTGGGAGAAGGGGGGAGTGAGCCTAGACTTAGGGCGTAATGAAGAAAATGGACCCACCGCCTCAGTGACTCCGAATTGATTCTCATGAAGGAGACTCTCAAGATCCCTCATAGTATTTTGTTCCTGACGGTCCCGGCGGATACCATCCTGTATAGAGCCCCTAAAGTGTTTGTGTAGGGCCAATTTTCTGGCAAATAGATTAATATCCTTTGCCCATGTGAACTCATCAAAGGGAGGTGCAGGAGTATAGGAGAGTCCCTTTTGTAACAGAGTCAACTGGTGAGAATTCAATACGTGTGGGGATAGGTTGAATATCTGCATGTTGTCATTGTTGATAGCTGGTGTACTAGGGGTTATTGTTTGAGCCCCCAGTGCAGATTGAGTGGTCCTAGAAAAGGAGACGTAATAGAAGAGCCCATGGTAGTGTTGGTAGTGCCATTCCCACCGCCCAAAGCAGTACCCTGAGTGGGTAGTGGGGAGTTGCCCACCATTGTTGTGGCATGTTCGGCATATGAGGAGACAGGTACAGACAAAATAGATGACGAGTTGGAGACAGCAGGTAGACATGGTCTATTTCTGCTCAAGAAATCCGTGGGGGGCTGTTTTGATAAGGTAGGTATTCTCTTTGAGAAACCAGGTTTGTTGTTCCTGACCTTACGCTTAGTGCCCAATCTAGGGCTGTCACCAGTGTGTCTAGAATGTTCTGTACCCGAAGTGTCTGACTCAGAAAAGTCAGTATATACAGTGGTGCGTTTAGGAGCAGGAACAAAACGTGTCTTATACGTATAAATTTGCCCTATGTCAAAGTCCCTCCGGTCACGAATATATTTCCGGTGTTTACGTTCTTTAATTTCCCCCTGTAGTTTCTCAATGTTTTTTTGCAATTTCGCCTCTAAAGCGCCAAATTCAGGGTGTGACTGAAACACTTGTATATCTGCTATTTCTTTTTCAAGTTGAGCACCAACCTTACTGTGGCTCTGTTTTTCAAATTCCAGCAAGTAATGGAGCATCCGCAAAGAGCTCTCAGTAAGAAGGTCCTCCCACCCCTTTGTGAATGTGGTGTTGTCACGATGGGAATAAGGCATGATGTTAATTCTTAATCCCCTATAGACAATTTTCTGTTGTATATAAATTTCAAGACTGGCTATTTCCCAACAGGAACGTACAAATTTTTGGTAGGTCTTCTGCAAATCCCTAAACGCTGTATGGATGTCGAATTGGTGTAAAGGAATATTATCAGTAGAAAAGACATATGCCACCTCAGCGGACAAAGTCTCTATATTAGGTTTCTTGGACAAAAAAACGGCCATATCTAGTAGTTAGAAAATAGGTATAAGAGGTTCAACAGTGTGAACAGGGTCAAAGAAGAAAGGGTAATTAACCCAGCAGTACTAGGACAAAAAAACAAATTTTGACCCTGGGTAGTCAGCGGGTAAAATATATATAGTCAAAGAATGGATGCCTGCAGGCAAACAGAACCCTATTTCCTAACCACCCAAATAGTAATAGGAATTAAATTAAAATTTTTATTAAGCTACGTATAGCAAGGGACAAACCATACACATAAGTTTAAAATTTTTCACCGCCGAGAGCCCAAGTCAAAGTGAACAGCTGGAAGGATCGCAGCAGAGTATCTGATAACTAAGGTGAATGCTGAGTGTCAGCGAACACACAGTCAGTCAAAAAGCAAATAATGCCTTTATCTAAATGTAGACAGTAAGTTCGGCTGAGGCAGGGATTAAAATCAATAGAGCCCCCCCGACATGTTTCGCTAACTTGTAGCGTCCTCAGGAGTACACGGGGCTAATGGCGGCGCGGCAAAAAAACTACTCCTCTTATGGGAGCGTAGGATGACGTGATTAGGAGGTGGGTGTGTGGATGGCCGCCAATAAGACGGAACTAGACAATAAGAACAACAGGGGAGGAAAAACAGCCAATAGGAGGCCACGTATCAAGAAGCCTATGACAGCCGACGAGCCGCGCAATCGCACAGACGAAAATGCCGAGACAGTCTGAAAACGGCACGTCTGCGCAGTAGGGCAGCTGAGGCACTCAGAACAAAAGCAGGACAAGACGGGAGCATAGTGGAACATAGTGGATCGGCGCAGGCGCTGTAGAAGCCGAGCCGGACTTAGTGCAGGGAGCAGCTGACAGCCGCCACTATTCCCCCGCAGCAAGCGCAGGGCTAAGACCAACACACAGTTGACAGGCAGTGCGCCTGCGCATTAAGACAGTGTAGAAACTTAGTGTCATATAGCACAGCAATGCCAAGTGCCCGAATAGGCACAAGCACCGTCAATGTCCCCTTTAGTCCAAGTGAAGAAGGCAATACATGTCCCCCCTGTTAATATACTACTCAATGTAAACCAGCACATCCAAACACCCATCTCTGTAAATACAAAAAATATATATATTGAAAAGTAATAATGAATGATAAATAGTAAATAATAGAAAATATATAATAACATTTATATTTGTCTGCCTTTCCATTTTATAATAGAGCAAAACCGGCCGCCAAGCTAATTACATGTACAGTTAGGTCAAGTAAAGTCAGTAGAGCAGAATACACAAATACATATATATGCACAGCCCCCTTGTCAGGAAGGCTATAATAGACATAGATGGAACCGATTATATAGTCAAGAAACCGAGACAATAAAAGTGAATACAATACAAATAAAGAAATCCATACAGAAGCGAGAAGGGAAATGCAGGTAAAATCACAAGAAGGCATTATATGTAAATCCCTCGTTAAGCCCCTGAGGGGTCATGGAACCAAGACGGTGAATCCACCGTGCTTCCTCCTGTAGAAGCCTACGGTCCAAGTTCCCCGCCCTGGGTCCCAACTTAACTGTGCAATGCCCCAAAATTGGAGCAACTTCGGATTATCAGGGTGAAACCTGTGCATATGTCTGGCAAGAGTGGTATCTTCCTTAAGGTTGATGGTACTAAGGTGTCGGGACACCCTTCTCCTCAATTCCTGCAGAGTTTTGCCCACATACAATTTAGGGCAGGGACATCTAGCCAAATACACAACCCCACTACTCTGACAGTTGAGAAACTGTTTGATGTCATAGGATCTGCCGTCAAGAGGGTTGGTAAAACTCTTAACTCTAGGCATCAGGGGGCAGAAAGAACACCTGCCACAGGGATGGAAACCCGCGACAGGCGATTACAACCAGGTGGATGAGGTCTTAGAAGAGGTTGACGAAAAGTGGCTATGTACCAAAAGATCACGTAGATTTTTTCCCCTACGGTAGGTGATAGCGGGGTTGGCAGGGATGGCATCTTTTAAATCAGGGTCAGCGGTAAGGATAGACCAATGCTTCTTCAAAACCCCAACAACTTGGGAGGAACAAACATCGAAAGTGCCAATACAACGGATGGCACTGGAAGTCATTGACAATGCAGACCTAGCACCTCTGTCAGAAAGTAGATCAGATCTATGAGACACCCTAGCCCTGGCATAAGCCCTATGTAGCCACTTTTTCGGATAACCTCGTGCTAAGAATTTTTGGTAGAGTCCATCACATTCTCTCTGAAAAGATGACTCGTCGGAACAATTGCGTCTGGCCCGCAGGTATTGGCCAATGGGTATCCCTCTCTTAAGGGCAGGGGGGTGATGACTGTCCCAATGCAAGAAGCTATTGGTAGCTGTGGCCTTACGAAATATATCGGTTTGGACACCCCCACCAGGGTCCAGGGAGATCTTAAGATCAAGGAAGTTGATCACCCGATCATTAATTTCATAAGTAAATCTCATGCCAATAGAGTTATTGTTGAGCATAGACATGAAGTCGACAAATGTGTTGGCATCCCCATCCCATAGGATGAGAATGTCATCGATATATCTTCCCCAGAAGGAGATATGTGACGTGAAATAGAGAAGGTCGTCGGAAAAAACGATAGTGTCTTCCCACCAACCCAAGAAAAGGTTGGCGTAAGTAGGTGCACAAACGGTGCCCATTGCTGTGCCTTTTATCTGATGATAATATTTGGCATCAAAAGTGAAGAAATTATGCGTGAGAAGGAAACGTAATAGTGACAAAACAAAATCATTGTGTCGTTGAAATTGAGTACCCTTTGTGCTCAAAAAATATTTCACTGCAGTGAGACCTAAATCGTGTTGGATATTGGTATATAACGACTCCACGTCTATGCTCGCCAACATGGTAGTAGAAGTGACATTGATCTCCTGGATCCTGGTGACGGTGTCCTTGGTGTCCCTAAGATGGGACGACAAAGCGGAGACAAAAGGGGACAGAATCTCATCTACATAAAGGCTTATCCCCTGCGTCAGGTTATCATTACCCGAAACTATGGGCCTACCAGGGATAGGGCGTTTGTTCTTATGGACCTTTGGTAGGGCACGCATAATTTCTTCACTTTTGATGCCAAATATTATCATCAGATAAAAGGCACAGCAATGGGCACCGTTTGTGCACCTACTTACGCCAACCTTTTCTTGGGTTGCTGGGAAGACACTATCGTTTTTTCCGACGACCTTCTCTATTTCACGTCACATATCTCCTTCTGGGGAAGATATATCGATGACATTCTCATCCTATGGGATGGGGATGCCAACACATTTGTCGACTTCATGTCTATGCTCAACAATAACTCTATTGGCATGAGATTTACTTATGAAATTAATGATCGGGTGATCAACTTCCTTGATCTTAAGATCTCCCTGGACCCTGGTGGGGGTGTCCAAACCGATATATTTCGTAAAGCCACAGCTACCAATAGCTTCTTGCATTGGGACAGTCATCACCCCCCTGCCCTTAAGAGAGGGATATCCATTGGCCAATACCTGCGGGCCAGACACAATTGTTCCGACGAGTCATCTTTTCAGAGAGAATGTGATGGACTCTACCAAAAATTCTTAGCACGAGGTTATCAGAAAAAGTGCCTACATAGGGCTTATGCCAGGGCTAGGGCGTCTCATAGATCTGATCTACTTTCTGACAGAGGTGCTAGGTCTGCATTGTCAATGACTTCCAGTGCCATCCGTTGTATTGGCACTTTCGATGTTTGTTCCTCCCAAGTTGTTGGGCTTTTGAAGAAGCATTGGTCTATCCTTACCGCTGACCCTGATTTAAAAGATGCCATCCCTGCCAACCCCGCTATCACCTACCGTAGGGGAAAAAATCTACGTGATCTTTTGGTACATAGCCACTTTTCGTCAACCTCTTCTAAGACCTCATCCACCTGGTTGAAATCGCCTGTCGCGGGTTTCCATCCCTGTGGCAGGTGTTCTTTCTGCCCCCTGATGCCTAGAGTTAAGAGTTTTACCAACCCTCTTGACGGCAGATCCTATGACATCAAACAGTTTCTCAACTGTCAGAGTAGTGGGGTTGTGTATTTGGCTAGATGTCCCTGCCCTAAATTGTATGTGGGCAAAACTCTGCAGGAATTGAGGAGAAGGGTGTCCCGACACCTTAGTACCATCAACCTTAAGGAAGATACCACTCTTGCCAGACATATGCACAGGTTTCACCCTGATAATCCGAAGTTGCTCCAATTTTGGGGCATTGCACAGTTTAAGTTGGGACCCAGGGCGGGGAACTTGGACCGTAGGCTTCTACAGGAGGAAGCACGGTGGATTCACCGTCTTGGTTCCATGACCCCTCAGGGGCTTAACGAGGGATTTACATATAGTGCCTTCTTGTGATTTTACCTGCATTTCCCTTCTCGCTTCTGTATGGATTTCTTTATTTGTATTGTATTCACTTTTATTGTCTCGGTTTCTTGACTATATAATCGGTTCCATCTATGTCTATTATAGCCTTCCTGACAAGGGAGCTGTGCATATATATGTATTTGTGTATTCTGCTCTACTGACTTTACTTGACCTAACTGTACATATAATTAGCTTGGCGGCCGGTTTTGCTCTATTATAAAATGGAAAGGCAGACAAATATAAATGTTATTATATATTTTCTATTATTTACTATTTATCATTCATTATTACTTTTCAATATATATATATTTTTTGTATTTACAGAGATGGGTGTTTGGATGTGCTGGTTTACATTGAGTAGTATATTAACAGGGGGGACATGTATTGCCTTCTTCACTTGGACTAAAGGGGACATTGACGGTGCTTGTGCCTATTCGTGCACTTGGCATTGCTGTGCTATATGACACTAAGTTTCTACACTGTCTTAATGCGCAGGCGCACTGCCTGTCAACTGTGTGTTGGTCTTAGCCCTGCGCTTGCTGCGGGGGAATAGTGGCGGCTGTCAGCTGCTCCCTGCACTAAGTCCGGCTCGGCTTCTACAGCGCCTGCGCCGATCCACTATGTTCCACTATGCTCCCGTCTTGTCCTGCTTTTGTTCTGAGTGCCTCAGCTGCCCTACTGCGCAGACGTGCCGTTTTCAGACTGTCTCGGCATTTTCGTCTGTGCGATTGCGCGGCTCGTCGGCTGTCATAGGCTTCTTGATACGTGGCCTCCTATTGGCTGTTTTTCCTCCCCTGTTGTTCTTATTGTCTAGTTCCGTCTTATTGGCGGCCATCCACACACCCACCTCCTAATCACGTCATCCTACGCTCCCATAAGTGGAGTAGTTTTTTCGCCGCGCCGCCATTAGCCCCGTGTACCCCTGAGGATGCTACAAGTTAGCGAAACATGTCGGGGGGGCTCTATTGATTTTAATCCCTGCCTCAGCCGAACTTACTGTCTACATTTAGATAAAGGCATTATTTGCTTTTTGACTGACTGTGTGTTCGCTGACACTCAGCATTCACCTTAGTTATCAGATACTCTGCTGCGATCCTTCCAGCTGTTCACTCTGACTTCGGCTCTCGGCAGTGAAAAATTTTAAACTTATGTGTATGGTTTGTCCCTTGCTATACGTAGCTTAATAAAAATTTAAATTTAATTCCTATTACTATTTGGGTGGTCAGGAAATAGGGTTCTGTTTGCCTGCAGGCATCCCTTCTTTGACTATATATATTGTACCCGCTGACTACCCAGGGTCAAAATTTGTTTTTTTGTCCTGTATCTAAGCCTAACACATGTGTTACTACTCGTTTTTTGGGTGTTTTCTTAGAGGTTCGGTCGTTGGACTACGTCGGATTCCAGGACTATTTAGATGACGGCTTTTTTTTATTATCAATCAAATGGTTAATGAGGTTTCTGTGTTTTTTTTTTATTTCAATAAAATATTTTTTCTGTCATTGTGTTTTTTTTTAAACTATATTACTACCGCCTTAGTAATGGCCGCCGGCTGATTGACAGCATCCATTGATAAGGCGGGGCTTACTAACCCTCTTTATTAGCCCAGTACTCACCGCTACCAGGGGTGCTGGGAAGAGCCGGGTACGATCCAATACTTGACCATCTGTAGTGATGGTCAGGCAATTTGGCGGTCGCAGGCTGGTATCATCAGGCTGGAAAAGGCCACAAACAGCGGCCCATCCCATCCTGGTAATGCTGCCTGCTGCTACTTTATTGTACCTGGCTGGTTATGAAAAATGGGGGGGACCTCATGTCATTTAAAAAAAATAATTGGAAAGAACGATGTGGGGCCCCCCCCAAATTTTCATAACCAGCCAGAAGCAGCAGGCAGCATTACCAGGGTGGGAAGGGCCACTGTTTTTGGCCTTCCCCAGCCTAATACTACCAGCCTGCAGTTGCCCCGTTGCCTGACCCTCACTACAGATGGTCGGGTACTGGTTTGTACCCGGCTCTTCCCAGTATCGTTGATGACGGTGGGTACCGGGATAATAATGGGAATTAGTGTTAGCCTCTGTTAACATTAAGCCCCGCCTTAGTAATGGAGGTTGTCAATCAGCCAGCGGCCATTACTAAGGCGGTAATAATAAAGTTTACAAAAATACAAGCACATAGAAAAAATATTTGATTGAAATAAAAAAACAACCCCCATTAACCATTTTATTGAGAATAAAAAAACTGCTGTCATTGAAGTCGTCCTCGAATCCGAAGTCCAACAACCGTACTTGTAAAAAAACACAAACACACAAAAATAATTAGTAACACATAAAAAAGTAAAACAATTATTATTCTTACCTTTCCTTGGTGCAGCGCTGGAGCCGCAATGTCAGCGAGCTGGGCCCTATATCTAATCCAATCATGTGTGATACTGTCTGCTGAGCCACTGTATCTAATCCTGTCATGTGTGATCTTGTCTGCTGAGCCACTGTATCTAATCCCATCATGTGTGATACTGTCTGCTGGACCCTATCCCTAATCCTATCGTGTAATACTAACTGCTGAGCCACTGTATCTAATCCTATAATGTGTGATACTGTCTGCTGAGCTGTGTATCTAATCCCATCATGTGTGAAACTGTCTGCTGGGGCTTATATCTAATCCTATAATGTTTGATACTGTCTGCTGGGCCACTGTATCTAATCCTATCATGTGTGATACTGTCTGCTGAGTCAATGTATCTAATCCTATCAGTGGCGGATTAAGTAGACCATGGGCCCTGGGCTGTTACCCAAACTTGGGCCCCCCTTCCTCACCGCCGCCCTGCCGCGCCGTAACTATTTTTAACACTACCTTTTTGGGCAAGCATTAAAAGTGTTACGATTTCCCTTGTCACAGCGCGGTGTCCCTATATACTGACAGTATCACACTGTGCAGGGACACAACCTCCTGACAAGGGGAATTGTCTATCAGTCCTGGACTGCAGAAAGACTTTTTGTGAAATACAAGGATTTCCTATAATAAACATGTCAGGAAAGGTGACAGATTCTCTATAAATCTAGTGACTCACAGGTGACGACGTCTCAGATTCTAGTAGTTTTTTTGCTCTTTTCTTCTCCATCCGGTCCAGCGCTCATGACGACTTCTCCCGGCCATGACTCATTTCTGCAGAATTTGCCACTCAGACGTCTCCTCACTTTTCCAACATTTCCACACCTATAAACGAAAATAAAGTTATCATGGTGCCACATACCGTACCCCTAAATATAATAGCATAAAACACTGCGCGCCTGAATATAATACCACACACTGTAAAACACCACATACACACAGCCCCCTGTACATAGTGCCACACACAGCCCCTGTAGATATTACACACCCCCATAGATATCGCCATACACAGCCCCCTCTATATATCACACATCCCCCTCGTAGAGAGTGTTACACACAGCCCCATATAGATAGTGCCATACAGCCCCCCTGTAGAGAGCGCCACACAGCCCTCCCCCTCTTGTAAATAGCACCAAAAAGCCCCCCCTATAAAGAGCGTCACACACATACCACTGTGGATAGCACTACACAGCCCCCCTTGTATATAGTGCCACACAGCGCTCCCCCTTGTATATAGTGCCACACAGCGCTCCCCCTTGTATATAGTGCCTCACAGCGCTCCCCCTTGTATATAGTGCCTCACAGCGCTCCCCCTTGTATATAGTACCTCACAGTGCTCACTCTTGTATATAGTGCCTCACAGCGCTCCCCCTTGTATATAGTGCCTCACAGCGCTCCCCCTTGTATATAGTGCCTCACAGCGCTCCCCCTTGTATATAGTACCTCACAGCGCTCACTCTTGTATATAGTGCCTCACAGCGCTCCCCCTTGTATATAGTGCCACAAGGTTATGTACACATTTAAAAACTTTATATTATATATATATATATATATATATATAATATATATATATAGTATGTGTGTGTATCAGTGTGATTGATTGATTTTATTAAAAAATATTTTTACTTTTTGAGATACAGCTGCTTTGTATCCTGTATCCGTCAGGTCAGCAGGACTGACAGGATCAGTGACACGCAGGATCCACCTCAAATCTATCACATTTAATATTATAATTTAGTGCAGGGCCCGTTTCACTGATCCCGTCAGTCCTGCTGACCTGACGGATACAGGATACAAAGCAGCTATATCTCAAAAAGTGAAAATATTTTTTAATAAAACGTAATTACAAAGTTGCCCCAAACACACATTTTTATAAAAAAAAAATAAAACCGACGTGATTTTTGCGACGTTTTTTTCCGTAGACAATCAGGTTTAGTTTTTTTAGCGTTTTTATACACACCTTTTTTGCTATTTTAGAATTTTTATTCATAAAGTTTGAAAATAATAGTAAAAAAATAAGCTTTTTTACGTTTCAGCTATTTTTTTTTGGTAATAACCTAGTTTTACCCTAAAATAGACCTTTTATTTGTAATCGTCATTGTCTACCGTAAATTTTAATATATTACATGTCTATATTAGGGTAATTGGGTCAGCGCTAGCGTTCCAACAATCATTGGCGGGGGGGAACGTTTTTTTTGGGGTGGGTATTTTATGTGTATTTATTATTTAATTTTTTTTTGCACTTTACTATTTTTTATTACTATGGTCTGTTCCTCAAAGGTCAAAAAAGACCTTTGGGGAACTTTATATATATTTTTTCTTTGTTTTACACCATGTTTTTCCGCTGTAACTGGAGCTGTACAGCAGCCCCAGTTACAGGGGAAATCAGCCCTCTCACAGTGACGATTGTCACTAATAGGGCTGTGCTGGGTCTAGTAAGACCCAGCAACAGTCTGCCACTAACGACACCCGGCGATCATGTGACCAGTCACATGATCACCAGGAGGAATAGAGACAGCGCCGCTGCTGCTGTCTCTATTCCTTTACACAGCGTTCATTGAGCGCTGTGTAAAAGAGATCAGAGAAGACAGAAGCAGCGAAAGCTGCTCCTATCTTCTCCTCAGGGTCCCCGGCAGTCACTCACAGCCGGAGACCCAACATTCAGCTGCCCGATCGCGCGGGCAGCAAGTTAAAACCCGAGCCGTAGAAAGTCTATGGCTCGGGTTTTAAGGACCCGTCCCTGACCGCTGGCGGTAAAAATACAGCCAGCGGTCGGGAACCAGTTGGGCAGGAGGATAAGCCTGTACTGACCTCAGCGCCGGTGACCGCCCGCCCGGCTCTTCTCTTGCTGCTTTGGAGTAACAGAACAGCCGTCCGTCTCTGTTCTGTTACTCAATGGCGGCGGCCCGCACTTGTCAGGGAGGCGTGTCCTACCCCTTTCCCGGCCAATTCCCTGCTCCTCCTCATCTTCGGCAGTTAGCAGCGCTAGCGCGCTGAATAGATTTAGGAGATGATGTGCGGTTCGGGCTGCCATGGGCCCCCTGGGAGCCTCGGGCCCCGGGTGGCCGCCCGAAACGCCTATATGATAATCCACCACTGAATCCTATCCATAGTTTATAGCGTCGTAGTGCTGTAGATATGCTGTCTCCTATACACACACACATTTTTTTTGGGTGGACACATATGTATTGGGGCTATTTCCCCTGACATTTTAAGTCCTTAGTCACGCCCCTGGCTGCTAGTGCTGCATTGTTGGGTCACTTAGGAGACCCAGCGATGCAGCTGAAAGATGCGGACCGTCGGCCAAGAGAAGTTCGCGGGGGGGCCCATGAGCCTTTAGCTACGCCCCTGCCTATAACATTACCAGTCACACTTCTATATTGCCAACTACTTTGCCCTATAACATTGCCAGCCAGTTTCAGTGGCCTCTAAATGTCAGGTACACACTTTTGCAGTAAACACCCTCCCTTCCTGACAGAGCTCACTCACCTGCGACACATAGTAACCCTGCAAATCTTAACATTCGTTGTATGTCTTCATCTGTCTTTTTTAACTGTGCGCTCAGGAATTCTCGGTCTGTGTGCAACACACTCGCCTTCATTCATGACTTATTCCTTTCTAACTCTCTTAGCTCTTATTCACACGACAGGGTTTCCCGGCTGGGTGACGGCTGTTCATAAAACAGCTGTCACCCGGCCGCAGTAGGAACAATATACCCCTAATGGGGCTATTCACACGACCGATTTTTTGACGGGCCGGGAGAACCGGCCGTCAAAAAATTGAACATGCCCTATTTTCGGCCGTTCATCCAGCCGCCCGGCTCCCATAGAAGTCTATGAGGCCGGGTAATACACGGCCATCACTGGAATGTGTCCCGAGTGACGGCCCTGTCTACTGTCGCTCGCTCTCTCCTCACAGCGCAGAGTGCATATGAGGAGTAGGACTTTATGCCATTCGAACTAATCGCTGTATGCTGGAGGTAAGATTCTACAATGTGGGGGTGCTGTATACAGGCGTACTGTGTGGTAGGGCCCGGGTGTACAGCAGGTGGAAAGGGGAGCTGCACTGGCTCCCTTCCCCTGCTTGTTTTAAAAGCACCTTGTCCCGGCGACACCTCCCATGGCCGATGGCGCCAATAGCAGCTGCTACGGCTGCTACTGCTGTAGCGACGCCACTATAGCAGAGCAGGGAGGTAACTTCCTGGTTATGGTCACATGGTACACTTAGTGTACCATGTGACCGTGACGTCACGTGAGGGGCGTTCCAGCCAGCTTGAAAGAGCCGGTGCGGAGGACTCCAGGTGAGCTGCAGAGTCTGTATTGTAATGTGTTGTGTTGTCTTGTAATGTATTGTGCTGTCTGTGTTTGCGGTGGAGAGTGGGGAGCCCGTTAAATGACAGCCCCCCCTCCTCTCTCCACCGCAAACTGCACAATACAACACAATACATTACAAACTGTGGGTCGCATCCCCCTGGGGGCTCGTGTGTAGCGACCTATGTAGCTGAAATCAGTCTTGTATTATTTTGCTTCACGCAGAATCCGTGTAAACATGCCCTTACAAACGAGGAAAGCCTGCTAAGCCCAGCATTTGATATACTGAAAGTGTGAGAGTGTAATATACGAACAATCTTATCAGGGATGGCCTTAGGGGTGTGCAACCTGTGCCTTTGCACAGGGTGCATCACTCCAGCAGGTGGATGGGGGCGCTGTGCTGGCTCCCTTCTGCTTGTTTCAGAAGCGCCCGGGCCCGGCGACTCAGCAGTCGCCTTTCCACCCGTGCGCTTCTTCACTCAGTAGCGTCGGCAACGCTGTGGACAGGGATTCCACTTCAGGAGTTGCCCCTAATGTCACTGTCCATATATGAACAGAGCAGTGACATAGCTGTAGGGGTCGCAGTTGCGACCAGGCCCATAAGCCTGGGGGGCTCATGGGGCCCCCGTTGCCATACAGCATGCTGATTCAATACATTTTCTGTGCCGTGAAGCTGGCACTTCAGGGTTACGGTCACATGGTACACTTAGTGTACCATGTGACCGTGATGTCACGTGAGGGGCGTTCCAGCCAGCTTGGATGAGCCGATGCGGAGGACTCCAGGTGAGCTGTAGAGTCTGTATTGTAATGTATTGTGTTGTGTTGTCTTGTAATGTATTGTGTTGTCTGTGTTTGCTGTAGAGAGGGGGGGCCCGTTAAATTACAGCCCCCCCCTCCTCTCCACCGCAAACTGCACAATACAACACAATACATTACAAACTGTGGGTCGTGTCCCCTGGGGGGTCGTGTGAAGACCTCCGGGGGAACGCGAGTCACTCACCGAGGTCCTGGTTCCATTCAATGCTGGAACAAAGAGCTGACGGCTCCTTGCTCCAGCATTCACTGTGCCCTGAGCGGCTCGACGCAGGCAGGTGCGATGTAGCGACATCATCGCGCTTGTCTGAGCCGAGTCACTGATAGCACACACCGGAGGAGGCGAAGGATCCTCCACCCGGCGTAGGGTAACGGGGATAGGTAAGTAATTATGTCATTTTTCTATTATGCACATATGGGGGCATTATACTGTATGGGGGCTGATATGGTGGGGGGGCATTATACTGAATGGGGGGGCTGATATGGCGGGGGGTATTATACTGTATGGTAGGGCTGATATGGCGGCGGTATTATACTGCATGGGGGCTGATATGGGGGGCATTATACTACATGGGGGGGCTGATATGGTGGAATTATACTCTATGTGGGGGCACTATACTGTATGGGGGCATTATACTGTACGGGGAGCTCATATTGGGGGCATTATACTGTATGGGGAGGTCATATGGGAGGCATTATACTGTATGGGGAGCTCATATGGTGGTCATTATACTCTATGGGGAGCTCATATGGGGGCATTATACTGTATGGGGAGCTGATATGGGGGGCACTATACTGTATAGGGGCAGCTATGGGAGCATTATACTGTATGGTGGCATTATACTATGGAGGCTGTTGGGCAAGGCGGCTGGGCATAGGCACGCACAGGGGTCTGGAGATGGTGGTGTTGGGGAAGGGTAGGGGGGCCCAAGCTGAATTCTTGCACCCGGGCCCATGAGCCTTTAGCTACGCCCCTGAGTTCAATGGTGAGGGAAACAGAAGCTGAGGTTTCCGTTTGTCTTTCCATTGAGTGGTAAACCCGACGGAAACCTCAGACGGAACCCCTCAGCGGAAAGGAACCGTGAATGTGAACACAGCCTTAGAAGAAATGTATCACAATATATTGTTAAAAGCTTCATGGTTTTCTTTTTCTCCTAAATTCTGCATTTCATGCATTGGCAGATGTCGTTTCTGAGTGCCAGTGCTGGCATAAACTCTAACGTCATGAATCTATCATTTTTGCTGCATCCAATTTGCTGATTGGTGAATTTGGGGTTCACTACTGTAGATTTACAGTATTTAGCAATTATCCTATTAAGTTTTATTATTTTTTCTTGCTTGTGCTTATATTTCTTATATTGTTATATCAATAAAGCCAGATTAAAAAAGTCGCGGCATTAAAAAAAAGAAAAACTTTTTAATTGATAAACTTTATTGAATTTTTGCAAGCCCATACTAAAGGTATATAACACTGTTACATGTTTAATCTAATTTTATATTACAATCATTCTACAACACAATTAAGACATCCTGAAGCTGAACATTTCTAAATCACGTGTACACCCCTTTTGTTTTTGGCATGCTATGGAATGGATGGATGCAATAAATGTAGATGCGAGTGTGAACACTGTTACATCGTTCTGGGACATCAGACGGTCCTCTATAATTTTACACATACGCACTGCTGTTCATTTTTCTTCCTTGATAAAGCAATTCCTTATTATAATATTTAAGTTGACTGCGTGTTAAGGTTAGCATTGCTATGGTAAATATTAAAATAAACTATAATCATACACAGATTTTTTTCATGAATTTCACGTATGTAACACAGAAATCATTTATAACGATATGTATTCAAGTGTCAAAGGATAAATATTTAAATATTGTAAGTACCATAAACATAGAAGGGGCATTTATTATTTAATTTTTTTTTATCAAAATATGTGCCAAATGAAATGCTGCTTCATTTAAACCATGTTTTTATAAATATTGGAGCTCCATTTTGTGTTACAAAGCTCCAAATCCCCCTCTTCCCTTCATACAGCCAGAGTTAAATGATAAAATTGCAGTCACCACTAGGGGGAGTTTACTGAAGACAAATTTATACAGCTCCTATTAAACTCAATCGATTTTCAGTAAGCTCCCTCTTGTGGTGGCTGCAGACAGTAAAAATTTTAAGATTTACCTCTATGGCTCAGTGAAACGAAGCAAGGCATTTAGAGCTCTTTATAGAAAAAAATGGAGCTCCAACATCTATCAAGATATAATATGTTCTTCGCTGTTTCCGTCATTCCCAAAGACTGAATTCAGCGGCAGTGCGCGTACTCGACCGACAATCCATTCAAACTCCTCCTCGCCACCATGACCACCATGATGTGATGAGGAACAGGGTACTTAGAACCCATGTTCTAGTGATCGTGGGGTACCAGCGATCATACATTTATCACCTATCCTGTAGATGATAAATGTATTTCATGGGAGAATACATTTAAATGATAGGTACCCTTTAAAGCAGGGCAAATGTGACTGTAGAATAAGCCCTGTTTTAATGCCATGCTTTGTACACTGCATATACCATGGTTTCCATATATTATAGTAATGTGGATTAACAAGCAGCTGTGTGCAAGTTGAAGTAAATGGCGCTGTATTAGCTGAAGGCTTAGCTAAACCTTGGCCCATAAAGCAAGACTTTACATCTTTCTGTTGACTACTCTAAAATGCAATGATTCCTTCTATATCCTGTAATATGTGATGGTAGTGAGAAGGCCATGCTGTGTTAGACATACGTAACAGAATATTTTGGACAGAATTTTGATCATTTATAAGTAAATATCACTGGACTTCAAGTTATAGATTTAGCATGCTATCATAATATTTGGTGACGGAATATTTCTAAAGAAACACATTTCCAGTAACTATCTCGCCGCAGCTTGTACTACGCTGCAAATCCACTCCAGTGTTCAATGGCGTAAACTATTAGTTATAGTAAGACGATACATATTAGTTTCTGAAGCTTTATTAAATGTTCATTATATCTAGAAATAAATTCATATACATATATGTGGCTTATTTGCCTGGATTATAATTTGTTTATAGATCTGTCATGTTACAATGATAATACATATGAGATAGTTTTATTTCGTATCACATGGTAAAGGATGAACCGCCTTCACTTGCATAAACTTCACTTGTTTTCCTTGAAGAGTATATGTCAGAAGAAGCTCTTGACCAGTGAGCTCTAGGCATAAACATTTTTCTAAAGCACCATAGATCTTGCATTATTTTTAAAAAATAATTTCGAAAATTTACACCAATGAAAGCATAGATTACTGGATTTAGACAGCAGTGGAAATAAGCCAATGTCTTTGTAATAAATAATGCATAAGAATAATTGATTTCTTCTTGACAACTTGGCTCTGGATCTCTGAAAAATGAAGCTTTTCTCAAAAGAACTACATTATATGGAAGTTGGCACACCAGAAATACGATGACTACAGTGACAACTACATTTATTGCTTTATGTCTTTGAGAATTTTTTGCTTGCAAGAGAGTTTTAATAATAGAGACATAGCAAAAAAACATGATAAGAAAAGGAATAAGAAACCTTAAACTGACCTCAACAACTACAACTGCTAACTTCCATTTATAAGCTTCCGAAGATTTAGGGTATTTTGGTTCACAAACTAAGTGGTTTTGATTTACTATATAACAAGCACTGAAAACATATGTGATGGTGGAGAGTATGGTCGAAATAATCCATACTGAGAAGCAGAGTACTCGCTTATATGCCAAAGCCATTGTTCTGAGTCGAAATGACTTTGTAACCTGAACAATAGCAACATATCGATCAATGCCCACACATGCCAACAGCAACATGCTGCAATTGAAATTTATTGCGTAAATGCTTCTTACCAATTTGCACATAAAGTCCTTAAAAATCCATTCATCATAGTAATATACTGCCCAGAATGGAAGGGTGAAAATAAATAGTATGTCTGCTATTGCCATATTTAGGAGATATATATCAGTCATGTTTTTTCTTTTCTTGTAGCAACTGAATGTTATCACTACCAGTATATTCCCCACAAGCCCAAATACAAATATAAAAGAAAATGTAATAGGTACAAATGTTTTAAAAAAAACTCTGACGCTTTCATGACTGCAAGGTGTTTCTACAGGCTCGTTGTTTCCATAATCGTAATCTGAATCGTAATATGTAGTGGTGCTAAAATTTGCCATAGTTTTCTGTGCCAATTCACTGGATCCTGGAATTTACAAAGAAAGCTAGTTAAGTATATTCACAATCCTTAAAATGTACACAAAATACGTTTTGTTAAAATTCTCTATAGCCGTATTATATGTTCAAAGGAGTCATCCGGGAATATTTAACAAAAAAATAAAATAATATATACACACTTTCTAATATATTCTTCATTAAAATACAGTCAAAGGTTTCTTAACGCTAATCCTATGGACTGCAGCGGATGTAGAAAAACAACCCCACCTGCCCTGCATCCGTAGTTTGAGAAATTAGAGCTTGGTTACCAAACTTTCTAAATATATAATTTATTTCTATGCACCTAGAAAACCTCTTTTAAGTGAGCTAAATCCTAATAAACATATTTGAGTAATAACCTTTCACAGCATTACCCAGTGACTTGCATAATGCCTTTTCCAGTGAAACGTCGTGTGCTTAAAAGTATATAGTGTTTATTCCCTGCTGCTTGTTTTTCTATGCAAAGTCATGAACTGTGCACACACTGCATGTTGTTCCACAGTTTTATTTTATAGAACAAGACAGTAAATGCAGTAACAGATTAGAGACTCATTTACTCTGGACAAAAAATGGCTGAACGAACGTTCATACGAATGCTCGTTTCCGATTATTAGCCCGTGTAAAGATAGCAGCGATTAGCCGATAAACCAGTGAACACTCGTTCGTCAGCTGATCCCATTGTTTATGCAGCCTATAAAATCTTCATTGTCGGCAGCACATCTGCCCGTGTAAACGAGAGATATGCTGCCGACAATTATGCAAACTGATGGGGACCGAACGTATTAACCATTGTTTGTCCCCATACAGAAAGCATCGGCCGATGAAAAAGGGACTGTTAACAAGAGCCGATCAACTGGTTATATTGCTGATCAGCACTCGTGGGCAGAAATCTGCCTGTGTAAATCCACCTTAAATGGAAAGACAGGGCAAATAGGAAAGGCGGTGGTGTATGTCTGTATGTGAGAAATGATATGAAGGCGAGTGTGAAAGAGATATTAGAGGGTGAAGATTGTGTGGAGATTGAAACCTTGTGGGTGGAATTACAAAGGGAGGTAAACACTGAAAAAAAATTACTTTTGGTGTAATCAATAGACCCCCCCAATATAACTGAGGAGATGGAAGGTCAGCTATATAAACAGATGGATTGGGCTGCACAGGTTGGTACTGTAGTGATAATGGGAGATTTTAATTACCGGGATATTAATTGGTGTCATGGTTCGGCTTCAACTGCGAAGGGGAGAAATTTCCTAAACCTGTTGCAGGAAAATTTTATGGGCCAGTTTGTGGTTGACCCGACTAGAGGTGAAGCTCTGTTGGATCTGGTCATTTCTAATAATGCAGAGCTTGTTGGGAATGTCAATGTTCATGAAAACCTTGGTAACAGTGATCACAATATAGTTATATTTTACCTATACTGTAAAAAACAAACACAGGCTGGGAGGGCAAAGACACTTAATTTTAAGAAGGCCAATTTCCCCAGAATCAGGGCTGCAATTCAGGATATAAACTGGGAAGAACTAATGTCAAATAATGGGACAAATGATAAATGGGAGGTTTTAAAATCTACTTTGTATAATTATAGTGCAAAATGTATTCCTATAGGTAACAAGTATAAACGACTAAAATTAAACCGCACGTGGCTTACACCTTCTGTAAAAAGGGCATTTGAAAAATACTAATCTGAGGGTACAGCTGTAGCCTTTGTAAAATATAAAGTGCTTAATAAAATCTGTGAAAAAAGTAATAAAATCAGCAAAAATACAAAATGAAAGGCAGGTGGCCAAGGATAGTAAAACAAATCCCCAAAAATTCTTCAAGTATGTAAATGCGAAGAAACCAAGGTCTGAACATGTGAGACTCCTAAATAGTGGTAATGGGGAAATGGTCATAGGGGATCAAGAGAAGGCAGAGTTACTAAATGGGTTCTTTAGCTCTGTATATACAACAGAAGAAAGAGAAGCTAATATAGCCGGTGCCAGTGCTGTTAATATACTGAATTGGCTGAATGTAGATATGGTCCAAGCTAAATTAAATAAAATAAATGTGCACAAGGCCCCGGGACCAGATGGGTTACACGCTAGAGTTCTTAAAGAGCTTAGTTCAGTTATTTCTGTCCCCCTCTTTATAATATTTAGAGATTCTCTAGTGACTGGTATAGTGACAAGGGACTGGCGCAGGGCAAATGTGGTGCCTATTTTCAAGAAAAGCTCTAGGTCTTCCCAGGGTAATTATAGACCAGTTGGCTTAACATCCATCTTGGGAAAAATGTTTGAGGGGCTATTGAGGGACTATATACAGGATTATGTAACAAAAAATAGTATCCTTATGATACTAAGGACAGAAGTTGTCAAACAACCCTGATTTGTTTTTATGAAGAGGTGAGTAGAAGCCTAGACAGAGGGGCCGCTGTGGATATAGTGTTTTTTGGCTTATTTGATACTGTCCCTGATAGACGTCTAATGGGTAAATTAAGGACTATAGGATTAGAAAGTATAGTTTGTAATTGGATTGAGAATTGGCTCAACGACCGTATCAGGAGAGTTGTGATCAATGATTCCTACTCTGGTCCCCGGTTATAAGTGGTGTACCCCAAAGTTCCGTGCTGAGACCACTATTATTCAAATTATTTATTAATGATATTGTAAAGGATCTGCCAGGCACAGCTTCGGGGTTAACTTCCTTAGGTAATCAGTCTTCACCCGAGTCTATCTCTCTGAGACTGACTCCAGCTTCCACCACTCCTAAGCTGGCAGGCTTAGGAGTGGGAGAGCCTATCGCAGCCTGGCCAGACTCAGCTAGCTGTCTATTTATACCTGCCTTTCCTGTTCCTCCTTGCTTGTGATTCTTTCCGTGTGGTTTCCTGGCCCAGCTACAGCTCCTAACATTTTGATCCTGCTCCATTCTGACCCTGGCTTTCTGACTACTCTTCTGCTCTACGTTTGGTACCTCGTGCTCTCCTGGTTTGACTTGGCTCGTTCACCACTCTGTTGCTCACGGTGTTGCCGTGGGCAACTGCCCCTTTCCCTTTGCTTTATATTCCCTTGTATGTTTTGTCTCGTGCACTTACTGAGCGTAGGGACCGCCGCCCAGTTGTACCCCGTCGCCTAGGGCGGGTCGTTGCAAGTAGGCAGGGACAGAGTGGCGGGTAGATTAGGGCTCACGTGTCCGTTTCCCTACCCCTATCATTACATAATCACAAGCCCATATACCTAGTCTACCCTGGTCCCTGACACTACTATGGACCCCCTTGAGACCCTGGCTCAGCGAATGCAGGGTCTCTCCCTACAGGTCCATTCCCTGGCTCAGAAGGTCAACCAGCCTGAGGCTACCTTGGTAGTTCCCCTCACCTCAACTCCTGAACCCCACCTCAAGTTGCCCGACCGGTTCTCAGGGGACCGGAGGGCTTTTCTCTCCTTTCGGGAGAGTTGCAGGCTTTACTTTCGCTTTAAGCCCCACTCCTCAGGTTCTGAGAGCCAGCGAGTGGGTATAATTATGTCCCGGCTCCAGGACGGGCCCCAAGAATGGGCCTTCTCCTTGGCTCCTGATGCCCCTGAACTTTCCTCCGTTGATCTTTTCTTTTCTGCTCTCGGACTCATTTATGACGAGACTGACAAGACTGCCTTTGCCGAGAGTCAGCTGGTGACCTTACGTCAGGGTAAGAGACCTGTTGAGGAGTATTGTTCTGACTTTAGGAAGTGGTGCGTAGCTTCTCGGTGGAATGACCCTGCCTTAAGGTGCCAGTTTAGGTTGGGTCTGTCGAATGCCCTGAAAGACCTGCTAGTTAGCTATCCCTCTTCTGACTCTATAGACCAGGTTATGGCTTTAGCGGTACGACTTGACCGACGTCTCAGGGAACGACAACGCGAACGTTTATGTGTTTTCTCCTCCGACTCCCCCATGATGCCTCCCGAGGGTCCGTTGCTTCGTTCTTCCCCGGAAGACTCGGAGGTACTTATGCAACTCGGGGCCTTCGTGTCCCCCCAACAACGTAGAGATTTCCGCAGGAAGAATGGTCTCTGCTTCTACTGTGGGGATGACAAGCATCAAGTGAACAACTGTCCTAAGCGTAAGAATGCAGCCGGAGAACTTCCGCGCCTAAGTGATCATCGGGGAGGTCACTTGGGCGCACAGGTATTTCCCGTAAATATGAAACGTAATAAGATCTTGCTTCCCTTTCAGGTCTCTTTTGGTGGTAGGTCTGCTACCGGCAGCGCCTTCGTGGATTCAGAGTCCTCTGCTAATATCATGTCTGTGGAATTTGCTATGTCTCTTGCTATGCCTTTGATTGATTTGCCTAAACCTGTCCCGGTAGTGGGTATCGACTCCACTCCTCTTTCTAATGATTATTTTACACAGCATACCCCTGTTTTTGAACTCCTTGTTGGCTCCATGCATTTGGAGCAGTGCTCTGTACTGTTGATGCAGGGATTATCGTCCGATTTGGTTTTAGGCCTTCCCTGGTTGCAGTTGCATAATCCCACGTTTGACTGGAATACTGGGGAGTTTACCAAATGAGGTAATGAATGTTTGACGTCATGTTTTTCTGTTAATTCTATTTCTCCCCCTGAGGAGGTGAACACGCTACCTGAGTTTGTTCGGGACTTCGCTGATGTTTTCTCTAAGGAGGCCTCCGAAGTGTTACCTCCTCATAGAGAATACGATTGCGCTATCGAATTGGTACCAGGAGCTAAGCTTCCTAAGGGTAGGATATTTAATATTTCTTGTCCCGAACGTGAAGCCATGAGAGAGTATATCCAGGAATGCCTGGCCAAGGGTTACATTCGCCCCTCTACTTCTCCGGTAGGTGCTGGCTTCTTCTTCGTAGGGAAGAAGGATGGTGGTCTTAGGCCATGCATTGACTACCGTAACCTGAATAAGGTCACTGTAAGGAACCAGTATCCCCTTCCTTTGATTCCTGATCTCTTTAATCAGGTTCAGGGGGCCCAATGGTTCTCTAAGTTTGATCTACGGGGGGCGTATAACCTTATCCGCATCAAAGAGGGGGATGAGTGGAAGACTGCATTTAACACGCCCGAAGGTCATTTCGAATACCTCGTCATGCCCTTTGGGTTGTGTAATGCGCCGGCGATCTTCCAGAATTTCATAAATGAGATTTTGAAAGATTACCTGGGGATATTTCTTGTAGTGTACCTTGATGACATACTGGTGTTTTCCAAGGACTGGCCCTCCCACATTGAGCATGTCAGGAAGGTGCTCCAGGTCCTTCGGGAAAACAAACTGTTTGCTAAAACCGAAAAATGTGTGTTTGGGGTACAGGAGATACCATTTTTGGGTCAAATCCTCACTCCTCATGAATTCCGCATGGACCCCGCCAAGGTTCAGGCTGTGGCAGAATGGGTCCAACCTGCCTCCCTGAAGGCGTTACAGTGTTTTCTGGGGTTCGCTAATTATTACAGGAGATTCATTGCTAACTTCTCAGTCATCGCTAAGCCTCTTACGGACCTCACTCGCAAAGGTGCTGAACTCCTCCACTGGTCTCCAGAGGCTGTCCAGGCTTTTGAGGTCCTTAAGAAGTGCTTTATCTCGGCCCCGGTGCTGGTTCAGCCCAACCAAATGGAGCCATTTATCGTGGAAGTTGACGCATCCGAGGTGGGAGTGGGGGCTGTCTTGTCCCAGGGTACCAGGTCCCTCACCCATCTCCGCCCCTGTGCCTTCTCCAGGAAGTTTTCGCCCACTGACAGTAACTATGATATTGGCAACCGCGAACTCTTAGCCATTAAATGGGCATTTGAAGAGTGGCGCCACTTCCTGGAGGGGGCTAGGCACCAGGTAACGGTCCTTACCGACCACAAGAATCTGGTTTTCCTAGAATCTGCCCGGAGGCTAAACCCGAGACAAGCTCGATGGGCGCTATTTTTTACCAGATTCAACTTTTTGGTTACCTATAGGGCTGGGTCTAAAAATATTAAGGCCAATGCACTGTCACGTAGCTTCATGGCCAGCCCTACTTCGGAGGAAGATCCTGCTTGTATTTTGCCTCCCGGTATAATCATTTCTTCTATTGATTCTGATTTAGTCTCTGAAATTGCAGCTGATCAAGGTTCAGCTCCCGGGAAGCTTCCTGAGGCTAAGGGTACTTAGAGAAAATCATGACTCCGCACTATCTGGTCATCCAGGCATCCTGGGTACCAAACACCTCATTGCCAGAAACTATTGGTGGCCTGGCTTGCCTAAAGACGTTAAGGCCTACGTCGCCGCTTGTGAGGTTTGTGCTAGGTCCAAGACTCCCAGGTCCCGACCAGCGGGCTTACTACGTTCGTTGCCCATTCCCCAGAGACCTTGGACACATATCTCCATGGATTTTATCACCGATTTGCCTCCATCCCAAGGCAAGTCGGTGGTGTGGGTGGTAGTAGACCGCTTCAGTAAGATGTGCCACTTTGTGCCCCTCAAGAAACTACCCAACGCCAAGACGTTAGCTACCTTGTTTGTCAAACACATCCTGCGTCTCCATGGGGTCCCGGTCAATATTGTTTCGGACAGAGGGGTACAATTTGTTTCTTTGTTTTGGAGAGACTTCTGTAAGAAGTTGGAGATTCATCTGTCCTTCTCCTCTGCTTTCCATCCTGAAACCAATGGCCAAACTGAGAGGACTAATCAATCTCTAGAACAATATTTAAGGTGTTTTATCTCTGACTGTCAATATGATTGGGTCTCATTCATTCCCCTCGCTGAATTTTCCCTTAATAACCGGGTCAGTAACTCGTCAGGGGTCTCCCCTTTTTTCTGTAATTTTGGGTTTAATCCACGGTTCTCCTCCGTTTCACCTGGTAGTTCCAACAATCCCGAGGTAGAGGTCGTTCATCGGGAACTGTGCACAGTCTGGGCCCAGGTTCAGAAGAACCTAGAGGCGTCCCAGAGTGTACAAAAAATTCAGGCTGATAGAAAACGTTCTGCTAACCCCTTGTTTATGGTCGGGGATCTGGTGTGGTTATCATCTAGGAACTTGCGTCTTAAGGTCCCGTCCAAGAAGTTTGCTCCCCGGTTTATTGGGCCGTATAAGGTCATTGAAGTCCTCAATCCTGTCTCCTTCCGGCTGGAGTTACCCCCATCTTTTCGTATACACGACGTGTTTCATGCCTCCCTCCTTAAACGCTGCTCCCCGTCCTTGGCTCCCTCGAGGAAACCTCCTGTTCCCGTTCTCACCCCTGAGGGGGTGGAATTCGAGGTGGCCAAGATTGTGGACAGCAAGATGGTCCAAGGCTCCCTCCAGTACCTGGTCCATTGGAGAGGATACGGGCCTGAGGAGAGGACTTGGGTACCCGCCCGGGATGTTCACGCTGGGGTATTGGTCAGGAAGTTCCACCTTCGTTTCCCCAGTAAACCAGGTCCACTTAGAAAGGGTCCGGTGGCCCCTCATAAAAGGGGGGGGTACTGTAAAGGATCTACCAGGCACAGCTTCGGGGTTAACTTCCTTAGGTAATCAGTCTTCACCTGAGTCTATCTCTCTGAGATTGACTCCAGCTTCCACCACTCAGGCTGGCAGGCTTAGGAGTGGGAGAGCCTATCGCAGCCTGGCCAGACTCAGCTAGCTCCCGCCCTCTGTCTATTTATACCTGCCTTTCCTGTTCCTCCTTGCTTGTGATTCTTTCCGTGTGGTTTCCTGGCCCAGCTACAGCTCCTAACATTTTGATCCTGCTCCATTCTGACCCTGGCTTTCTGACTACTCTTCTGCTCTGCGTTTGGTACCTCGTGCTCTCCTGGTTTGACTTGGCTCGTTCACCACTCTGTTGCTCACGGTGTTGCCGTGGGCAACTGCCCCTTTCCCTTTGCTTTATATTCCCTTGTATGTTTTGTCTCGTGCACTTACTGAGCGTAGGGACCGCCGCCCAGTTGTACCCCGTCGCCTAGGGCGGGTCGTTGCAAGTAGGCAGGGACAGAGTGGCGGGTAGATTAGGGCTCACTTGTCCGTTTCACTACCCCTATCATTACAGATATAGAGGATGTGATTAATAGCAGATGACACCAAGCTATGTAGTATAGTTCAGTCTATAGAAGATGTTCATAAATTACAAGCTGATTTGGACACACTAAGGCCCCATGCACATGAACGTGCTTTTGCGGCCGCAATTCCCCCGAAAATCCATGGGAGAATTGCGGCCCCATTCATTTTTATGGGGCCATGCACACGACCGTAGTTATTACGTTCTGTTCATGGCCCGGGAGCCCACACCGCAGAAAGAACGGACATGTCTTATTATGGCCGTCTTCTGCAGTCCGGGCTCTTTGAAAATAATGGCCGCGGCCATGTGCATTGTCCGCGATTTGCAGGCAGCTCGCGGCTGACAGTCCGCTGCCGGCCGACCCAAAAATCACGGGTGTGCACATGTCTACGGTCGTGTGCATGAGGCCTAAGTGTTTGGGCGTCCACTTGGCAAATGAGGTTTAATGTAGAGAAATGTAAAGTTATGCATCGGGGTACCAACAATCTGCATTCATCATATGTCCTAGGGGGAGCTATACTGGGAGAGTCACTTGTTGAGAAGGATCAGGGTGTACTTGTAGATCATAGACTAAATAACAGCATGCAATGTCAAATAGCTGCTTCTAAGGCCAGCAAGATATTGTCGTGTATTAAAAGAGGCATGGACTCGCGGGACAGGGATATAATATTACCACTTTACAAAGCATTAGTAAGGCCTCATCTAGAATATGCAGTTCAGTTCTGGGCTCCATTCCATAGAAAGGTTGCCAATGAGTTAGAAAAAATATAAAGAAGAGCTACAAAGCTAATAAGGGGCATGGAGAATCTAAGTTATGAGGAAAGATTAAAATAATTAAACCTATTTAGCCTTGAAAAGAGACGACTAAGGGGGGACATGATTAACTTATATAAGTATATGAATGGCACATACAAAAAATATGGTGAAATCCTGTCCCATGTAAAACCCCCTCAAAAAACAAGGGGGCACTTGAAAAAAGGTTCAACCTGCAGATGCAAAAAGCCTTCTTTACTGTGAGAACTGTGAATCTATGGAATGGTCTACCGCAGGAGCCGGTCACAGCAGGGACAGTAGATGGCTTTAAAAAAGGGTTAGATAATTTCCTAGAACAAAAAAACATCAGCTCCTATGTCAATGTGTAGAAATTTTTCCCATCCCTTGGTTGATCTTGATGGACATGTGTATTTTTTCAACCGTACTAACTATGTAACTGGTTATATTTCTGATCAGCACTCGTTATGGGCAGAAATCTTCCCATGTAAACCCACCTTAAAAGGGTTATCCCTTCAAATACACTTTTTACCTATTTACAGGATAGGTGATAAATGTTTGATTTTTGTGAACTGCACTGACGGGACCCCCACGTATCACTAGAATAGGGGTTGTGAGTCCCACATTCCTCTTCACTCACATGACCGCAGAGACGAGGAATTTGAATAGAGCAGTACATGAGTGCAGCCACTCCATATAAAATCTATGGGACTGATTGAAACAGCCAGTCACGTTGGTGAGGGTACACGGGGCAGCCAGGATCCCTATTCTTGTGACTGTGGGGACAGTAATCAAACATTTATCATCTGTCCTGTGTATATGTGATCAATGTGTTTGGTAGGAAAACCCATTCAAATAAGGGTTAACAATTATAAAGTAAGGAACCCACACAATGGGATCTAAGGAGGGTCGTTACAAGGTTAAAGTCTCCAACCCATAAAAGATATGGGCATAGATAAAAAGGGGAGCATTACTACTAATATTTATTTATATTGCTCCAACTTATTCGGCAGCATTTAGCATTAGTGAGTTTTAATCACTGTCTAGACCTGTGACCTCCTCTGTGACCATACCAACAATCCTTACTAAATGAACATGTAACTTGTTAGTGGATATAGGATTTTTCTTCCAAGTTTGTTCCCAAGGTCTCCTTTTCTGTTTGTACACTCCATGTTTGTGCACTTGCAAAAACCATTTAGGATATATCCACACATAGCAGTTAAGTTGCAATTAAAAACTGCATCAAAATGCATCTGTTTTTACCGCAATTTGGTGCGTTTCTAACCGCAACCAAATTAAAAAATGCACCAAATCGTGGTACAGACACATAGTTTTTCCGGTGTGTTATGATGCAGCTTTTAACCACACCTCAACCAATATGTGTGAACATACCCTTATAGTCTTTAATCCCTGACGTGCAAATGATATGCAGTCAAGTCCAGAAGTATTTGGACAGTGACAAAATTTTCATCTTTTAGCCTCTGTACAACACCACAATGGATTTAATACATAGCACTGAACGTGTGAAGTGGAGACTTTCAGCTTTAATTCAAGAGGTTTAACAAAAAATATGGCATTTTAGCCAGATTTTACATATTCCATCCATTTTCACAGACTCAAATGTAATTGGACAAACTAACAATTATAAAAATAAGGATTATTGTTAAAGGGATTTTACAGTCCCTAAAAATTGATGGCCTATACACAGGATAGGCCGTCAATAGCTGCTTGGTCAGGGTCCAACTCCCAGGACCCTGCCGATCAGCTGTTTTGAAGGGGGTGCAGCTCGTACGAGTGCTGTTTCCCGTCTTTTCTACTTGCTGACTGTAAATCGTCGACACATATTTAGCAGCGATTCACAGGTATTGCAGCCTTCCCTCATTGAAGTGAATGAGAGAAGAAGGCTGCAATACCTGTGAATCGCCGCTTAATGTGTGTTGGTGATTCACAATGAGCAAGTAGAAATTACGGCAAAGTAGTGCTCGTACGGGTGCTGTACCCTCTTCAAAACAGCTGATCGGCGGGGGTCCCGGACGCTGACCGATCAGCTATTGATGGCCTATCCTGAGGATAGGCCATCAGTTTTTAGGGAATGGAAAACCCCTTTAATACTTGATTGTAGTCAATGACTGCCTGAAGTCTCTAACCCATGGACATCACCAAAGGCTGCGTTTCCTCCCTTGAGATGCTTTGCCAGGCCTTTACTGCAGCCACCTTCAGTTGCTGCTTGTTTGTCTGTCTTTTTGCCTACAGTTTTGTCTTAATCGGGTTGAGGTCAGGTGACTGACTCAGCCATTGAAGAATATTTCATTACTTTGCCTTAAGAAGCTCTTGGGTTGCTTTCGCGGTATGTTTTGCGTCATTATCCATCTTTACTGTGAAGTGCCGTCCTATCGGTTTTGCAGCATTTGACTGAGTCTGAGCAGAATGTCTTGCTCTATACACTTCAGAACTTATCTTGCTACATCTATCCGCAGTCGCATCAGGGCCGGCGCCAGCACCCGGCTAACCCGGGCAAGTGACGAGGCACACTGCCTTCGGGGGGCCCACTTGGTCTCTGGGAGCTTTACGCTGCCACTATACATAGCAGCGGCTATGTAAATTGGCCCCCTGGAGTTTTCCCTTGTGGGCTAAGCCGCCGAACTGCATCAGTAAGTTTTGCTTACTGATGCAGAGCAGACTCTCTACCCCGCCGCTCACGCAATTGACATCAGCGACCTAACTTCTATATGGGGACATAAAGGGGGCCTAACTTCTGTATGGGGGGCATAAAGGGGGCCTCAATTCTATATGGGGGCATAAAGGGGGCCTAAGTTCTATATGGGGCACAAACTTAGGGCCTAACTTCTATATGGTGGCATAAAGGGGGCCTAACTTCTCTATGGGGGCACAAAGGGGGCCTTACTAATATATTGTGGCAGCCTAACTAATACATAGGGGCACCTTGGGGGCCTAATGTTTTTTTAGATATTCAGTGTCCAGTTTCTGCCGTTCTACTGCCGTTGCGTGAGTTGCTTACGCGTCTTCCCGGGACTATTTTAATTTGTCGTGTCTTAAGATAACCTAATAAACTAAAAGTTTTACTATAACGAATGCTGGATACAGCCTTTCTCGAACAATACTGCCTTTTGTATCTGCTGCTGACTCAGAAGATTTTTCCTGTATATACGAGCACCACTAAAATTTACAACGTGGTATAGAATGAATTTGAAAAACATGGTGGAAACGGGGTGAGCAAACATTTGTAATATATACCTTTATATATTTATTTCCTAAATATATGTACCCCATCATAACTAGATATGGTGCTGCTATTGAAGTACAAGCAAAGAATGAAAGGAGCGGACATTGAGGAGGCTGTGGACCAATAGGATGCCTCAAACCCGGGACTTCTAACGTATACCTCGGTTTGAGGCATCCTATTGGTCCACAGCCTCCTCAATGTCCGCTCCGTTCATTCTTTGCTTGTACTTCAATAGCAGCACGATTTTCTTTGCGTGCATGCTATTCCTGAGTGAAATTTGAGGAATAGCATGCACGCAAAGAAACTTGTGCTGCTATTGAAGTACAAGCAAAGAATGAACAGACCAGACATTGAGGAGACTGTGGACCAATAGGATGCCTGTAACACGGAACTTCTAACGTATACCCGGGTTCGAGGCATCCTATTGGTCCACCTCTCTTCAATCCCGCCCTGTTGAATTCTTTGATTACACCTCAATGCCCGCACCATTTGTCTCTCAATAATTAAACTTCACAGTGCTCGTGCGCTTCCCGCCCTGAAAAAATAGTGTCCCTGGAATAAGTGATTAGCTTACGGGCCATATTAAGCATTCTGGTAACTGCTATTTTACTGGCATCACTGGTGGGCAGGTCCTCAACATAACCTAATATGCATACGAATGGGGAAAGAACAATATTGACCTCATATACTCTGTTCTCTGTCTCCACCACATAACTCCAAAACTGCTCTATTTCTGGGCGTGCCCATATCATATGTTGCAAAAGAGCCTGTTGGGGCTGGTATCTTGATCAAAAAGCATCAGGGCATTTTGTACACTCTATGGAGCAAATAAATATGTTAAACTGGGGCACCCTCCACAAAATATCATGCCAATGATCCTCCTCCAAAGGCCCAATATCTCCCCCTCACTTTTCTTTACTTCTAACAGGATATTTGGCCATAACGCCATCTAAGAGGAAGGTATATAAATGTGATTCAATGCCCGCAGTCGCTGACCACTGGCATTTCCCACTTACTGGCAGCCACGACTGAATGTCTCTGAAGACTTGCCTCGGTCTCCTACTCTCCTCCTCGGCTGATGCCCAGGAAATTCTCCCACAACCAATCCCAGCACACTTAGAATTTGAAAAGGAACTCTGCCCACTCCCTCTTTTCCTGAGCAATGTTGTGTCTTCCCTATGTTTATCTTGCAAATAGTTCCTTAACTGTATCTTTTATGCCGTATCCAGTATCTATGTCCAGTTTTCGTGCCAAGTCAAGTGTCCGTGACGACTTCACCATCTATGTCCGATGTCCGATGCCCGTGCCAAGTCGGTGTCCGAGATGATTTCACCATCTGTGTCTGGTGCCAGTGCCAAGCTGAGTGTAAAGGATTTGCCAGACACAGGTTCTGTGGTTCTGCTCCTATGTCTGTGACAGTGACTCCATCTTCCACCACTCAGGATGGCAGGCTTAGGAGTGGGAGAGCCTATCACAGCCTGGCCAGACGGAGCTAGTTCCCGCCCACTGTCTATTTATACCTGCCTTTCCTCTTCATCCTTTGCCTGTGATTCTTCTATGCTTGTTTCCTGGCTTGCTGCTGCTGCTTGTACTACTGATCCTCTGCTTGTTATTGACCTTGGCTTTCTGACCACTCTCTTGCTCAGCGTTTTGTACCTCGCTCTCTCCTGGTTTGACTCGGCTCGTTCACCACTCTTGTTGCTCACGGTGTCTCCGTGGGCAGCTGCCCCGTTTCCCTAGCTTCTGTGTACCCCTGTCTGTTTTGTCTGTCTTGCACTTACTGAGCGTAGGGACCGTCGCCCAGTTGTACCCCATCGCTTAGGACGGGTCATTGCAAGTAGGCAGGGACTGAGTGGCGGGTAGATTGTCTGTCTCCCTACCCTGTCATTACATAATCACAGGCCCATATATCTAGTCTACCCTGGTCCCTGACACATCAATGGACCCCCTTGAGACCCTGGCTCAGCAGATGCAGGGCCTCTCCCTACAGGTCCAGGCCCTGGCTCAGAGGGACAATCTGCGTGATGCTTCCCTGGTAGTGCCCCCCACCTCACCTCTTGAACCCCACCTCAAGTTGCCTGACCGGTTCTCAGGGGACCGGAAGACTTTTTTCTCCTTTCGGGAGAGTTGTAGACTCTATTTTCGCTTAAAGCCCCACTCCTCAGGGTCTGAGAGCCAGCGGGTGGGTATAATAATGTCCCAGCTCCAGGAAGGGCCCCAAGAATGGGCCTTCTCCTTGGCTCCTGATGCCCCTGAACTTTCCTCCGTTGATCTTTTCTTTTCTGCTCTCGGGCTCATTTATGACGAGACTGACAAGACTGCCTTTGCCGAGGGTCAGCTGGTGGCCTTACGTCAGGGTAAGAGACCTGTAGAGGAGTATTGTTCTGACTTTAGGAAGTGGTGTGTAGCTTCTCGGTGGAATGACCCTGCCTTGAGGTGCCAGTTTAGATTGGGTCTGTCGAACGCCCTTAGAGACCTGCTAGTTAGCTATCCCTCTGCTGACTCCCTAGATCAGGTTATGGCTTTAGCGGTACGACTTGACCGACGTCTCAGGGAACGACGACTTGAACGTTTTTGTGCCTTCTCCTCTGATTCCCCCATGATGGCTCCCGAGGTTCCGTTGCTTCATTCTTCCATGGAAAACTCGGATGAACCTATGCAACTCGGGGCCTCCGTGTCCCCCCAACAATGTAGAGAGTTCCGCAGGAAGAATGGTCTCTGCTTCTACTGTGGGGATGACAAGCATCAAGTGAACAACTGTCCTGGGCGTAAGAATAAGCAGCCAGAAGAACTTCCGCGCCTAAGTGATCATCGGGGAGGTCACTTGGGCGCACAGGTATTTCCCGTAAAGATGAAACCTAATAAAATCTTGCTTCCCTTTCAGGTCTCTTTTGGTGGTAGGTCTGCTACCGGCAGTGCCTTCGTGGATTCAGGGTCTTCTGATAATATTATGTCTGTGGAATTTGCTATGTCTCTAGCTATGCCATTGATTGATTTGCCTAAACCTGTCCCGGTAGTGGGTATCGACTCCACTCCTCTTGCTAATGGTTATTTTACACAGCATACCTGTTAAGGATCTGCCAGGCACAGCTTCTGTATCCATGCCAATAGGTAATCAGTCTGCACCTGCTTCTATGTCTGTGAGACTGACTCCATCTTCCACCACTCAGGATGGCAGGCTTAGGAGTAGGAGAGCCTATCACAGCCTGGCCAGACGGAGCTAGCTCCCGCCCTCTGTCTATTTATACCTGCCTTTCCTGTTCCTCCTTGCTTGTGATTCTTGTTTTGTTTCCTGGCCCTGCTGCAGCTTCTTTAACCATTTGACCCTGCTTCATATTGACCCTGGCTTACTGACTACTCTCCTGCTCTGCGTTTGGTACCTCGTACACTCCTGGTTTGACTCGGCTTGTTCACTACTCTCCTGCTCTGCGTTTGGTACCTCGTACACTCCTGGTTTGACTCGGCTCGTTCACCACTCTTGTTGCTCACGGTGTTGCCGTGGGCAACTGCCCCTTTTCCCTTGCTTCTATGTACCCTTGTCTGTTTGTCTGTCGTGCACTTATTGAGCGTAGGGACCGTCGCCCAGTTGTACTCCGTCGCCTAGGGCGGGTCGTTGCAAGTAGGCAGGGACTGAGTGGCGGGTAGATTAGGGCTCACTTGTCTGTTTCCTTACCCCCATCATTACAATACCCCTGTTTTTGAACTCCTTGTTGGCTCCATGCATTTGGAGCAGTGCTCTGTACTGGTGATGCAGGGATTATCGTCCGATTTGGTTTTAGGCAATCCCTGGTTGCAGTTGCATAGTCCCACGTTTAACTGGAAAACTGGGGATCTTACCAAATGGGGTAATGAATGCATGACGTCATGTTTTTCTGTTAATTCTATTTCTCTCCCTGAGGAGGTGAACACTCTACCTGAGTTTGTTCAGGACTTCGCTGATGTTTTCTCTAAAGAGGCCTCCGAAGTGTTACCTCCTCATAGAGAATACGATTTCGCAATCGTTTTGGTACCAGGAGCTAAGCTCCCTAAGGGTAGGATATTCAATCTCTCTTGTCCCGAACGTGAAGCCATGAAAGAGTATATCCAGGAATGCCTGGCCAAGGGTTACATTTACCCCTCTACTTCTCCGGTAGGTGCTGGCTTCTTCTTCGTAGGGAAGAAGGATGGTGGTCTTAGGCCGTGCATCGACTACCGGAACTTGAATAAGGTCATTGTAAGGAACCAGTACCCCCTTCCTTTGATTCATGATCTCTTGAATCAGGTTCAGGGGGCCCAATGGTTCTCTAAGTTTGATCTACGGGGGGCGTATAACCTTATCCGCATCAAAGAGGGGGATGAGTGGAAGACTGCGTTTAACACGCCCGAAGGTCATTTTGAATACCTTGTCATGCCCTTTGGGTTGTGTAATGCTCCAGCGGTCTTCCAGAATTTCATAAATGAGATTTTTAGAGACTATCTGTGGGTATTTCTTGTAGTGTACCTTGATGACATACTTGTGTTTTCCAAGGACTGGTCCTCCCACATTGAGCATGTCAGGAAGGTGCTCTAGGTCCTTCGGGAAAACAAACTGTTTGCTAAGACCGAAAAATGTGTGTTTGGGGTGCAAGAGATACCATTTTTGGGTCAAGTCCTCACTGCTCATGAATTCCGCATGGACCCTGCCAAGGTCCAGGCTGTGGCGGAATGGGTCCAACCTGCCTCCCTGAAGGCGTTACAGTACTTCCTGGGATTCGCTAATTATTACAGGAGATTTATTGCTAACTTCTCGGTCATCGCTAAGCCTCTTACGAATCTCACTCGCAAAGATGCTGATCTCCTCCACTGGCCTCCTGAGGCTGTCTAGGCTTTTGAGGTCCTTAAGAAGTGCTTTATCTCGGCCCCAGTGCTGGTTCAGCCAAACCAAATGGAGCCATTCATCGTGGAGGTTGACGCCTCCGAGGTGGGAGTGGGGGCTGTCTTGTCCCAGGGTACCAGGTCCCTCCCCCATCTCCGTCCCTGTGCCTACTTCTCCAGGAAGTTTTCGCCCACTGAGAGTAACTATGATATTGGCAACCGCAAACTCTTAGCCATTAAATGGGCATTTGAAGAGTGGCGCCACTTCCTGGAGGGGGCTAGGCACCAGGTAACGGTCCTTACTGACCACAAGAATCTGGTTTTCTTAGAATCTGCCCGGAGGCTAAACCCGAGACAAGCTCGATGGGCGTTATTTTTTACCAGATTCAACTTTTTGGTTACCTATAGGGCTGGGTCTAAAAATATTAAGGCTGACGCACTGTCGCGTAGCTTCATGGCCAGCCCTCCTTCGGAGGAGGATCCTGCTTGTGTTTTGCCTCCAGGTATAATCATTTCCTCTATTGATTCTGATTTAGTCTCCGAAATTGCGGCTGATCAAGGTTCAGCTCCAAGGAACCTTCCTGAGAACAAGCTGTTTGTTCCCCTGCAACTCCGGCTAAGGGTACTTAGGGAAAATCATGACTCTGCACTATCTGGTCATCCAGGCATCCTGGGCACCAAGCACCTCATTGCCAGAAACTACTGGTGGCCTGGGTTGCTTAAAGAGGTTAAGGCCTACATCGCCGCTTGTAAGGTTTGTGCTAGGTCCAAGACTCTTAGGTCCCGACCAGCGGGCTTACTATGTTCTTTGCCCATTCCCCAGAGACCTTGGACCCATATCTCCATGGATTTTATCACCGATTTGCCTCCATCTCAAGGCAAGTCGGTGGTGTGGGTTGTAGTAGACCGCTTCAGTAGGATGTGCCACTTTGTGCCCCTCAAGAAACTACCCAATGCTAAGACGTTAGCTACCTTGTTTATCAAACACATCCTGCGTCTCCCTGGGGTTCCTGTCAATATTGTTTCTGACAGAGGGGTACAATTTGTTTCATTGTTTTGGAGAGCCTTCCGTAAAAAGTTGGAGATTGATCTGTCCTTCTCCTCGGCTTTCCATCCTGAAACTAATGGCCAAACGGAGAGGACTAATCAGTCTCTAGAACAATATTTAAGGTGTTTTATCTCTGACTATCAACATGATTGGGTCTCATTCATTCCCCTCGCCGAATTTTCCCTTAATAACCGGGTCAGTAACTCCTCAGGGGTCTCCCCCTTTTTCTGTAATTTTGGGTTTAATCCACGGTTCTCCTCCGTTTAACCTGGTAGTTCCAACAATCCAGAGGTAGATGTCGTTCATCAGGAACTGTGCACAGTATGGGCCCAGGTTTAGAAGAACCTAGAGGCGTCCCAGAGCATACAAAAGACTCAGGCAGATAGAAGACGTTCTGCTAAGCCCTTGTTTGGTCGGGGATCTGGTGTGGCTATCTTCTAAAAATTTGCGCCTTAAAGTCCCGTCTAAGAAATTTGCTCTCCGGTTTATAGGGCCGTATAAGGTCATTGAAGTCCTTAACCCTGTCTCCTTCCGACTGGAGTTGCCCCTGTCTTTTCGAGTGCACGACCTCTTTCATGCCTCCCTCCTTAAACGCTTCTCCCCGTCCTTGGCACCCTCGAGGAAACCTCCAGTTCCTGTTCTCACCCCTGAGGGGGTAGAATTCGAGGTGGCCAAGATTGTGGACAGCAAGATGGTCCAAGGCTCCCTCCATTACCTGGTCCATTGGAGAGGATACGGGCCTGAGGAGAGGACTTGGGTACCCGCCCGGGATGTTCACGCTGGGGTATTGCTCAGGAGGTTCCACCTTCGTTTCCCCAATAAACCAGGTTCACCTAGAAAGGGTCCGGTGGCCCCTCATAAAAGGGGGGGGGGGGGTACTGTAAAGGATTTCCCAGACACAGGTTCTGTGTCGACGCCCGTGGGCAATCAGTCTGCACCTGCTCCTATGTCTGTGAGACTGACTCCATCTTCCACCACTCAGGATGGCAGGCTTAGGAGTGGGAGAGCCTATCACAGCCTGGCCAGACGGAGTTAGTTCCCGCCCACTGTCTATTTACACCTGCCTTTCCTGTTACTCCTTTGCCTGTGATTCTTCTATGCTTGTTTCCTGGCTTGCTGCTGCTGCTTGTACTACTGATCCTCTGCTTGTTATTGACCTTGGCTTTCTGACCACTCTCCTGCTCAGCGTTTTGTACCTCGCTCTCTCCTGGTTTGACTCGGCTCGTTCACCACTTTTGTTGCTCACGGTGTCTCCGTGGGCAGCTGCCCCGTTTCCCTAGCTTCTGTGTACCCCTGTCTGTTTTGTCTTTCTTGCACTTACTGAGCGTAGGGACCGTCGCCCAGTTGTACCCCGTCGCTAAGGACGGGTCGTTGCAAGTAGGCAGGGACTGAGTGGCTGGTAGATTAGGGCTCATCTGTCTGTCTCCCTACCCTGTCATTACACCGAGTGTCTGAGATAACTTCACCATCTGTGTGCAGGACCCGTGCCAAGTCGAGTGTCCGAGACGATTTCACCATCTCTGTCCGGTGCCTGTGCTAAATCTGGAGTCCGATACGTCTACACTGCTCCTGTCCGGTGTCCTAGCCAATTCCAGTTTCCGAGACGACTGCACTACTCCTGTCCGGTGTCCTAACCAAGTCTAGTGTCCGAGACGACCGCACTACTCCTGTCCGGTGTCCTAGCCGAGTCCAGTGTCCGAGACGACTTCACTACTCCTGTCCGGTGTCCTAGCCAAATCCAGTGTCCGAGACGACTGCACTACTTCTGTCCGGTATCCTAGCCAAGTCCAGTGTCCGAGATAACTGCACTACTCCAGTCCGGTGTCCTAGCCAAGTTCCATTATCCTGCACAAGCCTGCTTTCTCTGATGCACAAGCTCACCTCTGACTATCCAGGTACTTTCACCTCACTGATAGCCAAAGACTTTGTTGATCAGCAGCTGCTCCGTTACGGCAGAGATTTCCAGTGGGCCCACATGCCTGCCAGTCGTTACATGGCAGATAATCCCAGTTGAATTCTCCAACCCCCTCAATCAGGCGTATGATTTTTTTAGAGGTATACCAAGATCCTGAGGTCCCCAATTCTGCTTGCCAAGCGTGTCGAAGCTGAAGTTAAAAATCTATTGAGGGGACAAATGAATTCTTTCAAAGTCCCTTAGAGAGGTCGATATGACAATCCCTAGATATTTGAATTCTTTCACGATCTGGAGACCCGAACTGCAGTATTCCACCACACCCTCCATGTTATCCACTGGTGACAACACACACTTAGTCCAATTAATAACCAATCCCGAATATAAGGCAAAAGTTTCTATAGTTTGCATAGTCACAGGCAGGGAGCGGGAGGCATCCGATAGGAACAACAAAGTGTCATCCGTATAGAGCCGTACTTTTTCCTCTAGGTCCCCTCTCTGAAACCCCATATTATCAGAATGTTGTCTAATAAATGCCGCCAAAGTCTCTATGGCTAATGCAAAGAAAAGGGAGACGGGGCAACACTTCCGTGTGCCCCTTCCCAATCCAAAGGAGTCTGTGAGACAGCCATTAAATGCTGAGGTCAATAGACTTAAA
Organism: Rhinoderma darwinii; assembly: GCF_050947455.1. Lineage (NCBI taxonomy): Eukaryota > Metazoa > Chordata > Amphibia > Anura > Rhinodermatidae > Rhinoderma > Rhinoderma darwinii. Next base: position 266,341,165 of record NC_134690.1, read on the forward strand.
TGCTGAGGTCAATCACAACCGCAGCATCTGAGGCATTAAAAAGAGGGGGCAGCCCCGTCAGACAGCTCATCGGCCCTCCCGCGAGATGATCGTGGGTTGCCGATGGTTGTTATGGCAGCCTGGTGGCCTAATGAAGGCCCCCAGGACTTCCTCCTGTCTAAAACGGACAATATACTGATGATCACTGGTTCAAGTCCCCTAGGGGAACAAATAAAAAGTGTAAAAAAAAAAAAGTTAAATGAAGTCTTCAGTAGTGAAAAAAAATAAAAATATAAAAAGTTCCCAAAAAAAAACCTTTTCCCATTTTTTCCCTACAGTAATGATGGAAAAAAAATATAAGTTAACATAACTGATATAGCCGCGTCCGTAAAAGTTCAAACTATAACAATATAATGTTATTTAACCTGCTCGGTGAACGCTGTCCAAAAAAATAATTAAAATTAAAAACACCCAAATTGCTGTTTTTTTGGTCACATTAGATCCCCAAAAAAAGTGATAAAAAAATCTCGTGTACCCCAAAATAGTACCAATATAATCTACAGCTTGCCCCGCAAAACATCGATTAAACAAACATCGCACAAATCGACGGAAATTTTTTTTTATTTATAAAAGTGGTAAAACATTTAAAAAAACCTGAAATTTGAGATGGTCGTAATCATATCAACCCATGGAATAAGGTGAACATGTAGTTCTTACGAACATTGAACGCCGTAAAAACTAAAGCCCCCAAAGAATGGCGCAATCACCGTTTCCGTTTCCCAGTACATTATTATGGTACAATAAATGATGACATGAAAAAATACAACTTGTCCCGCAAAAAACAAGCCCTCATATGGCTAAGTTATGGCTTTTGGAAGGCGGGGAGGGAAAAATAAAAATGAAAAAAGGAAAATTGGCTGCGGCGGAAAGGGGTTAAAATCTTCCATAAACAAACCCTGTTAACAAAGGCCATTACTTCTCTTATAACTTCATTTTTTTATGATTGGGGAATATAGACGGCCCCCAGGAAGTACTCCCTAGAAAACAATTTGCAATAGATGCATATACACCGTGTTCCAAATTATTATGCACATTGGATTTAAGTGTCATAAACATTTAATTATTCATTTTTTAATGAAACTCATGGATGGTATTGTGTCTTAGGGTATGTTCACACGCTAGCTGTAATTTACGGCTGAAATTACAGCCTGTTTTCAGAAGAAAACAGCTGCCTCGTTTCAGCCGTAAATGCTCCTCCTCGTATTATGCGAGGCGTCTGTGACGCTCGTATATCTTGAGCTGCTCTTCATTGAGTTCAATGAAGAACGGCTCAAATTACGTGGCAAAGAAGTGCCCGGCACTTCTTTGCCGAGGCAGTCAATTTACGCGTCGTCGTTTGACAGCTGTCAAACGATGACGCGTAAATTACAGGTCGTCTGCACAGTACGTCGGCAAACCCATTCAAATGAATGGGCAGATGTTTGCCGACGTATTGTAGCCCTATTTTCAGACGTAAAACGAGGCATAATACGCCTCGTTTACGTCTGAAAATAGGTCATGTGAACCCAGCCTTAGGGCTCTTTGGATCTTTGTAATCAATCTCAGACACCTGTGATAATTAGTTTGCCAGGTGTGCCCAATCAAAGGAAAACTACTTAAGAAGGACTTTCCACATTATTAAGCAGGCCACAGGTTTCAAGCAATATGGGAAAGAAAAAGGATCTCTCTGCTGCCGAAAAGCGTGAAATAGTGCAATACCTTGGACAAGGTATGAAAACATTGGATATTTCAAGAAAACTTAAGTGTGATCATCGTACTGTGAAAAGATTTGAGGCTGATTCAGAGCACAGACAGGTTCGTTCAGATAAAGGCATAATGAGGAAGGTTTCTGCCAGAAAAATTAATAGGATTAGGAGAGCAGCTGCTAAAATGCCATTGCAAAGCAGCAAACAGGTATTTGAAGCCGCTGGTGCCTCTGGGGTCCCGAGAGCCTCAAGGTGTAGGATCCTCCAGAGGTTTGCAAGTGTACATAAAGCTATTATTCGGCCACCCCTAAACAATGCTCACAAGCAGAAACGGTTGCAGTGGGCTCAGAAATACATGAAGACTAATTTTCAAACCGTGTTGTTTACTTATGAGTGCCGTGCAACCCTGGATGGTCCAGATGGATGGAGTAGTGGATGGTTGGTGAATGGCCACCATGTCCCAACAAGGCTGCGATATGAGCAAGGAGGTGGCGGAGTCATGTTTTGGGCTGGAATCATGGGAAGAGAGCTGGTAGTCCCCTTTAGGGTCCCTGACGGTATGAAAATGACCTCTGCAAAGTACGTAGAGTTTATGACTGACCACTTTCTTCCGTGGTACAAAAAGAAGAACCGTGCCTTCCGTAGCAAAATTATCCTCATGCATGACAATGCACCAAATCATGCTGCAAAGAATACCTCTGTGTCATTGGCTGCTATGGGCATAAAAGGAGAGAAACTCATGGTGTGGCCCCCATGTTCCCCTGACCTCAACCCTATTGAGAACCTTTGGAGCATCCTCAAGCAAAATATCTATGAGGGTGGGAGGCAGTTTACATCAAAACAGAAGCTCTGGGAGGCTATTCTGACACCCTGCAAAGATATTCAAGCAGAAACTGTCCGAATACTCACAAATTCAATGGATGCAAGAATTGTGAAGGTGATATCAAAGAAGGGGTCCTATGTTAACATGTAACTTGGCCTGTTACGTTTTTTTTATTGAAAGATCTTTTGATTTCTGTAAATATGACCTCCTGATGCTCCAAATTCAACAAATTACCATTTTAGTTCTCTTTACAACCTTTACAATGTTTTGATCTCTGTTGTGCATAATAATTTGAAACCGTGCATTTTGAGTTTTTTACTTCTAAAAAAAAATCTGTTATCATTAGGAGATTTGTTCAATAAAATTCACATTATACTCCAACGGTTGATGGCTTGAGGATTATACTGACTGTCATTTGCATCGACTATTTAGGAAAATCAGCGAAAAATAGCATTTGCATAATAATTTGGAACGCGGCGTATAGCTGCCGGCATCGTCAACCTTGGAAAGGAGGCATTTAAAAGGTTTGGCTCTATGTAACATCTCTGGAGTAACCAGTATGAATAAAATTAAAACTGTGGCTTACCCTAGAGCGATTCAGTTAGGACGTTTTTTCTTTGTCCAAATGTGTCTCCTGGAGACACACTATGGCCGGCAGATACATACGCATGCCTCTTTGTAGGATCTCCCAAGCCCTTTGTATTAGCCATTATCAAACATTAGAAACGGTGAGCAAAGATGCATAATGCCATCACACCACAAGGTGGCAGTGCAGGACAGAGATACTTTTGATTCAAGAACAGAATAAAGCAGTGCACGGAACATAAGTCCCCAAGTAACCAGTAAAGGAACAAAACACGTGAAACCAGTGGCGTAACTACCGCTGTAGCAGCCATAGCGGCTGCCGGCTACTAAGGGGTCCGCGGCATGAGAGGGCCCGTGCCGCCCACAGACATGTGCTCCCCCATGCCCAGCCTAAGCAAGGATCCCGTCGGCGTTGTGGAACAGCTCAGTTAGTCAGGGAACAGGGCTCAGGTAAGTATCATTTTTTTTGGTTTGGGGGTGTAATGGCAGGAAGGAGGTGAAGGGAAAGTGAGCCCTAATCTACCCACCGCCCTGTCCCTGCCTACTTGCAACGACCCGCCCTAGGCGACGGGGTACAACTGGGCGGCGGTCCCTACGCTGTCTAAGTGCACGGGAGAACAAACAGGGAACACGCAAGGGAAGGGGCAGTAGCCCACGGAACGCCGCGAGGAAACGGAGCAGTGAATGAATGGTCAGGACCAGGATGAAGTGGAGAATACCAACGTGAGCACGGAGAAGGAAGCAAGCCAGGGGCAAAGCGAAGCAGGTTAAGCGGAACTGCAGCAAGGCAGAAGCACGGCAGAAGCAGGCTGGAGCAAGCAGCAGTGGGGCCAGGAATCCAGAAGAATTACAAGCACTGAGGAAGAGAACACGGCAGGTAATAAAGGACAGGGGGCGGAGCTAACTCCGACTGACCAGGCCGCGATAGGCTCTCCCACTCCTGAGCCTGCCACCCTGGTTGGTGGGAGACGGTGTCAGTCTAACAGGTCTGGCCTCAGGTGTGGATTGATTAATCCCAGGAGTATACCTAGACGTAGTACCTGGCAGATCCCTAACAGTACTCCCCCTTTTATGAGGGGCCACCGGACCCTTACTAAGAGGACCTGGTTTAGTAGGGAAGAGAAGGTGGAACCTCCTGATCAATACCCCAGCGTGAACATGACGGGCAGGTACCCAAGTCCTCTCCTCCGGCCCGTATCCTCTCCAATGGACCAGGTACTGGAGGGAGCCCTGGACCATCCTACTGTCCATAATCTTGGCCACCTCGAATTCCACCCCCTCAGGGGTGAGAACGGGAACAGGAGGTTTCCTTGAGGGGGACCAGGACGGGGAGCAGCATTTGAGGAGGGAGGCATGGAAGACGTCATGTATGCGAAAGGATGGGGGCAGCTCCAGACGGAAGGATACAGGGTTGAGGACTTCAATGATCTTATAAGGTCCAATAAATCGGGGAGCAAACTTCCTGGACGGGACCTTAAGGCGCAAGTTCCTGGACGACAACCAGACCAAATCCCCAACGACAAACCGGGGGTTAGCAGAACGTCTACTATCAGCCTGAATCTTTTGTGCGCTCTGGGACGCCTCTAGGTTCTTCTGAACCTGGGCCCAGACTGTGCACAGTTCCCGATGAACATCCTCTACCTCAGGATTATTGGAACAACCAGGGGAAACGGAGGAGAACCTTGGGTTAAACCCGAAATTACAGAAAAACGGGGAGACCCCTGACGAGTTACTGACCCGGTTATTCAGGGAAAATTCAGCAAGGGGAAGGAATGAGACCCAATCGAATTGACAGTCAGAGATGAAACACCTTAAATATTGTTCCAGGGATTGGTTAGTCCTTTCCGTTTGGCCATTAGTTTCGGGATGGAAGGCGGAGGACAAGGACAGATCAATCTCCAACTTTTTACAAAAAGCTCTCCAAAATAAGGAAACAAATTGTACCCCTCTGTCAGAAACGATATTGACTGGGGCCCCATGGAGACGCAGGATGTGTTTCACAAACAAAGAAGCTAACGTCTTGGCGTTATGTAGCTTCTTAAGGGGCACAAAGTGGCACATCTTGCTGAAGCGGTCTACTACCACCCACACCACCGACTTGCCCTGAGATAGGGGCAAATCGGTGATAAAATCCATGGAGATATGGGTCCAAGGTCTCTGGGGAATGGGCAAGGAACGTAGTAGGCCCGCAGGTCGGGACCTAGGGGTTTTGGACCTAGCGCAAACCTCACAAGCGGCGACGTAAGCCCTAACGTCTTTAGGCAACCCAGGCCACCAATAGTTTCTGGTAATGAGGTGTTTGGTGCCCAAGATGCCAGGATGACCAGATAGAGCGGAGTCATGGTTTTCCCTGAGTACCCTTAGCCGGTATTGCAGGGAAACAAACAGTTTGTCCCCAGGGACGTTCCCGGGAGCTGAACCCTGATCAGCCGCAATATCAGAAGCTAAATCAGAATCCGTGGCAGAAACGATTATACCAGGGGGTAAAATACAAGCAGGATCCTTCTCGGAAGGAGGATTGGCCATGAAACTACGTGACAGAGCATCAGCCTTAATATTCTTGGACCCAGCCCTATAGGTAACCAAGAAATTAAATCTGGTAAAGAATAGTGCCCACCGAGCTTGTCTAGGATTAAGCCTCCGGGCCGATTCTAGGAAAACCAGATTCTTGTGATCCGTAAGGACCGTTACCTGGTGTCTGGCCCCCTCCAGGAAGTGCCGCCACTCTTCAAAAGCCCATTTAATGGCTAGAAGTTTGCGGTTGCCAATATCATAGTTACTCTCCGTGGGCGAAAACTTGCTAGAGAAGTAAGCACAGGGGCGGAGATCGGTGAGGGAGCTGGTACCCTGGGACAAGACGGCCCCCACTCCCACCTCGGATGCGTCAACCTCCACAATAAATGGCTCCTCTTGGTTGGGCTGAATCAGCACGGGGGCCGAGATAAAGCACTTCTTGAGGGTCTCAAAGGCCTGGACTGCCTCAGGGGGCCAATGGAGGACATCAGCACCCTTGCGAGTAAGGTCCGTAAGAGGCTTAGCGACGACCGAGAAGTTGGCAATAAATCTCCTGTAATAGTTGGTGAACCCTAAAAAACACTGTAACGCCTTAAGGGAGGAAGGTTGGACCCATTCCGCCACAGCCTGAACCTTGGCAGGGTCCATGCGGAATTCATGAGGAGTGAGGATTTGCCCTAAAAATGGTATCTCCTGTACCCCAAAGACACATTTTTCAGTCTTAGCAAACAGATTATTCTCCCGAAGGACCTGGAGCACCTTCCTGACATGCTCCACGTGGGAGGACCAGTCCTTGAAAAACACCAGTATGTCATCAAGGTACACAACAAGAAAATTACCCAGGTAATCTCTCAGGATTTCATTAATAAAATTCTGGAAGACAGCAGGGGCATTACACAACCCAAAGGGCATGACCAGGTATTCGAAATGACCCTCGGGTGTGTTGAACGCAGTTTTCCACTCATCCCCCTCTTTGATGCGGATAAGGTTATATGCCCCCCGTAGATCGAACTTAGAAAACCATTGGGCTCCCTGAACCTGATTAAAAAGATCCGGAATCAAAGTAAGTGGGTACTGGTTCCTTACGGTGACCTTATTCAGGTTACGATAATCAATGCACGGCCTAAGACCACCATCCTTCTTCCCCACGAAGAAGAAGCCAGCACCTACAGGAGAAGTCGAGGGGCGAATGAAACCCTTGGCCAGGCATTCTTGGATATACACCCTCATAGCTTCACGTTCAGGACATGAAAGATTAAATATCCTACCCTTAGGAAGCTTGGCACCAGGCACCAAATCGATGGCGCAATCGTAATCTCTATGGGGGGGCAACACCTCGGAGGCCTCCTTAGAAAACACATCGGCGAAGTCCTGAACAAACTCAGGAAGCGTGTTTACCTCCTCACGGGAAGAAATAGAGTTAACAGAAAGACATGACATAAGACATTCACTACCCCATTTGGTGAGATCCCCATTATTCCAATCAAACGTGGGATTATGCAACTGCAACCAGGGAAGACCTAATACCAGATCAGACGATAATCCCTGCATCACCAGTACAGAGCACTGCTCCAAATGAATGGAGCCAACCAGGAGTTCAAAAACAGGAGTATGCTGAGTAAAATAACCATTAGCAAGGGGGGTTGAGTCGATACCTACTACAGGGATAGGATAAGGTAAATCAATAAAAGGCATCTTTAGAGACATAGCAAATTCCACAGACATGATATTAGCAGATGAGCCAGAATCCACGAAAGCACTGCCCGTGGCAGACCGGCCAGCAAACGAGACCTGAAAGGGAAGCAAAATTTTATTGCGTTTCACATTAACGGGAAATACCTGTGCGCCCAAGTGACCTCCCCGATGATCACTTAGGCGCGGAAGTTTTCCGGCTTTTTATTCTTGCGCCTGGGACAGGTGTTCAGTAGATGCTTGTCGTCCCAACAGTAGAAGCAGAGACCATTCATTCTGCGAAACTCCCTACGTTGTCGAGGGGACATGGAGGCCCCGAGTTGCATAGGTACCTCCGAGTCCTCCGTGGAGGGGCGAGGGGACGGGACCTCGGGGGGAATCGCAGAAAAGTCAGAGGGGAGCACATTGAAACGTTCAAGCTGACGTTCCCTGAGACGTCGGTCAAGTCGTACTGCTAGGGCCATAACCTGGTCAAGGGAGTCAGAAGAGGGGTAGCTAACCAGCAGATCCTTCAGGGCGTCAGATAATCCTAACCTAAACTGGCACCTTAGGGCCGGATCGTTCCACCGAGAAGCTACGCACCACTTTCTAAAATCAGAACAGTATTCCTCAACAGGTCTCCTACCCTGACGTAAGGTCACCAGCTGACTCTCGGCTAAAGCAGTCCTGTCAGTCTCGTCGTAAATGAGTCCGAGGGCAGAGAAAAAACGATCAACAGAGGAAAGTTCAGGGGCGTCAGGAGCCAAGGAGAAGGCCCACTCTTGGGGCCCTTCCTGGAGTCGGGATATGATGATACCCACCCGCTGGTTCTCGGAACCTGAGGAGTGGGGTTTTAGGCGGAAATACAGTCTGCAACTCTCCCGGAAGGAGAGAAACGTCTTACGGTCCCCTGAGAACCGGTCAGGTAACTTGAGGTCGGGTTCTAGAGGTGAGGTGAGGGGTACTACTAAGGCAGCGTCACCCTGGTTGACCCTCTGGGCCAGGGCCTGGACCTGTAGGGAGAGGCCCTGCATCTGCTGGGTCAGGGTCTCAAGGGGGTCCATGATAGCGTCAGCGTAGGAGAATGGTAGACTAGGTATGGGCTTGTAATTATGTAATGGCAGGAAGGAGGTGAAGGGAAAGTGAGCCCTAATCTACCCACCGCCCTGTCCCTGCCTACTTGCAATGACCCACCCTAGGCGACGGGGTACAACTGGGCGGCGGTCCCTATGCTGTCTAAGTGCATGGGAGAACAAACAGGGAACACGCAAGGGAAGGGGCAGTAGCCCACGGAACGCCGCGAGGAAACGGAACGGTGAATGAATGGTCAGGACCAGGATGAAGTGGAGAATACCAACGTGAGCACGGAGAAGGAAGCAAGCCAGGGGCAAAGCGAAGCAGGTTAAGCAGAACTGCAGCAAGGCAGAAGCACGGCAGAAGTAGGCTGGAGCAAGCAGCAGTGGGGCCAGGAATCCAGAGGAATTACAAGCACTGAGGAAGAGAACACGGCAGGTAATAAAGGACAGGGGGCGGAGCTAACTCCGACTGACCAGGCCGCGATAGGCTCTCCCACTCCTGAGCCTGCCACCCTGGTTGGTGGGAGATGGTGTCAGTCTAACAGGTCTGGCCTCAGGTGTGGATTGATTAATCCCAGGAGTATACCTAGACGTAGTACCTGGCAGATCCCTAACAGGGGGGCTGTAACTTGCGCTGTCTACAAGGGGGGCTGTATGGCGCTCTCTACAGGTGGGCTTTATAGCACTGTCTACAGGAGGGGTCTGTATAGCACTGTCTACAGGAGGGGTCTGTATACCGCTGTCTACAGGGTGTCAGTATAGCGCTATCTATAGGGGGTCTGTATAGCACTGTCTACAGGGGGTCAGTATAGCGCTATCTACAGGGGGTCTGTATAGCACTGTCTACAGGGAGCTTTATAGCACTGTCTACAGGGGGGGTCAGTATAGCGCTATCTACAGGGAGGTCTGTATAGCACTGTCTACAGAGGGTCAGTATAGCGCTATCTACAGGGAAGTCAGTATAGCGCTATCTACAGGGGGTTTGTATAGCACTATCTACAGGGATGTCAGTATAGCACTATCTACAGGGGGGCTGTATAGCACTGTCTACAATGGAGACTGTATAGAACTGTCTACTTTGGGGGCTTTATAGTACTGTCTACAGGGGGGTCTGTATAGCACTGTCTACAGGGGGGCTTTATAGCACTCTACAGGGGTGTCTGTATAGCGCTGTCTACAGGGGTGTCTGTATAGCGCTGTCTACAGGGGGGCTGTATAGCACTGTCTACAGGGCGACTGTATAGTACTGTCTACAGGGGGGGCTGTATAGCAGTGTCTACAGGGGGCTGTATAGCACTGTCTACAGGGGGGCTGTAAAGCACTGTCTGCAGGGGGCTGTATAGGACTGTCTACAGGGGGGCTGTATAGCACTGTCTAGAGGGGGTCTGTTTAGCACTATCTAGAGGGGGGCTGTATGGCACTGTCTACAGGGGAGTCTGTATAGCGCTGTCTACAGTGGTGTCTGTATAGCGCTGTCTACAGGGGGGCTGTATAGCACTGTCTACAGGGCGGCTGTATAGTACTGTATACAGGGGGGCTGTATAGCACTGTCTACAGGGGGGCTGTATAGCACTGTCTACAGGGGGGGGCTGTATAGCACTGTCTGCAGGGGGCTGTATAGCACTGTCTACAGGGGGGGCTGTATAGCACTATCTAGAGGGGGCTGTATAGCACTATCTAGAGGGGGGCTGTATGGCACTGTCTACAGGGGGGTCTGTATAGCACTGTCTAGAGGGGGGCTGTTTAGCACTATCTAGAGGGGGGCTGTATAGCACTATCTAGAGGGGGGGCTGTATGGCACTGTCTACATGGGGCTGTATAGCGCTGTCTAGAGGGGGGCTGTTTAGCACTATCTAGAGGGGGACTGTATAGAACTTTGTAGAGAAGGGGCTGTATGGCACTGTCTACAGGGGGGCTGTATGGCACTGTTTACAGGGGGGCTGTATAGTGCTGTCTACAAGGGGGTCTGTACAGTCTGGGAACTGAGCCTTCCTTCTCTGTACCTCCAGAGAGGAATCAAGGAAAAAGGCTATCTTTGGCCATAAATGGTTGAATCAGGCTTATTTCTGTTAGCCCTCAAAGTAGCATTTTTTGTCCCTGTAATGGGTCAGCTTAATTAGCACAGAGCGTGGTGGTGCACCCTTCGGCAGCGAACGGGTGGACACACTCTCCACAGCGTATAGTGGCGAGAGGACCCCCTCTTCAAAAGTGTCCTACAACTATTTCTCAAAAAGTACAGTGGGGTTAGCACCTGAGTTTTCTCCAGAACCCAAACCAGCCTCACATTATTCCTCCTCAGCCTGTTGTCCAGGTCATCTGTCTTAGCCAATAGTGAGGTCTTAAATTGATCATATCTGCGAGAGTCTCTGGATAGAGAAGCCATCTTGTCTTCTATGTCACCTACACTCCCCTCTTCAGCTGCAGACCTATCATTGGCTTTCTGTAATCCTTGTCTCATGAAGGACAAGTCCTCTTTAAGGGATCCCACTTGCATACTGAGGGAAGAAAGGGCTAAACTACAGTGAGTTTAACTTAAGTTTAACCCCTTGAGGATGCAACTTAGTTTTGGCCTTAACCCCTTAAGGACGCAGCCTAGTTTGGGCCTTAAGGCTCAGAGCCCATTTTTCAAATCTGACATATTTCACTTTATGTGGTAATAACGTCGGAATGCTTAAACCTATCCAAGCGATTCTGAGATTGTTTTCTCGTGACACTTTGGGCTTCATGTTCGTCGTAAAATTTGGTCGATATATTCAGTCTTTATTTGTGAAAAATTGCAAAATTTAGAGAAAATTTACAAAAAATAGCATTTTTCAGAATTTAAATGCATCTGCTTGAAAAACAGACGGTTATACCACCCAAAATAGTTACTAGTTCACATTTCCCATATGTCTACTTTTGATTGGCATCGTTTTTTGAACATTCTTTTATTTTTCTTGGACGTTACAAGGCTTAGAACATAAACAGCAATTTCTCATATTCTTAAGAAAATTTCAAAAGCCTTTTTTTGAAGGTGCCAGTTCAGTTCTGAAGTGGATTTGAGGGGACTATGTGTTAGAAACCCCCATAAAACACCCCATTTTAAAAACTAGACCCCTCAAAGTATTCAAAACAGCATATAGAAAGTTTTTTAACCCTTCAGGCATTTCACAGGAATTAAAGCAAAGTGGAAATTAAATTTGCAAATTTCATTTTTTCTGCTGAATTTCAATTTTATTCAATTTTTTTTTAGTAACAGAGAAGGTTTTACCAGAGAAACACTACTAAATATGTATTGTCCAGATTCTGCAGTTTTTAGAAATGTCCCACATGTGGCCCTACTGCGCTCGTGGACTAAAACACAAGCCCTAGAAGCAAAGAAGCACCTAGTGCATTTTGAGGCCTCTTTTTTATTAGAATATATTTTAGGCAGCATGCCAGGTTTGAAGAGGCGTTGAGGTATCAAAACAATGGAAACCCACCAGAAGTGACCCCATTTTGGAAATTACACCCCTCAAGGAATTCATTTATGGTTTTTGTTATCATTTTGACCGCACAGTTTTTTCACAGCACCTATTTGAATTGGGCTGTGAAATGAAAAAAATGATATTTTTTCCAATAAAATGTCATTTTTGATCAAATTTTCTTATTTTCACAGGGAACAACATACCCCATTTTGTTGCCCAATTTGTCCTTAGTGCGGCAATACCCCATTTGTGGTGATAAACTGCCGTTTGGGCCCATGGGAGGGCTCAGAAGGAAAGGAGCGCTATGTGTTTGTTGGAGTCCAGATTTTGCTGGATTGGTTTTCGGGTGCCATGTCGCATTTGCAGAGCCCCAGAGGTATCAAAGCAATGGAAACCCACCAGAAGTGACCCCATTTTGGAAACTACACCCCTCAAGGAATTCATTTATGGTTTTTGTTATCATTTTGACCGCACAGGTTTTTCACAGCACCTATTTGAATTGGGCTGTGAAATGAAAAAAATTATATTTTTTCCAATAAGATGTCATTTTTGATCAAAATTTCTTATTTTCACAGGGAACAACATACCCCATTTTGTTGCCCAATTTGTCCTTAGTGCGGCAATACCCCATTTGTGGTGATAAACTGCCGTTTGGGCCCATGGGAGGGCTCAGACGGAAAGGAGCGCTATGTGTTTGTTGGAGTCCAGATTTTGCTGGATTGGTTTTCGGGTGCCATGTTGCATTTGCAGAGCCCCAGAGGTATCAAAGCAATGGAAACCCACCAGAAGTGACCCCATTTTGGAAACTACACCCCTCAAGGAATTCATTTATGGTTTTTGTTATCATTTTGACCGCACAGTTTTTTCACAGCACCGATTTGAATTGGGCTGTGAAATGAAAAAAATGATATTTTTTCCAATAAGATGTCATTTTTGATCAAAATTTCTTATTTTCACAAGGAACAACATACCCCATTTTGTTGCCCAATTTGTCCTTAGTGCGGCAATACCCCATTTGTGGTGATAAACTGCCCTTTGGGCCCATGGGAGGGCTCAGAAGGAAAGGACCACCATTTGGCCTACTGGAGCTTTTCTGGTGCTAAGTCATGTGTGCAGAAGCCCCTGAGGTACCAGTACAGTTGAAACCCCCGAGAAGTGACCCCATTTTAAAAACTACACCCCTTAAGACATTGATCTAGAGGTGTAGTGAGCATTTTGACCCCACAGGTACTGTGTAAAAGATAATGCGCAGCAGATGGTGCAGTGTGAGATTTGCAATTTTATATATGTATATGCCATTTCAGTGTCCAATATAGTGTGCCCAGCATGCGCCACCGGAGATATACACCCCTTAAATTGTAATGTGGGTTCTCCTGGGTACGACAATACCCTACATGTGGCTGTTATCAGCTGCCTGGGCATACGGCAGGGCTCAGAAGGGAAAGATGAGGGGGGTAAGCTGTGCGGAGTGCATCAGGGTAAATTGAAAATCAAGGGATGTATGATACATTTTAAAACAATCTTTTATACAGAGCCCTGGTTTTTCGGGACACGTGTCACATTGGTATATTGTGTTCTTCCTTATCCCCCTCTTATAGCAGACTCTGCACCTCTTTTGACTCTTTCCCTTTCCACCGGTTTGGGGACCTTCTCCTGGAAAGTGTTGCCCTGGTACGATGCGCCCCCCCTTCCTGGTCCCTAAAGATTAGATCTTGAAATTCCAGGAAAGTTCCCCTCTGGCCTGCACATCGACGTAGCACATACGCATTGTACAAAGCCATCTGTATGATGTGCCCGGCCAGCTTCTTATACCTCACCGCATGGCGCTGTAGGGCTTCAGGACTTGATTTGACAAGTCCATCCCTCCCATGTACCTATTGTAGTCCAGGATGCAGTCTGGTTTGGGGGTGGCCTTTCCTTCATATATCCTAAATCTGTAGGTATACCCTGATGCACTCTCGCAGCTTATACATCTTCACGCCATACCTTGCCCTCTTACCTGGCAGGTACTGGCGGAATTGAACCCTCCCTTTAAAATGTACCAGGGACTCATCAATCGAAAAACACTTCTCGGGGGTGTATGCTTGGGAAAACCGGGCACTGGAACGGTCTAATAGGGGTCTCCGTTTATACAAACGGTCAAAACTGGGGTCATCTCGGAGTGGGCACGGCTCATTATCAGTATAATGTAAGAAGCGAAGTATTGCCTCATTTATTTATTTTTTTAGGTTCCAGTTAATTTCTGAAGTTGCTTTGAGGGGCCCATATATTAGAAACCCCTATCAAACACCCCATTTTAGAAACTAGACCCCTCAAAGTATTCACAACAGCATTTAGAAAGTTTATGAACCCTTTAGGTGTTTCACAGAAATTTAGAGCAAAGTAGAGGTGACATTTACTCTCTTTATACCATTTTTTTTATAACACAAAAGGATTTATCAGAGAAACGCAACTCAATACTTATTGCCCAGATTCTGCAGTTTTGAGAAATATCCCACATGTGGCCCTAGTGCGGTAATGGACTGAAGCACCGGCCACCGAAGCAAAGGAGCACCTAGCGGATTTTGAGCCCTCTTTTTTATTAGGCACCATGTCCGGTTTGAAGAGGTCTTGTGGTGCCAAAACATTGGAAACCCCCCAAAAGTGACCCCAATTTGGAAACTAGACCCCTTGAGGAATCCATTGTAGTTTTCATGGGGTGCATGCGGCTTTTTGATCAGTTTTTATTCCATTTTTAGGTGGCGTGGTGACTAATAAACAGCAATTCTACTATTGTTTTTGTATACTTTTTTTTTTTACAGCGTTCACCGTGCGCTATAAATGATATATTAACTTTATTCTGCGGGGCGATACGATCACGGCGATACCAGATGTTTATAGTTTTTTTTTATGTCTTATGGCGTTTGCACAATAAAATACGTTTTGTAAACAATCATTCACTTTTTGTGTTACCTTATTCTAAGAGCCATAACGTTTTTATTTTTCAATCAATAAAGCCGTGCGAGGACTTATTTTTTGCGTAACGAACTGTATTTTCCATCAGTACCATTTTTAGGTACATGCGACTTTTTGATCTCTTTTTATTCCATTTTTTGGGAGGTGAAGTGACCAAACAATTGTGATTGTGGTACGGTTTATTAATATTTTTTTTTACGGCGTTCACCGTGCGGGATAAATAACAAAATAATTTTGTAGTTCAGGCCGTTACGGACGCGGCGATACCAATTATGTATAGTTTATTTGTTTGTTTATATATTTTTATTAATAATAAAGGCCTGATAAGGGAAAAAGTGGGACTTTTACTTTTATTACTTTTAAAACTTTTATTTTCTTATTTTTACACATCTTTTTTTAACTTTTTTTTTACTTTATTACTTTGTCCCACTAGGGGACTTGAGGGCAGGAGGCTCTGATCGCTATTCTAATACACTGCACTACATGCGTAGTGCAGTGTATTAGAACTGTCAGCTACTCACTGACAGCAAGCATAGTGGGTCCTGACGTTGTCAGGACCCACTAGGCTTCCGTCTATGGCATAGCCGGACGCCATTGTTTGGTGTCCGGTTGCCATAGTCACCATCGCCGGCCGCTATCGCGTAGCAGGCCGGCGATGGCAGCTTAACCCCTAAAAAGCCGCGATCTCTATAGAACGCGGCTTTTAAGGGGTTAATCAGCGGGGACACAGCGATCGGTCCCCGCTGTAGGAGCTGTGACAGCTGCTGAACAAGACAGCAGCGTCACAGCTCCTGTATGTGTCGGGAGGACGGCCGAAACGGCCGTTACTCCCGAGACGTACTATTACGGCATGGAGCGCGAACGATACAGCTGCCATGACGTAATAGTACGTCAAGGAGCGGGAAGGGGTTAAGGCTCAGAGCCCATTTTTCAAATCTGACATATTTCACTTTATGTGGTAATAACTTTGGAATGCTTTTACCTATACAAGCGATTCAGAGATGGTTTTCTAATGACACATTGGGCTTTATGGTAGTTGTAAAATTTGGTCGATACATTGAGTGTTTATTTGTGAAAAATAGCAAAATTTTGATATTTTTTAGAAAAATAAGCATTTTTTTTTTATTTTAATGTATCTGCCTGTAAAGCAGATGCTTATACCACACAATATAGTTACTAATTAACATTTCCCATATGTCTACTTTAGATTGTCATAATTTTTTTAACATTATTTTATTTTTCTAGGACGTTACAAGGCTTAGAACATAAACAGCAATTTCTCATATTTTCAAGAAAATCTTAAAAGCCTTTTTTTTTTTAGGTACCAGTTCAGTTCCGAAGTGGCTTTGAGGGGCTTATGTATTATAAACCCCCATGTAACACACCAAAGTATTCAAAACAGCATTTAGAAAGTTTCTTAACCCTTTAGGCACTTTACAGGAGTTATGGTAGACTAAATTAAAGTGGAGGTGAAATTTGCAAATTAAATTTTTCTTGCAGAAATTCTATTTCAATCCATTCTTTTTCTGTAACTCAGAAGGTTTTACCAGAGAAACACAACTAAATATTCATTGGCCGGATTCACAGTTTTTAGAAATGTCCCACATGTGGCTGTAGTGTGCTAGTGGACTAAAACACCGGCCTCAGAAGCAAAGAAGCACCTAGTGCATTTTGGGGTCTCTTTTTTTTTTAATTAGAATATATTTTAGGCACCATGCTAGGTTTGAAGAGGTCTTGTGGTGTCAAAATAGTAGAGATCCCCCAATAGTAGAGAGAACTCGATTTGGAAACTACACCCCTCAAGGAATTCATTTATGGGTGTTGAGGCCATTTTTACCCCACAGTTTTTCACAGAACTTATTTGAATTGGGCTGTGAATTAAAACAAATGTATTTTTTGCCAATAATATGTCATTTTGGCTCAAAATGTCTTATTTTCACGAGGAATAAAATACCCCATTTTGTTGCACAATTCTCCTGAGTGCGGCAATACCCCATTTTGTGGTGATAAACTGCCGTTTGAACCCATGGGAGGGCTCAGAAGGGAAGGAGTGCTATGTGTTCTTTGGAGTCCAGATTTTGCTGGATTGGTTTACAGGTGCCATGTCACATCTGCAGAGCCCCAGAGGTATCAAAACAATGGAAACCCACCAGAAGTGACCCCATTTTGGAAACTACACCCCTCAAGGAATTCATTTATGGGTGTTGTGACCATTTAGACCCCACAGTGTTTTCACAGAACTTATTTTAATTGGGCTGTGAATTTAAAAGAAAAATGAACTTTTTCCAATAATATATAGTTTTGGCTCAAAAAATGCCCCATTTTGTTGCCCAATTTGTCCTGAGTGCGGCAATACCCCTTTTGTGGTGATAAACTGCCGTTTGGGCCCATGGGAGGGCTCAGAAGGGAAGGAGCGCTCTTATAGCAGACTTTGCACCTCTTTTGACTTTTTCCCTTATTACCAGTTTGGGGAACTTCTCCTGGAAAGTGTTGCCCTGGGGCGATGCGTGTGGCCTCGTTTCCAGAAGTACTGGGTGCCCCCCCTCCCTGGTCCCTAAAGATTAGGTTCTTGATAACCATCTCTTGAAATGCCATAAAAGTTCCCCTCTGGTCTGCACATTGATGTAGCACGTACGCATTGTACAATGCCATCTGTATGATGTGTACGGCCATCTTCTTATACCACACCCTTGATTTCCGCGGAATTGAAGCCTCCCTTTAAAATGTACCAGGGACTCATCAATAGAAATACACTTCTCGGGGGTGTATGCTTGGGCAAACCGGGCAGGGAAATGTTCTAATAGGGGTCTCAGTTTATACAAACGGTCAAAACTGGGGTCATCTCGGGGTGGGCACTGCTCATTATCAGTATAATGTAAGAAGCGAAGTATTGCCTCATAATGCATCCTGGACATGGCCATGAAGTACATCGGGTGTGGTATAAGATGTCCGTGCTCCAATAGGCCCTAATGGATGGCTTTTTCAGAAGCATCATGTTCAAGAGCAGTCCCGAAAGCTTGCCCAACCCTGCTGCGTCTACAGGTGTCCACCTGTGGTTTTGGGCATAAAATGATGTGAGGTTCTTGGTCATATACTGTTGGGCATATAAATTTGTCTGGGACACCATAAGCTCTATAAATTCATCCGTGAAAAAGAACTTGAAAAAGTCCAACTCACTGAGCCCTGCCGTATTAAATTTTATCCCTGGGCTGCCTGTGTACTCAGGGATTTGGGGCTCGTAATTGTCTGGTTTGGGGGTCACTTTGCTTGGGGGTTTCAGCTGTTGCGGGGTCACTTCTCTCAGGGGTTTCAACTGTGGTGGTGGTCCTGGGGCATCTCCTAGTGGGTCCCTCCTCTTCATCACTGGATGAGGAGGTTGACAAATAAAACAGAGTCTCGCCATCTGACGAGTCTGTGTCAGACGTAAGAAACGCATAGGCCTCTTCGGCAGAAAATGACCTTTGGGACATCTTTATTATTTATGTGCTTAGACACGTGTAATTGTGTGCTTAGACACGTGTATTGTGTATACAGCATAAAAAAAACCTTTGCGCACCACGACTTAATAGCATGTCGTACGGGTGTATTACAGCTGATACCCGGGACAGGACTGAAAAAGCGATCTCGCTGTTACAGGAGCCTGTAAAAATCACAATATACTGCAATACATTAGTATTGCAGTGTATTCTACCAGTGATCTAATGATTGCTGGTTCAAGTCCCCTAGGGGGACTAATAAAATGTGTAAAAACAAAAGTAAATAGTTATTATTAGTGGAAAAAAATTTTTTAAGTCCAAAAAGAAACCCTTTTCACATTTTTCTATAAAGTAATGTAAAAAACAAAAAAAAATACACAAAATTGGTATCGCTGTGTCTGTAAAATTCCAAGCTATTACAATATACCATTATTTAACTCGAATGGTGAACGCCGTGAAAAGAATTTTAAACTGCAAAATCGCTGTTTTTTTTGTTCACCTTGGCTCTATCAAAAAATTTTATAAAATGTGCTCAAACAGTTGTATGTACCAAAAAATAGTACCAATAAAACCTACAGCTTGTCCCGCAAAAAATAAGCCCTCACACCACTCTATTGACGGAAAAATAAAAAAGTTGTGGCTCTCGGAAAGCGGGGAGGAAAAACGAAAAAGAAAAAGCAAAACATGGATCAGTTCGGAAAGGGTTAATTACTTTCTAATGGAAAAACATTTATGACCACATGTGGGGTATAGCCGTAATCGGGAGAAATTGCTTTACAAATGTTGGGGTGCTTTTTCCTCCTTTATCCTTTGTGAAATTGAAAAAATTCAACATTTTAGTTGAAATAATGTTGACATTAATTTTTACGGCCTAATTCTAATAAATTCCACAAAAGACGTGTGGGGTCTAAATGCTCACTATACCCCTAGATAGATTCCTTAAGTGGTGTAGTTTTCCAAATGGGGTTACTTTTGGGGGCTTCCACTGTTTTGGTCCCTCGAGGGGCTTTGCAAATTCGACATGACACCCAAAAACTATTCCAGCTAAATTTGAGCTCCAAAAGCCAAATAGCGCTCCTTCCCTTCTAAGCCCCGGTGTGGGTCCAAACAGCACTTTATTACACATATGGCGTATTTACGTAATCGGGAGAAATTGTTTGACAAATGTTGGGGTGCTTTTTCTCCTTTATTCCTTGTTAAAATTAAAAGTTTTTACAGAAAATAAGTAGATTTTTACCTTTACAGACGAATTCCAATGAATTCAGCAAAACAACTGTGGGGTCAAAATGCTAACTTTACCTCTAGAAAAATTTCTTGAGGGGTGTAGTTTCCAAAATGGGGTCACTTTTGGGGGGTTTCCACTGTTTTCATCCCTCCAGTGCATTGCAAACGCGACACGTCACTGAAAACTATTCCAGCAAAATCAGAAATCCAAATGGTGCTCCTTCTCTTTTGAGCCCTGCTGTGGGTCCAAACAGCAGTTTATTACCACATATGGGGTATTGCTATAATCGGAAGAAATTGCTTTACATATGTTGGGGTGTTTTTTCTACTTTATTCCTTGTAAAAACTAAAGATTTTAATCTTCACATACTAATTCAAATAAATTTAGCAAAAAAACTGTGGGTTCAAAATGCTAACTATACCCCTAGATCAATTCCTTGAAGGGTGTAGTTTCCAAAATGGGGTCACTTTTGGGGAGTCTTTACTGTTTTGGCCCCACAAGACCTATTCAAACCTGACATGGTGCCTAAAATATATTCTAAAAAAGGAGGCCCCAAAATCCACTAGGTGCTCCTTTGCTTCTGAGACCGGTGTTTCAGTCCATTACCACACTAGAGCCACATGTGGCATATTTCTAAAAACTACAGAATCTGGGCAATAAATATTGAGTTGCATTTCTTGGGTAAAACCTTCTGTGGTACAGAAAAAAATGTATTACAAATGCATTTTGGCAAAGAAAAAATTAAATTTGTAAATTTCACCTCTACTTTGCTTTAATTCCTGTGAAACGCCTAAACACTTTCTGAATGCTGTTTTAAATACTTTGAGGGGTGCCGTTTTCAAAATGGGGTGATTTATAGGGACTTTCTAATATATAAGGCCCTCAAAGCCACTTCAGTACTGAACTGGTCCCTGGTATTACTATCTGTTTTACATGTAGATACATTCAAATTTAGAAAAATTTAAATTTTTGCTAATTTTCTCTAAATCTTGGTGTTTTTCTTACAAATAAATATTGAATTTATCAATCACATTTTTTCACTAACATAAAGTACAATATGTTACGAGAAAACAATCTCAGAATCACTTGGATAGGTAAAAGCATTCCAGAGTTATTGCCACATAAAGTGACACATGTCAGATTTGAAAAATCGGCTTCGTCCTGAAGGCCAAAACAGGCTCAGTCCTGAAGGGGTTAAAGAACGAGTGGACATCCCTGACACTAAACCTAACTAGGGCGGGGGTTCCTAACACTGATTTTATGTGAACTTCCCTGACGCTAAACCTAACTACAGTGATGGATCCCTAACACTAAACCTAACTACAGTGACGGATTCCTGACGCTAAATTCCCTGACGCTATACCTAAATACGCTTTTTGACAGTTCCCTAACACTAACTAACCCTAATACCAAACCTGGGACTAAGAAATGTGGCCCTGAAGACTCAAAAGTTTTCAGTGATAGAGATCACTGACCAAAAATGTTGTTGACAAGGGGAACACAAGGACAGGAGTGGGAAGTGGATAGAAGGTGGGAAAAAAAAAAAATCGATATATGTGTTTTTTTTTCTCACTAGTCTGCACTGTCTCTAGCCACAACCGCTCTGAACGACTTTCAAACTCCAACAGAGAGCGGCTGCGGCAGGATCTGAGGTCAGAGCAGGAAATTATGTATGCGATCGCTGCTATTGGTCGATCGCCACTGACTAACAAATAGCGGCGATCACCGAGGTGGTATAACCACGATTGGTCCCTGCACACTGAGCTGTGATAGCCTGCTGTCAGAAACAGCAGGCATCACAGCTCGATGAAACGCCGGGGAAAAATTTTGATGCATTTTAGTGGGCTCTTTTTCAGCCTATAATTGAGAATGCTGCTGCAGGGGGGGAATGTACCTGGACTCTAGAGTGTTCAGAGGTTATGTCAGATTCCTCTTGAGGCATTATGTCATCATGAAAGCTGACCTCCTCTTGTTCCTCCTGAGTATCTGCTGGAGAGCGGGGTTCCTTTAGATCTTTCCTGAGTCTGCTGGTCTGGCAAAACCATCTCTGCAGCATGTAGTTTTGCAGAGCGGGACCATGCTACAAGCATGCTAGCGCCATTTTGCATTTTACTGCCTACAGTTACAGCCGCCTCCCAGGTCTTTCCAGCCGTATCTCCAGACATGATGCCGCTCCACAACAACCCC
Source organism: Rhinoderma darwinii (assembly GCF_050947455.1). Taxonomy (NCBI): domain Eukaryota; kingdom Metazoa; phylum Chordata; class Amphibia; order Anura; family Rhinodermatidae; genus Rhinoderma; species Rhinoderma darwinii. Next base: position 266,362,847 of record NC_134690.1, read on the forward strand.
TGACAGTACAAGCTACCGCGGAGTACACATCGGAGGGTTTTAGAGTGAGAATGAGCGAGAATATTGATTTGGCCATTACTTAAGTTTTTGAGCCTAATAATGCCCTCCTTCACTTGCATTGACACCTTTTTGAACCGTAAATTGAGAGCAGGGCCGGTGTTAAGGGTGTACGACCTGTGCGAGGGCACAGGGCGGCACCCTTACAGCATGTAGAGGGTGCCACTGGGCTCTGCCTCTTGTCTGTCCTCTGTCCTTAATGACAGACATGAGTAAACAAGAGCTGAGGCAGAGAAGAGGAGGAAGCTCTACCCACAGCCCGACGCAAGAAGCCTGTGAACCTGTCAGCAAGAGATGGTAAGTGCATATATGTGTTTATATGTGTGTATATATAAGTCTCTGTGTTTGTATATGTATATATGTCCCGATGGGTGTGTGGACCCACTGGGCCGTACCGCCGTAGCGGGATAGCAGCTGGCCAAACAGGATACCAAGGCAAAGTCAATAGTATAGACAGTAACGATGGCAGGTTCGGTTGGGACCTTGGTAGCAGGCAGACACCAGGCGCAATTAAATACATCAGGCGTAGTATACGACACAGCACGACTCCAACTCTCTACGGCACAGGAACAAGGTAGCATGGGATACCGGATAGAGGTAGCAGGAACGGGAACACTGGGAACTGGAAAACACTAAGGGACCATTTGCAAAGACTAACACAGGTAAACACAACAAAGCTCAGGCAATGACGGAAGGGGCAGGGCCCTTCTTATAGTCCAGCGTGAGCATGGGAGTAATCAGTCAATCTAAAACATGTGTGTGCTGTGGTCACGACAGGACGGCCGCATGTGCTGGCATCTCTGGGGAGGAAGACGACTGCAGGATGATAGGAGTCTGCGGTCTGGGACTGGGAACGTTACGGCATCCCCCCTTCTTAATGAGGGAAGGAACCTTGACTTTCTCCTCTGGCTCCCAGGACCTCTCTTCTGGACCAAACCCCTTCCAATCCACCAAATAAAAGGCTTTTCCTCTTATCCTCTTGATGTCCAAGATATCCTTGACCTCGAATACATCGGCAGAACCGCTGGGGGCAACTGCAGGGCTAAGCGTCTTAGAGTAGCGGTTCAGGACCACAGGCTTCAGAAGAGACACGTGAAAAGAGTTTGGGATTCTGAGGGTAGCGGGCAGCCGAAGCTTATAAGAGACCGGGTTGATCTACTGGAGGATCTCAAAGGGTCCGAGGAACCTGGGAGCGAATTTGCACGATGGCACACTCAGCCAGATATTCCTTGAGGACAGCCAGACCTTAGTACCCGGAAGAAACTGGGGAGGCTCTTTTCTTGTGTCAGCCTTTCACTTCATGCAATTGACTGCCAGCAGAATAGAGGATCGGGTTTGCTAGCAGATCTGTAGGAAGTCCTTGAATGCAGAGTCAGCTGCAGGCACCTGGGATGTAGCGGACACAGGGAGAGGATTTCATGGATGTTGGCCGTGGACAATAAAGAACGGTGTAGTAGCAGTGGACTCATTTGTGTAGTTGTTATAGGAGAACTCGGCCCAAGGAAGAAGCTGCACCAAGTCATCATGCTGCCTGGAGATGAAGTAACGTAGATAGTTCTCCATGATTTCATTCATCCTCTCGACTTGGCCATTGAACTGAGGATGGTAGGCTGAGGAAAAGTCCAACTTTACATCAAGGAGTTTGCAGATGGCTCTCCAAAATTTTGAGGTGAACTGAACCCCCCGATATGCAGAGGTAAGCCATGCAGGCAGAAGATGTGTTGGATGAAGAGGTCGGCCAGTAGAGAAGCAGAAGGTAGACCGGTCAGTGGAACGAAATGAGCCATCTTCGAGAATCGGTCCACCAACACCCAGACCGCACTGCATCCAGCAGAGGGAGGCAGGTCCGTGACAAAGTCCATATGCTGCCAGGGAGCATTGGGCACAGGCTGCGGCTGGAGCAGGTCAGCAGGCTTGGAGTGAGCAACCTTGTTAGCCGCGCACACCGTGCAGGACGAGACAAAGTCCATGATGTCTTTGGACCAGAAATGACGGGCAATAAGGTCTCGGGTTTTACGGGCACCCGCGTGATCTGCTAGTCTGGAGCTGTGTACCCAACGAAGGATTCTCTTCCTGTCTGCCAAGCGCACAAAAGTCCTCCCTGTAGGGTTTGACTTTTAGATCATCTACTGGGTTACTCAAAAAGGAGCTGGAGCAGCCTACTTTTAAGCTTAATGGGGTAACCTTTAAAAAAAACCAGAAGCTTTATGTGGGTCCTACACATTTATATGGGTATTTTGGCCAAAGATTTTGATGCTTTATTGCCTTGATCGAGGCTTATATGGTACTTGAAGAGAAAATTGCCATTGGGGGTGTTGGATGAAAATGTTATATGTTATCAAGTAGAAATTATTGACCAGATTCCAGTACTACTGAGGAATAATGTACAACAGTTTATGAATTGAGACGGTGGACCTTCAACTGTAAGGTTCCATGCAATTTTTTAAAGTTTTATAGATTACCATATATGAAAATGTGGTGTTTCCCTTAAGGGGCAGCATAGTATATAGGGGGCAGCACAGATATACAGATATCTGCATTTTATTTGTTCTACTTTAATACTGAACACACACTAACGCAGAGACATATATACACATGCAGACACATACAGTGGATAATCAGTACAAGATTAATCATTTCAGAGCTTTTTCCACCTTTAATGTGACCCATAATCTGTACAATTCCATTGAAAAACAAACTGAAATCTTTTAGGGTTGAAAAATAAAAATAAAAAAACAAAAATAATGTGGTTGCACACCCTTAAACTAATAGTTTGTTGAATTACCCTTTGACTTTATGACAGCATTCAGTCTTTTTAGGTAGAAGTCTATCAGCATGGCACATCTTGACATGGCAATTGTTGCTCACTCTTCCTTGCAAAAGCGCTCCAAATCTGCCAGATTGTGAGGGCATCTCCTGTGTACAGCCCTTTTCATGTCACCCAACAGATTTTCAATGGGATTCAGGTCTGGGCTCTGGCTGGGGCATTGTAAAACTTTGATCTTCTTCTCGTGCTGAAAGGTGAAAATCCTCTTCATCTTCATCTTTTTAGCAGAGGCCTGCAGGTTTTGTGCCAATATTGACTGATATTTGGAACTGTTCATAATTCCCTCCACCTTGACTAAAGCCCCAGTTCCAGCTGCAGAAAAAAAGTCCCAAAGCATAATGCTGTCTCCACCATTCTTCACTTTGGGAATGGTGTTCTTTTGGTGATGTGCAGTGTTGGGTTTGTGCCAAACATACCTTTTGGAATTATGGCCAAAAAGTTCAACCTTCGTCTCATCAGACCACAACACGTTTTCCCACATGCTTTTGGCAAACTTGATGTAGATCTTTGCAAAACACAGCCGGGCTTGGATGTTTTTCTTTGTTAGAAAAGGCTTCCGTCTTGCCACCTTACCCCACAACCCAGACATATGAAGAAAACGGGAGATTGTTGCCACATGCACTACACAACCAGTACATGCCAGAAATTCCTGCAGCTCCTTTAATGTTGCTGTAGGCCTCTTGGTAGCCTACACCAATTTTCGTCTTGTCTTTTCATCAAGTTTTGAGGGACGTCCAGTTCTTGATAATGTCACTGTTGTGCTAAATGTAATCCACTTCTTGATGACCTTCTTCACTGTGTTCCATGGTATATCTAATGCCTTGGAAATTCTTTGCTGCCCTTCTCCTGACTGATGCTTATCAACAATCAGATCCCTTTGATGTGTTGTTAGCTCTTTACGGACCATGGCTTTTGCTGTCACATGCAACAAAGAAAATGTCAGGAAAATCCTAATAGAACAGCTGAACTTTATATTGGGGTTACTCAGAATCACTTTAAATAATGTCAGCTGTGTACTGACTACTATTTAAAATTAGTTTAAATGTGATTGGCTAATTCGGAACGCAACCACATCCCCAATTAAAACGGTGTTCACACTTATGCAACCACATTATTTTTGTTTTCTAATTATATTTTTTCCCTATAAATTAATTCAGTTTGTTTTTCAATTGAATTGTACAGATTATGGGTCACATTAAAAGGTGGAAACATTTCTGGAATGGTTCATCTCGTACTGATTTTGCAACATGACAAAAACTGTAATTTTAACAGGGATGTGTAGACTTTTTATATCCAATGTACTGTCTACCCAGGATAGACATGCAGGCACATATACACACATACTGGAACATATATACATACAAACACAGAGACTTATATACACACAGAGACATATACACACATACTGGAACGTATACATATACAAACACAGAGATTTATATAGACATACACATACACAGAGAGACATATATACATATACACACACATACTGGGAGATATTGTAACATCCGCGGTCGCAGACCGCAGACTCCTATCATCCTGCAGACGTCTTCCTCCCCAGAGATGCCAGCACATGCGGCCGTCCTGTCCTGCAGTGACCACTAGGGTGCGTGCTCGAGCTCATTCCCGGCCTTAATGGGCCAGATCACACACATGTTTTAGATTAACTGATTGCTTCCGTGATCACCCTGGACTATAAGAAGGGCCCTGCCCCTTCCTTCATTGCCTGAGCTTTGTTGTGTTTACCTTTGCAAATGGTCCCTTAGTGTTTTCCAGTTCCCAGTGTTCCCGTTCCTGCTACCTATATCCTGTATCCCGTGCTACCTTGTTCCTGTGCCGTTGAGAGTTGGAGTCGTGTTGTGTCGTATACTACACCTTCTGTATTTCACCGCGCCTGGTGTCTGCCTGCTGCCAAGGTCCCATCCGAGCATGCCATCGCTACTGTCTGTATTGCCACAGGCACCCTTATTCGAACTATTGATTTTGCCTTGGTATCCTGTTTGGCCAGCTATCCCGCTACGGCGGTACGGCCCAGTGGGTCCACACACCCATCGTGACAGTAAGCTCAGGCCATGGACCCCGCTGGTCAACCCAAGACCATGACGATGTCACAAGTGATGCGAGCGGATATGCTAGACTTCCGGTCTCAACAGGACCAACTCCTCCAGGCGTTGAACATTATTACACATCAGCTGGATATGCAAGCTGCAGTTCCCCCAGTACCTGCTCCTATTGCCTCTGCTGTACCCCCTACTACACCTCCTGGCAGTACGAACCCTCCAACTACACCTCCTGGCAGTGCTGACCCCCGATTTTCTGTGCTACTACCTCATCGCTATGACGGAGACGCGAGGACCTGCAGGGGATTTCTGAACCAGTGCCAGATCCACTTCATTCTGTATGCCAGAGCATTTTCTACGGACAGCGCAGTCCCTTTCATTGTCTCTCTCCTCACTGGCAGGGCCCTAGAACGGACGAACCCTATCTGGGAATGACAAGGACCAGAGACCCGTGACTTCTAGGGTTTCCTACGGACATTTCGCACGGTGTTTGAGAAGCCTGGATGAGTGTCGTCGGCAGCTGCCTCTCTGCTGAACCTTCGCCAGGGAGACACTGCTTTGGGCGAGTACGACATTCACTTCCGCACCCTGGCGGGAGAGTTGTTATGGAACAATGAGGCCTTGGTGGCTACATTCTGGCAGGGACTGTCCCCTGAGATTAAGGACGAGCTTGCCTCCTGAGATCTGTCATTTACCCTGGAAGAACTCATCCTTCTGGCTGCCCGGATCGACATAAGGATCCAAGAACGATTCCAAGAGGCTCGTCGGGAGGGAGGACTCCCTAGTCCGACTCCTACATTGCAGCAACCCCTGCTGCCCTTATCAGCTGTTCCTCCAAAGGGAGTCTTTGAAGATGGACCATCTCAAGCTGTCTACTCAGGAGAGACAACGCAGATGCACATCGGGACTCTGTCTGCATTGCAGCCTTGGAGGCTATCTTATGCGTCTGTGCCCAGAAAAGCCCAAGAGGTTGTCTTAAATTAAACCGGTTGAGTAGCACAGCGGGTCCACAACCCACTAGTCGTTACAAAAAAACATAAGAATACATGTTTTGAATTCTCTAAACAGCATGTTGCAGACTCCTCAAACAAATGGGAGAAGGTTCTCTGGTCAGATGAGACTAAAATTTAACAATTGGCTATCATGGGAAAAGTTACGTGTGGCACACACCGAACACTACCCCATACCAGAAGAACATCATTCACACAGTGAAGCATGGTGGTGGCAGCATCATGCTGTGGAGAGGCTTTTCATTGGCAGGGGCTGGAAAACTGGTCAGGGTTAAAGGAAATATGGATGGCAGTAAATACAGGGCAGTCCTTGAGTATAACCTGTTTTAGTCTGCCAGAGATTTGAGACTGGGACGGAGGTTCCACTTCCAGCAGCACAATAACCCTAAACATACCACTCCACTGTAATTTTAGCAGTATAAGGGGAAACATGTAAATGTCTTGGAATGGCCGAGTCAAGGCCCAGGCCTCAATCCAATTTGAGAATCGGTGGCATGACTTGAAGACTGCTGTACAGAACACAAACCGTCTAACTTGAAGGAGTTGGAGCAGTTTTGCCTGGAAGAATGTGCGAAAATCCCAGTGTCTAGATGTTCTATACTAACAGAGACATAACCCAAGAGACTTGTATCTGTAATTGCAGCAAAATGTGTCTCCACAAAATATTAGGCCTGGTTCCCACGGAATTCTGTGCGGAAATTCCACAGCATTTACAGTAGCAGCAAAGTGAATGAGATTTAGATAGTCTCATGTCCACGCTGCGGAATAAAAATGCACAAAAGTCGTGCGGAAAGTGTTCTGCTATGCGTTTTTCTATTCTGCAGCATGTCAATTTATACTGCGTGTTTTGTGCGGAGAGTGCTGCGTGTATGGCCCATAAATTTCAATGGGGAGCAGATAAACAGATTTATGTTGTTACGGTTTTTACAGCGTTTACGCAGCAGAAACGCAGTAAAAAACGCTGCAAATCCGCTGATGCACTTTGCTATAACTAATGCTTAATACTAAGGCTGAGTTCACACGGGGCGGATACGCTGCATAAAAGCACATTGCGTATCCACCCTGTGCGCTGCAAAGCAGGGGCGTAGCTAAGGGGGGGGCAGGCGGGGCATGTGCCCCGGGCGCAACTTAGAGGGGGGCTCGAGGGCCGCACCATCCATGAGGGATCGGCGGCGCCTTTGAAACCAGCCGCCGCCACCCCCACCTGCACTATAATTGTACAATTAGAAGCAATAAATTCAGCGCCTTTCTACCAGTGAAGCGGCGCGATTCTTTGTGCCGCTTGCGTCATTGAAAGGCGCTGATTGACAGGGAAAGTCATTCTGCCCTGCCAATCATCGCCTTTCATAGATGCAAGCGGCGCGATCACGTTATCGCGCTGCTTGCATCGTTCAGCCTGAGGAGACCTGCACAGAAGAGAGCAGGTCTCCATTGCTGCTGGACTGTGCGGGAACGGAATAAAGGTGAGTTCGTATCGTTTTTTTTTTTATCCTAATAAAAAAGTGTGTGGCATTATCTACTGGGGGTGGCTTTATCTACAGGGAGGGGGTTTTATCTACGGGGGGCCCTATCTACAGCAGGGGCTATATACTGGGGTGGGCTATATGTGGAGCACTATATACAGGTGGCACGGTGTGTGTGTGGGACACAGTGTATGGTGCTATTATAATTAGAGGTGCAGTGTATGGCAATGATGAGCATAAAAAAATCATCTTAGTTCAAAAAGAGTCATATCTTCATTCTTCAAGCTTTTCCGAGTTAACCCCGTCTTCTGACTTTTGATTGACAGCTCTTCCATTCCCACCAGCACACACGAAATCCTGTGCTTGTGCAATGATGTCCTGTTCTGGTGCGTGCACACAATGGGACCTCATAGCGGCGCATGCGCAGTAACTAGATTTGAGGCCCGGTCGAAGCAGGGAGGGGTGTAGGACCATATATGACGGGCGCATGTGTGCTATCTCAGATGAGATTTCGGCATTCAGGGCGGGCCAGTTTTCAGCGGTGGGCGGGCATAAGAAGAGGAACGAATGAGACTGACGGATTATTACCATAAAAGGTGCAAAGTGTTTGCAGACCGCTATTTACGGTCGGAGGAGGAGTTTAGGATGGGGAATAACGCCAATGAACTTTTGACAGCAGCGGCCATCGAGGAGTGAGTAGAGTTCAATAGGTGAAATGCTGCTGACAGGTTCCCTTTAAGCAGGCACTGTTGACGTAGATTATAAACCAATAAGCAATATTACAGTGTGTGGGTTGATAGCTACTGGCATTTCTGAAATCAGTCATCATTGGGTATTGTATGTATGTATGTATGTATGTTTATTTGTCTCAAAGTATAATTGCAATTCCAGCTTCCAGCTCCAGAAACGCTACTTGATTGAGCTTACAGGTTACTGTGTTGTGAAGATATAATGTATAAAATTAAAAAACAACTTATGCCTGAATATTTTTAAAATCATCTGATAAATACCTAGAAAAATCTTACATATAGAAAAAGCTTCATTACATATATAGTTATCTACCTGAAAGTAGCAGATAATGTTAACCATAAGTCTGCAAGCAAAAATCAGCACTTTCATGTCAACCACAACTGGTTTCCAGATCGTGCAATGCCAGGAGTGACTGTGATACAATTAGAGCTTAGTACAAATAGTTTTTGGTTTTCTTTTAGCCACATTGTCCTAATTTATCTTTGAAAACACGTATATTTGTCAAGATTGCAGATGTGCATTATTGTGGTAAGGATCATGCCTTTTAAAGAAGTATCTTACCGTGAATTAAATGTCACAAAATTCTTGTTGAAACTGCTGTAAAATGACACTTCCAGGCCCTATAGTATTTAAGTACCTTCTGCTTTATTTTCAAAGGACCTGAAAGGAAGAATAAATAGTGTTTGCTAATCTTGTATATAATGTCAAAGTACTCAATTCAACGCGGAAAAGTTCAAGATTGTAGGCTCATGGTGTCACACTCTAAACAGCTAATCAACACAAAACACCAGTAAAGGTTTCCTAAGCCTTTAAATGGTCCAACAGTCTGGTTCAGTAGGCTACACAATCATGGGGAAGACTGCTGACTTGACAGTTGTCCAGAAGATAGTCATCGACACCCTCCACAAGGAGGGTAAGCCACAAAGGGACATTGCTAAGTGTTACGGCCACGGTCACGGACCACGACCTTCACTTACTTGCCTCCCGCAGACCCAACTCGTCCTGTCGGCGTCTTCCTCCCCAGAAACGTCGGCACATGCATCCGCTATGAGTAATTACTAGAGGGCGCGCCTTAAGGGGCCAGCGCGCACATATGTAAATTATTAATAAATTATTCCCTGATCACCCTGAACTATAAAAGGGCCCTTCTGATCCTTGCCTGAGCGTTGTTAGTTTAACCCATATTAGTCTTTGCAAATGGTCCCTTAGTGTTATCCTGTTCCCGTTGTTTCCCGTGCCCTCTACCTGTATCCTGTTCTGTCTGTGTTCCTGAGCCTGTTAGTGTTTGAGTCATGACCTACTGCACCTGCTGTCATCTGCCACGTCCACTGTCATCTACCACATCCAGCGTCATCTGCCACGTCTGACGTAACCTGCTGCACCCACCTCCATCAGTGCTAAAGCCTCGGCTACTGTCTGGACTATTTCAAGTACCCTTGTGCTACAAACTGGTATAGACTCTTGCATAGACTGTGACTTGGCCAGCTGCCTCTCCGCTACGGCGGAGTGGCCTAGTGGGTCCACATACCCTGTGACCATGACACTAAGAAACTGGCTGTTCACAGAGTGCTGTATCCAAGCATATTACTGGAGAGTTGAGAGGAAGGAAAAAGCGTGGTAGAAAAAGGTGCACAAGCAACAGGGATAACCGCAGCCTTGAAAGGATTGTCAAGAAAAGGCCATTCCAGAATCTGGGGGAGATTCACAAGGAGTGGACTGTGGCTTGAGCCAGTGCTTCAGGAGCCACCACACACAGACGTATCCAGGACATGGGCTACAACTGTCGCATTCCTTGAGACAACGTCAGAAGCATCTTACCTGGGCTAAGGAGAAAAACGACTAGTCTGTTGCTCATTGGTCCAAATCCTGTTTCAGATGAAAGTAAATTTTGCATTTCATTTGGAAATCAAGGTCCTAGAGTCTGGAGGAAGAGTGGAGAGGCACTCAATCCAAGTTGCTTGCGGTCCAGTGTGAAGTTTCCACAGTCAGTGATGGTTTGGGGAGCCATGTCATCTGCTGGTGTTGGTCCACTGTGTTATATCAAGTCCAGAGTCAATGCAGCCGTCTACCAGGAAATTTTAGAGCACTTCATGCTTCTCTCTGCTGACAAGCTTTAAAGAGATGCTGATTTCATTTTCCAGCAGAACTTGGCACCAGTGGTGGATTAAGTAGACCGTAGGCCCTGGGCTGTTCCACAAACTTGGGCCCCCTTCCCCACCGCCGTTCTGCCGTGTCTATAGTGAACACCACCTTTTTGTGTGAGCATTGTCATGTCCATGGCCGCAGGCCGTCAGGTTCACTCACCTCCTGACTGCTGCAGCCATGGGTCTGCGAGCGCTGGCCCCAGTCTCCTCCTCAGGAGACGCCACAGCTCACTTCCACTCACCTCAGCGGGGTCCCGTAGGGTGCGCGCGCAGGCTCGTGCCCGCTCTTAAAGGGGCAGCACGTGCAACGGACTTTAATGTGAAATCAGCCCATGAGTGCTCTGGACAATAAGAAGGGCCCAGCCCCTTGCTTCCATGCCTGAGCATTGTTTGTCGTATCCTAGTTTGTCTATGCAAATGGTCTCCTAGTGTTTTCCAGTTCCCAGTGTTCCCTGTACCTGTATCCCATTCTATCCTGATCAAGTGCCGTGCTGTGCTGTAGTCATGCTGTGCTGTATTCTACGCCTGTCCTACTACTCCACGCCTGACGTCTACCTGCTGCCTAGTCCCAGCCGAGCCTGCCTTGCTACTGTCCGAGCTGCCACATGTACCCTATACGAGCTATAGAGACTGACCTGCGCCCTGTTGGCCAGCGGCCATACCGCCAAGGCGGTACGGTCCAGTGGGTCCACTTACCCTATGTGACAAGCATTGACATTGACTGGTCTGGAGGAGGCTGAATTTGCTGATTTTGTAAGTTTGCCCACTGTCAAAGACATGAACAGTCTAGAATTTTTAGGCTAGGTTAATTTTACCAGTGAGAGCAATCCTGATACTTCGGTAACGTTTGTGTGGGACTTACAGCACAGCAAGCGTAATCTCGCGAGATCACTCTGTAAACTGTCATTTACAGCGTGATCTCGTGAGGTTACGCTTGCTGTGCTGTATGTTCCACACAAATGTTACCAAAGTGTCGGGATTGTGAATAGACTTCACGTCCTGGCTGGAGGTGATGCCTATTAACTCGCAAGACACTTCAGTAACGTTAATGTGGGAGTATGTGACAGCACATCATGATCTAGCAAGATCACTCTGTGCTGATTACATGAATGGTGAGAAGTGTATGATGCAGATTGGTCAGCGTCATACAATTCTCTCCACAACGCCCACTTGGTCAAAAGTAAAGACACGCACAGTTGTCTATTAAGAAAGTCATTAGCATAAATCTAAAATAGGTCATAACTCTGTCAAAATCATATTATGTAGAAGATAGGCCACTTATAATGTGGTGACAGAGCCTCTTTAGCTTTTCAACAAACTTGGCATAAATCAATAGTACAAGTGAATATAAGAAATATTATAATATAAAATTTTTAAAAAATGCCTCTTTCTCCACTTATCAGGATACTTTCCTCCCTACCCCTCGTTTATAACTGTTCACTCTTTTTGAATCCTCAAGACAAGACGGACTATCAGCTCACTGAGGGATCAAGTTACAGCTGCCCATAGAAGTCTATGGAGAGGAGACGGGGGGAGGCAGTAGGAGCAGAGTGAGAGAGAGACAGAGTTATATGTCACCCAGTACTGGATTCTCAACTAGACTGTTCATTACTGCTATATAATGTGCTATGTAGCTGCAGCTTCTTTATACTGTATATGTTATGGGTAGAGATTGAAGAGCAGGATTCTTCTCTGTACGGGTGCAATGTATAGAACACATGATAGCGGTTAGGTTATAGAAAACAGAGAATTAGGGTACATTTACTTGAGTCGGTTTTGCCTCAATTTTCGTAATTGCAGCAGAACCACACAATTTTTTGTTAAAACTGCAGTGTTTTTTGTTTTTTTTTTGCAGCGACTATGAAAATCGTGACAATAACCGCAACAAAAACCGACTCATGTAAATTCACAATTAGAGACAGAGCCTGCAGAGGTGGAAACTGCTAAAAAAAATGCAGAATACAAGTAATATAATGGCCAGAAATATTGTTATTCCTCATGTACAATCATACGACAACTTATTCTGAAAAGTCAGCTGAAAAGTTGGGTACGTTTTAACAGCTTCCCGACCGCTGGCTGTATTTTTACGGCTAGCGGTCAGGGTCTCTGAAGTCCACCGTATAGACTAATAATGGCGGCACTTCATAGAGTGTGCATGCGCAATCAGGTGCACACAGTCCTGTGCCCTGGCTGTTGCTAACAGCCCTGGGCACTAGGCAGAGTGTCAGGGGCCAATCTTTTGGTTCCTGAACGTGTGATCGCTGTGACAACCAATCACAGCGATCACATGCATTTCAATGCAAAATATATTGTGTGCATGCAATCGCGTGCACACAGCCCTTTGCCCACGCTGTTACTAACAGCTCTGGGCAGGGTATCAGGGACCAATCTGATGGTCCCTTAGCATGTGATCGCTGTGAAAATCACAACAATCACATTTGTTTTTATTTTGACATTTCTGGCAGCAAATCTCCTGCCTCTTTTCTTCTCTTCACACATTGTTTCAGTGTGAGGAGAAGAGACTTGAGAGAATTGCTGGCAGAAGAATACTTTTACACTATAAAAAAATTCTCTGTATAGATAGATTTCTATCTATCTATACAATCTATCCATCTATCTTTTGTTCTATCTATCTATCTATCTATCTATCTATCTATCTATCTATCTATCTATCTATCTATCTATCTATCTATCTATCTATCTATCTATCTATCTATCTATCTATCTACCTTTCTATCTTTTATTATATTAGAATAGGCAGGTCGGGAATATATAATTATATATATCCACATATATATATATATAATATATATCAATAGCGGTTTATTTTTTTGTTAGCGGTAGTGTAGATATATATATATATATATATATATATATATATATATATATATATATATATATATATGTATATATATATATATATATATATATATATATATATATATATATATATGTATATATATATATTTATATATGCCAGTTAGTTTGTGTATTTATAAAAAAAAATAAAAAATCGTTTGTTTAGTTAGTGTTAGTGACATTATGGTGAGGAAGTTATTTAGTGCTGAGGAGGCATACGCCATGCTGTGGTCAGAGTCTGAGATCAGAGATGGCATCAGAGATGGAACCTGTTTTAGGCAGTGACGATGATAGAGTCACTTCAGGTTCATCTTCAGGGGTCGTTATTCCAGATGCAGTTAAAACTGCAGAACATGAAAGCGCAGGTCCTAGTAGCGCTGTAGCACGGGACAGCCTGGTCCCTCCAGTTCAGGCTCTTGTATGGGCACCTGCTTCATCTTTTAGGCCTAGAATCCACAAATTTACTGCCACTCCTGGCATAACTGTGGACAATACAAGTTTTGTCCAAATGGATTACTTCCATTTATTTATTACTGACAACATCCTAAATATGATTATCCACAAAACGAATTTATATGCCGCTCAGTATATAAGGCAGAAACCTTCATCCACCCATGCCAGAGATTGGACGCCCACCAATTTCCAGGAATTAACATTTTTTTAAATATGGGTATTGTAAAACAGCCCTCCATTAGGTCTTACTGGTCAACAAGACCCACTCAAGCTACCCAGGTGTATTTTGCAGTAATGCCCAGGTCTCGTTATGAGACAACAGTGAGGTTCCTCCACTTCACTGACAATGCACAGGCCCCCAAGTACCGATGCAAACCGTGATCTGTTGTTCAAAATAAGACCACTGATAAATTCCCTCAATAATTTATTTCTGCAACTCCACACCCCTGAGCAGAATGTACACTACCGTTCAAAAGTTTGGGGTCACCCAGACAATTTTGTGTTTTCCATGAAAACTCACACTTATATTTATCAAATGAGTTGCAAAATGACTAGAAAATATAGTCAAGACATTGATTAGAAATAATGATTTTTATTTGAAATAATAATTTTCTCCTTCAAACTTTGCTTTCGTCAAAGAATGCTCCATTTGCAGCAATTACAGCATTGCAGACTTTTGGCATTCTAGCTGTTAATTTGCTGAGGTAATCGGGAGAAATTTCACCCCATGCTTCCAGAAGCCCCTCCCACAAGTTGGATTGGCTTGATGGGCACTTCTTGCGTACCATACGGTCAAGCTGCTCCCACAACAGCTCTATGGGGTTGAGATCTGGTGACTGCGCTGGCCACTCCATTACAGATAGAATACCAGCTGCCTACTTCTTCCCTAAATAGTTCTTGCATAATTTGGAGGTGTGCTTTGGGTCATTGTCCTGTTGTAGGATGAAATTGGCTCCAATCAAGCATTGTCCACAGGGTATGGCATGGCATTGCAAAATGGAGTGATAGCCTTCCTTATTCAAAATCCCTTTTACCTTGTACAAATCACCCACTTTACCAGCACCAAAGCAACCCCAGACCATCACATTACCTCCACCATGCTTGACAGATGACGTCAGGCACTCTTCCAGCATCTTTTAAGTTGTTCTGCGTCTCACAAATGTTCTTCTGTGTGATCCAAACACCTCAAACTTCGATTCGTCTGTCCATAACACTTTTTTCCAATCTTCCTCTGTCCAATGTCTGTGTGCTTTTGCCCATATTAATCTTTTCCTTTTATTAGCCAGTCCCAGATATGGCTTTTTCTTTGCCACTCTGCCCTGAAGGCCAGCAACCCGGAGTCGCCTCTTCACTGTAGACGTTGACACTGGCGTTTTGCGGGTACTATTTAATGAAGCTGCCAGTTGAGGACCTGTGAGGCATCTATTTCTCAAACTAGAGACTCTAATGTACTTGTCTTGTTGCTCAGTTGTGCAGCAGGGCCTCCCACTTCTCTTTCTACTCTGGTTAGAGCCTATTTGTGCTGTCCTCTGAAGGGAGTAGTACACACCGTTGTAGGAAATCTTCAGTTTCTTGGCAATTTCTCGCATGGAATAGCCTTCATTCCTAAGAACAAAAATAGACTGTCGAGTTTCACATGAAAGCTCTCTTTTTCTAGCCATTTTGAGAGTTTAATCGAACCCACAAATGTAATGCTCCAGATTCTCAACTAGCTCAAAGGAAGGTCAGTTTTATAGCTCCTCTAAACAGCAAAACTGTTTACAGCGGTGCTAACATAATTGCAAAAGGGTTTTCAAGTGTTTTCTAATCATCCATTAGCCTTCTAACACAGTTAGCAAACACAATGTACCATTAGAACACTGGAGTGATTGATGGTTGCTGGAAATGGGCCTCTATACACCTATGTAGATATTGCATTAAAAACCAGACGTTTGCAGCTAGAATAGTCATTTAGCACATTAACAATGTATAGAGTGTATTTCTGATTAATTTAATATTATCTTCATTGAAAAAAAACTGTGCTTTTCTTTCAAAAATAAGGAAATTTCTAAGTGACCCTAAACTTTTGAACGTTAGTGTAAGCGTGGACAAATCCCTCCTCAACTTCCATGGAAGACTTAGCTTTCGCCAATATCTACCTTCCAAAAGGGCAAGATATGGCGTTAAGCTTTCTAAATTGTGTGAAAGCGGGTCAGTATATACCTTAGTTCCTGGATACCTACCTGATCTTTCTACCAGCAGTAAGATCGTGTGGGAGATAATGCAGCCTCTGCTTCACAAGGGGTGCCACCTGTATTGAAGCAATTTTTAGTCGAGTGTGCACCTGTTTAGGCATTTGCATGCTGCAAGGACTGGGGCATGTGGTACCATATGCAAAAAACAAATTGGTTTTCCGCAGCAATTAGTGGGGAAGCGCATGGTAAAGGGGGACTCTTGTGCTTATACATCTGAAGAATTGCTGGCGGTCAAGTACAGGGATCGCAAAGATGTGTATGTACTAAGCACCAGGGGTGAACCTAGCCCCTTTGCTGCCTGAGGCGAACTATAGAAAGGCACACCCCCCCCCATAACTATTCAAGTAACCACTGCCGGACGTTCTGACTTTCTGCTGAGTTCAGCGGCCCATCGCGGATGGCATGATGCAGTGACGTAATCGCGCTAGGCCGCTGACGTCAATAGCGTGCTCTTGGACTGTTGTAGACCGCAGGCCTAAACCAGGCTGTGGTCTACGAGAGAAAATGGTGGGGCAGGGAGTCAACGGCCCTGGGCTGGCTGGCACATTTTAGCCTGGAGGCAAGCACACAGCACTTTCCCAAGAGTAGCGGCCCATTTTGGGGGCATTGTGCAATTGCTGAGTTTATCCTCCCTAACACCACCGCTTTAAACTGCTACATGTCAATGGAAAAATCTTTCACCAGAGGAAAAAATGTTTCCCAATGGTGGAGTAAAAGAAAGCTTCACCTGAGCCTGGGACCTGGTATTCTGCCATGTGGAAAAAATGTTCCCTCTGGCGAAAGACTTTTCAGTTGACCAGTAGCAGAGTCTGAAGGGGAATTATTATTATTTTTTACCTCTAGATTCTAGTGCATTGCAGGGGAGAAGGAAAGTGTATATTTTTTTATTTTTCATACTTTTTTCCCCCGGTTGGTTCCAATGGACCGTTTGGACTACGCCGTAGATTTATTTGACTACTTTGATGATCTATGTTTTTTTTTTTTTTTTTAAATAAAATGGTGAAAGCGGGTTGTGTGAGGGAGTTTTTATTTAAATAAAAAAATGTTTCTTATGTCCATGTGTTTTTTTAATACATTATTACCGCCAGTGTAATGGCCGCTATCTGATTGACAGCATCCATTACTAAGGCTGGGGCTTACTGTTAACCAGTGCCGCTGCTCATTAGTGCAGTGCCGGCCTCATCACATCATCCTGACCACGCGCACTTGTTGTCAGGACTCAGAAGCGTGGCAATGACTATGTGCTGCCTTAAACTCTGTGGACAGGTCAGGATCCTGTTTCTTTTAAATGCTGCTGGGGAACCCGCTCGATCCACTATATAAGGCTGCGCCTCCATCCTCTTCTGTCCCAGTCACTTATTCCCAAGCACTGTAAACTTTCAGATTGGTTGCGCTGTGAATATTCGGAGAACGTGGTTTATGTGCAGGGTAATGAACATACAGACAAGCAGTAGAAGACTGAATTCAATGAAATGCTCAGCCCTTAGTCAGTCTTCTACTGCTTGTCTGTATGTTCATTACCCTGCACATAAACCAATCACGTTCTCCGAATATTCACAGCACAACCAATCTGAAAGTTTACAGTGCTTGGGAATAAGTGACTGGGACAGAAGAGGATGGAAGCGCAGCCTTATATAGTGGATCGAGCGGGTTCCCCAGCAGCATTTAAAAGAAACAGGATCCTGACCTGTCCACAGAGTTTAAAGAGGCTCTGTCACCAGATTTTGCAACCCCTATCTGCTATTGCAGCAGATAGGCGCTGCAATGTAGATTACAGTAACGTTTTTATTTTTTAAAAACGAGCATTTTTGGCCAAGTTATGACCATTTTTGTAGTTATGCAAATGAGGCTTGCAAAAGTCCACGTGGGTGTGTTTAAAAGTAAAAGTCCAAGTGGGCGTGTATTATGTGCGTACATCGGGGCGTTTTTAATACTTTTACTAGCTGGGCGCTCTGAAGAGAAGTATCATCCACTTCTCTTCAGAACGCCCAGCTTCTGACAGTGCAGATCTGTGACGTCACTCACAGGTCCTGCATCGTGTCGGCCACATCGGCACCAGAGGCTTCAGTTGATTCTGCAGCAGCATCAGCGTTTGCAGGTAAGTAGCTACATCGACTTACCTGCAAACGCCGATGCTGCTGCAGAATCATCTGTAGCCTCTGGTGCCGATGTGGCCGACACGATGCAGGACCTGTGAGTGACGTCACAGATCTGCACTGCCAGAAGCTGGGCGTTCTGAAGAGAAGTGGATGATACTTCTCTTCAGAGCGCCCAGCTAGTAAAAGTATTAAAAACGCCCCGATGTACGCACATAATACACGCCCACTTGGACTTTTACTTTTAAACACACCCACTTGGACTTTTGCAAGCCTCATTTGCATAACTACAAAAATGGTCATAACTTGGCCAAAAATGCTCGTTTTTTAAAAATAAAAACGTTACTGTAATCTACATTGCAGCGCCTATCTGCTGCAATAGCAGATAGGGGTTGCAAAATCTGGTGACAGAGCCTCTTTAAGGCAGCACAGAGTATTTCAGGAGAGGAGCGTGCGGATCTTGTGCGGGGTGGTGACTTGCCAATCATGTGAAGGTGTTATTAAGGACAGGAGTGGAGGAGAGGTAACAGACTGAGAGCTACGTAATGGTAAGAGCAGAGTTCACAGCAGCACAGAATATTTCAGGGGAGGAGCGTGCAGATGTTGAGGAGTGTATGACGCGGACTGGTCACCGATTGGTCAGCGTCATACACATAAACACGCCCAGTTAAAAACACAAGACACGCCCAGTTGGACATAACGAAAAAAACACGCTCAGTTGTCCATTTCAAAGCTCATTTGCATAAATATAAAATAGCTCATAACTTGGCCAAAAAGGAAAGTTTTAAAAAAAATAAAACGTTACTGTTATCTACATTGCAGCGCCGATCACATGCAATAGGAGATAGGGGTTTGAGAATCTGGTGACAGAGCCTCTTTAAAATAGTTAGAAAAAATAGGCTCATAACTTGTGTACGTTCACACAGAGTTTTTTGCAGGCAGAAAATTCTGCCTCAAAATTCCGTTTGGAATTTTGAGGCAGATTTTGATCTGCCTGCATGCCGTTTGCCGCGCTTTTCGCTCGTGCCCATTGAACGCAACGGGCAAAAACGCAGCGAAATACACTTTCTCTGCCCCCATTGTCAATGGGAGGAAAGAGACGTAAACACCCAAAGATAGGGCATGCCGCTGCTTTTTCCCGCGAGATGGTTTTTTGCCGCGAGATTGTTTTTCCGCTCGCGGGTAAAAAAACGCCTCTGCCTCCCATTGAAATCAATGGGAGGCATTTTCGACCATTTTTTGGCACGTTTTCCGACGCGGTTTCCGCGTCAAAAATCTCTTTGTGAACGGACCCTTAAAGTGTAATTAAACTTAAAAAAAAACATTTGACATGTCATAGTAAAATTTCAGAAGTTTTGATCATTGGGGGTCTGAGCACTTACCACTCCCGATCGCTAAAACGAAACAGCAAAAGTGCTCAGGTGAGCGTTGTGCCGCTTCGTTTCTTATTGGCGTGTGTGTGTGTGTGTGTGTGTATGTATGTATGTATGTGTATATATATATATATATATATATATATATATATTACGCACACACACACATATACGTACATACATACATACGTTACACACACACTATGGCCTCATGCACACGACCGCACTCGTAGTAGTTGTGCATTGGTGTATCATTAGGATTCACAACAATTCACCATTACTGGCAAATCCGGACTGTAAAATTACTTGTCTTGAGTTTTTGCGGTCCGGATTTGCAGCCCCCATATGGATCAGTGTAAACCACGGTCGTGTGCATAGGGCCATAGAAATGAATGGATCCGCAATTTATCCGCAAATGTGCGGATAAATTACAGCTGAGAAAAAACGGTCATGTGCATGAGGCCATACTGTACGTCCGTACATACATACACACTCTGATACATACACAAATATATATATACACACACACACACACACACACACACACACACACACACACTAAACCACACAAATATACACATACAGTACGTACATTACATACTCGTGTGTGTATGTATATGTATATATATATATATATACACACACACACATAACACACATTACATACATACAGTACACACTACACATACCTTTTGTAGACTTCAGGGAACATCAGGAAGAGGTGGAGAGTCCATGGCAGGATCTCCCCTGAGCGTCCTCATGCCGTGATGAGTGCAGTGCAGACACACTGCCCCCTGCTCTCTCGTCCAGACACTCAGCAGGATCACATTACAACAAGGACAGGAGAGTGGAGAGCAGCGGGGGGGAGTCAGGGGTGGGGGGGGGGTTATTAAGGTGGCACAGGGGGATATTCTCTTAAGGAGGCAGCACATCTTGCAGCTGCTAATAAGTGCTGGACACGTCGGCCAGCAGCTCTGTAATGCCGCCCCCTCTAAGACCCTGCAGTGTGCCGCCTGAAGCCAGAGGCTCAACTTGCCTCATGGTAAGTGCGGCCCTGCTAAGCACAATACATACCGCAGGAACAGTGGTAGTGAGGGAAAGAGGGGCGCCATCGGACAAGCACAAACCAGTGAGCGTGTCCGAATATAACACGTACATGGGGGGGGGGGGTGGATTTAAGCGACCAGGTTTTACAGCCCTATTTAGTAAAACGCAAAACAAAAACCTGGTACAAAAAAGGGGCCATTTATCTGTTACATGTGGCAATCCACATCTCATTTGTGCTCCATAAAAAAAACAGAGGCAGAGACACATACCTAAATTTCCAGGAGAAAATTATTGAAGGCCTCATATTTGACGTTCAGGACACCAGAGAATGCCCCCAGTCTGAGGATGTCAAACGACTCACTGAGAGACATTTCATCACTCGCATTCCCCCAACACCAAATAGAAGCAAACCGCAGAAAAAGTGCCGCATCTGCAGAAAAGACGGGCACCGCAAAGATTCCCGATATTTCTGTCCCTCATGTCCCTCGCAACCAGGCCTGTGCATTCACCCATGTTTTTAAAAAATACCACACTGTTCTGAATGATTAGATTTAAGTTAATTAGTTGAAAATATATTTGCCCTACATAACATTTTTATTTTCCAATGATGTTACTCTAAGGGCAGATACAGACGGACGTTGCGTTTTTGCGCGCGCAAACAACGCAGCGTTTTGCGTGCGCAAAAAACATTTGACAGCTGCGTGTGTCATCCATGTATGATGCGCGGCTGCGTGATTTTCGCGCAGCCGCCATCATAGAGATGAGGCTAGTCGACGCCCGTCACTGTCCAAGGTGCTGAAAGAGCTAACTGATCGGCAGTAACTTTTTCAGCACCCTCGACAGTGAATGCCGAACACAATATACAGCAACCTGTTACAAAAAAAAGAAAAAGTTCGTACTTACCGAGAACTTCCCGGCCGTTGCCTTGGTGACGTGTCCTTGGTGACGCGTCCTTGGTGACGCGCCTCTCTTGACATCGGGCCCCACCTCCCTGGATGACGTGGCAGTCCATGTGACCGCTGCAGCCTGTGCTTGGCCTGTGATTGGCTGGAGCTGTCACCTGGACTGAATTGTCATCCCGGGAGGTCAGACTGGAGGAAGAAGCCGGGAGTTATCTGTAAGTCAGAACTTCGTTTTTTTTTACAGGTTCATGTTTATTGGGATCGGTAGTCACTGTCCATGGTGCTGAAACAGTTTAACTCTTTCAGCACCCTGGACAGTGACTATCTCCGGACGTCGCGTACCGGAATTTTTTTTGCCGGGTTCGGCCAAAACGAGTTCGGTCGAACCCGGTGAAGTTCGGTTCGATTGTCCGGGTTCGCTCATCTCAAAGACACTCCATTTGGATGTTTGGAAACAGAAAAGCACGTGGTGCTTTTCTGGTTACATTCATCCTTTTGACATCTGGTGCGCTGTTTCAGTCGGTTCGCACGGAAGTGCTTCCGTGCGACCTGCGTGGTTTTCACGCACCCATTGACTTCAATGGGTGCGTGATGCGCGAAATACGCCGAGATATTGAACCTGTCGCGCTTTTTGCGCAGCTGACAAACGCTGCGCAAAAAGCACGGACTGTCTGTACTGCCCCATAGACTTGTATTGGTCTGTGCGTGGCGCGTGAAAACCACACGGCCCGCACGGACCGAATACACGCTCGTGTGAATCCCCCCTAAGGGTGAGGAAGGGAATGGGTGGGGGGTGGATGTCATGTTTGCATATTTTCTAAAGTTCATTGGCTGGAGAGCTCCATTTGCATAAATCTGCAATTTCTTATTTTAGGAAACCCAAACAATTTTATTCCCACTATACCCCTAGATAAATATTTTGGGATCTCTGCTTCAAGAGCAGATATTTTGGAAGTGTTATAGAAACTCTGTTGAGTTTTGTAAAACCGGCTTTGAAAAAAGGTGATTTGTGAAATAAGCTTCTTCTATCGTCCGCCCTCCTACATCTCTATGTGATAAATAAGGCACACATATTTGGTATCCCCATGCAGAGGAGAAGTGGCAGAATGTGAAAGGAGATTAATTTTGTCCATGGTCTATACTGTGTGTGAAAAATGCTGGCATAAACTGACGCATTTGCCAAAAAATGCTAATTTTATTTTGTTCCGTTTTATTCAAGAAACTTTCAGAAGAAAACTAGACTTTCTAAAAATATGATAAACCCCTTGAAGAAAACCATGCACGGGAGAAGAGGAAGAATGTGAAAGGAGATTAATTTTGTCCGTGGTCTATACTGTGTGCTAAATTCTTGCATTTTTTTCCAATTTTGCCCACTTTAGAGAAGAAAATAAAAATGATGTCTGCTCTGTGGCTTGAAACAACAAGTGGTTTGTATATCAAGTGGAGTTCCAAAAACCGGATTGATTTACTGTGTTGTGTGGGACAAAGTGGGGGGCCATTGTATGTGATATATGTATTGATTGCTTGCTTGCTACAAAGTTTGCAAAAGTGACATTATTTAAAACCATTTTTCCCTTGCAGTTTCCTTCCTGAGTAGCTGAGTAAGGGGGAGGGGTTAGCTGCTACCAGGTGCTATAAATCAGGCCTCACTACTCTGTAGAGCCTGCTCTGTGGCTTGAAACAACAAGTGGTTTGTATATCAAGTGGAGTTCCAAAAACCGGATTGATTTACTGTGTTGTGTGGGACAAAGTGGGGGGCCATTGTATGTGATATATGTATTGATTGCTTGCTTGCTACAAAGTTTGCAAAAGTGACATTATTTAAAACCATTTTTCCCTTGCAGTTTCCTTCCTGAGTAGCTGAGTAAGGGGGAGGGGTTAGCTGCTACCAGGTGCTATAAATCAGGCCTCACTACTCTGTAGAGCCTGCTCTGTGGCTTGAAACAACAAGTGGTTTGTATATCAAGTGGAGTTCCAAAAACCGGATTGATTTACTGTGTTGTGTGGGACAAAGTGGGGGGCCATTGTATGTGATATATGTATTGATTGCTTGCTTGCTACAAAGTTTGCAAAAGTGACATTATTTAAAACCATTTTTCCCTTGCAGTTTCCTTCCTGAGTAGCTGAGTAAGGGGGAGGGGTTAGCTGCTACCAGGTGCTATAAATCAGGCCTCACTACTCTGTAGAGCCTGCTCTGTGGCTTGAAACAACAAGTGGTTTGTATATCAAGTGGAGTTCCAAAAACCGGATTGATTTACTGTGTTGTGTGGGACAAAGTGGGGGGCCATTGTATGTGATATATGTATTGATTGCTTGCTTGCTACAAAGTTTGCAAAAGTGACATTATTTAAAACCATTTTTCCCTTGCAGTTTCCTTCCTGAGTAGCTGAGTAAGGGGGAGGGGTTAGCTGCTACCAGGTGCTATAAATCAGGCCTCACTACTCTGTAGAGCCTGCTCTGTGGCTTGAAACAACAAGTGGTTTGTATATCAAGTGGAGTTCCAAAAACCGGATTGATTTACTGTGTTGTGTGGGACAAAGTGGGGGGCCATTGTATGTGATATATGTATTGATTGCTTGCTTGCTACAAAGTTTGCAAAAGTGACATTATTTAAAACCATTTTTCCCTTGCAGTTTCCTTCCTGAGTAGCTGAGTAAGGGGGAGGGGTTAGCTGCTACCAGGTGCTATAAATCAGGCCTCACTACTCTGTAGAGCCTGCTCTGTGGCTTGAAACAACAAGTGGTTTGTATATCAAGTGGAGTTCCAAAAACCGGATTGATTTACTGTGTTGTGTGGGACAAAGTGGGGGGCCATTGTATGTGATATATGTATTGATTGCTTGCTTGCTACAAAGTTTGCAAAAGTGACATTATTTAAAACCATTTTTCCCTTGCAGTTTCCTTCCTGAGTAGCTGAGTAAGGGGGAGGGGTTAGCTGCTACCAGGTGCTATAAATCAGGCCTCACTACTCTGTAGAGCCTGCTCTGTGGCTTGAAACAACAAGTGGTTTGTATATCAAGTGGAGTTCCAAAAACCGGATTGATTTACTGTGTTGTGTGGGACAAAGTGGGGGGCCATTGTATGTGATATATGTATTGATTGCTTGCTTGCTACAAAGTTTGCAAAAGTGACATTATTTAAAACCATTTTTCCCTTGCAGTTTCCTTCCTGAGTAGCTGAGTAAGGGGGAGGGGTTAGCTGCTACCAGGTGCTATAAATCAGGCCTCACTACTCTGTAGAGCCTGCTCTGTGGCTTGAAACAACAAGTGGTTTGTATATCAAGTGGAGTTCCAAAAACCGGATTGATTTACTGTGTTGTGTGGGACAAAGTGGGGGGCCATTGTATGTGATATATGTATTGATTGCTTGCTTGCTACAAAGTTTGCAAAAGTGACATTATTTAAAACCATTTTTCCCTTGCAGTTTCCTTCCTGAGTAGCTGAGTAAGGGGGAGGGGTTAGCTGCTACCAGGTGCTATAAATCAGGCCTCACTACTCTGTAGAGCCTGCTCTGTGGCTTGAAACAACAAGTGGTTTGTATATCAAGTGGAGTTCCAAAAACCGGAGTTCAAAAGAGGAGTTAAAGTCCCAGTAAGTACTCTTCTACTTCTTTTTCTTTTTGATCAACACCTGTTCGCTGTTTTTTTTTGTAACTTGGATAATGGATAGCAAGATTGGAGGTTTTCTTCAGTACACAGTTTGCCATATGTATGCATGACTGGAGCCGGAGTTCCAGGGTGAATATCTCTGTGGCAGATGTGAGCATGTTGTTCACCTGGAAGCTCGTATTAGAGATCTGGAGAACAGCCCAGCTAGTAGTCGGCGGGATGGTAATGCAGGTAAGCCAAGACAATTGATAGTCGTAGGGGATTCTATAATCAGGAAGATGGATAGAATAATTTGTCGCCAAGACCACCTCAACCGAATGGTTTGCTGTCTCCCTGGTGCCAGGGTTCGGCATGTGGTGGAACGGGTGGACAAATTGCTGGGAGGGGCTGGTGATGATCCAGCTGTCGTGGTCCATGTCGGTACCAACGACAGAATAAATGGTAGGTGGAGGAGCCTTAAGAATAATTTTAAAGAACTAGGCTACAAACTGAAGGGAAGGACCTCCAAAGTAGTATTCTCAGGAATACTGCCTGTGCCATGCGCATCACAGGAAAGACAGCGGGAGCTCAGGGAGTTAAATGCATGGCTGAAGTCTTGGTGTAGAGGAGAAGGATTTGGGTTCCTAGAGCACTGGGCTGACTTTTCATTGGGGTACAAACTGTATTCTGCAGATGATTTGCACCTAAATGGAAGGGGGTCCGCTGTGCTGGGGGAGAGAATTCTAGCTGGGGTGGCGGAGTATTTAAACTAGGGCTGAGGAGGGAGGTCAATGTAGAAAAAAAAGGGGTAGCCAGGTTAGAGAGGGGTCAGACTATATTGGTGGGGGGAGAAACAGAATGTGGGGAGAGGACTAGACAACAAGATAAGGAGATCCTTTCGTTACAAAACATCAGTGTAAATAAAAAGGCCCGATTAATGTCAAATCACATTTCTGATAATAAAAGTGAAAAACTGACAGGCAAGTTAAAGTGTATGTTCACAAATGCCAGAAGTCTAGCAAGCAAAATGGGGGAGCTGGAGGCCTTGATACTGGAAGAAAATATAGATATAGTTGGTGTTGCTGAAACATGGCTGGACTCTTCACATGACTGGGCTGTAAATCTACAGGGTTTTACACTTTTTCGGAAAGACAGGACAAATAGGAAAGGTGGTGGTGTATGTCTGTATGTGAGAAATGATATGAAGGCGAGTGTGAAAGAGACAATAGTGGGTGAATACTGTGAGGAGGTTGAAACCTTGTGGGTGGAACTAGAAAGGGAGGTAAACACTGAAAAAATTACTTTTGGTGTAATCTATAGACCCCCCAATATAACTGAGGAGGTGGAAGGTCAGATATATAAACAGATGGAGCAGGCTGCACAGGCGGGTACTGTAGTGATAATGGGAGATTTTAATTTCCGGGATATTAATTGGTGTCATGGTTCGGCTTCAACTGGAAAGGGGAGACATTTCCTCAACCTGTTGCAGGAAAATTTTATGGGCCAGTTTGTGGAAGACCCGACTAGAGGTGAAGCTCTGTTGGATCTGGTCATTTCTAATAATGCAGATCTTGTTGGGAATGTCAATGTTCGTGAAAACCTCGGTAACAGTGATCATAATATAGTTACATTTTACCTATACTGTAAAAAACAAACGCAGGCTGGGAGGGCAAAAACATTTAATTTTAAGAAAGCCAATTTCCCCAGGATGAGGGCGGCAATTCAGGATATAGACTGGGAAGAACTAATGTCAAATAATGGAACAAATGATAAATGGGAGATTTTCAAATCTACTTTGAGTTATTATAGTGCTAAATGTATTCCTACAGGTAACAAGTATAAACGACTCAAATTAAACCCCACATGGCTTACTCCTTCTGTGAAAGGGGCAATACATGACAAAAAAAGGGCATTTAAAAAATACAAATCTGAGGGTACAGCTGTAGCCTTTGTAAAATATAAAGAGCTTAATAAAATCTGTAAAAATGTAATAAAATTAGCAAAAATACAAAATGAAAGGCAGGTGGCCAGGGATAGTAAAACAAATCCTAAAAAATTCTTCAAGCATATAAATGCAAAAAAGCCCAGGTCTGAACATGTAGGACCCTTAGATAATGGTAATGGGGAGTTGATCACAGGGGATCAAGAGAAGGCAGAGTTACTAAATGGGTTCTTTAGCTCTGTATATACAACTGAAGAAAGAGCAGCTGATGTAGCCGGTGCCAGTGCTGTTAATATATCAGTTGATATACTGAATTGGATGAATGTAGAGATGGTCCAAGCTATATTAAATAAAATAAATGTGCACAAGGCCCCTGGACCAGATGGGTTACACCCTAGAATTCTTAAAGAGCTTAGTTCAGTTATTTCTGTCCCCCTTTTCATAATATTCAGAGAATCTCTAGTGACTGGTATAGTGCCAAGGGACTGGCGCAGGGCAAATGTGGTGCCTATTTTCAAAAAGGGCTCTAGGTCTTCCCCAGGTAATTATAGACCAGTAAGCTTAACATTCATCGTGGGGAAAATGTTTGAGGGGCTATTGAGGGACTATATACAGGATTATGTGACAATAAATAGTATTATAAGTGACAGCCAGCACGGTTTTACTAAGGACAGAAGTTGTCAAACTAACCTAATCTGTTTTTATGAAGAGGTGAGCAGAAGTCTAGACAGAGGGGCCGCTGTGGATTTAGTGTTTTTGGACTTTGCTAAGGCATTTGACACTGTCCCCCATAGACGCCTAATGGGTAAATTAAGGACTATAGGTTTAGAAAGTATAGTTTGTAATTGGATTGAGAATTGGCTCAAGGACCGTATCCAGAGAGTTGTGGTCAATGATTCCTTCTCTGAATGGTCACCGGTTATAAGTGGTGTACCCCAGGGTTCAGTGCTGGGACCACTATTATTCAACTTATTTATTAATGATATAGAGGATGGGATTAATAGCACTATTTATATTTTTGCAGATGACACCAAGCTATGTAAAATAGTTCAGACTATGGAAGATGTTCATGAATTACAGGCAGATTTAAACAAACTAAGTGTTTGGGCGTCCACTTGGCAGATGAAGTTTAATGTAGATAAATGTAAAGTTATGCATCTGGGTACCAACAACCTGCATGCATCATATGTCCTAGGGGGAGCTACACTGGGGGAGTCACTTGTTGAGAAGGATCTGGGTGTACTTGTAAATCATAAACTCAATAACAGCATGCAGTGTCAATCAGCTGCTTCAAAGGCCAGCAGGATATTGTCGTGTATTAAAAGAGGCATGGACTCGCGGGACAGGGATGTAATATTACCACTTTACAAAGCATTAGTGAGGCCTCATCTAGAATATGCAGTCCAGTTCTGGGCTCCAGTTCATAGAAAGGATGCCCTGGAGTTGGAAAAAATACAAAGAAGAGCAACGAAGCTAATTAGGGGCATGGAGAATTTAAGTTATGAGGAAAGATTGAAAGAATTAAACCTATTTAGCCTTGAAAAAAGACGACTAAGGGGGGACATGATTAACTTATATAAATATATGAATGGCGCATACAAAAAATATGGTGAAATCCTGTTCCTTGTAAAACCCCCTCAAAAAACAAGGGGGCACTCCCTCCGTCTGGAGAAAAAAAGGTTCAACCTGCAGAGGCGACAAGCCTTCTTTACAGTGAGAACTGTGAATCTATGGAATAGTCTACCGCAGGAGCTGGTCACAGCAGGGACAGTAGATGGCTTTAAAAAAGGGTTAGATAATTTCCTAGAACAAAAAAATATTAGCTCCTATGTGTAGAAATTTTTCCTTCCCTTTTCCCTTCCCTTGGTTGAACTTGATGGACATGTGTCTTTTTTCAGCCGTACTAACTATGTAACTATGTAACTATGATGTATACTGACAAATGCCATTGAAACAAAGCCCTATCTGTCCTTTAAAAAAAGTTAAAATTCAAAGATGAACTTTATTCACCTGCAGCGTTGGGGTATGTTCACACGACAACGCAAAATACGTCTGAAATTACGGAGCTGTTTTCAGGCGAAAACAGCTCCTGAATTTCAGACGTTTTTGCAAGTGCACGTTTTTTACGGGCATAATTGGAGCCTTTATTTCAATGGAGTCAATGAAAAATGGCTCCAATTACGTCCAAAGAAGTAACATGCACTTCTTTGAGGCGGGCGTCTTTTTACGCGCCGTCTTTTGACAGCGAAGCGTAAAAATACACCTCGTCTGCACAGAACATAGTAAAATCCATTGAAATCAATGGGCAGATATTTGCAGACGTATTGGAACCGTTTTTTCAGGCGTAATTCGAGGCGTAAAACACCCGAATTACGTCTGAAAATAGGCCGTGTGAACATTGTGACATTTTCTCTGGTCATTTAGCTGTAAAACAGCCTAGTCCTTAACCGGTATATAACCTTAGCCCCCCTAGTATATAGTGCCACACAGCCCCCCTTGTATATAGTGCCGCACAGCTCCTTGTAGATAGGGCCACACAGCCCCCCTTTTATATAGTGCCACACAGCTCCCCCTTTGTATATAGTGCTACACCGCTCCCCCCTTGTATATATTGCCACCTGCTCCCCCTTGTATATAGTGCCACCCTGCTCCCGCGTTGTATATGGTGCCACCCTGCTCCCCCCTTGTATTTAGTGCCACCCTACTCCCCCCTTGCATATAGTGCCACCCTGCTACCCCCCTGTATCTCGCCACACAGCCTCCCCCAAAAATATATATTGTACCTACCTTGCCCCGTTCCCATGACAGATGAAGCGCTGCACATCGTCCGGACGGGACGCATGCACAGACCTGCGTGATGCAGTGACGTCATCACGCCGGGCTGCGCAGGGAGTTTACCCTGCACCTTGTAGGCTGCAGGCCTAACGTGGCCTGCAGCCTATAGTATTCGTTTGTATCTGCGTCCTGAGGAGGCAGATACAAGTGAGTGTGGCTGTCGCTAGCACCGAGGTACCCTCCTGTAGATACTGCCTCGTAGCAGCCACTACGGCTGCTACAGCAGTAGTTACGCCACTGATTCCTACCAACAAAATGGCCGTGTTCCCTGTGTAAATGAAAAGTATCCAGCCTAAATTCAGCTCCCTCCTCCTAAACTTCCTGGCTTTTGTGCACTAGCATTGCATGTGCGGGGACTACATATCTAGAAAACTAAGGTCATTATGACAGGTTTCATTTGTTGCTTTTCTTACTTGGTTTGGATTTCACGTTTTGTGGTTCTCAATGTGATTTTTGTTTCATTTTTCCTAAAACGTGCGTACTGTTAGCTGGTGTGAGCAGAATGAAAGAAGTGGTTGCCATTATGAGGCTAATGTCAAGGTGTGAATCTCTCACTTTTGTTTTGCGGGTGACCACACCGCTTTGGTATTTGGTATGCACATCTTGGTGCAGATTTTGGAGCCAAAGCCAGAAGTGGATCCATGAGGTAGGAGAAGAATAAATTCTTCCTTTACATTCCCCATTCCTTTTAAACCACTTCTGGTTTTGGCTTAAAAATCTGTATCAAAATCTGCAACAAATATGCGACATGTGAATCCAGCCTAAACAATGCACAGCCTCATTTACACATTCTGATACGCAAAAGTTAGCATATTTTATTCATTTATTTTTTGCATTTGTCTCAATAGCAATATATTAGTGTTTTACTTTAACAGATTGAACTCTCCTTTAAGGCCTAATGCACACGGCCGTAGCCATTTGCATGGTCCGTGACGGCACAGACGGCCACGTAGTGTAATCCGCGGGCAATCCGAAATTACGGACTGTGCACACAGAAGATGTGCATTTATTCCAATGGGGCCGGTCCACAATTGCCGACCACAAAATGACTTGTCCTGAGTTTTTGTGGTCCACAATTGCAGCCCCCACACGGTCCGTGTAAACCACGGTCGTGTGCATGGACCCATAGAAATGAATGGGTCTGCAATTCATCCACATATTTGAGGATGAATTGAGGACGCAAATACACGTTCGTGTGCATGAGGCCTCATACCAAAAAGTATCTATGGTGAAATAATATATACTATAGTAAACAGCATCCAATCTAGATTTTTATGTTAAATTTAAAAGTAATGAGACATTATCTTTCACTGGAAAACACTGCAGCCGAGTTAATCGTAGGCTATAACATAACCTTTAGGGTGTATTCAAACGGTGCAGTTTTGCCGCCTTTTTTTTCGCCCTGCCAAAAATCACACCGAAAAAAAGCATGCGTTTTCCAATGCAGTTTTCAGCTGTGCTCCGAAAAACACGGCAAAACTTCACCGTGTGAATATACCAGAGCAAAATGTAATAAATTTAACATACGTGTTTTTGCAATTTGCGCACCTGGACGTGGTTTAACAACTAGACATATTTTGGCCTTAAGGCCTCCTTCACACGAAGAAATGTTCTGGTGGTTTAAACTGCACCAAATAAACGCTTCTAGAAACGCTAGCATTTTTCAAATGTAACACGCGTTTTTATGGCGTTTTTTGTAATGTTTTACAGTTGGTGTTATTTTGTACATGCTTTTTTTATGGTGTTTTTGAAGTCCTATAGTGAAGCCTATGGAAAAAACGCCTGGAAAAACTCCATATCCAGAGCATGCTGCATCTGAGAAAACCACGTCACTGACCACAAAATTGCCTCAGAAACGCCACATGTGTGTAATGCATTTGATAATTTACTTTAGACTTTAATGTAATATCTGGCCGCACTTAAAATTACATGAAAAAACTCAGCAAAAACACCATTAAAAACACAAAATGCTGTGTATGAAACCACCTTAAGGCCGGGTTCCCACAATGCAGATTTTACTTTTTTTTTAATGGCACCATTTTTGCATTTTTGGGTAAATATCAAGAGAATCTATGGGGTATTGTCAAGAGGAATATGAGAGACACAAGACCCAACAATGCAGACGAGCTGAAGGCCGCTATCAAAGCAACCTGGACTTCCATTACACCACAGCAGTGCCACAGACTGATCGCCTCCATGCCACGCCGCATTGATGCAGTAATTCATGCAAAAGGAGCCCCGACCAAGTATAGAGTGCATATACTGTACATACTTTTCAGTAGGCCAACATTTCAATATTAAAAATAACTTTTGAAATTTGGCTTATATAATATTCTAATTTTCTGAGACACTGAATTTGGGGTTTTCATTAACTGTTAGCCATAATCATCAATATTAATAGAAAAAAATGCTGGAAATAGATCACTCCGTGTGTAATGAATCTATATAATATAGGAGTTTCACTTTTTGAATTGAAATACTGAAATAAATTAACTTTTTGGTGATATTCAAATTCATTGAGAAGGACTAGTATAATTGATTACCTTTTATTAAATATGGGGGCTCCGCCACTGTTTTTTTTTTTTTTGCATTTTAAATGTATGCCGATCACTGTGCATCATAAATAATGTGTTGCCTTTATTCTATGGGTCGGTACAATTACAGCGATACCAAATATGTATAGATTTTTTTTTTTTTTTTTTACTACTTTTGTGCAATAATAACACTAATAAACAAAAGTAATATGTGTATTTTTATTTTTTACACTTTTCCAAAATAAAACCACCAAAATGGTTTTATTTTATTTTTTAATTTGCACTTTTTTTTTTTTAATAAACATTCTCTAAGTGTGTTTAATATAATTTTTTCGTCCCATTAAGGTACTTCACAATGCGATCAATGCCAAAGCCATTAGGACGTGTCTTTGGCATTGAAGCCATGATTGCCTCCATTAAGGTACACTAACAAAGCCGACTGTCCCTAACTCATCAAATCCTATGTATGTGATTACACCCCAAAGTTGATCTGAGCGACGATTGAGCATGCACGCTTCTGCTCGATTCAAAGTTCCATGAGAATATCGGAAACAGCAGAGTACAGCATGCTCAACCACTGCTCCATTCAAGCGCCTTCTCACTGCTGGGTTAAGGGGGCTTCAGGACTCCCTTTCTTGCGACTGGTGGGGTACCAGTGGTAGGGCTCCCAGCGATCAGACAATTATCACCTATCCTGTTGATAGGTAATAATTGTCGACTATGAGAATACCTCTTTAATTACATGTCTGTCCAGTGCTAGCACTAACAAATCTGTAATTATTATCAATGTTTTTGAATGCTTGGCAGGTACTGAGACATAAGTGAAATAGCCAAACCTAGCAATTCGATGAAGGTAAAATAACCTAATTCTGGGTTAGGTCAGTGATATTTTCTGAAACAACTGGTTACCAGTGAAACCTTATACCCACTCTGTGTTGTATGTGAATATATTTACCTGACTTTTGGATAATCGATGGACCCTCACTCACTTAAAACAACCCAAACTACGTAAACATAAATTCAGGAGTAAATTAACAAAACACTTTCTGGGTATCGCAATTGCCACAGCATTATTTAAATCACAAAACTATAACAATCACAGGAATCAATGAAGTGCAAGGCCAATGGGATCCACGAATACCTAACTGTCTGACATACAGCACCCAGCCAGACAGTAATAAAGGGGCAGCACCCTCTAGCTTGCCATTCTAGCAGAGCCAGTACACTTTAAGGGCACCAATAACCCTACGGAAATCCTTACTTCTGTGCTTACTGTCACAGAGCCTGTAAAAGTAGTGACTGTCACAGGGCCTACAGAGGATGGTGTAGACTCACTGTGTTGCCAATGGATTTGGCGTAGGGCTAAACTTGGCCGCTAGGTCCCCAGAGTAGTCTCCATTGTCAACGGCCGAAATGGAAAGGCGAGGTACAATTACAGCAGACAAGATGCAAGATCCGGTTCTAGTGCAGGTCACAGCAGGCGGGAAGACGTTCACTCATGGTTAGCGAAGGAAGAGATCAGGGCAGACCGCAGATGATTGTCACGGTAAACATGCAAAAGGTCAGGGCGGTGGCAGACAGGGATGCTCAAGCAGGGTCAGTAACAGTAAACCAATAGTAAACACAGAAAAGCAGTTCTAGCAAAATAGACTACACAACCTAATTGCTCATGTAAAGAGCAATGGTGGAGGATACCTTAAGTACCCAGGAAAGCTGAATTGTAAAGGTGAATTGGCGCACGCAGGCCCCTTAAAAAAGGTAAGGTCAGCGCAGGCTGTAGTGGCCAGGCGGTGGGAGCGGGCGGCAATGGCCGAGGACATGGCTATAACACTTACTCACTGTGCCCGCCCCTTGACCAATGACGATACCATTACTTTCAAAGCGCAGCCTGTTTACCACCATGAGGTTTACCATCCTCTACTAGTTAGGCCCCATGCACACGAATGTGTTTTTGCGGTCCCATCCATTTCTATGGGCCCATGCACACGACCGTGGTTTCCACGGTCCGTGCATTATCCAGGAGCCTGGACCGCAAAAAGATAGGACATTACGTGTTTTGCGGTCCAGGCTCATAGAAATTAATGCACGCGGCCATGTGCACAGCCCGCGATTTGCGGGCGGCCCGAGGGTGACACTCTGCGGCCGTCCCAGCTGCAAATCATGGCCGTGCACACCACTACAGTCGTGTGGATAAGGCCTTAAAATGAGTCCACCATAACTTGCCTGTAATTTCCACCTGACAAAGCTGTGAAAGTTTATAAAAAACACAATGCGACATGTAACGCTTTTTTTCATAATATTGACTCACATTTATTTGTACACTAAATATATAACTTAAAATCAAGATTATTAGAAAAAGGCTATGAAAAAGGGACTAATGACGACAAACCCCTGACTCATGAAGAGTAATCCTACAGCACAGCAGAGGAAACCTGTGGAGGAAACCTCTAGGGAAGAGGTATTCAACTATTTTAAGTGAAGGTCAATTTACCTGGGTCTGCCATTAGGTGAAAGTCCGAGCTGAAAACCAACAATAACGCTATATTCATATGGGTTGGATTTGCCATTCCAACCCGTGGATCTGCAGCAGAAATCCCAACACAATGTCCCTTACAGAGAGTGCCACAGTGCACCCTGTATATAGTGCTGTAAAGGATCTGCCAGGCACAACTTCTGTGGATACGCCCATAGGTAATCAGTCTGCACCTGAGTTTATGTCTCTGAGACTGACTCCAGCTTCCACCACTCAGGATGGCAGGCTTAGGAGTGGGAGAGCCTATCGCAGCCTGGCCAGAAGGAGCTAGCTCCCGCCCTCTGTCTATTTATACCTGCCTTTCCTGTTCCTCCTTTGCTTGTGATTCTTCTCGTGTGGTTTCCTGGCCCAGCTACAGCTTCTGACTAGTTGATCCTGCTCCATACTGACCCTGGCTTTCTGACTACTCTCCTGCTTTGCGTTTGGTACCTCGTGCACTCCTGGTTTGATTCGGCTCGTTCACCACTCTTGTTGCTCACGGTGTTGCCGTGGGCAACTGCCCCATTTCCCTTTGCTTTGTGTTCCCTTGTCTGTTTGTCTCTTGCACTTACTGAGCGTAGGGACCGCCGCCCAGTTGTACCCCGTCGCCTAGGGCGGGTCGTTGCAAGTAGGCAGGGACAGAGTGGCGGGTAGAATAGGGCTCACTTGTCCGTTTCCCTACCCCCGTCATTACATAATCACAAGCCCATATACCTAGTCTACCCTGGTCCCTGACACTACTATGGACCCCCTTGAGACCCTGACCCAGCAAATGCAGGGTCTCTCCCTACAGGTCCAGACCCTGGCTCAGAGGGTCAACCAGCCTGACGCTACCATGGTAGTGCCCCTCACCTCACCTCTTGAACCCCACCTCAAGTTGCCTGACCGGTTCTCAGGGGACCGGAGGACTTTTCTCTCCTTTCGGGAGAGTTGTAGGCTCTACTTTCGTTTAAAGCCTCACTCCTCAGGTTCTGAGAGCCAGCGGGTGGGTATTATTATGTCCCGGCTCCAGGAAGGGCCCCAAGAGTGGGCCTTCTCCTTGGCTCCTGACGCCCCTGAACTTTCCTCCGTTGATCGTTTCTTTTCTGCTCTCGGACTAATTTATGACGAGACTGACAGGACTGCCTTTGCTGAGAGTCAGCTGGTGACCTTACGTCAGGGTAAGAGACCTGTTGCAGAGTATTGTTCTGACTTTAGGAAGTGGTGCGTAGCTTCTCGGTGGAATGACCCTGCCTTAAGGTGCCAGTTTAGGTTGGGTCTGTCGAACGCCCTGAAAGACCTGCTAGTTAGCTATCCCTCTTCTGACTCCCTTGACCAGGTTATGGCTTTAGCGGTACGACTTGACCGACGTCTCAGGGAACGACAACTTGAACGTTTTTGTGTTTTCCCCTCTGACTCCCCCATGATGCCTCCCGAGGTCCCGTTGCTTCGCTCTTCCACGGAAGACTCGGAGGTACCCATGCAACTCGGGGCCTCCGTGTCCCCCCGACAACGTAGAGAGTTCCACAGGAAGAATGGTCTCTGCTTCTATTGTGGGGATGACAAGCATCAAGTGAACACCTGCCCTAGGCGTAAGAATAAAGCAGCCGGAAAACTTCCGCGCCTAAGTGATCATCGGGGAGGTCACTTGGGCGCACAGGTATTTCCCGTAAATATGAAACGTAATAAAATCTTGCTTCCCTTTCAGGTCTCTTTTGGGGGTAGGTCTGCTACCTGCAGTGCCTTCGTGGATTCAGGGTCTTCTACTAATATCATGTCTGTGGAATTTGCTATGTCTCTAGCTATGCCTTTGATTGATTTGCCTAAACCTGTCCCGGTAGTGGGTATCGACTCCACTCCTCTTGCTAATGGTTATTTTACACAGCATACCCCTGTTTTTGAACTCCTTGTTGGCTCCATGCATTTGGAGCAGTGTTCTGTACTGTTGATGCAGGGATTATCGTCCGATGTGGTTTTAGGCCTTCCCTGGTTGCAGTTGCATAATCCCACGTTTGACTGGAATACTGGGGAGCTTACCAAATGGGATAATGAATGCTTGACGTCATGTTTTTCTGTTAATTCTATTTCTCCCCCTGAGGAGGTGAACACGCTACCTGAGTTTGTTCAGGACTTCGCTGATGTTTTCTCTAAGGAGGCCTCTGAAGTGTTACCTCCTCATAGAGAATACGATTGCGCTATCGAATTGGTACCAGGAGCTAAGCTCCCTAAGGGTAGGATATTTAATCTTTCTTGTCCCGAACATGAAGCCA
This sequence comes from Rhinoderma darwinii, assembly GCF_050947455.1. Classification (NCBI taxonomy): domain Eukaryota; kingdom Metazoa; phylum Chordata; class Amphibia; order Anura; family Rhinodermatidae; genus Rhinoderma; species Rhinoderma darwinii. The sequence goes on from NC_134690.1 coordinate 266,399,779, forward strand.
TGAGAGAGTATATCCAGGGATGCCTGGCCAAGGGTTACATTCGCCCCTCTACTTCTCCGGTAGGTGCTGGCTTCTTCTTCGTAGGGAAGAAGGAAGGTGGTCTTAGGCCATGCATTGACTACCGTAACTTGAATAAGGTCACTGTAAGGAACCAGTATCCCCTTCCTTTGATTCCTGATCTCTTTAATCAGGTTCAGGGGGCCCAATGGTTCTCTAAGTTTGATCTACGGGGGGCGTATAACCTTATCCGCATCAAAGAGGGGCATGAGTGGAAGACTGCGTTTAACACGCCCGAAGGTCATTTCGAATACCTCGTCATGCCCTTTGGGTTGTGTAATGCTCCTGCGGTCTTCCAGAATTTCATAAATGAGATTTTAAGAGATTACCTGGGGGTATTTCATGTAGTGTACCTTGATGACATACTGGTGTTTTCCAAGGACTTGTCCTCCCACATTGAGCATGTCAGGAAGGTGCTCCAGGTCCTTCAGGAAAACAAACTGTTTGCGAAAACCGAAAAATGTGTGTTTGAGGTACAGGAGATACCATTTTTGGGTCAAATCCTCACTCCTCATGAATGCCGCATGGACCCCGCCAAGGTCCAGGCTGTGGCGGAATGGGTCCAACCTGCCTCCCTGAAGGCGTTACAGTGTTTCTTGGGGTTCGCTAATTATTACAGGAGATTTATTGCTAACTTCTCGGTCATCGCTAAGCCTCTTACGGACCTCACTCGCAAAGGTGCTGATCTCCTCCACTGGCCCCCTGAGGCTGTCCAGGCTTTTGAGGTCCTTAAGAAGTGCTTTATCTCGGCCCTGGTACTGGTTCAGCCCAACCAAATGGAGCCATTTATCGTGGAATTTGACGCATCCGAGGTGGGAGTGGGTGCTGTCTTGTCCCAGGGTACCAGGTCCCTCACCCATCTCCGTCCCTGTGTCTACTTCTCCAGGAAGTTTTCGCCCACTGAGAGTAACTATGATATTGGCAACCGCGAACTCTTAGCCATTAAATGGGCATTTGAAGAGTGGCGCCACTTCCTGGAGGGGGCTAGGCACCAGGTAACGGTCCTTACCGACCACAAGAATCTGGTTTTCCTAGAATCTGCCCGGAGGCTAAACCCGTGACAAGCTCGATGGGCGCTATTTTTTACCAGATTCAACTTTTTGGTTATCTATAGGGCTGGGTCTAAAAATATTAAGGCCGATGCACTGTCGCGTAGCTTCATGGCCAGCCCTCCTTCGGAGGAAGATCCTGCTTGTATTTTGCCTCCTGGTATAATCATTTCTTCTATTGATTCTGATTTAGTCTCTGAAATTGCGGCTGATCAAGGTTCAGCTCCCGGGAACCTTCCTGAGGACAAGCTGTTTGTTCCCCTGCAATTCCGGCTAAGGGTACTTAGGAAAAATCATGACTCCGCACTATCTGGTCATCCAGGCGTCCTGGGTACCAAACATCTCATTGCCAGAAACTATTGGTGGCCTGGGTTGCCTAAAGACGTTAAGGCCTACGTCGCCGCTTGTGAGGTTTGTGCTAGGTCCAAGACTCCCAGGTCCCGACCAGCGGGCTTACTACGTTCTTTGCCCATTCCCCAGAGACCTTGGACCCATATCTCCATGGATTTTATCACCGATTTGCCTCCATCTCAAGGCAAGTCGGTGGTGTGGGTGGTAGTAGACCGCTTCAGTAAGATGTGCCACTTTGTGCCCCTCAAGAAACTACCTAATGCCAAGACGTTAGCTACCTTGTTTGTCAAACACATCCTGCGTCTCCATGGGTTCCCTGTCAATATTGTTTCGGACAGAGGGGTACAATTTGTTTCATTGTTTTGGAGAGCCTTCTGTAAAAAGTTGGAGATTGATCTGTCCTTCTCCTCTGCCTTCCATCCTGAAACTAATGGTCAAACTGAGAGGACTAATCAATCTCTAGAACAATATTTAAGGTGTTTTATCTCTGACTGTCAATATGAGTGGGTCTCATTCATTCCCCTCGCCGAATTTTCCCTTAATAACCGGGTCAGTAACTCGTCAGGGATCTCCCCCTTTTTCTGTAATTTTGGGTTTAATCCACGGTTCTCCTCCGTCTCACCTGGTAGTTCCAACAATCCCGAGGTAGAGGTCGTTCATCGGGAACTGTGCACAGTCTGGGCCCAGGTTCAGAAGAACCTAGAGGCGTCCCAGAGCGTACAAAAAACTCAGGCTGATAGAAGACGTTCTGCTAACCCCTTGTTTATGGTCGGGGATCTGGTGTGGTTATCGTCTAGGAACTTGCGCCTTAAGGTCCCGTCCAAGAAGTTTGCTCCCCGGTTTATTGGGCCGTACAAGGTCATTGAAGTCCTCAATCCTGTCTCCTTCCGACTGGAGTTGCCCCCATCTTTTCGAATACACGACGTGTTTCATGCCTCCCTCCTTAAACGCTGCTCCCCGTCCTTGGCTCCCTCAAGGAAACCTCCTGTTCCCGTTCTCACCCCTGAGGGGGTGGAATTCGAGGTGGCCAAGATTGTGGACGGCAAGATGGTCCGAGGCTCAATCCCGTACCTGGTCCATTGGAGAGAATACGGGCCTGAGGAGAGGACTTGGGTACCCGCCCGGGATGTTCACGCTGGGGTATTGGTCAGGAGGTTCCACCTTCGTTTCCCCAATAAACCAGGTCCACTTAGAAAGGGTCCGGTGGCCCCTCATAAAAGGGGGGGGTACTGTAAAGGATCTGCCAGGCACAACTTCTGTGGATACGCCCATAGGTAATCAGTCTGCACCTGAGTTTATGTCTCTGAGACTGACTCCAGCTTCCACCACTCAGGATGGCAGGCTTAGGAGTGGGAGAGCCTATCGCAGCCTGGCCAGACGGAGCTAGCTCCCACCCTCTGTCTATTTATACATGCCTTTCCTGTTCCTCCTTTGCTTGTGATTCTTCTCGTGTGGTTTCCTGGCCCAGCTACAGCTTCTGACTATTTGATCCTGCTCCATACTGACCCTGGCTTTCTGACTACTCTCCTGCTCTGCGTTTGGTACCTCGTGAACTCCTGGTTTGACTCGGCTCGTTCACCACTCTTGTTGCTCACGGTGTTGCCGTGGGCAACTGCCCCATTTCCCTTTGCTTTGTGTTCCCTTGTCTGTTTGTCTCTTGCACTTACTGAGCGTAGGGACCGCCGCCCAGTTGTACCCCGTGGCCTAGGGCGGGTCGTTGCAAGTAGGCAGGGACAGAGTGGCGGGTAGAATAGGGCTCACTTGTCCGTTTCCCTACCCCCGTCATTACAAGTGCCATATATGCCCCTTGTAAATAGTACCCTATAGTTCCCCCTGTAGATAGTGCCACACAATGCCCCTTGTAGATATTGCCACCTCCTGAGATAATGCCACACACCCCCTTATAGATAGTGCCACAATGATTTCTGTAGATAGTGCCACACACCCCTCTGTAGATAGTGCCCCCATTAAGAAATAATGCCCCCAAACAAATAAAAAAAATGATACTCACCTAACCCCGTTCCCACAACAAACTGAGCAGCACAGCATGCCTTCTCAGCCACAATAGGCCTGCAATCTATAAGACACGGAGACGGGACCCTTGCGTAGGCTGGCGCGATGCAGTGACATCATCGCTCCAGCCTGTGCAGGGATCCTGTCCCAGCATCCTTTAGGCTGCAGGCTTAATATGGCCTGTATCAACAAAAATGTATCATGATCATATATCATACCATCAGATATAACTATCAGTAATCAAAGATCCAAAAATATACCTGATGCGCAAATAATATCAAATAGACAGCAAAAATAACAAATATAAATCTTTATTATCCCATAAGGGAAACATTACCCACAAAATACAAACGTTTAAAACACAAAAAGTTAAAAACACCCCGGATAGGAATGTCCACCATATCCCATAGTAACAGCCTTACAATGTAGCAGTATTGAAAAAATTGTAATATTCTAATAGAGTATCGCCTAAAGATCTGATATCTAGAATGATCAACTAGGTATGGCATGTATAGTTACCATAACTCATATATGGGAATGCAAGGTCAAATCAGTGTCTAAATAGGCTATTTATTTACCTGGGGTGGACATGATGAAAAGGACCTAATCCGAGGACCACCTCGACGCGCGTTTCGCTTCCTTCGTCAGGAGGTGAGGTATGCTAGATGTTTCCCCCCTTAAGTACACCTCAAATGAGGTGATGTTAGTCGGCGCACGGCAGGTCACGCCCATCTCCACGCGCCAGACCATCCGCGTCACGGCCGGAAGTTGTACCTGGAAACCAGGACTCGTTCTCAAACCTGAAGACAACTTCCGGTCTGACGCATAGGAGACCACGTGACCACGTGCCGTGCGCCGACTAACATCACCTCATTTGAGGTGTACTTAAGGGGGGAAACATCTAGCATACCTCACCTCCTGACGAAGGAAGCGAAACGCGCGTCGAGGTGGTCCTCGGATTAGGTCCTTTTCATCATGTCCACCCCAGGTAAATAAATAGCCTATTTAGACACTGATTTGACCTTGCATTCCCATATATGAGTTATGGTAACTATACATGCCATACCTAGTTGATCATTCTAGATATCTGATCTTTAGGCGATACTCTATTAGAATATTACAATTTTTTCAATACTGCTACATTGTAAGGCTGTTACTATGGGATATGGTGGACATTCCTATCCGGGGTGTTTTTAACTTTTTGTGTTTTAAACGTTTGTATTTTGTGGGTAATGTTTCCCTTATGGGATAATAAAGATTTATATTTGTTATTTTTGCTGTCTATTTGATATTATTTGCGCATCAGGTATATTTTTGGATCTTTAATATGGCCTGTAGCCTAGTGAATGGTGGAGCAGGAAGCTGCTCTGCCGTAGTATTCAATTGTATCTGCTTCCTGAGGACGCAAATACAATAGAATGTGACAGTACCTCAGCGATCTGGGGCACCATGCCATAAATCCTGGGCTGCTGCCCCAGATGCCCGGTGTTAGCGACATCACTGGTCTGGACAACTGGTGTGTGCGGTCCAGGTTCGGACAGCAGTCCACCAGTTGATGACCCCTGCTTTTGGGAACCATTGCTAAGGGATTGCCCTTCTTTTGAGCTTCGAAGGAAAATGCCATCATAAATGCCAGCATTAACTAAGAGAACAAAGAGGCACACTGCGCTACATGGTGCAGGTCACTAATGTCAGTTACTAAAAAGAGGATGAAGTATGCCAAATGTGCTTACTTGATGGGGTTGTGCATCCACAGGCAGAACCCTGGTGTAGGCTGAAATTAAAGATTTTAGTCAGCTGCAGCCAACCCTGGCCAGTCGACATTTATGTAACTGCTGTGTAAATGGAGTTGGGTATGAAGAAAAATAGGGAGAGAAGAACCAGCACTGCTGACATCAGAAAAAGCAGCGATAAAAACCCTAACTCATAATGCTACACAGAATTACACTGTCCAGTGCTGTGAGAAGTTAGGGTTTTTATCACTGCTTTTTCTGATGTCAGCAGTGCTGATTCTTCTACCCCCGTTTTTCTTCAAACCCTACTTTATCCATTATACTAGAACTGTACATGGCACCAGATATATCAAACAAATAACAGAAACAATAACGCATGCATAATTATACAAGTGATAGTTAAATAAACAGTTGTAGAATAGTGATTAAAACAGAATGGGTTGGAGGGAAATGTTTCCTCCAGATCTTCTGGTGAGAGGAGGAGAGAGATGAGACAGGAAGTCACATCTTTTCCTAAAGCCCACCCTCCTCACAGTAAAACACTAGGCACACACACATACTCCTCCTCTTAGGCCTCATGCACATAGCCAGGGGCGTAGCTAAAGGCTCATGGGCCCCGATGCAAGAATTCTTACTGGGTCCCCCCCCCCCCCGCAAATTTCTCATGGCCGACGGTCCGCAGCTTTCAGCTGCATCGCTGGGTCTCCTAAGTAACCCAACAATGCAGCACTAGCAGCCGGGGGCGTCACTATGGCTGGGTTCACACACCCTATTTACGGACGTAATTCGGGCGTTTTAGCATTGAATTACGTCCGAAAATTCGGCTCAAAAGCGTTGGCAAACATCTGCCCATTCATTTGAATGGGTCTTACGATGTTCTGTGCCGACGGTCATTTTTTTTTACGCGCCGCTGTCAAAAGGCGGCACGTAAAAAAGACGCCCGCGTCAAAGAAGTGCCTGTCACTTCTTCAGACGTAAATGGAGCCGTTTTCCATGGACTCCATAGAAAAACAGCTCCAATTACGTCCGTAATGGACGCAGCGAAAGACGCCTGCACATGCCTTTACGGCTGAAATTACAGTGCTGTTTTCTCCTGAAAACAGCACCGTAATTTCAGCCGTAACGGAGGCTGCCGTGTGAACATACCCTTAGGGCTTAAAATGTCAGGGGAAATAGCCCCAATACATATGTGTCCGCCCAAAAAAAAGTGTGTATATGAGACAGCATAGCATATCTATAGTACTACGACCCTATAAACTATGGATAGGATTAGATACAGTGGCTCAGCAGACAGTATCACACAGGATAGGATTAGATACAGTGGCTCAGAAGGCAGTATCACACATGATAGGATTAGATATAGGGCCCAGCAGACAGTATCACACATGATAGGATTAGATACAGTGGCTCAGAAGGCAGTATCACACATGATAGGATTATCATACAGTGGTCCAACAGACTGTATCACACATGATAGGATTAGATACAGTGGCTGAGCAGACAGTATCACACATGATAGGATTAGATACACAGCTCAGCAGACAGTATCACACATGATAGGATTAGATACAGTGGCTCAGCAGACAGTACCACACATGATAGGATTAGATACACAGCTCAGCAGACAGTATCACACAAGATATGATTAGATACAGGGCCCAGCAGACAGTATCACACATGATTGGATTAGATACACAGCTCAGCAGACAGTATCACACATGATTGGATTAGATACACAGCTCAGCAGACAGTATCACACATGATTGGATTAGATACAGGGCCCAGCTCGCTGACATTGCATCTCAAGCGCTGGACCCAGGACAGGTAAGAATAATAATTTTGCTTCTTTATGTGTTACTGTTTATTTTTGTGTGTTTGTGTTTTTTTACAGGTTCGGTTGTTGGACTTCGGATACGAGGACTTCAATGACGGCGTTTTTTTTATTCTCAATAAAATGGTTAATGAGGGTTGTGTTTTTTTATTTCAATAAAATATTTTTCTATGTGCTTGTACTTTTTAAACTTTATTATAACCGCCTTAGTAATGGCCGCTGGCTGATTGACAACCTCCATTACTAAGGCGAGGCTTAATGTTAGCCGGTGCAGAGGCTACACTAACCCCCATTATTACCCCGGTACCCACCGCCACCAGGGGTACTGGGAAGAGCCGGGTACGAACCAGTACCCGAACATCTGCAGTGACGGGCAGGCACTGGGGTGGCCGCAGGCTGGTAGTATTAGGCTGGGGAAGGCCAAATACCGTGGCCCTTCCCATCCTGGTAATGCTGCCTGCTGCTGCTGTGTTGCATCTGGCTGGTTATGAAAATTGGGGGGGGGACCCCACAAATTTTTTTTTATTTTTTTTAAAATGACGTGGGGTCCCCCCCATTTTTCATAACCAGCCAGATACAATAAAGCAGCAGCAGCCTAGCATCACCAGGGTAGGAAGGGCCACTGTTTTTGGCCTTTCCCCTCCTGATAATACCAGCCTGCGGCCACCCCAGTGGCCGACCATCACTACAGATGGTCAGGTACTGGATCGTACCCGGCTCTTCCCAGCACCCCTGGTGGCGGTGGGTACCGGGGTAATAAAGGGGGTTAGTGTTCGCCTCTGCATCGGCTAACACTAAGCCCCGCCTTAGCAATGAATGCTGTTAATCAGCCGGCGGCCATTACTAAGGCGGTAGTAATATAGTTTAAAAAAAAACACAAAGACATAGAAAAAATATTTTATTGAAATAAAAAAAAAAAAACACACAGCCCTCATTAACCATTTTATTGATAATAAAGAAAAAGCTGTCATCAAAGTAGTCCTGGAATCCGACGTAGTCCAACGACCGAACCTGTAAGAAAACACACAAAAAATGATTAGCAACACGTGTGTTAGGCTTAGATACAGGGCCCATGTGTGATACTGTCTGTGGGACCCTGTATCTAAGCCTACCACAATGTAGGCTTAGATACAGGGTCCAGCAGACAGTAATCTTATACAGTATAAGATTACTGTGTGCTGGGGCCCTGTATCTAAACCTAGTGTGGTAGGCTTAGATACAGGGCCCAGCACACAGGATCACACATGGGCCATGTATCTAAGCCTACCATGTGATTGGCTTAGATACAGGGCCCAGCAGACAGGATCACGCATGGGCCATGTATCTAAGCCTACAGTGTGGTAGGCTTATATACAGGGCCCACCAGACAAGATCACACATGGGCCATGTATCTAAGCCTACCATGTGATTGGCTTAGATACAGGGCCCAGCAGACAGGATCACACAATCTGTGATCCTGTCTCATGGGGCCCCTAAGCCTGCTACATCGTAGGCTTAGGGGTTGTGCAGTCCCTAAACATTGATGGCCTATCCACAGGATAGGCCATCAATAGCTGATGTGTCGCCCGGGACCCGCAAATCAGCTGTTTTGAAGGGGCCGCAGCACTCGTACGAGAGCTGCTTCCCCTTCATTTCACTACTCGCTCACACTGTGAATCGCCGACACGGATTCACAGTGTGACCGGAATGAAGGGGAGCAGCTATCGTACGAGTGCTGCGGCCCCTTCAAAACAGCTGATTGGCGGGTCCCGGGAGTCGGTCCCCGCCAGTCAGGGCAAACCTTACCTTCCTCTTCGGCCGCGGCGGGAGTTCTGTCGTCTCGATGCTGTGCGCGGCGCATAGCGCTGTGACGTCATGCGCTGCACACAGCGCCTGACCTCAGGACCTCCGCTGCCATCCGGAACCAGGAAGGTAAGTAAAGTATGTTACTATAGTAACAGGGGCCCGCGGCCCGAGTTACTATAGTAACTTTTTATTGATGTGGTGCGGGGGGCCGTGGGCCCCCCTGGCTTCGGGGCCCGGTCGCAATTGCGCAGTGCAGACAGTCCATGGGTTTTGCGCAGCGTGAGTGCGCTGCGTAAAACTCACGACATGTTCTATATTTCAGCGTTTTTCGCGCATCACGCACCCATTGAAGTCAATGGGTGCGTGAAAACCACGCAGGTCGCACGGAAGCACTTCCATGTGAACTATGTGATTCGCGCAACAGCTGTCAAACTCTGAATGTAAACAGAAAAGCACCACGTGCTTTTCTGTTTACAAACATCCAAACGGAGTGTCATAATGATGGCGGCTGCGCGAAAATCACGCAGCCGCGCATCATACACTGATGACACACGCATCTGTTAATTGCATTTTGCGCACGCAAAACGCCACGTTTTTTGCGTGTGCAAAATGCACACGCTCGTGTAAATCAGGCCTAAACCTCAGTTGCATAACGGCATGCTAGTGGTTTAGTGACTTCAAACCTTCTGACAGGTTCCATTTAAAGTATAACCTACTTTTATTAAGTCTATACAACTATACCAGACAAAACTTTATGAGTTAAAAGTTCCCCCTCCTCATGCTCCCTTTTGTTTAGTGTCCGGTGGAGTCTTTTGAGCACCAACCTTGATAAAGTGACTGCTCATGAGTAAGCGACAAACTGTCCAGCAATATATGGGTGAGAGAGGGAACCCCCTTACCTCTGCCTAATCAACTAGATGCCGCAGTCAGCTGGAGTGGGGGCTGTTCATCGAAGAGATAAAATGGCCAGGATTAAAGTAAGCTCCTATCCCGGTCGTTAGAGCAAGGTGTCAGCAGTACAATACAGCCCACACCCACAAGTGATGGCACGGGCACAGCTCCGGTGTCTTCACCATCAACATGATGTACATTTACGACATATAGCAAAAAATATATAATTGCCATGACCTAAATAAATGTCAAGGGACCGAAAGGGGTTAAGGAGGAATAACGAAAACAGCACAATGCAAAAAGATACTACAGAATTGTTATTTCATGGGAAATACAAGAATTTTCTAAAACAGACATGTCAGGTCCTATATAAGCACTGGCAGGTCCTCTTTAAGCACTATACTTTTATGTTTCTTAGAACTCTCAAGTTGTGAGATAAATATCTAGCTCTTTTTTTTTTTTTTTTTTTAAATGCTTCATGTTTTTGCCTTTATTACCTCAAGGGGTAGGGTATTCCAAAAGTTAGACTACTCTACAGACTAACCGTAGAGAACCCTTTCCTATATTGCTTTCTCCCACAACTAAAGGATGTTCGCTGGTCTTTTGTAATGTTCTTAAAAATAATAGTTAATGTGCAAATTCTTTGTATATATTTATAAATGTTAATCACCTAACAGCGACATTATAATTGGAAAAACCCTCTCAAAAATGACACTTTTTTTTTTTTTCGATTTTAAGTTTATGCCGCAAGTAAATATAGTTAATGTGTAAATCAGGTGCCTTAAAGGGGTAAACCCTGGACTTTAAAATCTGAAGCAGGGCAGGTGTAGGTATAACATAATAAATTTACTGCCTGGATAGAACGATTAAAATAAATTTTATTAAATGATTGCTAAAAATGGGCTCTTGAAGCCAAATTACAACAGGCTCAGTCAAATGGTCAGCGGCAGAGAAAGGTCTATTGGCAGTGATGTAGATTGTCCACCCTTAGACCAGCCTCTCCTCTTATTGTATAATCGCTGAATCCAACTTGCTGAATGAATATTACGCTAATCCAACACGTTTCTGCACCACTGATATATGTGGTACATCATCAGGGATTATTATTGTTTAAATTGTTACTGCCGACTCGCACGGTTTTGTGCTGAATCAACCTCCCGGCTCGTGCACGACTCAGATACAATGGTCGCACACGAGCCGGAGAGGTGCCAGTCTGTTAACAGGCTTAAATTCAATCGCCATGCATCCCTGATCGTGAGGGATAGAGCTATATAGTGCCTCAACGTCCAGAGATTCCAATAATACATCTTGGTCACACCGTATGCCATCAAGCTTTCTCAGAGCATCCATTGTGTCCCTGATATAGGATGGGAGTGATGTTACAAATGGTCTGAGAATCTTGTCTATATACAGACTGGCATTCTGCGACAAACTGTCTATTCCAGACACAATTGGGCGACCTTTTAATGGACTGGTCCCTTTATGAATTTCGGGCAGACTATAAAATGTTGCGATTTGAGGGAAATCAGCCAGCATGAAAGTAATTTCCTTTTCGCTGATGAGGTCAAGGAGTCTCGCTGGACCTAGAATGCCCTTAAGTTGGTTTTTAAAGGTCAAAGTGAGATCTGACTCTAGCACTCTATAGCATTGTTGGTCATGCAAAATTCCATGACATATTTTCTTGTACTTGATATGATCCATGACAACGATGTTACCACCTATATCACATGGCTTGATAATGATCGTGTTATCATTCTCAAGAGATCGTAGGCCTGCCATTTCCTCCTTGGTTGTGTTGAAATCACCTAGCCTAGAGTCTTCCAGCGATCTAAGTTGGTCCTTCACTACCTTGACAAACACGTCAATAGGGGTATTATCGTTTAGGGGTGCAAATTTCGTGGAAGGAGCCCTTAAATCAGTAAAAGGACCCCTTCCTTCCTCCCTATGGCCTTCCTCCCATAATCCCTCAAGTAGTCTAAGATCGGGTAGATCTTCTTCCGATAAACCCAGTTCTAGACACTTACGTCTGTCATGTGTCCTAAAGAATTTTTTCCATTTTAACTTCCTAGCAAACAGATTCAAATCCTTCACCCAAGTGAACAAATCGAACCTGTTTGTGGGGACGAATGATAAGCCCCTCCTCAGGATACCAACCTCCTCATTAGATAAGGGACGTGAGGACAAGTTAATAACCTGGGACTCCTCGTCATCATTCAAAAATCTAGAGGCTACATATGCTCCTAAGCAGTGATCTCTCATCTTGATGTGTGTTCAAATCCATAGCACTGTATCCCCGCAATGTTTATATATCCGCTTTCGGATCTCCAAGGTTACTAGGGACGCTTAGCGTCCGAAATGTCTCTGATTGGCTGCCTAAACAAGGGGGCTCGCCGCAACCCTGACAGGTCATGATTGACGTGTCTTACTAGGATTGGCGGCTTGCTGCAAGTACGTCAGCAGAGGAGGAGGGCTTAAGCCTGTTAAAAGACCGGCACCTCTCCGGCTTGTGTGCGACCATTGTATCTGAGTCGTGCACGAGCCGGGAGGTTGATTCAGCACAAAACCGTGCGAGCCGGCAGTAACAATTGAAACAATAATAATCCCTGATGATGTACCACATATATCAGTGGTGCAGAAACGCATTGGATTAGCGTAATATTCATTCAGAAAGTTGGGTTCAGCGATTATACAATAAGAGGAGAGGCTGGTCTAAGGGTGGACAATCTACATCACTGCCAATAGACCTTTCTCTGCCGCTGACCATTTGACTGAGCCTGTTGTAATTTGGCCTCAAGAGCCCATTTTTAGCAATCATTTAATAAAATTTATTTTAATCGTTCTATCCAGGCAGTAAATCTATAAATTAACGGAACGTAAACAATTCTATCAATGTGCACAATCTATAACATAATAAACTAGCAGATACTCACCCCCTGAAGTGCCCCCTCAAGCGCTGAGGTCCAGTAGGTCCTGCAGCGGTCATGTGCAAATCACCAGTTACGTGCAGCTGCAGCCAATCGCGATTGGCTTCAGCGACACATGAACGATTAACGGGACATGACCGCTGCAGGAGCTTCTGGAGCGGTGGAGGATAAGACTATATCGCTGGAGTGGAGGGCATTTCAGGGGGTGAGTATCTGCTAGTTTTAAATGGCCCTGATAACCAGTTTAAGTGCAATTTAACCCCTTAGTGACATAACTAATTTTAGCTGTAAAGGATCTGCCAGACACAACTTCTGTGTCTACGCCCATAGGTAATCAGTCTGCACCTGCTTCTATGTAATGTCGGTGTAGGGAGACAGACAAGTGAGCCCTAATCTACCCGCCACTCAGACCCTGCCTACTTGCAACAACCCGCCCTAGGCGGCGGGGTACAACTGGGCGACAGTCCCTACACTCAATAGGTGCACGACAGACAAACAGACAAGGGTACAAAGAAGCCAGGGAAATGGGAAAGTTGCCCACGGGGACACCGTGAGCAACAAGCGAAGTGAACGAGCCGAGTCAAACCAGGAGATGAGCGAGGTACAAAAACGCAGAGCAGAAGAGTGGTCAGTAAAGCCAAGGTAAATAACAAGCAGAGGGTCAGTAGTTCAAGAAGCTGCAGCAGGGCCAGGAAACCAACAAAGAAGAATCACAAGCAAAGGAGGAACAGGAAAGGCAGGTATAAATAGACAGAGGGCGGGAGCTAGCTCCGTAATGGCCAGGCTGTGATAGGCTCTCCCACTCCTAAGCCTGCCATCCTGAGTGGTGGAAGATGGAGTCAGTCTCACAGACATAGAAGCAGGTGCAGACTGATTACCTATGGGCGTAGACACAGAAGTTGTGTCTGGCAGATCTTTTACATTAGCCTTAAAGGGAATCTGTCAGCAATTTGAGTCCTCAAAACTAGTTACTGCTCTATATAGAGGAGGGGAGGGCAAATCGACCAAACCTGTGTGGTCATGCAAGTTGCATAACTGATAAAGCACCATTTAAACGGCGTTGCCGTGACAAGAGGGGAGGGGCTTGCAAAATTCAGTGTTTTTTTAGGAACACTTTTGAGGGACGGATAATGTATTAAATATCTTATTTATTTTATGGATAAATGGAAAAAAAAAACAGCAATTTCACCATAGTTTTTGAGATATATTTACCGCATTCACTATACCATATTAATAATATGTTAACTTTATTCTAGGGGTCGTGACTTTTATGACGATACAAAATTAGGATAGTTTTTTTTATGTTTTACTACTTTTGCATAATAATAATTTTTTTTTCTACAAAACGATTTGTTTTTGTGCCGTCATATTCCAAAACCTATAACATGACTTGTAGTTTTCATTGATATCATTTTGGGGTACATTTTCCACGAGGGATAAGTAATGTATTCATTTTATAGTCATTCTGTATGTCGCAATAACAATATGTGTTTTTTTTTTTTATTCTTTATCCATTGTTTGAGGGGATAAAAAAGTTTTTTTGTATTTTTTAACTCAGGATTTAATTTTTTTTGACATTTTATTTGACTAATTAGGCATAAAGGAATGATTAGATGAGCAAGTGCTGATCTTCTCATTTGTTTTCTTGAAAAAAACATGCTCATATGTGACAATCAGAGAGCAAATATGTTCTCTAAATGTTAAAGGGGGAAGAGGAATAACAAGACTAAAATCCACACAGGGACAAGTGGAGGATTACAGATCCTCCTCCTCTCCCTGCATGCTGCCAGCATGTCCCCTGCTGGCATCCCCTCTACTCCTCAATACAGACTGAATTGAGATCTGAATGTATCACTGGCTAGATCACCAAAATCTTGTCTCTAGCCATGACTTAGCCTGCATTAGAGTCATTAGTATCAGCTCCCGCTGCAGTCACCCTGCTGCCTGAGCTGTACTTGTTCAAGACAGTATTGGCCATTTCCGGTTAAATAATCAAAAGAGAGATTAATTTTTTTTTTATTTTTTTTTTATATTTTTTTGGCAGTTAACCTTTTTTTTTTTTTTTTTTTTTTTTTATTAAATTTTTTATTGAAAGAATAACGCATTACAAAGTAAAACGTAAAAATGTCAAAGGAAAAAACAAGTAAACAAAAAGAAAACAACAAACATAAAACAAATTACATAGTACATGCATGTTCATGCAATTTTGCAGTATTCAAAGAAAGTGCAAGTATTTATATGAGCAGATAGTCAAATACAATTATACAATATCATCAGTTTAGATGAGATAAAAACAAACTAAAAGGAAATCTTCTGCCTCAGAGTTAACCTGGAGAAGATACAGACATTGGAGTATTTAGAGGTATCATCTTTGGTTATGAGAATTTTCTGTATCTCCTCCAGGGTTCCCATATTATCAAGAAAGTATCTCTGGAATAGCTTTCCCAATGAGAAATTTCTTCCATTCTGTAAATTTGGTCTACTTTCGCTATCCAATGTGCAACCGATGGGGTTTCAACAGATAACCAGTAAGAGGGGATCAGTAGTCTCGCAGCAATTAGCAGAATCTGAAATAATTTTGAGGGTAGGGTCGTAGTAGAAGGGGGGTTGATTGATAACAGAGCAAGGTCTGGGGAAGCTGTGACCTTAGTGCCACATACATTGTTACAATAGGCAAAGACATCTTTCCACCATTTTTGAATGACGGTACAGGTCCACCAGATATGTAAAAAAGTACCTCTTTCTGAATTGCATCTCCAACAAGTGTCTGAGTGTGTCGGTGTGTATATTGAGGTTATATCCGGCGTTTTGTACCACCTGGATAAAATCTTGTATCCATTCTCTTGGATACGGACACATCTGGACATTTTATGAGGAGCTATCAACAATTTGTGAAGTTCAACTTCGGAGAAGGACCTGTTAAGATCTCTTTCCCATATTTTAACAAAATACGGGATTGTAGATGAGTTGGGTGAGATGAGTCTTTTATACAGTAAGGAAATTGGTTTGAGGACTGGTGATGTCTGTGACAAAAGCCTTTCAAACCAAAATAGAGGGCGTGTTTCGATAATTGTTTGCCCTAGAGCCCTGACCTTAAGTCTAATGAAGGAGAGCAAGGGATAAAAGAGAGATTAATTTAAAAAAAAAATAATTCTAGCCTTTCAGTATAAGAAAAATAATCATTTATATCTATAGATCTTTTTTCCAACCTTCTTTAGCTCAATCTACAGTATATTTATTTTACAGTGTGAAGTTCAGAACTGTAGGTGATTGAAGGTTAGTTATTTTAATGGATTTATAGAGGGCCAATGTTCATCACAGGGTTTTTTTTTCTCATTTTATACATCCTAAAATTGTATTTGCTTTTGCAGATGCTGCTTGGCAATGACTGCTGCTGCTTAGCTTACTCACAACCAGTATACCTAAGTCCTCTTGTACTGTTATCCCTAGTTGTATTCCTTTCAATACATAAGCATACTATTATTGTGGAACAGGTAAATTACTTTACAATTTAAAAATTAAATATCATATGCCATTTACTTGCCCAGAATGACAGCTTTTCAAGATCTTTCTGGTTGTCCTCCAGTATAGGAGTTAGCATATCGCTAAACAGTGGTGTAGAAAAACTGTGATGTGTAAGGGTATGTTCACACAGTGCAGATTTGCTGCAGATTTTGCATGCATTTTTTAGGCCAAAACAAGGAACAGAACCTAAACCGAAGAAATATATAAAGGAATGTCTTATAGGTCTCCTCTCCTGGATCCAATGCTGGGTTTGGCTTAAAAAATGCATGCAAAATCTGCAGTAAATCTGCACTGTGTGAACATACCCTAAATGTATCTTACAGGCATTGTCCAGGATTAGAATAATGGGTCTGCAGCTGAACCCCATGCACTTCAATAGGGCTGAGCTGCAATACCAGACACAGCCCATGGACAAGTGTTGCACCTTTTCTGGGGAGGTGGGAGGGGAGCATATCCTTATTTTTATAGCTGGATAAACCCTTTCATTTGACACCAGTTCTACCTTAAAACATGGGGTTACAGCATTCAGAATTTTAGAACCTCATAATTTATACTATGTGTCTAATGTTGTTCACTGTTAATTGGTGTATTAAAAAATTTACATTTAATAGGATTTTATTATGCAGAAATTACAAATGAATAAATAAATTATGAACTTATATACTGTGTGCCTGAAACTTGCCAAGTTTATTAAAAATCTGTTAAAATTATAATTTAAGTTTTTCAGTTAAAAAATAAAAACAATAAATAACAAATTACTCATGTAAGCAAAAAATATTGAAAACTCACACTTTTTTAGGAACATGTATAAATGTGTATAATAAAAAAGAATCACTGCTACAAAAGTTTACAGAAATAAATTATTTATCAATCTGCTACAAAATAAGATAAAACTAAATACACAAACAGCAAAGCTCCTATTAAACTTGTATAAAAAATTTTTAATAAACAAAACAATTCATTATAATTAGCAAAAAAAATATTTATCAATCTGCTACAAAATAAGGTAAAACTGAATACTCAAACAGCAAAGCTCCAAATAAACTTGCAAAAGATTTTTTTAATTAACAAAAGAATTAATTATAAATTATATATATATATATATATATATATATATATATATCTCTATATATATATATATATATATATATATATATATATATATGTATATATATATATATATATATATATATATATATATATATATATATATATATTCTATGTATATAAAATATTGTATTACCTACTTTCAAGCCTTGCTTCTTTTTGCAATGTCAGACATTAGTTATTTGTATGAAGTGGGTCAGGAAACCACCTGCCAATTTATCACTTCCTTAGAATATAATATCAGAGCTATACTCCTCAATCTAACCATTTAAGGCATTGTGACTTAATTTCAGTGATTTTGCATGCTAGAAGTTAACACGCAACCAAGCAACATTGGAGTTAAACAAAGAGTGGAATGTGTTTTTGCTGTATGCAGTAGTTTATAATTATTTTCAGACTTGGTGATATTAATACTAGCACTTAATCCTTTTAACCCATATTTAGTTTACTTAACGTTTTTTAATGGGTTTGGAAACGTATTTAACCTTTTCATTGCCTGGGCCAACTTTGTGAAAAATAAGAATGCCAAAACATTCTGTGAAAATAATAGCTGAATGTGTGTAAATTAATAGCTGAAGGTGTGTAAAGTTCATATATACCACTCATTTAGCACTGTAACTCTTACCCTAGTAGACCCCACCACAGAAAACAGCTCCTTAAAAGAAAAGGGAAAGGTGAATTGAAATCCTACATACCCAACAAGCATACGTTTACACACGCATGTCTCCACAAAACTTAAGGAATGCAAAAATCTAAACTTTTATTTCTTGCAAATATGATGAAAATATTAACTATACAATCCAAAGCTGCTGTTCCACAAAGCCAATATATTTTATCGGGGACAGACCATAAGCATCGTGAAAAATGTAATCAGTAGTTTACACCTATGACCACCTTCATGCAATTCTACATGTAACAGTGATTTTCACCAAAAATTGCACAAAAATTCTAATTTGTTACTAAAACACTTAGGCAGGCCTCCTATGCAAAAAGATGTGTGTTCATACACTGCATACATGTCTATATTTACTTGAACATGTGTTTTAAAAAAAAAACATTAAAAACCAAAACTGCAGTTATGTGACAATAAATTATTGATTGCAGATGAAAACAGGGATTATACATATTTAGAATTTCCGTCCTCCCATATAACTCTAATCTATAATTGCCAAACCCTAAACCTAATTTATAAATATTAATAAGGTATTACAAATGTCCATACCTGCCCAAATGCATTTCAATCATATGCAAAAGGGACAGACTATTAGTACACTATATGGCCAAAATGTGAATACCCCTCCTTATTATTGAGTTCTGGTGTTTTAGCCACACATGGCAAACAGATGCGTAACCACGGCCATGCAATCTCCATTGACAAACATTGCTAGTTGTATGGCTCCTACTGAAGAGCTCAGAATGCCACCTTTGCCACATGTCAGTCTGTGAAATTTCCCATGTCCACTCTAAGTTCTATAATTGTCAAGTGGAAGCGCCTATGAGTAACAACAGCACAGCCACAAAGCGATAGACCACAAAAACACAGAAAGTAGGGCCGGCGCAAGTGCTGAAGCGCGTGTAAAAATTGCCTATCCTCTGTTGCATTACTCACTAAAAAGTTCCAAACTGCCTTTGAAAGTGACAGCAGCACAAGAACTGTGCATCGGGAGCTTCATGAAATGGGCTTCCATCGTCGAATAGCTGTATAGAAGCCAAAAACTACCACGCACAATGGCAAGCGTCGGCCGGAGTGGGGTATAGCATGCTGCCACTGGACTTTGGAGCAGGGGAAACATGTTCTTTGGAGGGATGAATCACATTTCACTATTTGACTGACTGCTGATTGAACCTGTTTGGCAGATGCCAGGAGAATGCTACCTACCAGAATGCTTAGTGCCTACTATAAAATTAGGTGGAGGAGATAAATTGGTCTAGGGCTATAAAATAAATCTAAGAAGCAGGGGCAGTTTAAGGGTATCATGCCCTCCCCCCAACTCTGAAGCCACCATAACATACTTTTACATATTTCTGTTTAGGCAGCCACAGATCTGGCACGGTTTTGAAACAGAATGAGCCATACAGAAAATGGAAAGCAGAATACTTTGACCCTAAAAAGGTCAGGAGATTTAAATTGTATGTAAAATTTGCTGTGCGTGAATATAACCATAAAAAAACAGTAGTCTCTGTTGTTTAAATCTACATTTACCTTAAAATAAGGTAAATATATACAGCACCAGAACCAAGCTCAGTACATAAATACAGCACCAGAACAAAGCACGGTACATAATTACAGCACCAAAACCAAGCCCAGTACATAAATACGTACCAGAACCAAGCCCAGTACATAAATACAGAACCAGAACCCAGCCAAAAAGGTCAGGAGATTTAAATTGTATATAAAATTTGCTGTGCATGTATATAACCATAAAAAAACAGTAGTCTCTGTTGTTTAAATCTACATTTACCTTAAAATAAGGTAAATATACTCAGCACCAGAACCAAGCTCAGTACATAAATACAACACTAGAAAAAGCTTGGTACATAATTACAGCACCAGAACAAAGCCCAGTACTTAAATACAGCACAAGAAACCAGCCAAGTACATAAATACAGTAACATCACCAAGCTCAGTACATAAATACAGCACCAGAACAAAGCTCAGTACATAAGTACAGCACCAGGACAAAGCTCAGTACATAAAGAGCACCAGGACAAAGCTCAGTAAATAAATACAGCATCAGTAGTAAGCTCAGTACATATATTCAGCACCAGACCCAAGGTCAGTACATACAGTGCATACAGCAACAGAACCAAGCTCAGTAAATAAATACAGCACCAGAAGTAAGCGCAGTACTACTATACATCACCAGACTGAAGCTCATTACATAAATAGAGCAATAGGACAAAGCTCAGTACATAAATACAGCACCAGATCTAAGCTAATTACATAAATACAGCAACAGGACAAAGCTCAGTACATAAATACAGCACCAGAACCAATCTCATACATGAATATAGCACAGCGCAAAGCTCAGTACATATATACAGCACCAGAACTAAGCTCAGTACATGAATACAGAAGCAGAACAAAGCTCAGTACATAAATACAGCACCAGAACAAAGCTCCGTACATATATACACAACACCAGAACCAAACTCAGTACATAAATACAGAACTAGAACCCAGATCCGTACATAACTACAGCACCAGAACTAAGCTCAGTACATAAATACAGCACCAGAACAAAGCTCATACATGAATATAGCACCAGCACAAAGCTCAGTAAATAAATATAGCACCAGAACTTAGCTCAGTACATATATACAGCACCAGACCCAAGCTAATTACATAAATACAGCAATAGGACAAAGCTCAGTACATAAATACAGCACCAGAACTAAGCTCAGTACATAAATACAGCACCAGAACCAATCTCATACATGAATATAGCACAGCACAAAGCTCAGTACATATATACAGCACCAGAACTAACCTCAGTACATGAATTCAGAAGCAGAACAAAGCTCAGTACATAAATACAGCACCAGAACAAAGCTTCGTACATATATACACAACACCAGAACCAAACTCAGTACATAAATACAGAACTAGAACCCAGATCCGTACATAACTACAGCACCAGAACTAAGCTCAGTACATAAATACAGCACCAGAACAAAGCTCATACATGAATATAGCACCAGCACAAAGCTCAGTAAATAAATATAGCACCAGAACTTAGCTCAGTACATATATACAGTACCAGACCAAAGTTCAGTACATATATACAGCACCAGGACCAAGCTCAGTACATAAATACAGAAGCAGAACCAAGCTCAGTGCATGAATATAGCACCAGAAGCAAGTTCAGTAAATATATAAAGCACCAGATCTAAGCTCAGTACATAAATACAGCCCCAGATCTAAGCTTAGTACATGAAGACATGATCAGGCTCAGTACATAAATACAGCACCAGAACAAAGCTCAGTACATATATACACAACACCAGAACAAAGCTCAGTACATAAATACAGAACCGGAACAAAGCCCAGTACATAAATACATTAATAGAACCAAGCTCAGTATATAAATACAGCACCAGAACAAAGCCCAATACATAAATACAGCACCAGAACCAAGCCCAGGACTTAAATACAGCACCAGAACCCAGCCAAGTACATAAATACAGTAACATCACCAAGCTCAGTACATTAATACAGCACCAGAACAAAGCTCAGTACATAAGTACAGCACCAGGACAAAGCTCAGTAAATAAATACAGCATCAGTAGAAAGCTCAGTACATATATTCAGCACCAGATCCAAGGTCAGTACATACATACAGCAGCAGAACCAAGCTCAGTAAATAAAAACAGCACCAGAACTAAGCTCAGTACTAATACATCACCAGACCCAAGCTCATTACATAAATACAGCAACAGGACAAAGCCCAGTACATAAATACAGCACCAAAACTAAGCTCAGTACATATATACAGCACCAGACCCAATCTCAGTGTCACAGTTTTTGGGTATGTGGACCCAATAGGCCGCACTGCCATAGAGGGGAGGCAGCTGGCCAAACAACAGGGAACCCCAGCAATACAAAGTCCCGCACAAGGGTCCCTGGATAGTCCAGACAGTGGCCGCAACTCTGGCACGGATGGAGGTGGGTGCAGCAGGTAACGCCAGACGTGGCGGATGACAGCAGGTGCCGCAGGTTGCGCAAGACGTGGCAAATCCCTCTGGACGTGGCAGATGATGCAGGACGTGGCAAACAACAGCAGGTGCAGTAGACAAGAATCCAACTAGTAGGCACAGGAACAAGAACGGGATACAGGAACAGGTAATGGGGCACGGGTAACAACTGGAACGGGAAACACTAAGGGACCATTTGCAAGACAGACTTGGGATATACTAACAATGCTCAGGCAAGTATCAGAAGGGTTGGGGCCTTCTTATAGTCCAGGAAATCATGTGAGTTGATGATGACGATTTTCTTCAGGTACGGGACACAGCGGACCAGAGCGGAAGTGAGCGCTGGCGTCTCCTAGGAAGGAGATGGGGACCAGCGCTCACAGATCCATGGCTGCGGGCATCAGGATATGAGTAGACCCGGCGCCCCACGGACATGGACGCTACAGTATCCCCCCCTCTTACGCCCCCTCTTCTTGGGACCAGAGCAAGAGAGGAACTTCTTAACGAGAGCAGGGGCATCAAGGTTATCCTCCGGCTCCCAGGACCTCCCCTCAGGATCAAACCCTCTCCAGTCCACCAGACCAAGCTGTTGAAGCTCCAAGTTGGAGCCCTTCATTCTGAACGAATTAAATTTTTTGTTTTGCCCAAGGCCATCAATCCTGTTCTGCAGGGCCTGCCTTAGCTTCGACTGCATGCCCCAGTCCTGGAATGGAATTCTGGAGAGGTTCCCCAATGGGGCTCCAAGTGCCTCGGTCGTTGTCTGTTGCAGATCCATTCTGTCCAGCCTCCTCTGCCTCAGTTATTGGCGGGACTGCCCCCCCATTTCGATCAGTTTGCAGATGTCTTCAGCAAGAGGGAGGCTGAAACGCTGCCTCCCCATCAGAGTTATGACTGCCCCATTGAACTGGTTCCTAATGCCTCTCTCCCCGTGGATGAATATATCCTCTCTCCTTGCCAGAGTCTCTATCCATGTCGGCCTATATCAAGGAGAATTTGGAGAGGGGTTTCATACGAAAGTTTTCCTCCCCGGCCGGGGCTGGGTTCTTCTTCGTTAAAAAGAAAGACGAATCCCTTCGACCCTGCATTGACTACCGTGGTCTCAACCAGATCACGGTCAAGAATAAATACCCATTGCCACTTATATCCGAACTGTTTGACCGTATACAAAGAGCCCGAATTTTTTCTAAACTACACTTGCATGGGGTTTATAATTTGATCCGAATCCGTCAAGTGGACGAGTGAAAGACAGCGTTCAACACTCGAGATGGGCACGAATACCTGGTGATGCCATTCGGACTGTGTAACGCTCTTGTGGTCTTCCAGGAATTCGTCAATGATATCTTTCGAGATCTACGCTATGTCTGTATTGTAGTTTATCACAATGATGTTTTGATTTTCTCCCCAGATCCGACGACTCATCGTAGGCATGTCTGTCAAGTTCTACTGCGATTTATATGCCAAGCTGGAAAAGTGCGTCTTTGAAAATAATTCTCTGCCCTTCCTGGGGTATATCATCTCGGATCAAGGTCTCAAGATGGATCCTGAGAAAGTAAGAGCTGTCTTGGAATGGCCACGTCCTCAAGGCCTGAGGTCTATAAAGCGTTTCCTGGGATTCGCCAATTTCTACCGGCAGTTTATCCTAAAGTTCTCATCACTGACAGCTCCCATCTCTACCCTTACCAAGAAGGGTGTGAACGCCAAGGTGTGGACTCCAGAGGCAGAATACGCATTTATTAGCCTCTAGAAAGCCTTCACTTCAGCCTCGATCCTCCATCATCTTGACGTATCTCGGCGGTTTTCATTGGAGGTGGACGCTTCTTCTGTTGGTGCAGGTGCACTTCTGTTTCAGAGGAGCTCCAAAGGACAGGCAGTTGTATGTGGCTATTACTCGAGACTTTTTTCTTCTGCAGAGCGCAGCTATTTTATTGGGGATCGGGAGCTACTGGCCATCAAATTGGCTCTGGAAGAATGGAGATATCCTCTAGAGAGCGCAGCTCACCCCATCCTGATCTACACCGACCACAAGAACCTCACTTATCTTCTGTCCGCTGAACGACTAAATTCCCGTCAAGCCAGGTGGTCGATGTTCTTCACTCGTTTCCAATTTGTGCTCCACTACCGTCCCGCTGATAAGAATGTGAGGGCCAATGCCCTGTCCAGGTCATTTGAGACGTATGACAGGGTGCAGTCCCTTCAGAGTATCATTGTGATGATGGGGGTAGGGAAACAGACAAGTAAGCCCTAATCTACCCGCCACTCAGTCCCTGCCTACTTGCAACGACCCGTCCTAGGCGACGGGGTACAACTGGGCGACGGTCCCTACGCTCAGTAAGTGCACGACAGACAAACAGATAAGGGTACACAAAGCTAAGGGAAATGGGGCAGTTGCCCACGGCAACACCGTGAGCAACAAGAGTGGTGAACGAGCCGAGTCAAACCAGGAGTGAACGAGGTACCAAACGCAGAGCAGGAGAGTAGTCGGTAAGCCAGGGTCAGTATGAAGCAGGGTCAAAATTGTTAGAACTGCAGCAGGGCCAGGAAACCACACAAGAAGAATCACAAGCAAAGGAGGAACAAGAAAGGCAGGTATAAATAGACAGAGGGCGGGAGCTAACTCCGTCTGGCCAGGCTGTGATAGGTTCTCCCACTCCTAAGCCTGCCACCCTGAGTGGTGGAAGATGGAGTCAGTCTCAGAGACATAGAAGCAGGTGCCGACTGATTATCTATGGGCGTTAACCCCGAAGCTGTGCCTGGCAGATTCTTTACAATCATAGACCCGTCCTGCATTGTCACTGCCAATCCTTTGCAGGTTAGAGACATCCCTCTGGGGAGGACTTTTGTTCAGTTGACAGACAGGAGAAAAACACCAGCACTACAAAGTCCTGCACTACGGTACCTGAATAGTCCAGACAGTGGCCGAGGCTTTGGCATGGATGGAGGTGGGTGCAGCAAGTTACTCCAGACGTGGCGGATCACACTGGACGAGGAAGATGGCACTGGACGTGACAGGTGACAGCAGGTGCAGCATGTTGCGCTAAACGTGGCGGATCACACTGGACGTGGAAGATGGCACTGGACGTGGCAGATGACACAGGACGTGGCAAACGGCAGCAGGTGCAGTAGACACGACTCCAACACTTGTAGGCACAGGAACAAGAACACAGCACGGGATATAGGAACAGGTAACAGGGCACGGGTAACAACTGGAATGGGAAAACACTAAGGGACCATTTGCAAGAAAGACTTGGGATACAATAACAATGCTCAGGAGAGGATCAGAAGGGCAGGGCCCTTCTTATAGTCCAGGAAATCATGTGTAGTTGATGATGATGATGATGATTGTTCAAATGTGTGCGCACTGGCCCTTTAAGGCCGGGCACGAGCGTGCGCGCGCACCCTACGGGACACAGCAGAACGGAGTGGAAGTGAGCGCTGGCGTCTCCTAGGAAGGAGATGGGGACCAGCGCTTACGGATCCATGACTGCGGGCGTCGGGAGGTGAGTCTTCCATTCGTCACCCCGGCGAATCCGGATTAGATTATAAGCCACCCGCA
This sequence comes from Rhinoderma darwinii, assembly GCF_050947455.1. Taxonomy (NCBI): domain Eukaryota; kingdom Metazoa; phylum Chordata; class Amphibia; order Anura; family Rhinodermatidae; genus Rhinoderma; species Rhinoderma darwinii. The sequence continues at coordinate 266,425,293 of NC_134690.1, forward strand.
GATCTAGGTTGGAAATTTTTTTGGCTCCAACGGGTATTTGTTCTTGACCGTGATCTGGTTGAGACCATGGTAGTCAATGCAGGGTCGAAGAGATCCATCTCTCTTTTTAACGAAGAAGAAGCCTGCCCCAGCCGGAGAGGAAGATTTTCGAATAAAACCCCTCTCCAAGTTCTCCTTGATATAGGCTAACATAGATAAAGTCTCTGGCAAGGAGAGTGGATATACTCGTCCACGGGGAAGAGAAGCATTAGGAACCAGTTCAATGGGACAGTCATAACTCTGATGTGGAGGCAACGTCTCAGCCTCTCTTTTTCAGAAGACATCCGCAAAACTGGCATACTGAGATGGTAGAGTGGAAAGTGATTGAGGCAGAGGGGGCATAACAGGACGGACTTGTGACAGGCAATGGCTATGGCATCTGGAACCCCATTGAAGAATCTCTCCGGAATTCCAGTCAAGGACCGGGGCGTGTAGGCGGAGCCATGGCAGGCCCAGCAGGATAGGATTGATAGCCTTAGGTAGTACCAGTAAGGTGATTTGTTCAGAGTGAAGAGCTCCGATCTGTAGTGTCAATGGCTCCGTGATGAGCATTATCGGATCGGGCAATGGTAGACCATCCACAGAGGCAACAGCCAGGGGTCTCTCCAGACGGACTGTGGGTAGGCGTAAACGATCCACTAGATCCTGCTGGATAAAATTAGCAGCCACTCCAGAGTCAAGATAAGCGGAGGAAGGATGTGACTTTTCTCCAGAGACGATGGCCACAGGAATCGATAATCTGGAAGAGGTTTTAACGTTTGGAGACATTCCACCTATAGTTGCCTCTCCAACCAACCCTAGGTACTGGAATTTCCCGGTTTCTGTGGGCATTGGCGCACAAAATGACCCTTAAGGCCACATTACATACATAGTCCAGAGGAGCGTCTGCGCTGCTTCTCCTATTCAGATAACCGGACTCTGTCCACCTGCATGGGTTCTTCAGGTAGCGCACTAGGGGAAGACAATAGTGGTCTCTGGACCGAGGGTGCTTGTCTGTGGACCCGGCTCTCCTGTCGAACCTCATGGGTGCGCTCCCGGATTCTCATGTCGACCCGAGTGGCAAAACAGGATGAGGGCATCCAAGGTAGAAGGAAGGTCGCGGGCCGCAAGTTCGTCCTTGATGTGAGAGGACAGTCCCTGCCAGAAGGTTGCCACCAGTGCCTTATTGTTCCATGCCAGCTCGGCTGCTAGGGTACGGAAGGAGATAGCATACTCCCCTACTGTGGAGCCCTCTTGCTTGAGGGTCAACAGAGTGGCTGCGGCAGAGGATGTTCGACCCGGCTCCTCGAACATGGCACGAAAAGACTGCAGGAACAAGGCTAGCTCCGAGGATACAGGTCCTTGTTGCTCCTAGATTGGGTTCGCCCATGTGAGGGCCTTGCCAGCGAGGAGGGAGATAATAAAAGCCACTTTGGCCTCCTCGGAGGGGAAGAGATGAGGCCGCAGCCTAAAATGAACCGTGCATTGATTAAGAAATCCTCTACATGCTCTGGGATCACCGTTGTAGCGAGGAGGAAGAGGCAGAGGAACTGTGGATCCGGAACAAACAGGAGGAGCAACGGGCAGTGGCACAGCAACAGCTTCAGGAGGAAGAACCGGGGGTGGAACAGTGAGTAGATCCAGGCGGACCAGGATAGAATTCACAGCCTCAAGGAGTTGATCCTGACGTGTGCGTAGGTCAAGCATGTCTGTCTGTATCTTCTGGACTGCGGTCTTGGGCTGGCCAGCGGGTTCCATGGCCTGTGCGTACTGTCACGGACACGGGGTATGTGGACCCACTAGGCCGCTCCGCTGTTCCGAGGAGGCAGCTGACCAGGTCACAGTCTATACAAAAGTCAATAGCAGATAGCAATGCTTGGGTACTTGAACTAGTCCAGACGATGGCTGTGGCTTCAGCACGGATGGAGGCCGGTGCGGAAGGTAGCGCCAGACGTGGCGGGCAGTATCCGATGTAGCAGAAGACACTGGACGTGGCAGAATTCACTGGACATGGCAGAAGACACTGGACGTGGCAGAAGACACTGGACGTGGCAGAAGACACTGGACGTGGCAGAAGGCACTGGACGTGGCAGAAGACACTGGACCGCGCAAACGACAGCAGGTGCAGTAGACACGACTCGAACACTGGTAGGCACAGGAACAAGAACAATACGGAACACAGGAACGGGTAACAGGGCACGGATATCAACTGGAACGGGGAAACACTATGGGACCATTTGCAAGACAGACTGGGAAAGACTAACAACGCTCAGGCAAGTATTAGAAGGCCTGGGGCCTTCTTATAGACCAGGAAATCGTGGCAGTTGATGATGATGACGACTTCCTATTTGCGCAGCAGAACGGAGCAGAAGTGAGCGCTGGCGTCTCCTAGGAAGGAGATGGGGACCAGAGCTCACGGATCCATGGCTGCGGGCGTCGGGAGGTGAGTAAACCCGACAGCCCGTGGCCATGGACGCTACAGTCACTGTGTTAAAGCAACCTCATTGATTTATGCTGCAAATTTGGGGTGGACACACACTTCTCTAGTGTCCTCACACAATCTCCCCGCCCTTCTTCTGGCTAGTGCCAGGAGAAGGAAGGTTTTCAATGTCTTCAAACCTCCTACACTGTGTGCCGCCATTTTCTGAGCGACTGTACAGTGCTAGGAGGATTAGATACAGGGCTCAGCAGACCGTATCACACGAACATAATACACACATCATACACGAACATAATTACCTGCTCCTTCCGCCGCCTCTGCTGGTCTACGCTCCTCTTCCTTGCGCCTTCGCTTCATTGAACATATGGATGTCATCACGCCGCTTGCATTGCTGAATGGCAGGGCAAGGAACGTCCTTGTCCTGCCATTCAGTGCCTTTCAATGATGCAAGCAGCGCAATTACATAATCGCGCCGCTTGTGTCATTAAAAGGCGCTAATGTTCCTTGCCCTGCCAGTGCTAGTGATCTGTTTAATTGTATCTGTGTCATATAGATGCAGGTGCAATTATAGTGCTTTTGGGCCCCCTTTGCAAATTTGTGCCCTGCGCACTTGCCCAGATTGCCCTTATTATAATCTGCCGATGCTAAGAAGCTAAGAGATCTATCTATAAAGAAAAAAAATGCTAAAAATGAAAGCAGTAATTTTGAACATCATCCTATATAAACAAGTTGGTCTAAAGTAATCCAACCCAGAGCTTTCAGAAATTAACAAAAATGTCTAGAGATGTGCCAAATTAATCATGCAGCATGAGCCACTGTGATAAATATGGCAGTTAGTCTAGTCTAGTTCTAAGCTGTCTAAGACAGTATTAAAGGGTAACTAAACTTTCAAAAAACTTCTGACATGTCATAGTGACATGTCAGAAGTTTTGATCGGTGGGGGTTTGAGAGCTGAAAACCCCACCGATCGCTACAACGAAGCGGCAGAAGAACTTGCGTCAGCGCAGAGCCGCTTTGTTTCTGATCGGCTTTTCTCAGAAAGCCGAGCAATTGGTGTACGGGCACAATCTGTACACCCAGGGCCGGCCTTAGGTTGGATGGCGCCCTGTGCGCGACTCTCTATTGCTGCCCCCTACACAAACCAAAACTTAACCCCATATTTAGACATGCACATACTGGAACCTATATACTGTACATACATAAAGACCAATATTTAGACATACAGGAAAATATACATACACACATTCTGGAATATATACATACAGGTAAATATATAGACGTACAGACACATATATACACACACCCACACACACATATATACACATACACACACACACACACACACACACACACACACACACACACACACACACACACACACACACACACACACACACACAGGCAGATAAATACACAGACAGGAACATATACAAATTCATAAAAGGCACATTTATACAAGCACAAAGACACATTCACAAACAGACCTATATATACTCAGTACAGATAATGTAGTAGATTTCACATGCAGTCCTATGTAACACCACAGATAACACACAGTGATAACTCTCTGAGTACAGATAATGTCGTAGATTTCACGTACAGCCCTATGTAACACCACAGATAACACACAGTAATAACTGAGTACAGATAATGTAGTAGACGCTACCTGCAGTCCTATGTAACACCACACATAACACAGTGATAACTCTCTGAAAACATATAATGTAGTAGAGTTACCTGCAGTCCTATGTAACACCACAGATAACACAGTGATAACTCTCTGAGAACAGATAATGTAGTAGCGTTACCTGCAGTCCTATGTAACACCACAGATAACACAGTGATAACTCTCTGAAAACATATTATGTAGTAGAGTTACCTGCAGTCCTATGTAACACCACAGATAACACAGTGATAACTCTCTGAGAACAGATAATGTAGTAGCGTTACCTGCAGTCCTATGTAACACCACAGATAACACAGTGATAACTCTCAGAGTACAGATAATGTAGTAGATGTTACCTGCAGTCCTATATAACACCACAGATTATACACAGTGATAACTCTCTGAGTACAGATAATGTAGTGGATGTTGTCTGCAGTCCTATGTAACACCACAGATAACACACAGTGATAACTCTCTGAGTACAGATAATGTCGTAGATTTCACGTACAGCCCTATGTAACACCACAGATAACACACAGTAATAACTGAGTACAGATAATGTAGTAGACGTTACCTGCAGTCCTATGTAACACCACAGATAACACAGTGATAACTCTCTGAGAACAGATAATGTAGTAGCGTTACCTGCAGTCCTATGTAACACCACAGATAACACAGCGACAACTCTCTGAGTATAGATAATGTAGATGTTACCTGCAGTCCTATTTAACACCACAGATAACACAGTGATAACTCTTTAAGTACAGATAATGTCATAGATGATAACTATACCCACAGACACATATAAACACACACAGAGGCATATATTTAAGGGCAGCAGAGTATATAAGGGGCAGCATGGTTTATAATGGGCAACAGAGTATATAAGGGGAAGCAGGATATATAAGGGGCAGCAGTGTATATAAGGGGAAGCAGGGTTTATAATGGGCAACAGAGTATATAAGGAGAAGCAGGATATATAAGGGGCAGCAGTGTATATAAGGGAAATCAGGTTATATAAGGGACAGCAGGGTATATAGGGGCAGCAGTGTATATAGGGGCAACAGGGTGTATAAAAGGCAGCAGGGTATATAAGGGGCAGCAGGGTATATAGAGGGCAGCAGGGTATATAAGGGGCAGCGGGGTATATAAGGGGCAGCGGGTATATAAGGGCCAGCAGAATATATAGGGGGCAGCAGGGTATATAGGGGGCATCAGGGTATATAGGGGCAGTAGGGTATATAAGGGGCAGCAGCGTATATAGGAGGCAGCAAGATATATAGGGGCAGCGGGGTATATATGGGAAGCAGGGTATATAGGGCAGCAGGGTATATAGGGGCAGCAGGGCATATAGGAGGCAGCACACATATCTTTGTTTTATCTGTTCTACTTTAATATTGAACACACACTTTTACAAAGAGACATAAACACATGCAGAGACACACGCGCAGCACACACACACACACACACACACTCACACACACACACACACTGTAACATACACTACCGTTCAAAAGTTTGGGGTCACCCAGACAATTTTGTGTTTTCCATGAAAACTCACACTTATATTTATCAAATGAGTTGCAAAATGACTAGAAAATACAGTCAAGACATTGACAAGGTTAGAAATAATGATTTTTATTTGAAATAATAATTTTCTCCTTCAAACTTTGCTTTCGTCAAAGAATGCTCCATTTGCAGCAATTACAGCATTGCAGACCTTTGGCATTCTAGCGTTTAATTTGCTGAGGTAATCGGGAGAAATTTCACCCCATGCTTCCAGCAGGCCCTCCCACAAGTTGGATTGGCTTGATGGGCACTTCTTGCGTACCATACGGTCAAGCTGCTCCCACAACAGCTCTATGGGGTTGAGATCTGGTGACTGCGCTGGCCACTCCATTACAGATAGAATACCAGCTGCCTGCTTCTTCCCTAAATAGTTCTTGCATAATTTGGAGGTGTGCTTTGGGTCATTGTCCTGTTGTAGGATGAAATTGGCTCCAATCAAGCGCTGTCCACAAGGTATGGCATGGCGTTGCAAAATGGAGTGATAGGCTTCCTTATTCAAAATCCCTTTTACCTTGTACAAATCTCCCACTTTACCAGCACCAAAGCAACCCCAGACCATCACATTACCTCCACCATGCTTGACAGATGGCGTCAGGCACTCTTCCAGCATCTTTTCAGTTGTTCTGCGTCTCACAAATGTTCTTCTGTGTGATCCAAACACCTCAAACTTCGATTCGTCTGTCCATAACACTATTTTCCAATCTTCCTCTGTCCAATGCCTGTGTGCTTTTGCCCATATTAATATTTTCCTTTTATTAGCCAGTCTGATATGGATCATGGCTTTTTCTTTGCCACTCTGCCCTGAAGGCCAGCATTCCGGAGTCGCCTCTTCACTGTAGACGTTGACACTGGCGTTTTGCGGGTACTATTTAATGAAGCTGCCACTTGAGGACCTGTGAGGCATCTATTTCTCAAACTAGAGACTCTAATGTACTTGTCTTGTTGCTCAGTTGTGCAGCGGGGCATCCCACTTCTCTTTCTACTCTGGTTAGAGCCTGTTTGATATCAATGAAGGAGACTAGACATGGACCGCACATCCACTATATACTATGATCAATTGCGGCTAGGCAAAATTATTAAATATGAACGAGAGGTTCTTTTAGAGCCTGTTTGTGCTGTCCTCTGAAGGCAGTAATAGTAGGAAATCTTCAGTTTCTTGGCAATTTCTCGCATGGAATAGCCTTCATTTCTAAGAACAAGAATAGACTGTCGAGTTTCACATGAAAGCTCTCTTTTTCTAGCCATTTTGAGAGTTTAATCAAACCCACAAATGTAATGCTCCAGATTCTCAACTAGCTCAAAGGAAGGTCAGTTTTATAGCTCCTCTAAACAGCAAAACTGTTTACAGTGGTGCTAAAATAATTGCACAAGGGTTTTCAAGTGTTTTCTAATCATCCATTAGCCTTCTAACACAGTTAGCAAACACAGTTAGCAAACACAATGTACCATTAGAACACTGGAGTGATGGTTGCTGGAAATGGGCCTCTATGCACCCATGTAGATATTGCATTAAAAAACAGACGTTTGCAGCTAGAATAGTCATTTAGCACATTAACAATGTATAGAGTGTATTTCTGATTAATTTAATGTTATCTTCATTGAGAAAAACTGTGCTTTTCTTTCAAAAACAAGGAAATTTCTAAGTGACCCTAAACTTTTGAACGGTAGTGTATATATATATATACTACTCTTGCACAATAAAAACACTTTTGTTTAGAATTTTTGCAGGACATGCTGTAATTTTTATTGGTAACCTTTGGGACTTCTTGATTAACTTGTATTCCTTTATTTGGGGGGGGGGGGGGGGGTGTATCATTAATAAGAAGCTAATTTGAAGTTATTTTTTACTGTTCACTGTGCGGGATCGTTTTTTAGAATGTGTTATTACGGTCTGCAGAATTGTACGCTGCGGAAATACAAGGCACATATACCACGTGTAACTGCACCCTAAAAGGCATACACACATGGCATCCCCTTGGGCCTACTTTAAGCCCACGGTTGCCATAGAAATTTATCAGCAACAAACGATCGGTTTGCCAATGGGGTAACAGAGGGAGCCCGCGCCCTGTGTCTAACCACTTAATTTCCGCAGTCGCTATTGACTGTGGCCTGATGGGTTAAACGCCTGGGATCAGACATAATATACAGAGATAATAACGTGCAAGATGAGAAATAAATAAATGTGCAGCAGATACCGGCTGCGGGCACAGCTTCTGTGTCTGCACTATTCCCCAGCCATACGTTTAAGGCGATTGATGCTAACTACATAGCCCCAGCGTCATAAATGTATGGCTGATGAGCGCAAAGGGGTTAAATAATTTAATATAAGTCTGAACGCATCTTAATTTAGTTTAGTTGTAGTCTCTTTAATTTGTATTAGCGATTTGCTTTGTTGTACTTTGGTAGGAAAAACAGGGAAGGAAAGATGTGATTTGACATACTGTAATGTAATTGAAGGTAAAAATCTGTATACTAACTTTAGACTGTCAGTGTTCTGAACTGCTTATAAAATATGCGCTTCCCTAAATAACTTTTTAATGATATGTAAAAATGTGGACATTTTTATCCCCTTACTATGGATACAAATAAAACAAATAGCTGCCTACGAAATTAGTTCTATGCTAGTCGCAATAATTATCATGGAGCATTTGTGGAAATGGAAAATTAAGCAACACTATCAGCACTTTTGTTAATGCGGATGCCTATTGTTTTCTGAACATAGACATGCTGCATACGGAGCTATTGAAATCAGATTGAAGAACATTTAGTATAAGGACCCATGCACGTGTCCGTATTAGGCTTCATTCACATCTGCACTAAGTTTTTCTGTTCTTTTGTTCCGTCATAGGAACAAAAAGCAAAAGTGCTAAAGCCATTGCATGATGGACTCTAACGGCGCCCACGGAAACCCCTTGATTTTATTGGGTTCCGCCAGGTTTCCATGAAGGTGTCCGTGGTTCTTCTGCACTGGTCCACAGAAGAACCAAGTGGGCCACTTTTGGTAAGCAGAACTGGCGCTGCGGGATGAACCGAACGCCGGGTTAAGGCGCCCGATGCCGACGCTCATTAGACCCCAGAAAAGGGTTCTTTGGCCATTTTTCACCGGAACTGCTATGGAGGCACCTAACGGAGCCTCCAACCAGTGGCGTAGCTATAGGGGTCGCTGCAGTTGCGACAGGGCCCCTAAGCCAGGGAGCCCATATGCCCCCCTTACGACACTGTCCACTGTGTAGACCCGCCGACGTGACGTTTGCCGAGGAGTCCAACAGTGGAGGATTGCAGGGCAGTACGTCAGCAGGCTCTCCTGTCCCAAAAAAAGTGCCGCCCCATCCATCACTTTCTGGGAGTCAAGAGAGACCGGGCAAGTTCCTGAAAGTGCTGGAGCGTGGGGGAGGGATTAAATTATTATACGTTTTCTGCCTGCTGGGGCCCTGTATCTAAGCCTACCATGTGGTAGGCTTAGATACAGGGCCCAGAATATTGTCTGCTAGGGCCCTGTATCTAAGCCTACCATTTGATAGGCTTAGATACAGGGCCCAGATTAGTGTGTGCTGCGGCCCTGTATCTAAGCCTACCATGTGATAGGCTTAGATACAGGGCACAGATTACTGTCTGCTGGGGCCCTGTATCTAAGACTACCACAAGGTAGGCTTAGATACAGGGCCCAGCAGACCATATTACACCATGTGTGATACTGTCTGCTGGGCCCTGAATCTAAGCCTAGCACATGAAAGGCTTAGACAAAGGGCCTATGTGTGAAACTGTCTGCTGGGCCCTGTATCTAAGCCTAGAACATATGATACTGTCTGCTGGGCCCTGTAGCTAAGCCTATCATATGTGATACAGTCTTCTAAGCTGCTGTATGTAATCCTATCCATAGCTATAGGAGTCATAGTGCTATAGATATGCTGTCTATTTGGCCATAAAGAGAAGTTGGGGGGCCCATGACGAACTTTTGCACTGGGGCCCATGAGCCTTTAGCTACGCCCCTGCCTCTGATGCAAATGTGAACAGAGCCTTACAGCTGTTTTGTTTTGTACTGAGCCATAATAGGGCTCCCATTGAAGTTTCTGGGGCCTCTACCGTACCTCCATATGCCTCCTGGTGAGCATGTACACAATAGCCAAGCTGAGCACACAGGGCTGCGAAGTACGAACGCTTTTCTTGTCATTGTGCTGTCTGTTTTAACAACAGACAGCACACTGACCCATGCAATTCAATGGATTTACACATCCATTTTATTTTTTTATTTTTTTTTATGGAACATGTGTGAGAAATTTACTTCATGTTCTATTCTGGTCCGTTGTTGCGGACTAGACTCGACAATTTATTTCTATGGTCGCATGAAAAAATGGACAGCACATGGACAACATCCGTGGGCTGTCGGTTTTTCACAGATCATTTGCTAAAGAAATGCAGAAAAAAAGAAAAGGGAAACCAGAATATGCTTGCAGAAGTGAAAAACTGATGACATACGGACACAGCACAGACATGTATAAAAAAAAAGTCTGTTTTTTTGTGGAAGCAAATTGGACACTCTTGGGTGAATAAGGCCTTAGAGAGGTTCTGATCAGACATTAAGTGTATGTCAGACCAGCTCAAACTTCCATTATATGATGCAGTCAAGTTGGAGTCACTGATTGTAGTTGTGCTCTAATGGAGTAGAAATAAATAGCAGCAAAGAGCGAACATTATAGACAAACAACTGGTAAAATGTGGTAGTGACCTAACACCTTCTCGCGCCGTACATAGATACAGCTGATAGTCTACTGCAATGGCCAAGATCAGAGCAAACTCTGATCTCGGCCGTTTAAACCCTTAGACGTCATGGTCAATAGCGACCATGCCAACCAAGTGGTTTAAAAGAGGAATTTGGCTCCCTCTGTAAGCCCATTAGAGCCCCCTCGATGCAATTGTGGGTTGCCGATGGGTTGCCATGGCAACCAGAGGCCTAACAAAGGCCCCAGAACCAGAAGTATTGCAGACAGTGTTTCTTATAAGGTGCACAGCTGCACAGCCACGCACCTTCCACGGTACCCCCGCTCACTAGTTATTAAAGCCCGCGCACTGTCACGGGCAGCAGGTGGATGCAGTGGCGTCACTAGCACCGGAGGAAGCCCCAGTGCTAGCGACAGCCACATTAACTTGTATCTGCGTCCTCAGGACGCAGATATTAATGAATACTATTGGCTGCAGGCCACGTTAGGCCTGCAGCCTATAATGCGCTGGGAAGACTCCCTGCGCAAGCCGGCATGATGACGTCACTGCATCACGCTGGTCTGTGTATGCATCCCGCCCACAAGGCAGTGCAGCGCTCTGTCCATCGCGGGAAAGGGGCAAGGTAAGTTAAAAAAAATTGGGGGGGGGGGCTGTGAGGTACTATATACACGGGAGGATTGCTGTGTAGCACTATATACATGGGGAGCTGTGTGGCACTATATACAAGAGAGGGGGGCTCTGTGGTTCTATATACATGGGGGGCTGTGTGGCACTATATACAAGGGGGGCTGTGTGACACTGTATATATACAAGGGGGTCTGTGTGGCAGTATATATATATATATATATATATATATATACAAGGGGGCTGTGTGGCAGTATATACAAGGGGGGACTGTGTGGCACTATATACAAGGGGGGCTGTGTGGCACTATATACAAGGGGGGCTGTGTGGCACTATATATATATATATATACACAAGAGGGCTGTGTGGCAGTATATACAAGGGGGATGTGTGGCACTGTATAAAAGGGGGGCTGTGTAGCACTATATATGTACAAGGGGGCTGTGTGGCAGTATATACAAGGGGGGGCTGTGTGGCACTATATACAAGGGTGGACTGTGTGGACCTATATACAGTGGATATAAAAAGTCTACACACCCCTGTTAAAATGCCAGGTTTTTGTCATGTTACAAAATCAGTCCAAGATTAATCATTCCAAAACTTTGATCTTCTTCTGGTGCAGCCATTTTTTTTGTTGATTTGGAGGTATGCTTTGGGTCGTTGTCATGCTGAAAGGTGAAATTTCTCTTATTCTTCAGTTTTTGAGCAGAGGCCTGCAGGGTTTATGCCAATATTGATTGATATATGGAACTGTTCATAATTCCCTCCACCTTGACTAAAGCCCCAGTTCCAGCTGCAGAAAAAAAGCCCCAAAGCATAATGCTGCCCCCACCATGCTTCACTGTGGGTATGGTGTTCTTTTGGTGATATGCAGTGTTAGCTTTGCGCCAAACATCTCTTTTGGAATTATGGCCAACGAATAAAACCTTGTTCTCATCAGACCATAACACGTTTTCCCACATGCTTTTGGCAGACTTGATGTAGGTCTTTGCAAAGCATAGCTGGGCTTGGATGTTTTTTTTTGTTAGAAAAGTCTTCCATCTTGCCACCCTACCCCACAACCCAGACATATGAAGAAAACGGAGATTGTTGTCACATGCACTACACAACCAGTACATGCCAGAAAGTCCTGCAGCTCCTTTAATGTTTCTCTAGGTCTCTTGGTAGCATCCTGGATCAATTTTCGTCTTGTCTTTTAATTAAGTTATGAGGGACGTCCAGTTCTTGGTAATGTGACTGTTGTGCCAAATGTAATCCACTTCTTGATGACCATCTTCTCTGTGTACTGACTACTATTTAACATGAGTTTAAAGGGAATGTGTTGCCAGAAAAACATGTTTTTTTTTTAAAAATTAAACATTTAGTGTGTGGGTGATTAAACACTGTTCAAATTTTTTTTATTTTTTTGCACGAGTCCAGGTAATATTATAAATTATTTCTAATTTATAATACTACCCATTTTTGGTCACTAGATGGAGCTGTTCCCAAAATTGCAGCATTGCAACATTGGGTTAAAAGCCCTCGCTCTAGTGAGCTCTCAGCATCCCCCCCTCCTTTATCCTGGCTAGTGCCGGGATAAACGAGGGGTTTGAACGATGTAACCTCCTACACTGTGTGTCGCCATTTTTTGAGCTAACCCACAGTGTAGTAGGTTTACATACAGTAGTAAACACACACAAACACGAACATACATTGAAATCTCTTACCTGCTCCTGCCGCCGCGGCTCCATCCGGCCCGTCCGCTCCGTTTGCTGCCGCTGGTGCAAGTGCACAAATCCGGAAGCCGCGACCGGAAGTAGTAATATTACTGTCCGGCCGCGACTTCCGGTCCACAGGAAAATGGCGCCGGACGGCGCCAATTTTGAATAGGACTGTGTGGGAGCGGCGCATGCGCAGTTCCCACACAGACGCCGTACACTGCAGTCAATGGGACGGGAGCCGTTCGCAGTCCCTATGGGACTGTGGCTGCCGTATTCCATGTCTGTATGTGTCGTTAATCGACACACACAGAAATGGAACAAAAAATGGCAGCCCCCATAGGGAAGAAAAAGTGTAAAAATAAGAAAACGTAAAACACAAACACACAAATGAATATAAACGTTTTTACTAAAGCACTAACATCTTTAACATATAAAAAAATAATTTGTGATGACACTGTTCCTTTAAATGTGATTGGCTAATTCTGAACACAATCACATCCTCAATTATAAGAGGGTGTTCACACTTATGCAATCACATTATTGTAGTTTTGTTATTTTTATTTTTCCCCTCTAAATAATTTTAGTTTGTTTTTCAATGGAATTGTACAGATAATGGGTCACATTAAAGTTCTAAAATGATTACTCTTGTACTGATTTTTTGACATGACAAAAACCTGGCATTTTTTCTGGGGTGTGTAGAATTTTTATATCCACTGTACATACAAGAGTGGCTGTGTGGCACTATACACAAGGGGGAGCTGTGTGGCAGTATATACAAGGGGGGCTGTGTGGCACTATATACAAAGGGGGTTGTGTGGCACTATTTAAAAGAGGGGAGGGCTGTGTGGCTCTATCTACAGGTGGCTGTGTGTGGCGCTTTCTACAGGGGGCTGTGTGTGGCACTATCTACAGGGGGCAGTGTGTGGCACTATCTACAGGGGGTCTGTGTGTGGCACTATCTATGGGGGGTTTGGCACTATCTACAGGGGGTGTGTGGCGCTATCTACAGGTGGCTGAGTGTGGTGCTATATACAGGGGGCTGTGTGCTGCTATCTACAGGGGGAGGGGTGTGTGGTGCTATCTACATGGGGTGTGTATGTGGCACTATCTACAGGGGGGTGTGGCAATATCTACAGGGGGCTGTGTGTGGCGCTATCTGTAAGGGTCTGTGTGGCGCTATCTATACAGGGGCTGTGTGTGATGCTATCTACATGGGGCTGTGTGTGGCGCTATCTACAGGGGGCTGTGTGGCGCTATCTACAGGGGGGTGCGTGTGTGGCACTGTCTACAGGGGGAGTTTGTCTGGCACTATCTACATGGGCCTGTGTGTGGTGCAATCTACAGGGGGCTGTGTGTGGCGATATGTACAGGGGGCTGTGTGTCGCTATCTATAGGGGGCTGTGTGTGATGCTATCTACAGGGGGCTGTGTGTGGCTCTTTCTACAGGGCGGCTGTGTGTCACTCTCTACAGGGAGGGCTGTGTGGCGCTATCTATAGGTAGGGCTGTGTGTGATGCTGTCTACGGGGGTGTCGCTATCTATAGGGGTGTGTGTGTGGCGCTATCTAAAGGTGTGTGTGTGACACTATCTATAGGGAGTCTGTGTGGCACTATCTATAGGGACAGTGGTGTAAGAGAGGGATTCTTTCATTGATGCCTATAATTGGTGTTTATAACTGTCTAATTTACTGCTGTACTTGTAATATTATAGTATTTAAAAAAGTGATTAAAACTAATTTTAAATAAGTTTTCTTATTCTCTTATTTAGAATGCTGTATTTGCGTTTATGGGGGGTATTACTTTTGGTCATTAAAAGTGATCAAATAGTCACAAGTACCCCAAAATAGTACCAATAAAAACTACAGCTTGTCCTACAAAAAAACATCTCTCATACCACTACATCTATGAAAAAATAAAATAAGTTAAGGCTCCCATTCAGGGCATTTCTTCTGTTTCTGGGAACCAGGAAGGGGAGGACTCAAACATATCTGCTGGAAGCCAGGGTGCCCGTATTATACCAGGACAACCCTTTCCCAGCAAAATTCCCCAAACTGCAAAGGTGTAGAGTGTGTACCATAAGGGAGATAAGAAAGGACACCATCTATCAGTGCGACCCTGGCCTGTGCATAAAGGATTGCTTCACAGCGTAACAAATATCTATGGATTATTTTATTGTTTTTTTTTACCCCATTATTATACCACCTGAATATGCCCCCGATGTACTCTGCCCAGCTTACATATGCCCCCACATTATAAACTAAAATACCAGTAAAACTGCAAACAAAACTTCTTTTTTTATTTTCACTGCTCAATTCTAATAAAAACTATGAAACACCTGTGGGGTCAAATTACTCACTACACACCTAGATTAATTCCTCAAGGGGTGTAGTTTCCTAAATGGAGTAACTTTTGGGGAGTTTCCACTGTACTGGTCCCTTAGGGGCTTTGCAAATGCCACATGGTGCCAAGAAACCAATACAGCAAAATCTGTACTCCAAAAGCCAAATGGCGCTCCTTCCCTTCTAAGCCTTGCCGTGTGCCCAAACAGCAGTTTATGACCACATATGGGGTATTTACATACCATGGAGAAGTTACTTTACAAATGTTGGTGGGCTTTTTCTTCTTTATTCCTTTTGAAAATTGTTTTTTTTTTTTAGCTAAATAAATCTATAATACACCAGTGGGGTCAAAATGCTCACTACACCGCTAGATGAATTACTTGTGGGGTATAGTTTCCAAAATTAGGTCTTTTTGGGGGGGTTTCCTTTGTTTTGGCATCACAAGACCTCTTCAAACATGACATGGTGCCTAAAATTTAATCTAATTATAAGAAGGCCCCAAAATCCACTAGGTGCTCCTTTGCTTCTGAGGCCAGTGCTTCAGTCCATTAGCGCACTAGGGCCACATGTGGGATATTTCTAAAAACTGCAGAATCTGGGCAATAAATATTGAGCAGTGTTTCTCTTGTAAAACCTTCTATGTTACAGAAAAAAATGAATTAAAAATGAATTTCTGCACACAAAATGAAATTTGTAAATTTCACCTCTACTTTGCTTTAATTCTTGTGAAACGCCTAATGTGTGCAACGGGCCTAAGGGTGCACTCACACACGGCAGATTTTGTTGCAGGAATGTCTGCAACTAAAAATTTGTTCTATTTTTCTGAACAGAACTTGCAGAAATCCATACACCTGCTGCAGAAACAACCCCATTCATATAAATGGAGCGGATTTGCAGTCGCAAAAGTTTCTGCAACGAAATCTGCCATGAGTGACTGTGCAATTGGTTCCTAGAAAAGGTACTTCATTATTGAGATCAGCATTTTTAGATGATATAACATAAAATTGTTTAGTTGGAAAACCTAGTTCCTAGTTCCAAACAAAATTTTGTGGGATTTATTTTAATGTAATTAGCATTTGTTTTTCTGTGGCTAAATTTTCTAGCATGTTTTTCTACAAGCAGGGAGTCTCTGGAAATGAATTTTGTGAGCTGGCTTCAAAACAAGCAAAGAAGCTGGTGATAGCCGATACGGTGAAAACACACTATGATCCTAACCTACCCATAAAAGTGGCTTGTGATGCTTCACCCTAGGGCATTGGTGCCGTTTTGTCACATATAATGAAAGATAGAAGTAAACGGCCAGTAGCCTTTTCTTCGCGATTTCTTACTTTTGCAGAAAACAATTATGAACAGATTGATAGAGAGACTATAAGCCTTGTCTGGGGTGTAAAAAGATTCAACCAGTATCTCTATGGGAGAGTGTGATAAACCAGTCCTCTGGGGATGTAATATTCCTTATTTTCAGGTTGTGAATAAATCTCCCATGCCATCTATAAAAGGGAGAGGTGTCATGAGTTATGTTTTAAAGCCCATGCATCAGGTAAATGTCCCTGACTGTGGGGGATAATCAGGATGTCCTTTTCCAGAGACATAATCAAATTAGTTTGCATGACAACACCAGGACCAACTTTGTCTCTGTGGGGCTCCCATCACACCTGGGTGCTAATATAATCAATACTTTGGAAGCCAGACAGAGAGACTCCAGTACCCACATGTCTACAGAGATGGCTGTATGGGACAAAAGAAATATAATCCTTCAAAGCCCCCCCTGTCATAATTCATATTGTATATAACCCATCTAGGTGTATATGATCCAGGACCTCAGACGCTCCTTGGGTCTCAAGCGCAGGGATTCTCGGCCATGAGAAACCCCAGAACTGAATGTTGGTTACAATTATTAATATTTCATAGTCATGTTTGGTATGCCAGGGTTGGTTAAAATATGCCCGGGAACTTGTCGGACATAGTATCTCGCTATGAGATTCATATAAAGAGTTATGACCGATTAGAATTGTGTCCGACAACTTTCCCTGTTTTGCATGTAATTAGCCATCCTCCTTCCACCTGACCAGGAGGAGGGGTGAGGGGTCTTGTTTGGACCCTTTATAGTGGCATACCAAGGAATACAGAGTGTCAGACCACAGGAGATGCGACCACATTGCAGTTCTGTCCACCTTCAAGCTGTTCTCCTCAGCGGGATCTCTAACCTATCCAATACGTAAGAGGTCTGTTATTCTTTTGCTTTATTCCCTTTTATTTTGTAACTGTTTTGCTTATACGTATGTCATTTTATTTACATCATTTTTGTAACCTTTTTTGTAAGCACTGTACTTTCGTATATTAAACCTTAAAATTAATACGTTTGTTCCTTGCTGCTCTAAACCTACCCACAACTTCGAAGAGGAAAAGCATAATCTGTTGAATGCTATTTAGATTCAGTGTGTGCCTGGGTGAACGTGTGCGTTACCAGGAGGAGGCTCTTGTCGGCCTAATACGGCAAGTGGTGGCAGCGTTTTGTGTGGATGTGTGAACTGGTTTTGGGGTGCGCTTTAACTCGTTATTAGCCTGTTGCGATAGGTGTGTGTAATAGTGAGAGTGGACAAGCGGAGTTCCCCTTTACAGTAGCATCCAAGTCACGTGTGCCGGGAGTGGTGTTCGTGACAGAGTGGTGGCAGCGGTGGGATAATTTTATTTTTTATTAGAGCATTAAGTGCCTGGATTAAGTAATTAACCCTTGCACTTAAGGACTGGCAGAATCCTTGCGAGGAGCTCACCGGTCTATAAGGACAAACTCAGTGCTTATTTATTTTTTATAAATTAAGACATACTTGCATACAGTTTCCCTCCCTCCCTTGTTATTCTTTTCTATTTTTTTTATTTGGCAAGTAACTGCTAAGATGGCAGCTGCTTACAAGAAGCAAGATAAAGCCGTTTTGATCAGCCTTTGTGAGCAGAGAGGTCTGGATGGGACTGACAAAACAAAAGAAATGCTGATCCGGGCGTTGGTAGAGGATGATGCCAAGCACCAACGCCATGTGGTACCTGAGCCAGGGACCTATACAGCACATGGGGATCAAGCAATGGATATGGCTCCGGAACTGGCAGACCCAGAGGGTACCAGCAGCAGCAGTTCTCGGAGTGGAATGGACTCTTGTTTGCCCCTAATTCTTCAACAGATGAGTGAATGTGACCCCCAAATGCGTATGCAGCTTATTTTACAAGAACGCCAAGCAGAGCGAGAGTTTGCGGAGCGCCAGGCAGAGCGAGAGGCGGCAGAGCGCCAGGCAGAGCGCCAGGCGGAGCGAGAGTACCAGCTGGAGTTAGCACGACTCCAATTGCACACTTCTACCCCACCGAACAGAGAGTCCAGGGATACCATAACAACCTTTAAACCCCGTCTGGAGCACTTTCCTGTTATTGAAAAGGATGGGGACCTGGACACTTTCCTAAGAGGATTTGAAAAGGCTTGCAGACAGTACCAGTTACCCAATGAGCAATGGGCCAGGTACCTAACCCCAGGGTTAAAAGGCAAAGCCTTGGAAGTGTTTGCAGCTCTTCCCCTAGACCAGGATGGGGATTATGATGCCATCAAACAAGCTTTGATCCGGAAATATAACCTCACCCCAGAGGTGTACCGCAAAAGATTCCGGACTTTACAACGTGGACCTAATGACAGCTACTCGGATGTGGTAGATGGCCTGAGAATCAACCTCCAGCAGTGGATCCGAGGGTTTTCCATCACTACCTTTGAGGGCATGGAGGATCTGATTATTAAAGATCAATTGCTGCACATTTGCCCTGTGGAAGTGCGACAGTTTGTATTGGACCGAGAGCCCAAGGATGCGGCCCAGGCAGCACACATTGCGGATGCCTATCTTGCCAACCGGGAACCAGCAGTGCGGAAACCTTCTATTGCCAACTGGAAAGGGGGTAAGCCAACTACAAACACATTTTCTTTTGCCAACCGACCCTCAGGGGGTCCTGGCCCTGTTCCCCCCACCAGGCCTGCATTTGATTCCCGCAGGTGTTTTGTGTGTAACAAATTGGGCCACCTCAGCACTACCTGCCCTGAGAAAAAGAAGAATGCCCCCCTGCCCAAGCCACTTGGGTCCTCTCCAGCTGTTTTGTGTGTGGGTGGGATTCAGGGGAAACCCAGTGACAATCTACAGTCGGTTACTGTGGGCAATACCGTCACTGTGGGGCTGAGAGACACCGGCGCTGAGATGACTCTGGTCCGTCCCGAACTTGTGTCCATGGAGGACATTATTCCTGGAAAAACCCTGACTGTCACAGGGATTGGGGGAGTCCACCCCGCTTTGCCCATGGCACGGGTGTACCTTGATTGGGGTACAGGGAGGGGGTTAAAAGAAGTGGGGGTGTCTGAAAATATTCCCACGAATGTCTTATTAGGTACTGACTGGGACGGTTAGTATCTCAGTATGTTGCATCAGATGTTGCTGATGACCCCGCAAGCTCTGTTGAAATGTGTGATGTTGATGATAAGGTAATATGTTCCCCTCTTGATCTTTCTGAACCCTGCCATGTAGAAGTGTCTAATGATGTTAATGTGCTATGTGACCATGTGGAACCATGTAATGCCATACTATTGGGGGATGCTACTAAGTTAATCGGTAATAGCCATATAACCAGTAATGCTCTAGAGATATGTCCTGATAACGGTAATATGGTATATACTCAGAATGACCCCCAGACCCTAGTTAGCCAGAAGCGGACTTACATATCAGCCGTGACCCGCAGTCAAAATAGCCATAACTTAGATATCTGTCTGCCAGCTAACAGCCCAGAAAGTGCCACAGAGGAGCCCAGCGAGGCTGTCGCTTTTACTTCCCTCCTAGCCACCCAGAGCCAAGAGTTCCAGGCCGCTTTACATGATGATGCCAACTTAGACAAGCTAAGGGACCTTGCTGGAAAAACACCTGACGAATCTGACAAGGAGAGGATCTTCTGGGATCAAGGCAGACTGTATAGGGAGACTATTCCCTGTGATCACCAACAGGCATGGTTAACAGAGCAACAGCTCATAGTACCCCACCAGTTTCGTGAACAATTAATGAGGGTTGCCCATGAGATCCCCTTAGCTGGACATTTAGGGGTACAGAAGACAAAAGCCAGGCTTGCTCATAACTTTTATTGGCCTAAAATGGGAACTGACATAGCAAACTACTGCCGTTCTTGTGTGACATGCCAAAGGGTGGGGAAGTCGGGACATATCCCGAAAGCCCCATTAGCCCCTTTGCCAATCATTGATGAGCCCTTCCAGAGAATCGCTGTGGATATCATTGGGCCTCTGGCCATACCCAGCAGTTCTGGGAAACGCTTTATCTTAACGGTGGTAGATTATGCTACTCGATACCCAGAAGCCATAGCGTTATCCTCCATTCGGGCCGACAAGGTGGCTGATGCCCTGATAAGTGTATTTGCTCGAGTAGGATTTCCCAGGGAGATGCTTACCGATCAGGGGATCCAGTTTATGTCCAACCTGATGCAGTGCCTCTGTAAGAAAATGCAGGTGCAACACCTTGTAGCCAGTCCCTATCACCCACAGACTAATGGTCTGTGTGAACGATTTAATGGGACCCTCAAACAAATGCTCAAGATGTTGGTCGAGTCCCAGGGGCGCGACTGGGAGCGGTATCTCCCCCACCTGTTGTTTGCTTACCGAGAGGTACCGCAGGCCTCAACGGGGTTCTCCCCCTTTGAGCTGCTGTATGGAAGACGAGTACGGGGCCCCCTAGATCTGATAAGAGAATCCTGGGAAGGAGAATTGGTTACTCCAGAGGTATCAGTCATAGAGTATGTCATGAGGTTCCGGGATAAGATGCAAACCCTGACCGGGTTGGTAAGGGAGAACATGGTGCAGGCCCAAGCCAGCCAAAAGCAATGGTATGACCGCAATGCGAGAGAAAGAGTTTATGAAGTGGGCCAGAAAGTATGGGTGTTAGTCCCCATGACTCAAAATAAATTACAAGCCGCTTGGGAAGGCCCCTATACCATTCACCAACGCCTAAATAATGTAAATTATGTGGTGACCATAGATCATGTGAGGAAAAAGCAGAAGGTTTTTCATGTCAACATGATGAAGGCCCATTATGACCGGGAAGCATGCGCCCTGCCAGTGTGCAGTTGGCCAGAGGAAGGGGAAAGTGATGCCCTTCTAGATCTAGTCGCTACCGCGAAAGAGGTTGGGTCCATTGAGGATGCCCAGATTAGCCCGAAGCTATCTGCGAACCAGATGTCCCAGCTGCGTGGGGTATTACATCCCTTTCTAGCCACTTTCACTGGAAACCGGGTAGAACCCAGCTGGCAGTCCACCATGTGGACACTGGGGAGCATCTTCCTATCAGACAACCCCCCTACCGGGTTTCCTTAGAGGTGCGGGCAGATATTAAACGGGAGATAGATGAAATGTTGGATCTGGGCGTAATCCGAAAATCGCAGAGTTCATGGGCCTCCCCTGTAGTCCTTATCCCCAAAAAAGACCGGACAACTCGGTTCTGTGTAGACTATAGGAGATTAAATGCCATCACGGTTTCTGATGCATATCCGATGCCCCGCATAGATGAGTTACTGGATCAGTTAGCCAGCGCTCAATACCTAACCGTTATGGATTTGAGTCGAGGATATTGGCAGATTCCCATGTCCATAGAAGCGCAGGAACGGTCTGCTTTCATTACACCTTTCGGATTGTATGAATCCAGGGTGATGCCCTTTGGCATGAAAAACGCACCTGCCACTTTCCAGCGCTTGGTGAATCAGCTGCTTGAGGGACTTGAAGGGTTTGCAGTAGCTTACCTGGATGACATTGCCGTGTTCAGCTCCACATGGGAAGAACACCTGTCGCACCTGTCGCAGGTGCTCAGGCGGGTCCAAACCGCAGGCCTGACTATCAAGCCCGGAAAGTGTCAGATAGGCATGACGGAGGTGCAATATCTAGGACACAGAGTGGGTGGGGGGACTCTGAAACCAGAGCCCGGGAAGGTAGATGCAATCACAGCCTGGCCCACCCCAACAACGAAAAAACATGTGATGTCCTTTTTGGGTACCGCTGGGTACTACCGCAAATTTGTACCTAACTATAGTGCCCTAGCGTGGCCCCTGACTGAACTAACCAAGAAGAAGCTGCCTCAGATAGTGAATTGGACCGCCACCTGTGAGAACTCTCTTGCCACGCTGAAAGCTGCCCTTGCCAGTTCTCCAGTGTTGCAAGCCCCAGATTTCACCCGAAGGTTCGTGGTCCAGACTGATGCCAGTGCCTATGGCCTGGGTGCGGTTCTCAGCCAGATAAATTCAAGGGGAGAAGAACATCCAGTTATGTATTTAAGCAGGAAGCTTCTGCCCAGGGAGGTGGCATACGCCACCGTAGAGAAAGAGTGCTTAGCCATAGTGTGGGCCCTGCAGAAGTTGCAACCCTACCTTTATGGGCGTAATTTCACGGTAGTGACCGATCACAACCCTCTTAGCTGGTTACACAGGGTAGCGGGTGATAATGGCAAATTACTGCGGTGGAGCCTAGCTCTACAGCAGTATGACTTTACAATCCAGCATAAGAAGGGAAGTGAACATGGGAACGCAGATGGGTTATCCCGCCAAGGGGATGTGCTTGGGAAATGACCTATAAATCAGTTTCCCAGGGCACATCATAAAGGGGGAGGTGTGATAAACCAGTCCACTGGGGATGTAATATTCCTTATTTTCAGGTTGTGAATAAATCTCCCATGCCATCTATAAAAGGGAGAGGTGTCATGAGTTATGTTTTAAAGCCCATGCATCAGGTAAATGTCCCTGACTGTGGGGGATAATCAGGATGTCCTTTTCCAGAGACATAATCAAATTAGTTTGCATGACAACACCAGGACCAACTTTGTCTCTGTGGGGCTCCCATCACACCTGGGTGCTAATATAATCAATACTTTGGAAGCCAGACAGAGAGACTCCAGTACCCACATGTCTACAGAGATGGCTGTATGGGACAAAAGAAATATAATCCTTCAAAGCCCCCCCTGTCATAATTCATATTGTATATAACCCATCTAGGTGTATATGATCCAGGACCTCAGACGCTCCTTGGGTCTCAAGTGCAGGGATTCTCGGCCATGAGAAACCCCAGAACTGAATGTTGGTTACAATTATTAATATTTCATAGTCATGTTTGGTATGCCAGGGTTGGTTAAAATATGCCCGGGAACTTGTCGGACATAGTATCTCGCTATGAGATTCATATAAAGAGTTATGACCGATTAGAATTGTGTCCGACAACTTTCCCTGTTTTGCATGTAATTAGCCATCCTCCTTCCACCTGACCAGGAGGAGGGGTGAGGGGTCTTGTTTGGACCCTTTATAGTGGCATACCAAGGAATACAGAGTGTCAGACCACAGGAGATGCGACCACATTGCAGTTCTGTCCACCTTCAAGCTGTTCTCCTCAGCGGGATCTCTAACCTATCCAATACGTAAGAGGTCTGTTATTCTTTTGCTTTATTCCCTTTTATTTTGTAACTGTTTTGCTTATACGTATGTCATTTTATTTACATCATTTTTGTAACCTTTTTTGTAAGCACTGTACTTTCGTATATTAAACCTTAAAATTAATACGTTTGTTCCTTGCTGCTCTAAACCTACCCACAACTTCGAAGAGGAAAAGCATAATCTGTTGAATGCTATTTAGATTCAGTGTGTGCCTGGGTGAACGTGTGCGTTACCAGGAGGAGGCTCTTGTCGGCCTAATACGGCAAGTGGTGGCAGCGTTTTGTGTGGATGTGTGAACTGGTTTTGGGGTGCGCTTTAACTCGTTATTAGCCTGTTGCGATAGGTGTGTGTAATAGTGAGAGTGGACAAGCGGAGTTCACCTTTACAGTAGCATCCAAGTCACGTGTGCCGGGAGTGGTGTTCGTGACAGAGAGATTTTATCAATGCTACTGATCATCAACCCCTGGTCTCCATTTTTAAACCGCAAAAGGATATTCCATTAATAGCTGCACGTATTCAGAGATTGCCATTATTTCTTGGAGGACACAAATATAAAATTGAGTTTAAAATATATACTAATGCACATGCTGCTGAATTATCCAGGCTGCCATTGCCTGATATATTTCGTTTAAAACCCTCAAATAATATGGCATCTCATTTCATGGGTTGTTTGTTCTCACACAGTTTTAGAATCTCCCAGAACAGATTCTAATGGAGACGAAGAAGTAACCAAATCTTTCCCAAATTTAAATTTATTTAGCTAATCTATGGGGATGGAGTTTTAAGCACAGGTCCTAGTTAGCTTCATTTTACCACCACCGCACAGAGATTACACTAGAAAGTAGTTGTATAATGTGGGCCATCAGAGTCATTTTTCCGTTTAGTATGACAACTCACGTATTAAAGGAGCTACATGTTGGCCATAATGTAGTGGTAAAGATGAAAGCACTAGCTAGGGGCTTTGTATGGTGGCATTAATAGACCAACAAATTGAACTAGCTCAGCGCTGTCTTGGATGTCAGTAGGTACAAAACATCACAAAAAGAATAGAAAAGTTTATTGCCAACTATGACAATCACAAAATAAAACATCTCAAGCTACACATTGGAAAATCTAAAAGTACAAACGGTCGGAAAATATCGGAAAATAAACATATTAGGCCAGCACATGTTAGAAACCATACTGCAATAGGATAGAAAAATCTCCCTAAATCTGCTTGGTCCACCTTCTATATGGTATTAATTCAAACAGGCTATTACACAGGTGTGAACTGTCCCCTAAGATTATAGCTGCTCTACTCATGTCAGGTCCGTATTTCACACCGAATAACCACCTCTGTAAATTGAAAGCTGAAGGCATGTCTGGAGAGAAGTACACCACACAGAGAGGTTTGGTACAGCTTCCCTCTCTCAGTCAGGAGGAAGACTGAAAAACTTTTTATTCAGAACAAAGAAACACAGAAAGAGACACAGTCTTTACTTTGATCTTTGCTGATGTCATCAGGACTTGGTTTGGTCCTTCTCATCTGTCAGACACCGTCTCCTTTAGTTTACGTCATCAGGCTGTACATAGCACCTCATGCTGTGAGCCTGGGGTGAGATCCCACGTAGGCGGATTAGTGGAGTTGTATTGTGACTATCAAACCCTCCGCATCTGTACTCTTCCTCTGGCAAGTTACTTGTCTGGGCGGCCGCTTAGAATTGTGACACTGCCGTCAGTTCATGATAAACGCGTTGTATTGGCTCCGGCTGCGCCTGCCGCATCTCAGTGATAGAGTTCATCGTGTTAAAAGTCTTTTAGTTCATATTTACTGGCACTTGCTGGGGACCCCCAACTCTTGTCAATTGTTAAAATAAATACTAATCTGGTGATAACATCATCCGCATACACTATAAACGTTGTTCTAAGTACATACAATAATGTCAGGCCCTTAAATGACATCAAACACCTTTATATAAGGAAAAACTTCTCTGTTACAATGGACAGGGCACCTAGAAGATGTGTAATTTATTGGGTACATTTCATTTGCACTTGGTGATACCCTTTCAGCAGGATTTGTACCTTGATCTCAGCTGATTGCCTAGAACATCTCCACCTCACAGAAACATACACAGATTCCACATGTTTATCTGACAAGTGTCTTAAACCTATTTTTCTTACTCTAATCTGGTTCGTTCTACCTGGGAAGGCCTCTCAAGGTCGGTTCTCTTCGTGGGAGGCGGGTATGATAAGGTTGGCACCGGTCGGCAAGGACTGTTCTGTAGGCAAATCAAACAGCTCTAACAGAATTTAGCAGCATCAGCTGTAAAACCTGGGGCATACCAATTAGATCTTACCAAATCGATCCTTGCAGTCTTGGGGCATATGTGAGGTCATACACCATCAATGCAAGTGCCATCAAGAGTGCCTTGGGTGTTACCGGTTCACCTTCACTTATCCGTCCACATTCTGTTAGAATCTGGTTCTCACGTCTTCCGCTCCCAGTTGGACTCTTCCTGTGGAGAACAAGCTTTTTCATTGTATAAACATTAATTGATCTTAATCAAATAATTAATTTGAAGAAAAACATTAACAAATAGCATCTTTACATCAAACATTCACACTGGTCAGTAACTAAAACTTACAAACTGATTCTTCTTCTTTATATACATATCTATACATACACATATACACTGCACAGAATTCTCTGCTCTAAAATTTCCCTTTCACAACAAAAATAAAAATAAACAAATAAAAATGTTTTCGAATGGGAATATTCCGCTTCTGTACCTTTTATCTGACGCATGACTCTAATAGTCCAATGCTAAGGCTGGTCTAGAACTTTACATAAAACTTAACCTCAGTATTTAATATTCCCACAACACTTCTTAAATACAGTTATTAAACAAACTAACTTTGGGACAACGTCTAGAGAACTGCTAACATCTTATCATTGTACAAACATCAGGTCAATACTTGGGATAACATTGTTCCCCCGTCACTTACACACAACATCTGCAGTGGGGAAGATACTAGCCGGGCTTCAGACCCCCCTGAGAACAGGTCTACACACACGAGCACATTGTCATACACTTCTACCTCGGGCAGTTGTATGTTCTGCAGTCGCTGGGACTGTTAATCTGGCCGGGCTGCACTTTTCACAGGTACCTTTGCTGTTTTACCTATGTCACGCCGTGCGCACATCATGCCAGTTGCTACAAACCTAGTGGTGGCATTATTGTAGCCAGGGACAAGCCAATTTACTGATACCTGGCTGCACATACCCTTGTTGTCAGGTCTGTCTTCTCTCGCTCTCTCAGTTGGCTTACCCGATGATCCAATAAAGTTCCTACTACCAATGGGCCCATAATTGTGGGCGATGCCAAAAGCGTACCTAGAGTCAGTGTAAATGTCGGCCGTCTTACCTTCTGCCAGGTTACAGCCTCAGCGAGCACCTCCAGCTCTGCTCCTTGAGATGAACAAGAAGGTGAGAGTGGTTTCTGGGTAATTTACCTGGTGCCTCGTATCCTGTCTTGTACATACTGTATAATAAAATCTCTTTATTACAAATTTACATTAGAAACCCATGTCACATATAGATAGAACATCTCAAAGGGTTGGCGTCTTCATCCTCTAAAATAAAAACAAATGTTATACACTTCTCCACACTCATCTGATAATCCAGAACACTTTGAGAATCTCACTTTTATCAGATTCTGCAAATACTTGATTAATACAAAAACAAAATAAAAAAATTCCTAAAAACTTCACATCAAATTAACAATGTCCAGACAATTTTTGTTTTTTTCCTTCTCCCCCATCTAAATCTGTAAAGACCCATCTGCGAGTGACGTCACCTCCTGTGTAAATTTGCTGGAGGGGGATGGTCTCTTACACAATACCTCATATTGGGTGGAGACTACAGCACAGCTTACCCAGTGCCATATTTACTGTTCTGGAAAGATCTGGAACCATTTACACAGAAAAACCTCAACATTTAGGTTACTGTCATACACATTTAATCTGGATTACTCATTGGGGTCTCATACACATTTTTAGATCTCCTGAAACCAAATTAATTAATTCAAAACAAACCAAAATTGTACCTGATCAGTTCCTTCACCCTTCCCCCCTTTGTGGACTCTGCGAAAGTAATGTAGCAGAGTTCAAAACTACATCTCAACATAACACTAGTTTAACCCCCTGTAATGTACAACAGCCTGAAACAAAAATGACTTTTTCCTGACGAAAATACATTTGATCTTTACAATGACATAACTCATGTGTGAAATCAAAAACAAAACAATTGTAGTTAGTTATTCAATAAAACAGAAAATATTATATCTGATAGCATTAATTACTGCAAACCAATAAACTGTATATAAAAATAGGGAACGGTGGGGGGCACATACATTTTCAAAACCCTGTGTCTCACAATATCTGTAGTTTAATACATCTGAATTAACATCAAAACACATGAAATCTGATCACATCATAACACATAAATATCGTAACTTTTATAAACAACAGCGCATGCGCAAAGAGAAGAAATATATTTAGGTTTGTAGACATCACTGATATATATATATCTCTCAGCAGTGCATATTGAAATCCTTTGTCTCATCAGCCCTGCACACTGCACCCAGTCAGCCCCCTCCTCCTCCCAAACACAGCATAGTACACTACAGGGGGGAGGGAGGGGGGTCACACACTCACAGCTTCTAACAGCGTCTAGTCTCACAATCTTAACACTTTCAATGCCGGCAAAACAACATACGTATCTGCAATCATTCATCACACCATTGTATAGGAATTATCTACGTTCAAAACATCAACCACATAATCTGTAACAGTACAATCTGTCGGCCACCATCTCTATATTATGATGACGTGTTGTTTCATCAGTGAACTAGACTGGAACTTCTGTAAATAGAAAAGACACTACAAATGACAAAATTAACAAGGCGATTATTTCATACTGATTTGGTTGGGCCGGGCGTGGCCACATCAGGGGCAGGGGGGGGGCAGCCTCTCCCATTGGAAACACAGTGCGCAGCTGTGAAGGGGGGGGTGGTTTCCCACCCACAATGAGGACACACTCAACATGAGGTACGGACACCATTACCGGGCGTCGGCTGGTCCTGTGTTTTCTAATACATATAACATACAATACCTTTCTTATTCCTAACTTCCATTCACTTCACCAAATCATGAATAGGATCGGGTGATCCTGATGATTGGAATATGGACCGTAAACCATCCATTCTAACAGTCTATATTATACACGTAATTTATATAACAATCTTCGGTCTACAACTCTTGGTCTGGCAGAAAATATTATAATTTCACAGTCTGCAACACTAAGTCTCGCCGAAATAGTATCATCTCTAGTCTGCAATGTAATTTATTACATCTCGCTAGGATATAAAAAATCTTTAGACTCTCTGGCCTCGCTGGAAATATTAAAATTTGCAGTCTGCAGCTGTCCGGTCGGTTATATAATCTTTTATTTAGACTCTAATTACCCAGAGGATGGTTAGTCGGGCGCGACTAAGGTCTCACAGGTTTTCAACCTCACAGCGGAAAATATCACCTCTGTCCCCTGAGATAATCCAGGAAATCAACAAAAGGGTTCTACAGATCGCCACAAGACTGTCCACTAACACAGATAAGACGAAGATTTATAAAATCAATTCGCTTACCGTGTTATTGCGGAGGTGATCAAATTCCTTCAGTGGGCAACTTTGAGTCCTCTGTTTCACCCTGTGATTGTCGATTGTCCGGATTTTGATATTTCCTCGAGTGAGGCCCCACGTTCGGGCGCCAAATGTCAGGTCCGTATTTCACACCGAATAACCACCTCTGTAAATTGAAAGCTGAAGGCATGCCTGGAGAGAAGTACACCACACAGAGATGTTTGGTACAGCTTCCCTCTCTCAGTCAGGAGGAAGACTGAAAAACTTTTTATTCAGAACAAAGAAACACAGAAAGAGACACATGCCTCCTCCCCAGAGATGTGGGAGTGCCCAAGCCCCCACCAGTTTCTCAGACTCACTCTTCTTGCATTCCAGGGGGCGGTGTCTTCCATAGGTGTGTCCGACATGAACAAAGAACTTGTTATATATATCAGTATATTACACAAAGAACTGAAATGTATATACATATGTGTGAGGATAATATTTTTCAAACAATATACATGGTAATGATCCCTGACACTCACACACCACTCCTCATAAATACCTGATAATTGAAAAACGTTACAGCCATAAATGGCTTCAGCAGTTTTAGCCACCCTATATAATGCTTTTCTTTCACCGTTGCCATACCAAACCAGACCATGATGCTATAAGTCAAAACACTCTAAATGGTTGCCCGCTAAAAAGTTTGTAAAACCTCAACACTAAAACGGTTCCTTTTGAAAAGTATATAAATACACTATTGGGCTTTTTTCACTGTAGCATATGTTGTTGCCAACCATGTCAGATAATGCGAGATAGTTAACCCTACAAGAACCACTACATCCCTGGGAATGGTCCACTGTACCATCGCAAATTATTTATGTGGATTTTTCTGGACTTTTCATGGGAACAACCTTTTTAGTAGTGGTAGAAGCCTATTCCAAATGGCCAGAGGAATTTCAAATGATCTCTACCACCACAGTGCACACAGCTGATATGCTTAGTGGACTTCTTTCTAGAATATGTTAATTCTAAACTGCTTGTCAGTGACAATAGGCCTCAGTTTGTGTGTAAACATTTCCGAACATTTTAACGCTAAATGGAATATGACACATTACATCTGCACTATATCATCCAGCAACCAAAGTTGTTTCTAGGTCATTACTTACATTCTAGATTAGATCTCCTCAGACCATATCTAAAGAAAACTGTACAAGAAAAACAACAGCAACAAATGGACAGATCAGCTCATAAAAGAATGTGTCACTTTGATGTGGGACAATGTTCTGGCAAGGAATTAGGCAGATTCCATGCACAGTTCTCTTTTTATTTGGGTCATGTATACATTGCTCATTTATAGCATATATTTATTTGCACTATTTTGCACTTTTTTTCCAGTTCTGAATTTTTCTAGGTATTTGTATGGCACGGCAGATGTCACATTGTTCAGGCACAGGTCTGCTTTCGGCACTCATGTATTATATTCAGTTCCCTTTACACCTTGCTTTGTATATTTAGCATTTTCGTTATTTCACTACTGATATTTATAAAGGGGCATTATTTTGCTATTCACATAGTGTTCCTATAATATTGAATATTGAGATATTCGCCTGCTATATACACTTTTTTTATATATTTGCTGTATCTACTTATTTATTATAAATATACTGTACATTGATGATCCATGTGTATTGCTTACACCTTATTATGCGCATTTCCTGCAGTGGGTCCTGTAAAATATTACATGGACCTGGTTTTTGTGTCTTGTTTTAGATGTTTTTAAACCTTGTGTTTGTACTGTATAAAATTTGGTTTGTTCATTACCTCTGGGTGTGCGCTCCCTCATAATGTGCTTTCTGTCCTTTGTTTTTTATATCTGAACTTCTTGGCACATTTTGCAACACCCCATGTTCATATCTCATATTTAGTGGTGTGCCTGTACACCCCAGTCACACAGCAACTAGGCCCACTGCACACGGAGAAGATTTTGTTGCAAGTTTTATACTTGCCGCAAAAACAGCCAACCCATTCAGATGAATGTAGCTGATTTTCAGTATCATAAATTTCTGCAAGAAAATCTACAGTGTATGGAAGAGGCCCAAAAGTGGAGAACAGAAGTGGATTCCTGGAAAGATCCCGGCACAAACCGGTCCACTTTCTTATGCAGTGGAGGTCTCTCCGAGCATAACCTAGAGACGTCATATCAATCAACTAAAAGAATTGAAGATAGCTGCTGAGGAAAACATGCCGAGTCCTGTGCATGCATCATCTTCTGTCCCACATGCATTGCCTGATTCTGTGATTTTCCTTCAGAACTTGTTACTGGGACTCTCTCATCACCATTAAATGTTTTTCAGTCACTTCCCTCAACCTTTGATCAGTCCCCCCACTACCTGCATGGAAAGACTGTACCCCACAAGAGTGAGGCATCTACCAGATAATTTGTAATAAATAGTTTCATTCCTGAATATCGCTATTAGGGTATGTCCACATACAGCATAAACACGGAAATTCCGCAGTGTTTTCGCAACAGAAATTGGCATGCTGCAGATTGAGAATCCACACAGTAAGTCAATTTCTGCACTTCTTTTCTGCATATTTTTTCTGCAGTGTGTGGATGAGATTTGTTCAAACCTCAGTCATTTTGCGGCTACATTAATACACTGCGTCAGTAGAGTAGCTAACGGGGGCAGGGAGGGGTGGTGGCTCCAGGCCCCTGAGATTGTGGGACCCATTGAGATGGTGGGGCTCACCGCTCACACCATGACCACGCAGGGAAATGCTGTATTATTAATCAAGCTAGCAGACGTGCCGTATGCATGGCACGTCTGCTAGAGCACGCTTCTGATGCTGCGTGCCAGGAGATAAAGAAATCTGCGTGTGAGGAGACGGTGAACAAGCACCCATCCCCAAAGGATCCAGTTATGATAGGCTTTATATACAAGGATAGGCTGCTTTAAAAAGAGATGATGGGGGTTTATACAGGGATGATGGTTGGACTACTGTATATATCAACCATCATCCCTGTATATACCAGCCATCATTCCTGTATATAGCCCCCATCATTACTGTATATAGCAGCCAGGCTGGTATATACAGGTATGATGGGGGTTATATATAGTGATGATGGCTGGTATATACAGAAATGATAGCTGGTATATACAGGGATGATGCGGATTATATACATGGATGATGGTGGTTATATACAGTGATGATGGCTGGTTTATACAGGAATGATGGCTGGTATATACAGGGATGATGGGGGTTATATACTGGGATGATGGGGTTATATATGGGGATGATAGCTGGAGCAGCCATCATCCATGTATATAACCCCCATCATCCATGTACACAACCCCTATCATCACTGTATATAACCCCTATCATCCCTGTATATAACCCCATCATCCCTGTATATAGCCACCATCGTCCCTGTATATACTAGCCATCAGCCCTGTATATAACCCCATCATCCCTGTATATAACTCCATCATCCCTGTATATACTAACCATCATCCCTGTATATACCAGCCATCATCCCTATATATATCCCCATCATCCCTGTATATAACTCCATCATCCCTGTATATAACCCACATTATACCTGTATAAACCATCCATCATCCCTGTATATAATGCCAACATCCCTGTATATACCAGCCATCATCCCTGTATATAAGCCCATCATCCATGTATATAAGCCCCATCAACCATGTATATAATCCTCATCATCCCTGTATATACCATCCATCATTCCTGTATATAATCCCTATCATCCAGACTGGTATATACAGGGATGATGGGAGATATATACAGGGATGATAGGCGGTTATATACAGGGATGATGGGCTAAACCCTTAACTATGCCTCTGCACTGCGTAAAGTTTGCACAGATATAACGGTTGGAAATTCTGTAGTGTTTACACTATGCGTGAATTTACCCATAATGTGCAGTACTGCTTCAACAAGTTTAGTTACACATAGATTCAAAGGTGGACTTTTAATCCCTTCCCAACATCCACATGTCGGGTCTGGGAGTATGGGGCGGGCTCACGGGTTGAGTCCGCTCCATAGAATGAGCATGTCGGCTGTGTGTTACAGCCGACAATTCCGGGTAACGAGCGGGATCTGCAGCATTTAAATGACTAAAAACAGGGGGTGATCCCCTGTAATGTTCTAACGCCCCCCCCCCGTGGGACCATCGGGGGCTGCAGTTGGTTGGCATGTTGGTCCGCCATCTTTGTACTCCTATGAAATGCCTCTGGCAGGGATTCATACAAGACTGTCAGTATCACGATATACTGCAATACATTAGTATCGCATTATATTGTACAAGCGCAAGTCCACTTGGGGGACAAGTGAAAAAAGTAAAAAACAGTCAAATAAAGTGTTTTTCATAAATAAAATAATTAAAAGTAAAAAAAAAAAACCTTTTCCCACTTTCCCATAAGCACAATGTAAAAGAATTAAAAGATTAACATAACTGGTATCGATGTGTCCGTAAAAGTCTGAACTATTACAATATATCATTATTTAGTCCGCACGGTGAACACCTTAAAAATTTTTAAATTTAAACCATCAGAATTGCAGTTTTGTGGTCACTTAATCTCCCACAAAAAAATTTAATAAAAAGTGATCAAAAAGTTTCATGTACCCCAAAATGACACCAGTAGAAAACCACCGTTTTTACCGCACACTGAACGCTGTAAAAACCACCCATAATCGCAGTTTTTTTCCTATTCCACCTCACAAATATTTTTTTTACAGTTTCCCACTACATTATATGGTACAATGAATGGTGCTTTGAAAATCTACAACTCATCCCACAAAAAACAAGCCCTCGTACGGCAATATTGCTGGAAAAATAAAAAAGTTACGGCTTTTGGAAGGTGGGGAGGAAAATACTAAAGTGAAAATACGAAAACTGGCTGTAGTGGGAAGGGGTTAATATAGTGGGGAAGATTGTTAAGTATTAGATATGTATCAGATACTGTCTTGCTTACACCCTGATTTGTAAACATGAGTTCATGGATTGACTTAGTATCCTTAGTATCCAGTAACGGCGAGATTTGTACTTAAGTAAATAGTCTTTCCCTATAGTCCAATAGCAGCACAGGAAACGAAGGGGTTAATCCCACTCGTGAAAGATATTAGGACGAATGGTTAGTATAATAATTAAATTACTGTAAATACCTGTAATGACAGGGTAGGGAGATAGACAGGTGAGCCCTAATCTACTCAGTCCCTGCCTACTTGCAACGACCCGTCCTAAGCGACGGGGTACAACTGGGCGACGGTCCCTACACTCAGTAAGTGCAAGACAGACAAAACAGACAGGGGTACACAGAAGCTAGGGAAACGGGGCAGCTGCCCACAGAACACCGTGAGCAACAAGAGTGGTGAACGAGCCGAGTCAAACCAGGAGAGAGCGAGGTACAAAACGCTGAGCAGGAGAGTGGTCAGAAAGCCAAGGTCAATAACAAGCAGAGGATCAGTAGTACAAGCAGCAGCAGCAAGCCAGGAAACAAGCATAGAAGAATCACAGGCAAAGGAGGAACAGGAAAGGCAGGTATAAATAGACAGTGGGCGGGAACTAGCTCCGTCTGGCCAGGCTGTGATAGGCTCTATCACTCCTAAGCCTGCCATCCTGAGTGGTGGAAGATGGAGTCAGTCTCACATAGATAGGAGCAGGTGCAGATTGATTGCCCATGGGCGTCGACACAGAACCTGTATCCCGCAAATCCTTTACAGTACCCCCCCCTTTTATGAGGGGCCACAGGACCCTTTCTAGGTGGACCTGGTTTATTGGGGAAACGAAGGTGGAACCTCCTGAGCAATACCCCAGCGTGAATATCCCGGGCGGGTACCCAAGTCCTCTCCTCAGGCCCGTATCATCTCCAATGGACCAGGTACTGGAGGGAGCCTTGGACCATCATGCTGTCCACAATCTTGGCCACCTCGAATTCTACCCCCTCAGGGGTGAGAACAGGGACTGGAGGTTTCCTCGAGGGAGCCAAGGACGGGGAGCAGCGTTTAAGGAGGGAGGCATGAAAGACGTCATGCACTCAAAAAGACGGGGGCAACTCCAGTCGGAAGGAGACAGGGTTGAGGACTTCAATGACCTTGTACGGCCCTATAAACCGGGGAGCAAATTTCTTAGACGGGACTTTAAGGCGCAAATTTTTAGAAGATAGCCACACCAGATCCCCGACCACAAACAAGGGGTTAGCAGTCTTCTATCTGCCTGAGTCTTTTGTATGCTCTGGGACGCCTCTAGGTTCTTCTGAACCTAGGCTCAGACTGTGCACAGTTCCTGATGAACGACATCTACCTCGGGATTGTTGGAACTACCAGGTGAAACGGAGGAGAACCGTGGATTAAACCCAAAATTACAGAAAATGGGGGAGACCCCTGACGAGTTACTGACCCGGTTATTAAGGGAAAATTCGGCGACGGGAATGAATGAGACCCAATCATATTGACAGTCAGAGATAAAACACCTTAAATATTGTTCTAGAGACTGATTAGTCCTCTCCGTTTGCCCATTAGTTTCAGGATGGAAAGCCGAGGAGAAGGACAAATCAATCTCCAACATTTTACAGAAGGCTCTCCAAAACAATGAAACAAATTGTACCCCTCTGTAAGAAACAATATTGACAGAAACCCCATGGAGACGAAGGATGTGTTTGATAAACAAGGTAGCTAACGTCTTAGCATTGGGTAGTTTCTTGAGGGGCACAAAGTGGCACATCTTACTGAAGCGGTCTACTACAACCCACACCACCGACTTGCCTTGAGATGGAGGCAAATCGGTGATAAAATCCATGGAGATATGCGTCCAAGGTCTCTGGGGAATGGGCAAAGAACATAGTAAGCACGCTGGTCGGGACCTGGGAGTCTTGGACCTAGCAAAAACCTCACAAGCGGCGACGTAGGCCTTAACATCTTTAAGCAACCCAGGCCACCAGTAGTTTCTGGCAATGAGGTGCTTGGTACCCAGGATGCCTGGATGGCCAGATAGTGCAGAGTCATGATTTACAATGAGGGACTGCAACCTTTCGAGGAAATAGTGCAGTTGACCTCCTACTGCAATACTGGGGTCAGAAATCTAACCTTTTTGAAGAGGAACCTCTGTAATTAGAGGGAAACCTAAAACCTTTCTGATTTGTACCTCTAAGAAACGAAGAACGCTGGGATTTTTGGCTCTGAGGCTAGGACCTATCCTTTTTATCAGAAAGCCCCACCATAAGGTTGTCTCATTTCTGTTCAAACAGGCGACTAGGTTGGAATTCCATGGTTCACAGAAAAGTCATAAAAATGTGGTGTCAGCCACCCTGGACTTTAACCTACCTGCAGTAACATAGCTCTAGAGGCAAACCTTGCTTGCTGAACAGAGTATTTACAAAGAAATTTCGTTAATAGATCAACATATATGAAGGCTTTAATGACCTCGTCCTTACTCATAGCTACATCTATGTCCTTCTCCATCTTGGACAACCAAACTCTTAATGAATTAGCTAACTCAGGGGAGGCTACTGCCACCTGACACTGGGCTGTTGTGAGACTCTGCACAGATTCCGGATAGCGATCCATAGGATCCTTAAGACTGGAACCTTCATTGCTCAGAATAATAGTTAATGTAGACAACTTAGCGATATCCACAAGTAGTTTAGGTGGCTTTGCCCACCCTACCTGATCCTTCTCCAATGAGAATTTTACACCTTCTGTAAAAAGGGCAATACATGACAAAAAAAGGCATTTGAAAAATACAAATCTGAGGGTACATCTGTAGCCTTTTTAAATTATATAGAGCGTAATAAAATCTGTAAAAATGTAATAAAATTAGCAAAAATACAAAATGAAAGGCAGGTGGCCAAGGATAATAAAACAAATCCCCAAAAAATATAAAGTATATAAATGCAAAAAAGCCAAGGTCTGAACATGTAGGACCCTTAGATAGTGGTAATGGGGAGTTGGTCACAGGGGATCAAGAGAAGGCAGAGTTACTAAATGGGTTATTTAGCTCTGTATATACAACAGAAGAAAGAGCAGCTGATATAGTCAGTGCCAGTGCTGTTAATATATCAGTTGATATACTGAATTGGATGAATGTAGATATGGTCCAAGCTAAATGAAATAAAATAAATGTGCACAAGGCCGCGGGACCAGATGGGTTACACCCTAGAGTTCTTAAAGAGTTTAGTTCAGTTATTTCAGTCCCCCTCTTCATAATATTCAGAGATTCTCTAGTGACTGGTATAGTGCCAAGGGACTGGCGCAGGGCAAATGTGGTGCCTGTTTTCAAAAAGGGCTCTAGATCTTCCCCGGGTAATTATAGACCAGTAAGTTTAACATCCATTGTGAGAAAATGTTTGAGGGGCTATTGAGGGACTATATACAGGATTATGTGACAAAAAATAGTATTACAAGTGACAGCCAGCACAGTTTTACTAAGGGCAGAAGTTGTCAAACTAACATGATATGTTTTTATGAAGAGGTGAGCAGAAGCCTAGACAGAGGTGCCGCTGTGGATATAGTGTTTTTGGACTTTGCAAAGGCATTTGACACTGTCCCTCATAGACGTCTAATGGGTAAATTAAGGACTCTAGATTTAGAAAGTATAGTTTGTAATTGGATTGAGAATTGGCTCAAGGACCGTATCCAGAGAGTTGTGGTCAATGATTCCTACGCTGAATGGTCCCCGGTTATAAGTGGTGTACCCCAGGGTTCAGTGCTGGGACCACTATTATTCAACTTATTTATCAATGATATAGAGGATGGGATTTATAGCACTATTTCTATTTTGCAGATGACACCACGCTATGTAATATAGTTCAGTCTATGGAAGATGTTCGTGAATTACAAGCGGATTTAAACAAACTAAGTGTTTGGGCATCCAGTTGGCAAATGAGGTTTAATGTAGATAAATGTTAAGTTATGCATCTGGTTACTAACAATCTGCATGCATCATATGTCCTAGGGGGATAAACTAAATAACAGCATGCAATGTCAATCAGCTGCTTCAAAGGCCAGCAAGATATTGTTATGTATTAAAAGAGGCATGGACTCGCGGGACAGGGATGTAATACTACCACTTTACAAAGCATTAGTGAGGCCTCATCTAGAATATGCAGTTCAGTTCTGGGCTCCAGTTCATAGAAAGGATGCCCTGGAGTTGGAAAAAAATACAAAGTAGAGCAACGAAGCTAATAAGGGGCATGGAGAATCTAAGTTATGAGGAAAGATTAAAATAATTAAACCTATTTAGCCTTGAAAAAAGACGAATAAGGGGGGACATGATTAATTTATATAAATATATTAATGCCACATACAAAAAATATGGTGAAATGCTGTTCCATGTAAAACCCCCTCAAAAAACAAGTGGGCACTCCCTCCGTCTGGAGAAAAAAGGTTCAACCTGCAGAGACGACAAGCCTTCTTTACTGTGAGAATGGTGAATCTATGGAATAGTCTACTGCAGGAGGGACAGTAGATGGCTTTAAAAAAGGCTTAGATAATTTCCTAGAACAAAAAAATATTAGCTCCTATGTGTAGAAATTTTTACCTTCCCTTTTCCCATCCCTTGGTTGAACTTGATGGGCTTGATGTGTCTATTTTCAACCGTACTAACTATGTAACTATGTAACTCTCTAACCATTCTTTCTCCCAGCACCGCTGCCCCCTCCCCATTTAGGTGCAGCCCGTCCCTACCATAGAGCCTGTAGCCTACAGAGAAGTCAGCCCAGTTTTCCCTGAACCTAAACCCTTCCTTCTTGCACCAATTTCTAAGCCACTTATTTAACTCCCTAATCTCCCACTTTCTTTCTAGTGATGCTCGTGGCACTGGTAGTACACTACATTGGAGGTCCTGGATTTGAAACTTATTTCCTAGTTTCTTAAAACCATTTTTAACAACCTTCCATCTCTCATTGACTTTATCATTGGTGCCAATTTGTGCCATGAGCACTAGGCGTTCCTTATCCCCATCTGCCTGTCCGATCTGCAATGCCCAATCCGAGCACCTGGAAGACAACACACTGTTCAGCATTCACAGTCTTGGCGGCTGAGCTGTCTGTCCACATACAAATACAATCCGCTACCGACCAGCATCTGAATGATGGGAACAAAGGTGCAAACGCTCCACATATAGATTAATTAATAAGACACACACAACAAACTTGGCTAAAAAGGTTGAGGTCCTTTTTTCAAATTTACATAAACCTAATAAATTATTAAAAAACTATTAATACTTCATAAAAAAACATTAGAGATTTAGTAAACAAGATAACTGACTCAGAATTAACCAAATCATCCAGTGTTATCTGGGTGACAAATCCCTCTAATAACTGACTGCGACAGTCCTATAGAAGGGAGGGCCGGTGGGGCGCTGCTCACTGGAAAAGAGGGGATCCTCCTGCACTTCACCTCTTTTAAAGACAGCCAGCTTCCCACCGTAGGAGGGACATCCAATCAGGAATGACTGTGAGCCAGATACAGACACTTCTGGGACTTCCACGTGCCTCGTACTGCTAACATTGGGTTGACCTCAGGTGAATATGTAAAATCAGAAGAAACAAGTCCACTCAATAGTTTAATAATGGACAAGTGCCACCATGTTCCCATGGGCCCAGTTCGCTAATTGCTCTGTGGGATGTCCATTCTCCTGGTTGCTAGGAGTAACGCCCTGCTGTAGTGATGCTGGCTCTTGACTTTCATCCCTAATTTGAGCCAAACTTGCATATTTACTAGGCTGTACCAGCTCAGGACTTGCCTTCTGATGCTTTTCTCCCTACCACTTTTATTAACTGTAACTCAGCTACTGATCTCTGGATCTTCAACTTTCCATATTAGGGAACTTAAAGGGGAAATCCAGTGAACATGATCTTCTGGTATGCCATAAATGCATGTGAGAAGATCACATTGCTGAAGTCTGTGATCTTGGACCATCATTCATTTTCAGAATGAAAGGTCCTGACGAAGCTTCAGGGCAGAGAAATGCGTGTCATGGTGCCATCTGACAGGATCATTCACTATGTCCAAAGGTCATGTTTTTCACTGACTTAATCACATAAACCACTGTTTTACATATTGCGCTTATTGAAATTTTTTTCGTTTGAACACGGTGGTTTGTGCTAAAGTCATATGTTACATTTATAATTGAACTATTTATTCCATCTTTAGTTCTCCACGCTGGTACATTTTACCATGGCTATAAACAACATTCTAACCCACCGCTGTTTGTTATAGATATTATCACATATTGTCTGGGTCGTTATCCCATATGTATATATAGTATCATTTTGTTGATTCCCTGTCTGGTCTCTGCATCCTTGGGCCTTCTTTCTGCTCTTTGGCCCCATCAGTGTTTCTCTGCATATTTTATTCTAGTATATGTTCTGATGTATTCATGTATAATACTTTAATAAACATAATTTTGTACTTTTGCATATACATTGTTTAGTGGCTGTTCCCACTCTTTTTGGTGGGTTGTGCTATATAGGCTCTGGGAGTTTCACACTCTTACTTATGGAGGTATAATATAGGTTGTATATTCATACAGATTAGGCTGGGTTCACACCTGCGTTGTGCCATTCCGTTGTTCTGCTCTGTGATTTTATTGTGCAAAAGCTATAAAACTTTAAAAAACATAATCATATCGACCTGCTGAATAAAGTGTACATATCATTTATGCCGCACGATGAATGGCGAAAAAAAAAAGAATAAAAACAATTCTAAATTGGCTATTTTTTAGTCACATTGCCTTCCAAAAAATGGAATAAATAGGACATACCAATTGCACATACCTCAAAATAATACCAATAAAAACTACAGCTCGTACCGCAAGTAAAGCCCTCATACAACTACGTTAACGGAGAAATAAGAAAAGTTATGGCTCTAGTAATGCGGGGATAAAAAAAACATCCTGATATGCAGGCCAGAGGTTAACATTCCCTTAGTTTCAACAAGTGGTTATCAAGGCCCTAATATTTGGGAAACAAAAAGGGGAAGGACCTAGCACATCTGATGCAAACAAGGGCTCCCGTATTGTACCAGGACAACACTTTCGCAGCGAATATTCCCTAAACTGCAAAGAAGGAAAGGTCCCAAAAAAGTTGCAGAGTTGTTCCAAAAGGGATAAGAATGGATACTGGTGTGACACTGGTCTGAACATAAAGGATTGCTTCAAAGCATAGCACATATCTATGGATTAATATATTTATTATTTACTCCATTATTACGTACTCTGCCCAGTTTACATTTGCACCCACATTATAAACTGAAATACCAGTAAAACCCCAAACAGAACTCCTACAGATTAAAATCTGTTCTCCAAAAGCCAAATGGTTCTCCTTCTCTTCTGAGCCCTGTAGTGTGCCCAAACAGCAGTTTACTGCCACATATATAGCTTTGCCACAACCGGGAGAACACGCTTAAGTATTTATGAGGTATATGTCTCCAGTGGCACAAACTGGGCACAAGATATTACTCATTGAAATAGCATATTGTAATGGCTGCAGAAGCGGACCGTCAGAATTAGTTACCCAACAGCCACGACCGTAGACATGTCAGCTCGTGTCGGCGTCTCGGTCCTCTTAAACGCCGGCACACAAGACTATCCTCGGCTGCTGCTGCTGTGCAAAGTGTGCGTGTGCACGCACGCTCCCGGCATTAAATGGCCAGCGCGCACCAAGTGAATTTCTTCCATCCTATCCCAGCATACCACGTACTATAAAAAGGACTCTGCCCTATTCCCACTTGCCTGAGCGTTGTTGTGTCTACCCACAGTCCTTATTGCAAATGGTCCCTTAGTTGTATCCTGTGTTCCCGTACCCTGTATCCCGTATCTAGTAATTGTGTTTGTTCCAGTGTGAAGCCAAGTATCAACTGTGCGAATTGTCATCTGTGCCATGTGTCTGCTACGTCCAGTTTCTGCCACACCGAGTGTCTGTTAAATCATTTATCCAGGTACTCTTGCCCTAGAGGCTGTTATTGACTATAGTTTGGCCAGCTGCTACTCCGCTATGGCGGAACGTCCTAGTGGGTCCACATACCCCAGAGTCGTGACAATACGCTCAGGCCATGGATCCCACTGGTCAACCCATGACCGCAGTTGAAATGATGCAAGCCAACATGCGTGACCTCCGGGCACGCCAGGATCAACCACTACAGGCGGTAAACTCCATAATCACTCATTTGTATCTTCCTGCTGTTCCTCCTCTGACTGCTCCCGCTGCTCCACTACCTGCATGCCTTGGGTCTACAATTTCGTTTCCTCTGCCTCCTCGTTGTGACGTGAATCCCAAGACTTGTAGAGGTTTCATCGATCAGTGTACCTTCCACTTCAGGTTACATGCTCACCTCTTCCCCTCTGATGAGGCCAAAGTGGCATTTATTTTTTATCTCCTCTCCGGCAAAGCCGGCGAACCCGATCTTGGAACGAGAGGGCCCGGAATTTTCTCATCTGCCACTGTTTCTTGAGACTTTCTGTACTGTGTTCAAGAAACCGGTCGAACATCCTTTGCAGCTGCCTCACTGCTGACCCTCAATCAAGGGGAGTCAACTGTAGGGGAGTACGCCATCTCCTTCCGTACGCTGGCAGCAGAGCTGGCTTGAAATAATGAGGCCTGAGTGGCAACTTTCTGGCAGGGCTTGGCCTCTCATATAAAGAATGAACTGGCAGCTCGACAGCTTCCTGGTACCTTGGATACCCTTATAGTTCTGGCAACCCGGATCGATATGAGGATCCAAAAGCGCACTTTGGAGGTTCGTCGTGGGAAAATATCTTGTCAACTGGCACCCAAATTTCAAAGGCCTTTACTGCCCTGTCTTGCTGAAGCTTCGGAGAAGCCTATGCAGGTAGACCAGGAACGGCAACGCAGACGTTCAACTGGTCTATGTCTCTATTGAGGCTACAAGGACATTTCGTGCACCAATGCCCTCAAAAGCCGCAAAACACCAACACCTAGGTTTGATTGGAGAGACAATCCTAGGTGAATCTCCTTCTGCTACTAAATTCTCTCCAAGACTTTCCAATCTTGCATCTATTATTACCGGTGAAGGATTGCACTCTGTCCATGCTTATCTGGATTCCAGAGCAGCCACAAATCTTATCCAGCAGGACTTAGTTGATCGTCTCCACTTGGCCACAGTTCCTCTGGAGAAACAGTTGCAGGTCTCCTCTGTAGATGTACAACCTCTGCCTGATCCTATCCTGTCTATCACTAAACCACTGAGACTACATATAGTAGTCCTCCATTTAGAGCTGATAGCTTTCTATGTCTTGCCAAAAGCTATCAACCCTATTCTACTGGGACTGCCTTGGCTTCGCCTACATGCTCCGATCCTCGACTGGAGTTCCGGAGAGGTCCTTCAATGGGGATCCAAGTGTCTTCACCGCTGTCTGCCACAGGTTTGTCCTACTCTGCCTCCTCTGCCTCAGTCACTCTCTGAGGTCATTCCTCCTCATCGTTCCTATGATTGTCCTATAAATCTGCTCCCTGAAGCCTCACCCCCTTGTGGAAGTCTAGTTCTCCGGCCAGAGCCGGATTCTTCTTCGTCAAAAAGAAAGATGGATCACTTTGACTATGTATTGATTACCGAGGTTTAAACCAAATCACGGTGAAAAATAAGTACCCCTTGCTGCTAATCTCCGAGCTCTTCAATAGAATTCAATAGAATTCGTGGGACCAAGATTTTCACGAAGCTGGATCTAAGCGGAGATAATAACCTGATCTGGATCCGTAAGGGTGACGAATGGAAGACCACATTCAACACCTGAGACAGTCACAGGCTATGCAGAGATTCCTGGGATTCGCCAATTTCTACCATCAATTTATTCAAAACTTCTCGTCTCTGACTGCTCCAACCTCTGCTCTCACCAAGAAGAAGGTGAACGCCAAGGTTTGGACCCCAGAGGCTGAGTCAGCATTTACCAACCTCCAGAGAGCCTTCACTTCAGCATCCATTCTTCACCATCCTGACGTGACTCGGCAGTTCTCACTGGAGGTTGATGTTTCTTCCGTTGGTGCTGGAGCACTTCTGTTTCAAAGACACTCCAAGGGTAACTCAGTGGCTTGTGGTTTCTTTTCGAAACTATTCTCTCCTGCAGGGCGCAACTTCTCCATTGGGGACCAGAAGTTACTGGCCGTCAAGTTGGCCTTGGAGGAGTGGAGACACCTGCTGGAGGGCGCTATTCATCCTATCATCATCTATACCAGGGGACTCAAGCACGCGGGCCACATGCGGCCCCTGGGGCTATCATCTGCGGCCCATAGGACACAGAGCCACTAGTACAGGCTCTGCTCCGGGACTCTGTGGAATTCCCTCACATCGCTGTCCATGTATGGACAGTGTTGTC
Organism: Rhinoderma darwinii; assembly: GCF_050947455.1. Lineage (NCBI taxonomy): Eukaryota > Metazoa > Chordata > Amphibia > Anura > Rhinodermatidae > Rhinoderma > Rhinoderma darwinii. The sequence continues at coordinate 266,469,868 of NC_134690.1, forward strand.
TGGGGCTTCCCCAGAGCTGGAGTCCCGTGCAGAGCGCTAGTATAGGCTCTGCTCCAGGACTCTGTGGAATTCCCTGACATCGCTGTCTATATATGGACAGTGTTGTCAGGGTCTCCCCCAGAGCGGAGTCCCGGGCAGAGCGCTAGTATAAGCTCTGCTCCAGGACTCTGTGGAATTCCGACATCGCTGTCCATATATGGACAGTGTTGTCAGGGTCTTCCTGCGGGGCGGAGTCCCAGGCAGAGCGCTACTATAGGCTCTGCTCAGGGACTCTGTGGAATCCCCTGACATCGCTGTCCACATATGGAAGGCGATGTCTGGGGCTTCCCCAGAGCTGAAGTCCCAGGCAGAGCGCTAGTATAGGCTCTGCTCCGGGACTTTGGGAAAGCCTCCGACATTGCTGTCCATACATCGACAATGATGTCAGGGGCTTCCCCAGAGCACGAGTCCCAGTGATGTAAGGAGCACAGCTGGAGTCCCAGGAAGAGCCTACTAGCGCTTTGCCTGGGACTCCAGCTCTGGGGTTGCCCCTGACATCCATGTCCATATATGGACAGTGATGTCAGGAGCAGAGCTGGAATCCCAGGCAGAGTGCTAGAAGTGGCTCTGCTCCGGGACTCCAGCTCTGAGCAAGCCCCTGACATCACTGTCCATATATGGACACTGATGTCAGTGGCTTCCCCAGAGTTCCGGCGCAGAGCCTATACTAGTGCTCTGCTCCGGGACACCGGCTCTGGGGTTGCCCCTGATATCATATTCCGGTCCAGGAGGATCCCCTGACGTCACTGTGTATGAACTAAAATAGGAAATAAAAAGAGACACGGCGCCACATGGTGCAAAGTAAAAGTAAGATAGGGCAGGGGAGCAAACTTTGTTAGGAATAAGCTCACCTAGCCCAAATGACACCAATGGGTATCAAAAGAGTAGTAGGGCTGCTGCTGCCAGGTCCAAATCACATCAAACGAAGTTTGTTGTCCAGAAGATACTTTTAAAACATAAAAAAATAGGACCATCGGCGCTGCACGAATAAACAGAAGGATGGAAGACTTAGAAAACCATCACGGCAAAGTTTTAATGGAAAGGGCTACGCGTTTCAACACCGGACTGGTGTCTTCATCAGGCCAGTATAAACTGTGCAGTACAAAATACATTTATATACATACAGGAGAAGAGAAAAAGAAACGCCAAAAACAGCAGGTCAAAGGTCAGAGGTCAAACACATTGTAAAATTTGCACATGACAAATCAACAGAAAAATACATAAATACTAGCTGAAAAGTGATGTTATAACACCACATTAGACATAGTGATTCACATATTGGTAAAAACTAAATAAAATGACAGTAGCCGAAAACAGAGTACGGCTCACCTTGCCGACTTTACATAAAATAAAACAACATACATAAATCATTACATCGGTAGTCCCAGTAGTGACCATGGTGGTACATGGTTGATAATTTAAAGAATTAAGCATAAATTATTTATATACCCATGGTTTATTTGACCGCTAAAAATCTGTGCCGCTGGAGTGGCGTCCCCGGTTGCCTGGCGACCCAGAACAACGCAGCAGCCGGAAGTACGTTCTGAACCGCAAGCTGGACCGCATACAACTCGGAGTCAGAAACAAATAAATAGTGGCGACCAAGTGTACAGTGATCCACCACAACAGGTAGGGAGACTCGTTGTGGACTCTAATAGGGCTACAGGAGTCATGGGACGTAAAATTAATATATTATATATATATTATATCCATATTTTATATTAAAGAATGGTATATTAAAGTAATATATTAATAATATACCATTCTTTAATATAAAATATGGATATAATATATATATAATATATTATTTTATCAAGCACAGCTAGCAATTTATCTTTTCTGTCTTGTCCTTGAGTCACTGGCTATGCAGAGATTCCTGGGATTCGCCAATTTCTACCATCAATTTATTCAAAACTTCTCATCTCTGACTGCTCCAACCTCTGCTCTCACCAAGAAGAAGGTGAACGCCAAGGTTTGGACCCCAGAGGCTGAGTCAGCATTTACCAACCTCCAGAGAGCCTTCACTTCAGCATCCATTCTTCACCATCCTGACGTGACTCGGCAGTTCTCACTGGAGGTTGATGTTTCTTCCGTTGGTGCTGGAGCACTTCTGTTTCAAAGACACTCCAAGGGTAACTCAGTGGCTTGTGGTTTCTTTTCGAAACTATTCTCTCCTGCAGGGCGCAACTTCTCCATTGGGGACCAGAAGTTACTGGCCGTCAAGTTGGCCTTGGAGGAGTGGAGACACCTGCTGGAGGGCGCTATTCATCCTATCATCATCTATACCAGGGGACTCAAGCACGCGGGCCACATGCGGCCCCTGGGGCTATCATCTGCGGCCCATAGGACACAGAGCCACTAGTACAGGCTCTGCTCCGGGACTCTGTGGAATTCCCTCACATCGCTGTCCATGTATGGACAGTGTTGTCTGGGGCTTCCACAGAGCTGGAGTCCCGTGCAGAGCGCTAGTATAGGCTCTGCTCCAGGACTCTGTGGAATTCCCTGACATCGCTCTCTATATATGGACAGTGTTGTCAGGGTCTCCCCCAGAGCGGAGTCCCGGGCAGAGCGCTAGTATAAGCTCTGCTCCAGGACTCTGTGGAATTCCGACATCGCTGTCCATATATGGACAGTGTTGTCAGGGTCTTCCTGCGGGGCGGAGTCCCAGGCAGAGCGCTACTATAGGCTCTGCTCAGGGACTCTGTGGAATCCCCTGACATCGCTGTCCACATATGGAAGGCGATGTCTGGGGCTTCCCCAGAGCTGAAGTCCCAGGCAGAGCGCTAGTATAGGCTCTGCTCCGGGACTTTGGGAAAGCCTCCGACATTGCTGTCCATACATCGACAATGATGTCAGGGGCTTCCCCAGAGCACGAGTCCCAGTGATGTAAGGAGCACAGCTGGAGTCCCAGGAAGAGCCTACTAGCGCTTTGCCTGGGACTCCAGCTCTGGGGTTGCCCCTGACATCCATGTCCATATATGGACAGTGATGTCAGGAGCAGAGCTGGAATCCCAGGCAGAGTGCTAGAAGTGGCTCTGCTCCGGGACTCCAGCTCTGAGCAAGCCCCTGACATCACTGTCCATATATGGACACTGATGTCAGTGGCTTCCCCAGAGTTCCGGCGCAGAGCCTATACTAGTGCTCTGCTCCGGGACACCGGCTCTGGGGTTGCCCCTGATATCATATTCCGGTCCAGGAGGATCCCCTGACGTCACTGTGTATGAACTAAAATAGGAAATAAAAAGAGACACGGCGCCACATGGTGCAAAGTAAAAGTAAGATATGGCAGGGGAGCCCTATTAGAGTCCACAACGAGTCTCCCTACCTGTTGTGGTGGATCACTGTACACTTGGTCGCCACTATTTATTTGTTTCTGACTCCGAGTTGTATGCGGTCCAGCTTGCGGTTCAGAACGTACTTCCGGCTGCTGCGTTGTTCTGGGTCGCCAGGCAACCGGGGACGCCACTCCAGCGGCACAGATTTTTAGCGGTCAAATAAACCATGGGTATATAAATAATTTATGCTTAATTCTTTAAATTATCAACCATGTACCACCATGGTCACTACTGGGACTACCGATGTAATGATTTATGTATGTTGTTTTATTTTATGTAAAGTCGGCAAGGTGAGCCGTACTCTGTTTTCGGCTACTGTCATTTTATTTAGTTTTTACCAATATGTGAATCACTATGTCTAATGTGGTGTTATAACATCACTTTTCAGCTAGTATTTATGTATTTTTCTGTTAATTTGTCATGTGCAAATTTTACAATGTGTTTGACCTCTGACCTTTGACCTGCTGTTTTTGGCGTTTTTTTTCTCTTCTCCTGTATGTATATAAATGTATTTTGTACTGCACAGTTTATACTGGCCTGATGAAGACACCAGTCCGGTGTTGAAACGCGTAGCCCTTTCCATTAAAACTTTGCCGTGATGGTTATCTAAGTCTTCCATCGTTCTGTTTATTCGTGCAGCGCCGATGGTTCTATTTTTTTATGTTTTAAAAGTGTCACTGTGTATGGACAGTGATGTCAGGGGCTCCAACAGTAGAGGAATCCCCAGCCAAAGAGTCGGAAATGCTCTGGCTGGGGATTCCACTCCTAGAGGGAGCCCCAATGGAGATATCTACTTGGGGTGTGTGTGGAATTATCGGCAGTGGGCACTGTGGCAGCATCTGCAGAGGGCTCTGTGGCAACATCTGCAGAGGGCAATGTGGCAGCATATGCAGAGGGCAATGTGACAGCATCTGCGGAGGGCACTGTGGCAGCATCTGCGGAGGGCACTGTGGCAGCATCTATGGAGGGCACTGTGGCAGCATCTCCAGAGGGCACTGTGGCAGCATATACAGAGGGTAATGTGCCAGCATCTACAAGTGGGTGTGTGGCAGTATCTACAGAGGACACTGTGACAATATCTAGGGGTGTGTTGCATTATCTATAGAGGGCACTGTGGCATTATCTTCAGAGGGCACTGGGGCATTATCTACAGAGGGCACTGGGGCATTATCTACAGAGGGCACTGTGGCATTATCTACAGAGGGCACTGTGGCATTATCTAGTGAGGACTCTGTGGCACTATCTAAAAAGGGGCTGCCCAATCTTGACATTTGTGTCTGCCAAACATTGCCAACTGAGCCGCCGGACTGTATTTAGCGAAACTTAAACTGGAAAACTGGATTGTTGAAATAAGCACGTGGAGAATTCTCTCAAATGTTAAACCTAGCGGTATTATTATAGTAATATAATGTTATAGTAGTTCAAATAACTAATTGATTAACAATAATTTTGTATTGTATCAAATTTGAAAGTAATGCGGCCTGTCAACTTCCCATTTTTTCTATATGTGGCCCACTTACCCGGCAGAGTTTGAGACCCCTGATCTATACGGATCACAAGAATCTCACATATCTGCAGTCTGCACAACAATTAAATCCTTGCCAAGCCAGATGGTCGTTGTATTTCGCCCAATTCCAGTTCCTGCTCCACTTCCGTCTTGCAGATAACAATATGCCCTGTTTCAGTCATTTGAAACTCATAACTCTGAGGTGGCTCCTCAATTAATTATAGATCCTTCCAGGATTATTGTTACATAGTTAGTACGGTTGAAAAAAGACACATGCCCATCGAGTTCAACCAAGGCACTGTCACTAACCCAATGCAAATCAGAGACATTCGTCCTGGAAAAACGTTTGCTCGTCCTGCAGACAGGAAAAAGATTCTTCTCTGGGGACACAATTCCAAACACGAGACTTTATCTCTCGCCACTACTGGTGGCCCCCACTGCCTAGAAATTTTGCGGACTACCTGATGGTCCTTGGCAACACATTGCCATGGATTTTATCACCGACCTTCCTCCTTCTGCAGCTGGTACTACTGTCTGGGTCGTGGTGGATCGCTTCTCTAAGATGAACATTTCATTCCTCTGAATGGTCTCCCCTCTGCTCTTCATCTGGCAAAATTATTTATACAGCATATCTTTCGTCTCCACGACTGCCCCTCCATATCGTGTCTGATTGGGGTGTGCAATTTACTTCTAAATTCTGGAGAGCCCTGTGTAGACTTCTAGATTTAATATTAGACTTTTCCTCTGCTTATCACCCACAATCTAACGGCCAAGTTGAAAGGGTTAATAAAATACTGGAGAATTATCTTCGTCGCTTTGTTTCTGTTCAACACGACAATTGGGTGCAGCTCCTTCCTTGGGCCGAATTTTCCCACAGCAACCACACGAGTGAATCTACTGCTTCTTCCCCGTTCTTCATTGTATACAGCCAATGTAACGTCCGTGGTCGCTGACCACAAATTCCTTCAATCCAGTCGATGCCTTTCTCTCCACAGATGTCTGCACATACGTCCGTCCTGTTCCACAGTGACCAGCAGGGAGCTCAGTCCAGACTTAAGAAGCCAAAGCGCACGCAGGTGGGAGATTGAGCTGATTGCTCTCAGAGCACCCTGGACTACTGTATAAGAAGGTCCCAGCCGCTTCCTCCCATGCCTGAGAATTTTGTTGTATCCTAGTTTGTCTATGCAAATGGTCTCCTAGTGTCTTCGAGTTCCCAGTGTTTCCCGTACCTGTATCCCGTGCTATCCTGGTCAAGTGCCGTGCTGAGCTGTAGTCGTGCTGTGCTGCATAACACGCCTGTCCTGCTACACCACACCGGACGTCTGCCTGTTGCCTAGTCCCAGCCGAGCCTGCCTTGCTACTGTCCGAGCTGCCACAGGTACCCTATACGAACTATAGACTGTTTCCTGCACAATGTTGGCCAGCTGCCATACCGCCAATGTGGTACGGTGCAGTGGGTCCACGAACCCAACGTGACAGCCAACATCCACGTGTTCCTCTTCCTGTACCGGCTACATCTGAAGTAACTGCACCTAATTCTCTATTTGGAGACTTTCTTCATATCTGGCAGCAAACCAAGTCCTCTATCCTACAGGCTGTGGACCGCATAAAGAGAAATGCTGATCGAAAAATACCTCCTCAGTTTATTCCCGGAGCCAAAGTCTGATTATCGTCAAGGAATACATTTGAAAATACCCTCTTACAAATTCGCCTCCATATTTCTTGGTCCTTTTGAAGTCCTACAACAAATAAACCCTGTGTCCTATAAGCTTCAGCTACCTCCTACCCTCAAAATCCCCAACTCATTCTGTTTGTTCCTCCTTAAGCCTGTGGTCCTGAAAAGATTCAGCAAATCCCCTGGTTCTACAGTTTCTCCCCGCGGTTCTTCTGACATCTTATAAGTAAGAGAGATCCTGGATTACAAGAGGGTATGAGGGAAGACCTTCTACCTCGTGCACTGGAAAGGGTTTGGTCCTGAGGAGAGGGAGCCTGAAGAAAATATGAATGCTCCAGCTCTCATCAGGAAATTCCACTCAGGCTCTGGACCTAAGAAAAGGAGGCGTAAGGGGGGGTACTGTAATGGCCGCGGTCACGGACTATCGGCATTACTTACCCGCCAACGGCCGCAACTGCAGACCTGTGACTTCGTGCCGGCATCTCCTTGGCTGCAGCTGCTGCTGTGCATATCATGCATGCAGGCACTCACTCTCGGCATTAAAGGGCCAGTGCGCGCCCCAAGTAAATCTCCCACATACTGTCCCAGCATACCAGGAACTATAAAAAGGATTCTGCCATATTCCCCCTTGCCTGACTGTTGTTGTGTCTGCCCATGTTCGTTATTGCAAATGGTCCCTTAGTTGTATCCTATATCCTGTGTTTCCATACCCTGTATCCCATATCCAGTAATTGTATTTGTTCCAGTCCAAAGCGAAGTGTCATCTGTGCCAAGTGTCTGCTACATCCAGTGTCTGTCAAATCATCTATCCAGGTACTCTTGCCCTAGAGACTGTTATTGACTATAGTTTGGCCAGCTGCTACTCCGCTACGTCAGAGCGGCCTAGTGGGTCCACATACCCCAGATTCGTGACACAGATGAGTGGAAAAAGTGTAATTTTCATTTTGCATCATCTGCAAAGCAATAATTCCTGGAAAACACGTGGGGTCTAAATGCTCACTTCACCCCTTGTTAGGGGTGTAGTTTCTCAAATGAAGTCACTTCTCAGGGGTTTCCATATACTGGTACCTCAGGAGCTTTGAAAATGCGACATGGCGCACAGAAACCAATCCAGCAAAATCTGCGCTCCAAAAGCCAAATGGCGCTTCTTACCTTTTGAGCCCTGCCATGTGCCCAAACAGCAGTTCATGACCACATATGGAAGATTATCGTACTCGGGAGAAATAGCTTTACAAGTGTTGGGGTTCTTTTTTTCCTTGTGAATATGAAAAAAAAAATGAACTAAAACTACATCTCATTGGAATAAAAACATTTTTTAATTTTCCTGGCCCAATTCTAATAAATTTAGCAAAAAACCTGTGGGGTCAAAATGCTCACGATACCCCTAGATGACTTCCTCGAGGAGTGTAGTTTCCCATATAGAGTCACTTCTTCTGGGTTTCCATGTTCTGGTACCTTCGTGAAATTGAAAACGCAACATGGTGCCGAGAAACCAATCCAGAATCCAAATCCCAAATGGCGCTCCTTCCCTACTTAGCCCTGCCGTGTGTCCAAACAGCTGTGTACGACCACTTATGAGGTATGTACTCGGGAGACATTTCTTTACAAGTGTAGAGGTGCCTTTTCTATTTTATTGCTTGTGGAAATGAAACATTTTGAGCTAAAGCTACATCTTATTGGAAAATAAATAATGTTTCATTTTCATGGTTCAAGTCTAATAAAATCTATGAAACAACTGTGGGGTCAAAATGGTCACTGCACCCATGGAACAATTCCTCAAGAGGTGTAGTGGTCTTATTGGGGAGTGTATCTTAGGTTTTGGTACCTCAAGGCCTCTACAAACCAATAGTGGTACCTGGAAACATCCTAATAAAATTGAGGACCCAAAAGGTACCCCTTTCATTTATGAGGCCTTTGTTGCAGTCAAGTAGCTGGCCCTTTAAAAAAAAAATGGACATATACAACATTTGTGTGAATCAGGCCTTAGTGTTATTTTCTATGGCCGTTTTTACAGTCTGTCAGGCAATCAGTATCTTAATTGATTAAGGCCTCAAGCACACATCCTTTGCTATTTGTACGGCCGCAAATCACGGATCCGTGATCAGTGGCGGATTAAGTAGACTATAAGCCCTGTGCTGTTGCCCAAGCTTGGGCATGCCCCCTCTGCTACCACCCTGCCACGCCGTGTCTATATTAAACACCATCTTTCTGTGGTAGCATTGACAAATGAGTGTTACGATTCCCCTTGTCAAAGGACTGTGTCCCTACATATTGACAGTCTCCAACCATCGCTGACAGTATCACCCTGTGTACGACACATCTTGACAACAGGAATTGTAACACGCATTTGTCTATTAGTCCTGGAAACACAGAGACTTTATGTGGAATACAAGGATTTCCTAAAACAGACATGTCAAGAAAGGGGACAGATCCTCTATAGATCCAGTGACTCACAAGTGATTTCTTCTCTGATGGGAGTCGTTCTCTTTTCTTCTCTTCTCCATCTGACACAGGCCGTTATGGCGACTTCTCCTGATGACTGCAGTTTCCTGATGATAAATTTTTGCCCCTCGATTCTGCAGCCATTTTCAGCATCTATAGCAACACAGAAATTCAGAAACTAAACACAGTTAATGGTTTTATACCCCAGACCAAACTCTTAAGCAAATTAAGACCCCAGGCCCATACATTAACTCAGACCAATAAATTCAGTCCCCAAGGGGTAACTAAACTTTTAAAAAACTTTTGTCGTGTCATAGTGATATGTCAGATATACAATATACACACCACACACTATATAGACTTACACTACACACACACACACACTTTATACATTATAAACACGCTATATAGACTTACACTATATACACTATACACACACCACACACTATATAGACACACTATACACATACCACACACTATATTGACTTACACTATACACACACACACTATATAGACTATACACATACCACACACTATATAGACTTACATTATATAGAAACACTATATAGACTTACACTATATATACACACACACTATACACACATACACACTAAACGCACTATACACACAATATATGCCCTATACACAAACATACTATATGAACTATACGCACACTATATGAACTATACGCACACTATATGCACTATACACACACACACACACACACACACACTCTATATGCACTATAGACACACTATACACAGACACACTATATGCAAAATACATACACTATATGCACTATACACACTATATGCACTATACACACACTATATGCATTATACACACACACACACTATACACCCAAACTATATGCACTATACACACACTATATACACACACACACACACTATATGCACTATGCCCACACACACTATATGCACTATGCACACACACTATACACTACACACACTATACACAGACCCTATATACACTATACACACACACACACACTATATGCACTGTGCACACACACACACACACACACACACACACACACACACACTTACCAGAGCCTCTTCCTCTGCGGTGCTTGCGCTCTGGCAGCCTACAGGACCTTGATCATGTGACTGTGATGTCACCACAGGTCCTTCATCCCCTAGTTGCAGTCTTGCCGTTATCAAGATAGGTATATCATCACTCGCAAACCCTTTTCTAACAAAAATCTAATTATTCCTTAGATTCGTAGATGATATCTTTATAGTCTGGTCCGGTACTAAATTAGACTTTAACCTTTTTGTCGCCCATCTGAATAATGCAAATAAAATGAATATGAAATTCACAAGTAAAATGGACCCTATGGAATTGGACTTTCTTGACGTAAAACTAAAAATTATAGGCAATACTTTACACACAGAAGGCTTTAGGAAACCAACTGCTACAAACTTTTTATTACGTTACGACAGTTGCCACCCTGAACACGCAATTCCATATGGTCAATTTATTAGATTGAGACGAATAAATGACACTGACGAATCTTTCGTCACACAGGCGAACGTTTTAAAAAATCGTCTTCGGGAAAGAGGTTTCCCACGTCCTCTCTTAGAAAAAGCAATGCATAATGCATTCATGAAAAATCCAAGTGACTTATTAAAATCAAGAAACCATGGAAAAAGAAAAAAAAAACTAAAGAGGAACAAAGATTAATTTTCACGTTTAAATATATGAGCCAAGCTCAAATAATAAAAAATGCGATCTTCCGACGTTGGCACATAATTGAAGGAGATCCCTTCTTGAATAATGTAGCCATAAAAAAAAACCTTGATCTCGTTTAGACTAAGCACTACTATAAAAGATAAATTAGTGCACAGTAGGTTCTAGACACACACTATATGAACTATACACACACTATATACATACACACACACACACACACACACACACACACACACACACACACACACACACACTATATGCACTATATACACATACACTATATGCACTATACACACACATACACACACACTATATGCACTATAGACACACTATACACACAAACTATATGCACTATACACACACTATATGCACTATATGCATTATACACACACTCACACACACACACACACACACACACTATATGCACTATACACACACATTATACGCACTTTACACACACTATATACACACACTATATGCACTATGCACACACACACACACACACACACACACACTATATACACACACTATATGCACTATGCACACACCCTATATACACACACTATGTAGCGTCCATGGCCGCGGGCCGTCGGGTTTACTCACCTCCCGACGCCCGCAGCCATGGATCCGTGAGCGCTGGTCCCCATCTCCTTCCTAGGAGACGCCAGCGCTCACTTCCGCTCTGTTCTGCTGTGTCCCGAAGGGTGCACGTGCACGCTCGTGCATGGCCTTAAAGAGCCAGCGTGCGCACAAAGGAAATCGTCATCATCATCAACTGCCATGATTTCCTGGTCTAGAAGGACCCAGGCCTTCTGATCCTTGTCTGAGCGTTGTTAGTCTATCCCAGTCTGTCTTGCAAATGGTCCCTTAGTGTTTCCCCGTTCCAGTTGTTACCCATGCCCTGTTACCCGTTCCTGTATCCCGTATTGTTCTTGTTCCTGTGCCTACCGTTGTTGGAGTCGTGTCTACTGCACCTGCTGTCGTTTGCCACTTCCAGTGTCGTTTGCCACGTCCAGTGTCTTCTGCCACGTCCAGTGTCTTCGGCCACGTCCAGTGTCTTCTGCCACATCCCGTGCCTTCTGCCACATCCAGTGTCTTCTGCCACATCGGATACTGCCCGCCAAGTCTGGCGATACCTGCCGCACCGGCCTCCATTCATGCTGAAGCCACAGCCACCGTCTGGACTAGTTCAGGTACCCAAGCGTTGCTTTCTGCTATTGACTTTCGTGTAGACTGTGACCTGGTCAGCTGCCTCCCCACTACGGCGGAGCGGCCTAGTGGGTCCACATACCCTGTGGTCGTGACACACTATATACACACACACTATATGCACTGTGCACACACACACACACACACACACACATACATATAGGGGGGCATTATACTGTATGGGGAGCTGATATGGGGCATTATACTGTATGGGGAGCTGATATGGGGGGGCGTTATAGTGTATGGGGCCTGATATGGGGGGGCACTATACTGTATGGGTGCAGCTATGTGGGGCATTATAATGTGGGGGCTGATATGGGGAGCATTATATGGTATGGGTCAGTAATGGGGGGGCATTATACTGTATGGGGCATTATACTGTGTGGGGTCAGCTATGGAAGCATTATACTGTGTGGGGGCATTATACTATGGGGGTTGTTGGGCAAGGCGGCTGGGCATAGGCGCGTGCAGGGGTCTGGTGATGGTGGTGTTGGGGTGGGGTAGGGGGGCCCAAGCTGAATTCTTGCACCCAGGCCCATGAGCCTTTAGCTACGCCCCTGACCACAGTATTTCAACCCCTTAATGACACGGCCAATTTCCGTTTTTTTTTGTTTTTCCTTTCCCGCCTTCCAAATTCCATAACTTTTTTATTTTTTCGTCTACATAGCCGTATGAAGGCATGTTTTTGGTGGGCCAAGTTGTAGTTTTCCATAGCACCATTTAATGTACCATATTTGTGGGGTGAAATGCGAAAAAACAGCAATTGCAACATTTTCGGGGGTTTTGTTTTTACGATGTCCATCGTGTGGTAAAAACTACAAATTCGCTTTATTCTATGGGTTGATAAGATTACGGCGATACCAAATTTACATTTTCTTTTAAGTTTTGCAACTTTTATTAAAAAAGAATATTTGTTAAAAAAAAAAAATCATATTCTGAGAGCCATAACTATTTCATTTTTCTGCTGATTGAGCGGTGTTAGGGCTTATTTTTTTGTGGGGCGCGCTGTAGGTTTTATTGGTACCATTTTGAGGTACATGCGACTTTTTGATCACGTTTTATTCTATTGTTTTGTGGAGCTAAGATGACCAAAAAACAAAAATTTGAGTGTTATTTATTTTTTTGTCGTTCACCAAGCGGGCCCTATGCAGACAACTGTGCACGGTCCGTTATTACGGCCACGGACAGACGTCCGCATTTGCGGGCCGTGCTCCCAATATAAAATATGGGAGCACGGTGTGTAAAATGTAAAAAAAGGACATGTCCTATTTTTTACGGAAGCTTTCTACAGCCTAGACAACTTCCTGTAAATATATGGGAAGGTGTTCATCGGCAATAGAAATGAATGGGTCCGTAATTACGGTCGTGTGTATGGGGCCTTAGCCCTCATTTGGTATACACTGATACCATTTGGAGTACATGCGACTTTTCGATCACTTTTTATTCTATTGTTTTGTGGTGCTAAGGTGCTTGAAAAACAGCAATTTGGGTGTTTTAATTTTTTTTTTACGGCGTTCACCAAGCGGGTTAAATAGTCTTATATTGTAATAGTTCTGACTTTTACGGACATGGCGATACCAGTTATGTTCTTTCTTTTTTAACCTGTTCCTGCACCACGTTGGATTGCACACTCCATACACAGCGGTCTCAGTGGTTGTGCCCGCACCATACATCACCCTCTGCAACCGGATGAGCCTGCTCAAATCTAATGATCGCTGGTTCATGTTCCCTAGGAGGACTAATAAAAAGTGTCGAAAAAGCATAAAATAACGTTTTTAGTAGTGTAAAAAAATAATATATTAAAAGTTTAAAAAAAAAATCCTTTTCGCATTTTTCCTCTAAAATAATGTAAAAAAATAAACAAAATTGTATCGCCGCTTCCGTAAAAGTCAGAACTATTACAATATACCATTATTTAACCCGCATGGTGAACGCCGTGGAAAAAAATATTTAAACGCCAGAATTTTTTTTTTTTTTGTCACTTTATATCCCACAGAAAATAAAATAAAAAATTATCAAAAAGTCTCTTGTAGCCCAAGAAACTGCAGCTCGCCCCGCAAAAAATAAGCCCACATACCGCTCAATCCACGGAAACTTAAAAAAGTTATGGCTCTCAGAATGTGGCGACAAGCTAACATGACATTTTTACCGTACGATGAAAGCCGTAAAAATTAAACACCTCAAAAGATTGTGGAATTGCTGTTTTTTTTACTATTCCACCCCACAAAGAATTTTTATTCCAGTTTCCCAATACATTATATGGTACAATAAATGGTGCTGTGAAAGACTACAACTTGTCCTGCAAAAAACAAGCACTCATATGGCTTTATCAACGAAAAAATTGAAAAGTTATGGATATGGAGAAAATTAAAATAAAAATTAAAAAAAATTACTGTGACGGAAAAGGGTTAACATTACTTTAGTGAAAAAGAAATATTTTTTTTTAACTTTTAATAATTTTTTGGGGAACATTAAAAAAAACTTTATTTAACAGTTTTTTTTAAAAAAAAATTAAAAAAAATGTATGTAATGTATTGCAGTATATCATGTTTGTTACAGTTTCCTATGAAGCCCTGCCGGAGGGCCTTCATTAACCCCTTCAGTACCATGCTCATTTTGGCCTTCAAGACCAGCCCCATTATATCAAATCTGATGTGCATCCCTTTATGTGGTAATAACAGGAATACTTTTACCTATCCAAGCGATTCTGGGATTGTTTTCTCGTGACATATTGTACTTTATGTTAGTGGAAAAATTTTGTTGAAAATTTCACTGCTTATTTGTGAAAAACATCAAAATTCTGAGAGAATTTGCATAAATTATGATTTTTCTCATTTTAAATGTATCTGCTTGTAAAACAGATAGTAATACCACACAAAATAGTTACTATTTCACATATTCCATATGTCTACTTTATGTTGGCGTCATTTTTTGAACGTCCTTTTATATTTCTAGGATGTTACAAGGCTTGGAACTTTAGCAGCAATTTCTCACATTTTCAAGAAAATTTCAAAAGGCTATATTTTCAGGGACGAGTTCAGTTCTGAAGTGGCTTTGAGGGGCCCATATATTAGAAACCCCATAAAACACCCCATTTTGAAAACTGCACCCTCAAAGTATTCAAAACAGCATCCACAAAGTGTTTTAACCCTTTAGGCGTTGAAGCAAAGTAGAGGTGAAATTTACAAACTTAATTTTTTTTGCAAAAATTAATTTGTAATACATTTTTTTCTTGCACACAGATGGTTCAACAAGAAAAATGCAACTCAATATTTATTGCCCAGATTCTGACGTTTTTTTAAAAAATATCTCACATGTGGCCCTAGTGTCCTAATGGACTGAAGTACAAGCCTCACAAGCAAAGAAGCACTTAGTGGATTTTGGGGCCTCCTTTTTTTTAAAATATATTTTAGGCACCATGTTAGGTTTGAAGAGGTCTTGTGGGGCCAAAACAGTGTAAACCCCCAAAAAGTGACCCCATTATGGAAACTACACCCCTCAGGGAATTTATCTAAAGGTATAGTTAAAGCAATTTCTCCCAATTACGGCAATAAGTGATAATAAACTTCTGTTTAGACCCACGGCAGGGCTCAGAAGTGAAAGAGCACTATTTGGAATCTGGAGCGCAGATTTTGCTGGAATGTGACCCCATTTTGAAAACTACACCCCTCGAGGAATTTTCTAGTGGTATAGTTAGCATTTTCACCCCACAGGTTTTTTGCTGAATTTATTGGTATTAGTCTGTGAAGATGAAAATCTACTTTTTTTCAGAAAAAACATACAATTTTCAAATTTTACAAGTACTAAAGGAGAAAAAGCACCTCAACATTTATAAAGAAATTTCTTCTGATTACGACAATACCCCATATGTGGTAATAAACTGATGTTTGGACCCATGGCAGGGCTCATAAGCGAAGGAGCACCATTTGGATTTTGGAGCACAGATTTTTTTGAATTGGTTTCTGGGGGCCATGTCGCATTTGCAGAGCCCCTGAAATATCGGTAGAGTAGAAATTCCACAGGTGTGATCCCATTTTGTAGACTATACTTCTCAAAGAATTAAATTAGAGGTGTAGTGAGCATTTTGATCCCTCAGATGTTTTATAGATTTTATTGGAATTGGACCGTGGAAATAAAAAAATATTTTTTTCCAATAATATGTAGGCTTAGCTCATAATTTTTAATTTCCGCAAGGAATACAGGAGAAAAGACACCCCAAAATTTGTTACACAATTTCTCCCGAGTAAGGAAATACCCCATATGTGGTTGTAAACTGCTATTTGGACACACGGCAAGGGTCTAAAGGGAAAAAGCTAAATTTAGTTTTTGGAGTGGAGATTTTACAAAATTGGTTTTTGAGGCCATGTTGCATTGCGCTAAGGTACCAGTACAGTGAAAACCACCGAAAAGTGACCCCATTTGGGAGACTACACCCCTTTAAGGAATTTATCATGAGGTGTAGTGAGCATTTTGACCCCACAGGTCTTGCAGAAATTACTACACAATAGATGTCGCAGATTGAAAATTGCCATTTTTTCACAGATATGCTATTTCAGTGCCCAATATGTTGTGCTCAGATTGTGCCACTTTAGACACACACCCCATAAATTGTTAAGCGGTTTCTCCAGAGTACAGTATTACCCCATATGTTGTCATAAACTGCTGTTTGGGCACACTGCCAGGCCCAAAAGGAGCGCCATTTAGCTTTTGGAAAGCAGATTTTGCTTAGTAGTAGTTTTGTTTAGTTTTACTGGTCTGAGTGCATCATGAGTGCATCAGGTCATATTAGGATGATGTAATAATGGGGTAAATGAATAATAAATTTAATTATCCATGGATAGTGACGTACGCTTTAAACCAATCCTTTATGCACAGGCCAGTTTTTTGGGGGCAGGAGTCGCACTTCTAAATGGTGTCTGTGGTATTGTACAAAACATCCGCACTCCAGCATTGCCTAATCTTTGACTTGTTCACCAGCCCCATATGTAGCACAAGACCCCAAAATGTCATCGTTTCCGCTGAATTTACAGGGTCTACCAATGGGAGCTAGCAAATGATGACGTGGGGTTTTAGGTGAAGAACTGCTGCACATATAAATGAGTCTGGGCCGTCGTTTTGCATCATTGCGTTCCTAGAGTCATAATTTTTCCATTGACGAGCTGTGTGAGTTTCATGGGACGATGTAATGATGGGGGTAGGGAAACGGACAAGTGAGCCCTAATCTACCCGCCACTCTGTCCCTGCCTACTTGCAACGACCCGCCCTAGGCGACGGGGTACAACTGGGCGGTGGTCCCTACGCTCAGTAAGTGCACGAGACAAACAGACAAGGGTACACAAAGCTAAGGGAAATGGGGCAGTTGCCCACGGCAACATGGTGAGCAAAAAGAGTGGTGAACGAGCCGAGTCAAACCAGGAGTGCACGAGGTACCAAACGCAGAGCAGGAGAGTAGTCAGTAAGCCAGGGTCAGTATGGAGCAGGATCAAATAGTAGAAGCTGTAGCTGGGCCAGGAAACCACACGAGAAGAATCACAAGCAAAGGAGGAACAGGAAAGGCAGGTATAAATAGACAGAGGGTGGGAGCTAGCTCCGTCTGGCCAGGCTGCGATAGGCTCTCCCACTCCTAAGCCTGCCATCCTGAGTGGTGGAAGATGGAGTCAATCTCAGAGACATAGACTCAGGTGCAGACTGATTACCTATGGGCGTATACACAGAAGTTATGCCTGGCAGATCCTTTACAGTACCCCCCTTTTATGAGGGGCCACCGGACCCTTTCTAAGTGGACCTGGTTTATTGGGGAAACAAAGGTGGAACTTCCTGACCAATACCCCAGCGTGAACATCCCGGGCGGGCACCCAAGTTTTCTCCTCAGGCCCGTATCCTCTCCAATGGACCAGGTACTGGAGGGAGCCTTGGACCATCTTGCTGTCCACAATCTTGGCCACCTCGAATTCCACCCCCTCAGGGGTGAGAACGGGAACAGGAGGTCTCCTTGAGGGAGCCAAGGACGGGGAGCAGCGTTTAAGGAGGGAGGTATGAAACACGTCGTGTATTCGAAAAGATGGGGGCAACTCCAGTCGGAAGGAGGGCCAGGATTGAGGACTTCAATGACCTTATACGGCCCAATAAACCGGGGAGCAAACTTCTTGGACGGGACCTTAAGGCGCAAGTTCCTAGACGACAACCACACCAGATCCCCGACCATAAACAAGGGGTTAGCAGAACGTCTTCTATCAGCCTGAGTTTTTTGTACGCTCTGGGACACCTCTAGGTTCTTCTGAACCTGGGCCCAGACTGTGCACAGTTCCCGATGAACGACCTCTACCTCGGGATTGTTGGAACTACCAGGTGAAACGGAGGAGAACCGTGGATTAAACCCAAAATTACAGAAAAAGGGGGAGACCCCTGACAAGTTACTGACCCGGATATTAAGGGAAAATTCGGCGAGGGGAATGAATGAGACCCAATCATATTGACAGTCAGAGATAAAACACCTTAAATATTGTTCTAGAGATTGATTAGTCCTCTCAGTTTGGCCATTAGTTTCAGGATGGAAGGCAGAGGAGAAGGACAGATCAATCTCCAACTTTTTACAGAAGGCTCTCCAAAACAATGAAACAAATTGTACCCCTCTGTCCGAAACAATATTGACAGGGACCCCATGGAGACGCAGGATGTGTTTGACAAACAAGGTAGCTAACATCTTGGCATTGGGTAGTTTGGCAAATCGGTGATAAAATCCATGGAGATATGGGTCCAAGGTCTCTGGGGAATGGGCAAAGAACGTAGTAAGCCCGCTGGTCGGGACTTGGGAGTCTTGGACCTAGCACAAACCTCACAAGCGGCGACGTAGGCCTTAACGTCTTTAGGCAACCCAGGCCACCAATAGTTTCTGGCAATGAGGTGTTTGGTACCCAGGACGCCTGGATGACCAGATAGTGCGGAGTCATACTTTTCCCTAAGTACCCTTAGCCGGAATTGCAGGGGAACAAGGAGGACTGGCCATGAAGCTACGCGACAGTGCATCGGCCTTAATATTTTTAGACCCAGCCCTATAGGTAACCAAAAAGTTGAATCTGGTAAAAAATAGCGCCCATCGAGCTTGTCTCGGGTTTAGCCTCCGGGCAGATTCTAGGAAAACCAGATTCTTGTGGTCGGTAAGGACCGTTACCTGGTGCCTAGCCCCTCCAGGAAGTGGCGCCACTCTTCAAATGCCCATTTAATGACTAAGAGTTTGCGGTTGCCAATATCATAGTTACTCTCAGTGGGCGAAAACTTCCTGGAGAAGTAGGCACAGGGGCAGAGATGGGTGAGGGACTTGGTACCCTGGGACAAGACAGCCCCCACTCCCACCTCGGATGAGTCAACTTCCACGATAAATGGCTCCATTTGGTTGGGCTGAACCAGCACCGGGGCCAAGATAAAGCACTTCTTAAGGACCTCAAAAGCCTGGCCAGCCTCAGGAGGCCAGTGGAGGAGATCAGCACCTTTGCGAGTGAGGTCCGTAAGAGGCTTAGCGATGACCGAGAAGTTAGCAATAAATCTCCTGTAATAATTAGCAAACCCCAAGAAACACTGTAACGCCTTCAGGGAGGCAGGTTGGAGTCATTCCGCCATAGCCTGGACCTTGGCGGGGTCCATGCGGAATTCATGAGGAGTGAGGATTTGACCCAAAAATGGTATCTCCTGTACCCCAAACACACATTTTTCGGTTTTCGCAAACAGTTTGTTTTCCCGAAGGACCTGGAGCACCTTCCTGACAAGCTCAATGTGGGAGGACAAGTCCTTGGAAAACACCAGTATGTCATCAAGGTACACTACAAGAAATACCCCCAGGTAATCTCTTAAAATCTCATTTATGAAATTCTGGAAGACCGCAGGAGCATTACACAACCCAAAGGGCATGACGAGGTATTCGAAATGACCTTCGGGCGTGTTAAACGCAGTCTTCCACTCATCCCCCTCTTTGATGCGGATAAGGTTATACGCCCCCCGTAGATCAAACTTAGAGAACCATTGGGCCCCCTGAACCTGATTAAAGAGATCAGGAATCAAAGGAAGGGGATACTGGTTCCTTACAGTGACCTTATTCAAGTTACGGTAGTCGATGCATGGCCTAAGACCACCATCCTTCTTCCCTACGAAGAAGAAGCCAGCACCTACCGGAGAAGTAGAGGGGCGAATGTAACCCTTGGCCAGGCATTCCTGGATATACTCTCTCATGGCTTCACGTTCGGGACAAGACAGATTAAATATCCTACCCTTAGGGAGCTTAGCTCCTGGTACCTATTCGATAGCGCAATCGTATTCTCTATGAGGAGGTAACACTTCGGAGGCCTCCTTAGAGAAAACATCAGCAAAGTCCTGAACAAACTCAGATAGCGTGTTCACCTCCTCAGGGAGAGAAATAGAATTAACAGAAAAACATGACGTCAAGCATTCATTACCCCATTTGGTAAGCTCCCCAGTATTCCAGTCGAACGTGGGATTATAACCAGGGAAGGCCTAAAACCAAATCGGACGATAATCCCTGCATCAACAGTACAGAGCACTGCTCCAAATGCATGGAGCCAACAAGGAGTTCAAAAACAGGGGTATGCTTTGTAAAATAACCATTAGCAAGAGGAGTGGAGTCGATACCCACTACCGGGACAGGTTTAGGAAAATCAATCAAAGGCATAGCTAGAGACATAGCAAATTCCACAGACATGATATTAGTAGAAGACCCTGAATCCACGAAGGCACTGCCGGTAGCAGACCTACCACCAAAAGAGACCTGAAAGGGAAGCAAGATTTTATTACGTTTCATATTTACGGGAAATACCTGTGTGCCCAAGTGACCTCCCCGATGATCACTAAGGCGCGGAAGTTTTCCGGCTGCTTATTCTTACGCCTAGGACAGGAGTTCACTTGATGCTTGTCATCCCCACAATAGAAGCAGAGACCATTCTTCCTGCGCAACTCTCTACGTTGTCGGGGGGACACGGAGGCCCCGAGTTGCATATGTACCTCCGAGTCTTCCGTGGAAGAGCGAAGCAACGGGACCTCGGGAGGCATCATGGGGGAGTCAGAGGGGAAAACACAAAAACGTTCAAGTTGTCGTTCCCTGAGACGTCGGTCAAGTCGTACCGCTAAAGCCATAACCTGGTCTAGGGAGTCAGAAGAGGGATAGCTAACTAGCAGGTCTTTCAGGGCGTTCGACAGACCCAACCTAAACTGGCACCTTAAGGCAGGGTCATTCCACCGAGAAGCTACGCACCACTTCCTAAAGTCCGAACAATACTCCTCAACAGGTCTCTTACCCTGACGTAAGGTCACCAGCTGACTCTCGGCAAAGGCAGTCCTGTCAGTCTCGTCATAAATGAGTCCGAGAGCAGAAA
Source organism: Rhinoderma darwinii (assembly GCF_050947455.1). Taxonomy (NCBI): domain Eukaryota; kingdom Metazoa; phylum Chordata; class Amphibia; order Anura; family Rhinodermatidae; genus Rhinoderma; species Rhinoderma darwinii. The sequence continues at coordinate 266,491,168 of NC_134690.1, forward strand.
AGAAACGATCAACGGAGGAAAGTTCAGGGGCGTCAGGAGCCAAGGAGAAGGCCCACTCTTGGGGCCCTTCCTGGAGCCGGGACATAATTATACCCACCCGCTGGCTCTCAGAACTTGAGGAGTGAGGCTTTAAGCGAAAGTAGAGCCTACAACTCTCCCGAAAGGAGAGAAAAGTCCTCCGGTCCCCTGAGAACCGGTCAGGCAACTTGAGGTGGGGTTCAAGAGGTGAGGTGAGGGGCACTACCATGGTAGTGTCAGGCTGGTTGACCCTCTGAGCCAGGGCCTGGACCTGTAGGGAGAGACCCTGCATTTGCTGGGCCAGGGTCTCAAGGGGGTCCATAGTAGTGTCAGGGACCAGGGTAGACTAGGTATATGGGCTTGTGAAACCTAACGAGAAGAATCACAAGCAAAGGAGGAACAGGAAAGGCAGGTATAAATAGACAGAGGGCGGGAGCTAGCTCCGTCTGGTCAGGCTGCGATAGGCTCTCCCACTCCTAAGCCTGCCATCCTGAGTGGTGGAAGATGGAGTCAGTCTCAGAGACATAGACTCGGGTGCAGACTGATTACCTATGGGCATATACACAGAAGTTGTGCCTGGCAGATCCTTTACAGACGAGCTGTAGTTTTTATTGTCGACGGATCGAAGTGAGGGCTTGTTTTTTGCGTGACAATCTGTAGTTTTTATTGGTACTTGCGACTTTTTGATCACTTTTTATTCGATTTTGTTTGGAAAAAACGTGACCAAAAATCGGAAATTCTGCCATTTTTTTTTTTTTTACGGTGTTCACCGTGCGGGATAAATAATGTGATATTTTTATAGTTAAGGCCGATACGAACGCGGCGATACCTAATATGTATACTTTTTTTTATAATTATAAAGGACTTGATCAGGAAAACAGGGCAGTTATTGTTTTTATTACATAAAACTTTTATTTATTTTTCTAAAACTTTTTTTAACTTTTTTTGTTTACACTTAGTAGGAGACTTGAAGATCTGATCTTCTGATCCCCTGTACAATACACTACACTACTTATGTAGTGCAGTGTATTTTAACTGTCATTTTACAACGGACAGCCAGTCTATTAGGTCCTGCCTTTGTAAATGGCTTCCGTACCTGGCCGGTCAGGAAGCCGTTGCTAGGCTTCCTGGTTGCCATAGCAACCATCGTAAACCCACAATTTTTCGTGGGGGGCCAATGTGGTACAGAGGGAGCCCCCTCGGTCTGTGTCAATCACTTAAATGCTGCTGTCGCTATTAACAGCGGCATTTAAGGGGTTAAACGGCGGCGATCCGAGATAACTGTGATCCCCGACGATGCAGTGGGATGTTGGCTGCATATTACAGTCGACACCCACTGAAGATGAAGCGAGCACAGCACCTGTGCCGGCTTCATCGTCAGGGCGTTACTATATGCCCATTTGCAGTACCGCTAAAAAGCATGTACAGTAATGCCCATTTTCGGGTAGGGGTTAAACCCCCAGGCTGCCATGATAACCATCGGCACCCCACAATCGTGCGGGGGGGGGGGGGGGCAACGGCATGTGGGGGGGCACGTCCGAGGGCCCCCTTATTCTAACGCTTTAGAAGTCTTGGTCTCAATTGAACCAAGTATCTAAGGAGTTAAATGGGCAGAATCAAAATGATCTTTGATTCCGCCCATTGCAGTGAGGTGTCGGCTGTACTACACAGCCGTCATCTGCTAAGTATAGAGCGTGCTCGGCCCATGAGCAAATGGCATGTCATTAAAGGGTTAATCAGTATTTTGTATCAAATCCAGAAGTGGATCCAAACTCGGAAAAAGTACAAATCCTCTCCTGGTTTTGGCTTACAAATACTGAAGCATTAGGGTATGTGCACACACACTAATTACGTCCGTAATTGACGGACGTATTTCGGCCGCAAGTTCCGGACCGAACACAGTGCAGGGAGCCGGGCTCCTAGCATCATACTTATGTACGATGCTAGGAGTCCCTGCCTCGCTGCAGGACAACTGTCCCGTACTGTAATCATGTTTTCAGTACGGGACAGTTGTCCTGCAGCGAGGCAGGGACTCCTAGCGTCGTACATAAGTATGATACTAGGAGCCCGGCTCCCTGCACTGTGTTCGGTCCGGAACTTGCGGCCGAAATACGTCCGTCAATTACGGACGTAATTAGTGTGTGTGCACATACCCTAATACTGACCAAAATACTGCATCAACATTTTCCAATTTTTTTTTATAAATGTTGGCGTTTTTAATAAATTAACTTTGAATGCATTGACCAGATTTTACCACTAACATAAAGTAAAATGTGTCACAACAAAACAGTCTCAGAATCACTTGGGTAAGTAAAAGTATTCAAAAGTTATTACCACATAAAGCGACACGTCAGATTTGAAAAATGTGGCTGTCAGTAATAGCACAACTGGCTGTGGCAGCAAGAGGTTTCCCAGAGAGATGAAATTGATGACTTGTCCTAAAGATAGGCCATCAATATCAGATCGGTGGGGGTCCAACTCTTGGCACCACCACCGTTCAGCTGTTTAAAGGGACACTTCTTCCCCTTCATTCCCTTTAATGCTCAATGCTGTCAAACGCCCACACTTGTCGCGGCGGATTACAAACTTCTCTCATTCAAGTGAATGGGAGACGGCTGCATTACTGTGAACAAGTGTGTGGGCGTTTGACAATATTGAACAGTGTTAGCAGTGAAAGAGAAGCAGTGCTCGCAGCTGATCAGCATGGGTGCCCATAGTCGGACCCCACCAATCAGATATTGATGGCCTATCCTGAGGACAAGTCATCAACTCTCTTTCTCTAGAAAACCCCTTTAAGGCCCTATTCACATCACGTGTGAATGTCGGGAAAACCCTCGACATATACCTCCGACAAAAGACCCAAACTTATCCCACTGTACTTTGCCCAGGGCCCGGCCCTGACCAAACTACTGAAGTCACTGTACTTTTATGGCCAGTGACTTTAGGATTTCCCTGTTGCTCGATTCGGCGAGCAGAGAATCAGCTGATGCTCCGCTCGGGGACTCCAGCACTCCTTCTGACATCACTGTCCATATATGGACAGTGACTTCGGGAGTTTTTAGGGAGAGAGCTATCTAACACTGTGGAAGCTCCTGACTTCACTATCCGTATATGGACTGTGGCGGATGCCATACAGTGGCATCCATCACTCATAGGCACCCATGTTAAAAAACTTATACTGTGTGGTATGTTTTTTCTGCGGGATCTCTCAGGATGGAATAGCGTAGTCTACTACGCTACTCCATCCTTCAAAAAAGAAAAAAAAAGGTATACCGACGTATATCAGTCTAACGGAGGACAAAAGGACACTCTTTTGGTCTCCGTTGTGATAATGGAGCCCAATGGACACGTTTATCTTGTACGTCGGGAGTATTCCTGACGTACAAGATTAAACGTAGTGCCTTAACGTGATGTGAATGGCTAAGTTTCATTTTACCATAATGTGACAGAATTTATGTCAGAGTTGCTACCGTAGGTGTAACAGAAATATGGAGATTTACATTTCCACCTATGTCACTTACTGTAAGTACCAGCAGATGGCGCTAAATAAAGCCAAATCCACTGCAATTGACATGAGGAACGAAGTATACAAAGGGTTACTCTTTTTTTTACCCACCTTCCTGCATTGCTAACTGGTGGGTAAGTTACGGAAAGCGACACGACAAATTTGCAACTTTGCTGGTATTAGATTTGCCCTCACTGCTATATGATTTAATAGTGTCATGTCTTCGGGCAGCGGATCGACACAACCAGCCATCATGTCTAACGGAGAAAGCAGGGCTGTCCCCGTTCACCCTGCGGCACTGTCGAACAAAGTGACCGTGGTGTTGGGAGCTCAGTGGGGCGATGAAGGAAAGGGCAAAGTGGTGGATTTACTGGCACAAGACGCCGACATCGTGTGCCGCTGTCAGGTGAGCCAAGGGCCTGGAGAGGGAGGTGAGCCGGCTGCGGTAATGTCCTCGTATGGCAGCGGTGCTCGTATGCGCTATGTACTCTATTATGATGGCGTGTGATAGAACAATGTGACTGAAGTCGTTATGCAGCAGCCGCTGGTAAGCGTTGTACGCGAGTGACATTGGCCGAGCGCTGCTGTGGTGACACGTGGGGCGCCCTTCAGTATTACGCGCCAAATGTTGCTTGTTTGTATGAGGGCGCAACTCGCAAGAACTGCGAATATATAACCGAGGTTATGTCGGCCGACCATGTCCTCTTCTGTGTTCCTGCCACGTCCTTCTAACGGGACGGGTGTGGTTCACGCCATGTTCAGGTGTTAGTCCGTGTGAATGGCGTACAATTCCTCATACTTCAGGCCTACTAATGCATGCGAGGCAGCGGGTCCGGTGGAGACATTTCCCCTTTCCGCCTGAGCAATGACTTCCTCTTCCACTACCGGGTGCACAAGGACAAATGTCTATTCACCCGGTCGTGTAAGGAAGGCCCTGATCATGTTTACGGCATAGTTCTGCCCTTTTTGTGTGAAATTATAGATTTTTATTTTAAGTGCATTAAAAACAAGCGTGTCAGCTACGAGAACTGATCTAGTGAATGCAGAGGAGCAGCATGGGAGGGGGCAATGAGTGGATATATCCGTGCACACTGGCTTATGTTCCATGTTCAATATCTGACTGGAAAAAAGTGAACCCTTGCAATAGGGAATTGCATTCCCCCCCCCATATATGGACAGTGACGTCGGGAAAGCGGAATCTTCTGCCAGAGCGGACCGGGGATTCTGCTCTAGGAGTAAGGCCCCATGCACACAAACGTGTTTTTGCAGCTGCAAATCTGCGGGTGAATTGCGGTCCCATTCATTTCTATAGGTCCGTGCGTTGCCCAGGAGCTTGGACCGCAAAAAGATAGGACATGTCTTATTACAGCCCTTGTTTTGCGGTCCAGGCTCATAGAAATGAATGCATGCGGTCATGTGCACAGCCCGTGATTTGCGGGCGTCCCACGGGTGATGCTCCGTGGCCGTTCGAGCCGAAAATCACGGCCGTGCACACCACTACGGTCGTTTGCATTAGGCCTAACACCTTGACGTCCATGGTTAGTGACGCCGGGGGCTTCTGCAGGAGTGGAATCCCCTGCAAGAGCTGGGTCTGGCTGTCGGGGATTCCGCTCCTACAGGGAGCTACAGAGGTGCGCTATCTACGGGGATGGGCGGGGGGCTTGCTATCTTCAGGCAGGGGGGTACTTTCTACATGGAGAGGTGCTAGCTACAAGACTGAAGTCCTCGGCCAGAGATCTTGCGATGCTCTGGCTGGGGATTCAATTGTTGGAAACCCGACATCGCTGTCCTTCTCTGGACAATAGTGTCAAGGTCTTCCCTGGGCTCCGCGCTCCAAGTAGCGCTGTTACAAAGATTCTTGCCTAAATAATGGCTGGTAAAAACTGATCCATTGACTTCATGTCCTGTATTTTGACGGCCAATATTCACGGGATGTAAAAAAAAACGGCCACGTGAATACACCCATAGAACTTCATTGTTCTGAAAACGGCCGTGTCGTGTGAATGTAGCCTAAGGTGGAGCTTTGTTGTTAGCCCATTCTGTAAAGACGTAATAAACAGAAATAATAGACATATTACATAATGCCTTTGTCAGCCTTTTTCGTCCTGGTGGACAGGTACTGCAGTCTGGCTGCCAAGTTCATTCTGACGCTGAGAAAGGGGAGAATGGAAAGCAGGGTTGTCACTGGTGCTGAGTCATCTTTCTTGGCATTGGGAATTTGATGCACTTCCATGTTTATTATAGCTACACCCCATAAGGTACCCTTCACGTGTGGTTACCTTAAATGCTAGTCTTTGTTACAGTACACCTTTTTACAGCACCTTTACAGTTGGGCATTGGCATACATATGGCGTCGAAAGGACCAGACACAGTATTTTGCTTTACGGTTTGTTTATATGTGATGGAATATTTTTGATTTAACCGCCTTCCCGCCGCAGCCATTTTTTCGGATTTTTAAGTTTTTGTTTTTTCCTCCCCACCTTCCAAATACCATAACCTTTTTATTTTTCCATCAATATTGCCGTATGAGGGCTTGGTTTTGCGGGATGAGTTGTAGATTTTCACAGCACCATTTGTTTTGTATCCTATAATGTAGTGGGAAACGAGAACATTTTTTATATATGAGGTGGAATAGGGGAAAAACAGCGATTCCTCGATATTTTGGGTGGTTTTGTTTTTACGGCGTTCACCATGCGGTAAAAACTGCATGTTCACTTTATTCTGCGGGTCAACACGATTACAGCGATAACAAATTTATATAGTTTTCTTTGTTTTACTACCTTTACAAGGAAAAAACGGATTGTTAAAAATTTAGTTTTGTCGCCAGTTTCTGAGAGCCACAACTTTTTTATATTTCCATCGATTTAGCGGTATGAGGGCTTATTTTTTTGCGGGGCAAACTAGTTTATATTGGTACCGTTATGGGGTACATGGGACTTTTTAGTAACTTTTTATTTCATGGAACGTTACAGGGGGTCACCCCCCCTGTTTTTAGTCATTTAAATGGCGCGGTCGCTATTGACAGTGGCATTTAACAGGTTAAAAAAGCGGGATCGCGCTTGAGCGGGATCCTGCTAGTTACCCGGAAGTGTCAGCTGTAACACAGCCGACACACTTGCTCTATGGCTGTGGTTGCTCTATGGTTGCTCTCAGCCGTGAGCCCGCTCCATACCCACCCACCCGGCATGCGCCGTATATATACGGCGGATGTCGGGAAGGGGTAAATTCATGTGTCAGATTTGTAAACCTGCGGCATGCCCTAAAATCTGTGCAGATCTGCATCATTTCAGTTCTCTTTCCCCATTTGCGGTGGATTTCGCATGTTTACTCCTGTGGAAGTGGTGTACAGATTTTTCTCCTCTGTTTTATAGGGGTTATCGGGATTCTTAATTTCTTTTCCTATTTTTCCAATTCACAAAACAAGCAGTACTTGCCTATCCTTTCCCCAAACGATCCAGCACTGACGCTACGGCAGCCCTCCTGGTGGTTGTTTACTTGCAGGTACTGTTTGGCTGCAAGCCATCAGAGGGTATAGCAGTAATGTGTAGTGCTTTTGGCAGTGGTCACATGCTACCTGCATCCTCTGGGGGGACTGCGCTGGATTGTTGGGGGGGGGGGGGGGGAAGGATAGGCGAGTACTGCTTGTTTTCTTAATTCATGTCGTTTGCAGCCATTAGAAAACATTTTAGGAATCTATTTAAAGCACGCTAAGGCCTATTGTACATGGCAGAGCTGTGAAGTGCACATTCATAGGTAAAGTAAGGCCCCATTACAATATCACTATCTCCGCTTCATATAAAAACATATTTTACCACTTTTTTTGTTTTTTTACTTGGCGCTTGAGATGAACTCATTTACTGTAACAACTCTGTTTTTGTGATACCATATTTTTCGTACTATTAGGCCTCATGCACACGACCGTATTTTTTCACACCCGTAAATACTGGCGTAAATACGGGTCCGGTGTCACACGTATTCCACCCGTTTTGCACCAGTATTTACGAACCCGTGCTCGTAAATATGGGTCCGGTGTCACACGTATTCCACCCGTATTTACGAGCACGTTTTTGGCAGCAAAATAGCACTGCACTAATCGGCAGCCCCTTCTCTCTATCAGTGCAGGATAGAGAGAAGGGACAGCCTTTTCTGTAATAAAAGTTAAAGAAATTCATACTTACCGGCCGTTGTCTTGGTGACGCGTCCCTCTCTTCACATCCAGCCCGACATCCCTGGATGACGCGGCAGTCCATGTGACCGCTGCAGCCTGTGATTGACCTGTGATTGGCTGCAGCGGTCACATGGCCTGAAACGTCATCCAGGACGTCGGCCCGGATGTCGAGAGGGACGCGTCACCAAGGCAACGGGCGGGAGACCGGACTGGAGAGTTGTCGGTAAGTATGAACGTCTTTTATTTTTATTTTTTACAGGATAGGGGATACATGTCTTGTTTATGGCAGAGCGGGGAGATACCTCCCCGCTCTGCCATAGTTTTCATTGTAGTCCCGGCGGTAGTTACGCCACTGGGCTGTGGCCTGCAGACCGGGTAGTCCCCTGACCTCGCCTCACCTCGCAACGCTCCCGTAATCACGGGTGAACACACGCAGCCACCCATGATTACGGGAGCCCCATAGACTTCTATGGGATGCCCGTGCCGTTATTACGGCATGAAATAGGGCATGTTCTATCTTTTTTAACGGCACGGGTACCTTCCCGTGAGCAAACGGGAAGGTACCCGTGGCTAACAGAAGCCTATGAGCCCGTTATTGCGGGTCGTAATAACGACCCGCAATAACGGGTGTTTTTACGGTCGTGTGCATGAGGCCTAAGACGCAGTTTTTAGCAAGAATAAGTCTTGCTAAAAAGTCCCTGCGTCTTATAGTCCGCAGTCAAGGGACCCAGCATCGCCGGGCCCCATGACTGCTTCATTACTTAACCCCTTCCCTACCCATGACGTGCTGGCACATCATGGAGCTGGGGGGCGGGGATGATGTATGGAGCGGGCTCACGCACTGAGCCCTCTCCAAACACTGCAGGTGTCAGCTTCTGACACGCTGCTCTAACGGCCAGGAACAGTAATTTCGCTGTTCCTGGCAGTTTAAAGGGCTTGTGCCATAAAACACGTGTCTCCTATCCACAGGATAGGGGATACATGTGTGATCGATAAGGAGAATGGGTCACCAAGACCGCTGCATGAGAAGCTGTGACTTCCGCGTTCTGTGTCCGGCAGCTTCATAGAAATCAATGGGATTCTTCTGCGCATGCGCAAGCAACTCTCCATTGATCTCTATGGAGCTGCGGGACAGATAAGCCGGACACAGAACCCGGTAGTCTAGGCTTCTCATGTAGCGCTTTGGGTGACTTTAGGTCCCCTGTTCTCCTTATCGATGGGGGTCCCAGCGGTAGGACCTAGTACATGTTTTTTATGGTAAATTACTTTTAACTAGTTAAATGCCGTAGTCCATAGCGACAGCGGCATTTATAGGGGTTTTTCTATGAAGGACATTTGACATAGCCACAGCGTATGTCATAAATGTCAGATAGATGCAAGTCCCACCTCTGGGACCTGCACCGATCTCTAGAACGGGGCCCCCTAAACCCCATTCTAGCTTTCTGTGCTCTCCCGGCCACTTGATTACATGTGGAGTTACTGAAACAGCGTAACTCGCGGAGCTACGCTGTTTCCGTAACTCCCATAGAACTGAACAGTAGTTACGAAAACAGCGAAGCTCGCATGCTACGCTGCTTCCGTAACTGCCATTCACTACTATGGGAATTGGGGAAACTGCTTAATTTCAGTAACTCCACATGTAACCAAGTGGCCGCTGGTTCAAGTCCCCTAGGGGAACTAATAAAATGTGTAAAAAAAACAAACCTTTTCCCATTTTTCCCCAAGCACAATGTAAAAAATAAAATAATTTGGTATCGCTGCGTCCGTAAAAGTCAGATCTATTACAATATACCATTATTTAACTCGCACGGTGAGTTTAAAAATGTAAAACCTCAAAATAGCTTTTTGGTCACTATAGTGCTTAAAATATGAAATAAAAAAAAAAAGTGATCAAAAAAATCAGCCCTCACACCGCTCACTCGATAAAAAAATAGAAAAAAAGGTTTTGGCTCTCAGAATGTGGTGAAACAGAATAAATTATTTTATAACAAATAATTTTTTCCCTATTTTCTGTTGTCTAAAACCTGGGTGCGTCTTATGGTCAGGTGCGTCTTATAGTCCGAAAAATACGGTAAGTCTTTTCCTAAACATTTCAAGTCTGCTGTATAAGCAAGAAGTAACTGTAAAACCAGTCTAGTGTTCCTGAGCAGTAAAATAATCTTGCTGACCACTGACTACTCAATGTCATCTTAGCCGTTCCAGGTCTACTTATAGAGATGGTATTGTCAGGTGGCATTTACAACAGAGCATAAGCTAGTTTTGGAAACAGATTTCTAGTGTGTGTGTGTGTGTGTGTGTGTGTGTGTGTGTGTGTGTGTACAAGTATTGTTTATTGTGATTAGAAAGCGATCACTAATTTAATACATACATTTATACAGTATATATGTTTATAGTAATGTTAAAATGTGTTCTATAAGAGCAGAATGTGAGGTAGTACCTTTTCTTCCTAAAGAAAATAATTATTCATATTTTAAAAATAATGTTTTTCCCTTTCCATATAGGGAGGAAACAATGCCGGCCACACAGTTGTGGTGGATTCTGTTGAATATGATTTTCATCTCTTGCCAAGTGGAATTATAAACCCCAAAGTTACTGCCTTTATAGGTAAGTCTTAGTCTTTCAATGTTTTATGGTGTTTTTTTTTTTTTTGTTTAACTACTTTCTCATGGAAGTTTTTAGCTTAAAGGAATGGTCCAATTTATTATTTTAATGCACTTAAGAATATTTGGAAAGTTGCTTCAAATTTGGTGGTGCAGTGGAGGGAAACGTGGGGTTTGGGACTCCTGTTCTAGTGATCAATGGGTCTCTCAGCGATCAGACAATTATCACCTAGCCTGTAGATGGTTGATAATTGACGATTCTGGTAGTACACCTTTAACGAGTACAGTTACAGCTGCTCCGTCCTCTCTATCATCTCCCCGCACTCATCTGATAAGTGCAAGGAGAGTACAGGAAGCTGAGTGTTTAGTTTCCTGCTAGAGCTTGATCCATGCCGGATCCTGGAGAGGTGAGTAAATCACTGGACCACAGGTATGAAATATTAACCACTTCACTGCCCTAGACCACCAGGGATACTAAAATTAACCCCTTTACTGCCCTAGACAAGCTAATTATTGGGTACCTCTGTGTTATTATATGATACTATTCTGCATGGCCTGGCTAAGCTTACATCACGTCAGAGCCTTCCATTAGATGAATACGTCCAGAATGCTTGCTGATGTATACATCTAGCAGAAGGCTCCGACGTATGCCACTGTATGCCTATACAGTGGCATATGTCGTGTATATGGTTCAATTGTGTGTATTTTATTACTGGATGCTGCTCTATGGTACAATGCAGTCTAGTACGCTCTACTATACAGTTAAAAGTTCAGGTACACGGAAATACAGCTCCCCAACGTTTGCTAAAAGGACAATTAGTATGTCGTGTCAATGGGACACTAAGGACACGTATGCGCTGGGAGCTGCCTCGGCGCACACCGTTAATGTAGTATTCAAACTTGATGTGAACACCGCCTTAGTGGAAAAAGTGCCTAGGTCCCTAACTGGCTAAAGGGAGCATTAGTCGTAATCCCTTTCTTCTGTTCCCTACTTCTGGCTAATTTCAGTGTTACCAAAAATTAGGGGACATATGTGAATATATGGCTGTAACCTTGGAGTCTGATCCTCTAGACTACAAAAAACCTTGTGCAGATGCATTGGTCTGCATAGGAGAAGTGGACATATGTTAGGATACTATTTTATTTAAGTGGATCTGTCCACTTAATATGCTAGGAACAAAGGTAAAGGTCCAGCACACGATATGATATGAAACACAAAACTGTTTATTTGAGTCAAAATTAAAACCAGAAATTAAAAAATCCTGGGGAGAGAACGCCTACGTGTTTCAAACTTTTTACTTCTTAATCATAGCTTATGTATTTTTTTCATATCATATCGTGTGCTGCACCTCTAACTTTTGTTCCTTGGATTTCTACCTACTCCCAACGTAGCTCTTGCCCGTTCACCGATCAATCATAGAATGTGGTGTCCTTACTTCAAATGAGTGGTGAGCGGACCAATTTTACTTGTATATTTTCAGCTATATGCTGCCCTATGTAAGGGCAGCTTATTACAGCTACCGGTCTGTACTCCTATTGGTCAAAATGCAAAAAGTTTTTGTTCCTTTTGGCTAGTGAGAGCGATTAAAGAATGCAGCGAACGAATAGTTATGAATTCACTGTATTCATGAGATACTGACTCTCCCTGCCTCCCCTACTGTCTGTGCGTAGACTGACAGGTTGCTTTCTATGCACGTATACACAGCAGTCTGTCAACGACCTGCTTGAAGGGCTGGGAAAGGCAGGGGGAGTGTCCACCTCATGAAAGCAGCGCACTCATAACGAAATCTGCTGTTTTCTTTCAGCGCTCCTATTTGCCAAACGGCACAAAAAAATGTTTGTACTGCTTTGGCTACTCTGAGTATGGTCCTGTAGCTGTAAAATGCTGCCCCTGTGCCAGCTTATTAAACTGACGGATCTGCTGTAAAATATATCATTAGTCTTTCTCAATTAATTAGAATATCAACAAAAAGTTTATTTATTTCAGTAATTCAATTTAAAAAGTGAAACTCCTATATTATATAGATTCATTACACACAGTGATCTATTTCATGCATTTTTTTCTTTTAATGTTGATGATTATGGCTAGCCGTTAATGAAAACCCAAAATTTAGAGTGTCAGTAAATTGTAATAATGGGTAAAAGTTGAAGATTGTAAACTCATGGTGTCACACTCTAATCAGCTAACAAAACACCTGCAAAGGTTTCCTATCCCTTTAAACCCTTCTCGACATTTGACGTATGGCTTAGTCCTAGCCGGGTAGGGGAAGTATGGAGCGGGCTAATGGGCTGAGTCCGCTCCATACAATGCGGGTGTCGGCTGTAGGTTACAGCCGACACTTCACAGTAACCAGCGGGACCCTGTCAGAAAGACTATATACTGCTATACATTAGTATTGCAGTATATAGTGCAAGCAATCCAACAATAGCTGTTGAAGTCCCCTAGGGGGACTAATAAAAACGAAATAAATAAACCATTGGTATCGCCGCATACGTAAAAGTCTGAACTATTAGAATTTATCATTATTTAACCCATTTCCGCCATTAAAAAAAATTTAAACACCAGAATCGCTATATTTTTGGTCACCTTTCCTCCCACCAAAAATGGAATAAAAAGTGATCAAAACCTTGCATGTGACCCAAAATGGTTGCTTTAAAAATGACAGCTTTTCTTGCAAGAAATAAGCTCTCCTACAACTTAATTGACGGAAAAATATAAAAATTATGGCTCTCAAAATTTGGCGACACAAAATAAATTTTATCTTTTACACTTTTTTTTTTCTTGTAAAAGTAGTAAAACATACAAAAAACTATATATTTGGTATCGCTGTAATCGTATTGACCCGCAGAATAAAGTTAACTTGTTTTAATTGCATAGCGAGTTCCGTAAAAACGAAGCGCAAAAAACAATGGCGGAATCGCAGTTTTTTTCATTTTCTACCCCACAAATAATTTTTCCCCAACTTCCGAGTACATTATATGGCACAAGAAATGGCGCTACGAAAAACTACAACTCGTCCCGCAATAATCAAGCCCTCGTAGGACTAGATCAACGGAAAAATTAAGAAGTTATGACTTTTGGAAGGTGGGGAGGAAAAAATGAAAGTGGTTTACGACGGGAAGGGGGTTAAAAGGACTGGTCTGTTGCTCAGTGGTCCAAAGTCCTGTTTTCAGATGAAAGTACATTTTGCATTTCATTTGGAAATCTCGGTCCCAGAGTCTGGAGGAAGAGTGGAGAGGCATCAATCCAAGTTGCTTGCATTCCAGTGTGAAGTTTCCACAGTCAGTGATGGTTTGGGGAGCCATATCATCTGCTGGTGTTGGTCCACTGTGTTATATCAAGTCCAGAGTCAGTGCAGCGTCTAGCAGGAAATTTTAGAGCACTTCATGCTTCCCTCTGCTGACAAGCTTTATGGAAATGTGGATTTAATTTTCCAGCAGGACTTGGCACCTGCCCACACTGCCAAAAGTACCAATACCTGCTTTAATAACCACAGTATCACTGTGCTTGATTGGCCAGCAAACTCGCCTGACCGAAACCCCATAGAGAATCTATAGGGTATTGTCAAGAGGAAGATAAGAGACACCAGTCCCAACAATGCAGACGAGCTGAAGGCCGCTATCAAAGCAACCTGGGCTTCCATAACACCTCAGCAGTGCCACGGCTGATCGCCTCCATGCCACGCCGCATTGATACTGTAATTCATGCAAAAGGAGCCGCGACCAAGTATTGAGTGCATATACTGTACATACTTTTCAGTAGGCCAACATTTCGGTATTCAAAATAATTTTTGAAATTGGTTTTATATAATATGATTTTCTGAGACACTAAATTTTGTGTTTTCATTAACTGTTCGCCATAATCGTCAACATTAGAAGAAAAAAATGCTGGAAATGGATCACCCCGTGTGTAATGAATCTATAGAATATATGAGTCTCCGTTTTTTAATTGAGTTACTGAAATTTAACTTTTTGACATTCTAATTCACTACAGTTGTCATAGCAGTAACCTGTTAAATCTTTGGTCCTGATTAACCCCTTCCCAGCTTGTGCTGTATATACGGCGCATGTCGGGTGGGGGAGTATGGCGTGGGCTGAACCAGTTTCATAGAACGAGAATGTCGGCTGTATCTTACGGCTGACACTTCAGTCTAATAAGCTGTAGCGCGGCCACGCTCGTTTAACCCCTTAAATGCTGCGGTCAATAGCGACCACACCATTTAAATGGTTAGAAACAGGTGGGCAGCCCTCTGTAACGATGCAGCGTGCCCCCCCCCGGCGATGCGATCGCGGGCTGCCATTGGTTGGCCCCCAGGTCTGCCATCCAGCAGGGCTTCATAGGGGTGTCAGTATGATATACTGCAATACATTAATATTGCAGTATATTGTGCAAGTAATCCAAAAATCACTGGTTCAAGTCCCCTAGGGGGACAAGTGAAATAAAAGTTAAAAACAGTGAAGTAAAGTTTTTGTAATATATAAAAAAAATATTAAGTTAAAATAAAACCATTTTCCCCAAGCACAATAAAAAAATTAACAAAACTGGTATCGCCGCATTCGTAAAAAGTCTTAACTATTACTATAGATTATTATTTAGCCTGCACGTTGAACGCGACAAGAACGTAAAATGACAATCGCTGTTTTTTCGTCACCATGTTCCACAAAAAATTTAATAAAAAGTAATCTAAAATCTCATGTAACCCAAAATGGTACTAATGGAAACTACAGCTCACCCTGCAAAAATAAGCCCTGACCACTCAATCGTTGAAAAGTTATGGCTCTCAGGATATGGCGACAAAACAGTTTTTAACAATTTTTTCCTTGTAAAAGTAGTAAAACAAAAAAAAAACCTCAAATTTAGTATCGCCATAATTGTATTGATCCGTAGAATAAAGTTAACCTGCCGTTTTTACAGGACGGTGAATGCCGTAACAACAAAACCCCCCCTGAAAGATTGAGGATTTTTTATTTTTTTTTTCTCCAATTCCACCCCACAAATAAGTTTTTCCGGTTTCCCAGTAGACTATATGGTACATAAAATGTTGCATTGAAAATCTACATCTTATCCCACGAAAAACAAGCCTTCATACGGCTTTATCCACAGAAAAATACAAAAGTTATGGCTTTTGGAAAGTTGGGAGGAAAAAACTAAAGTGAAAATCTGAAAAATGGCTGTGGCAGAAAGGGGTTAAAAAGTCTTACATGTTTAATGACAAAGACCTACATCTAGGTGTAGCTAAGGGGTTACTGTTTAAGCATTTAGTGATGCCGTGTCATGGTGTTTTTTTTTTGTCTGGATTTTTCTAGGGAATGGAGTTGTAATTCATCTACCTGGTTTATTTGAAGAAGCAGAGAAAAATCAGAAAAAAGGACAAGGTAAGTCAGCAAGCCAGTTTTATTTCTAAGTTATAGAAGCCGGCCTTTGCTCAACATGTACTTGATATATTAAAATCTGTAGGACAGATCCTTTATTCATTTATTACCTTGGGAGTTTTAATTATTGGCATATTGTTTGTGTGTGTTTAAAAAAAAAAAAAAAAAGTCCTATACCACAAGCTGGGACTTTAGAGCAGCCCTAGCACAAAGTCCACACTAGCCAATTTTTCTTTTAATATCTCTTAGGCTAATATACAGATTTAGAGATATATGGCAATATATTATAGAGTAGACGACCTAAACATGAACAATGAGGGAACATAGCACCCATAGAATCATATGCAAAAATAGAAAATCTTTGCATTCTATTTAATGAAGTAATACATTGTAAAAGGCTGGACCGTACAAGGAGTTAGCAGGTTAGGTGAGATGTTCAAAACCTAGTAATCTACAGGGACAACCGACCATCAGAAGCTATGAAACGGTCCAAAATCCCACAGCAACCACAAATTAGTCAGAAGGCAGTATCCGTTATAACATGCCCTTCAGATATCGAATATGAATGAAGGTATAAAAAAAAAAATCTGTATCTGCAAGTATATGAGGCAAATACAGATGAAAAACCATGAATAAATAACATGCCAAAGAGACCAACTGAAAATTGGAAAGATACAGCACAGCAGAAATGAACACATGCCCTGAGACAAATCTAGGGTTTATATAGGACTATAGATAATAGCTCTCACTTGTAATGAGCGCAAATCGGCGATCAGCACACATTTTGAGGAACGCCCACATACCTGGAAACGCCACACTCTAACTTTTAATATTCTATTTATTTTGTGATACCTCCCCTCATATATCTTTGGTCTCCTCTATCAGTCCTACAATCTGACATTAACATATGATGTCTTTATGGCAGCCTATATTTGGCTGTCTTTTATATTTACATTTTAGTTCTTTCCGATTCCTGATACCTCACTAGTGATTTGCGTGCAGGCGCTTGGCTGCGCATGCACTGTGGGCCCTGGATCCAGGAGTGCCGCCTGGCGTCTGTGTTGCCGTGGTCACTCGTGTTTGAGGTGATCACATTGCGTCATGTCATCACACCGGCGTGTGGCGCTTCCTGGTATGTGAACGTTCCTCAAAATGTGTGCTGAGCACCGATTTGCGCTCATTACAGGTGAAAGCTATTATCTATAGTCCTATATAAACCCTAGATTTTTTAAATCATAGTTAGCCTCCTGACTAAGCTGGTCTGTAGGGCGAAACGCGCGTAGAGGCGTTGTTCTTCTGCCAGTACCTGTCCCACTCCCCACCATGTCTCAGGGTATGTGTTAATTTCTGCTGTGCTGTATCTTTGCGTAATCTGTTTGTGATTATCCGCTTCTCATTGGCATGTTTTTTCATTGTTTTTGATATATAGCTAGATTTGCCACATACTGGTACATAGCAGATATTTTTTTTTTTTTATATATACCTTTTAGAGATCTATTATCTTTAGATTCGATATCTGAAGGGCATGTTATAACGGATACTGCCTTCTAACTATTTTGTGGTTGCTGTGGGATTTTGGAGTGGTTCATAGCTTCTGATGGTCGGTTGTCTCTGTAGACCACTAGGTTTTAAACATCTCACCTAACCTGCTAACTCTCCTTGTATGGTCCATCCTTTTACTTTGTATTATGTCATTGTGCATTGTATTTAATAAAGATTTTCTATTTTTTGCATATAATTTCTATGGGTGCTATGTTCCCTCATTGTTCGCATTTAGTCTACTTGTAGTTTAGGGACCCCTTCTTTATGCCTTTTGGTTTGGTTAGAGGTTTTTGCAGGTTGTTCAATATATTATAGAGTGTTCTAATAAATACAGTTAGGGCTTATTCTACTCTCCGAACAAAGAAGGCTTTTTGGATCCCTGATGTCCACCTCGCGTTCGGCGAATATGCTGTAAACAGTGCTGATCTCTGTGGCTGATGTCAGTGCGCTGTCATTTGGTCACGCAGTGTAGCATGCCTTACAATGCTGCCATGGTGCCACCCCTTTCAATTTCTCTACCAATCCAGGCACTGACTCCTAGGTAAATTAGAGGTTATTCACAAGTGGCTTTCTCTTTTCTTTAACTTTGCATGACCAGTAAACTGCAACTTGTTAGAAGCCTTTATTCAGTTTGTTTTCTGCGGAGAGAGGATAGTGCCTACCTGGTATTGAGAGCAGGAGGGAACGGTTTATCCTGACAGGCCTGTTCTGCAGGAGAGATGGGAGAGGTGGCCCACCATCCCATTCTCGTGTGTTTTATCTGGCATATGTCATAGCGGAGAGATTACCAGTCCTGGCCTGACCACAAGGGAATCTGGGAATAACCCCTCTGGAGAACCAGTCATTAAAGGGGATTTCCTGGAATGTAGTATTAGTATATCCATAGGAGGTGCCCCTGCCGATCAGCTAAATGACGGGTCTCCTTCGAGCACCATATGCCCTGCATTGTTTATATTGGTACAGCGCTATGGCTGCTTGCTACTGCTACTCCAATGAGACAGAGCGAAGTGTATAGATATTTTCTCAGCCATTACTAATATAAATAAACATGTTTTTTTACACTTCTCTGGGCATATTTTTGTGATATATGTACTAATAAGGGAATGTTCACGTTGCCCGTTTAATCTGTTCCTAGCTCGTTCCCTTTTTGTTCACTTTATATCCCGCTTAGGCTTCGTTCACATCTGTATCGGGGTTCCGTTCGTGGCTTAAGTCAGACCCTTTTTGTCAGGGCAACCCATAAATGGAAACTATAGCTTAACGTTAGCATTACCTTTGATTTTCAATGGTAATGCTTCCGTTGCTAATGGTTTCGGAAGTATTACCACTGAAATCAAAGGTAATGAAAACGGAAGCTATGGGTTCCTCCGATGGAAAGGTCTGACGAAAACCCGACGCTGATGTAAACACACCCTTAGGCCCCTGCACACAGCCGAGCCCTTAATCACGGCCTGCATATACAGGCTGTGCTCCCATACAAGTTATGGGAGCACGGCCCGTAAAATACAAAAGAACGGACATGTTCCATAATTTTCGGAACATTTCTACTGCACGGACAGCCATCTGTAGCGATACGGAAAGGTACCATTTTGAGATCTGTATAGTCTACTTATTATAACAGCCCACAATTGGCAAGCAATCCTTGATACATGTTCATATAGAGACTCATGGGTAAATAGCAAATGGAGTATTACTAACTGTTCATCCAGAAACACGTGAGGAACTGCGAATTCACGGAACCACAGGGAAATGGGAATAACTGCTGGCTGCAAATTTACACAAGGCACTGAGTATGCCTATGTGTGTATATAGGCGGAGAAAGGTAGAAAAAACACAAAGCGCACAATAGTGCGTGACACTGTGATTTTACACGTGTGAACAAGGTTCTGAATACGCTCACCTGGTGGGGTTATGCTGGGAGCATAACATCCAGTGTAACAAATTCCACTTAGGTAGCCTCCACGGTAGGTTAGTGGCAGGATCAGCTTGCAGCATAGGACCCGGTTTGAGAACTTGATATACAAAGTCTCAATAATGAATGAAGGAATAAAAGCAAAAAGCGGGTGTCTTCTATGCGCTATTGATCAATAGAATCTTCCAAAAGACGTGTATTCCATACACACTCACACTATCTTAATGTATACAGTCTACACTATTATATTCATACACGTATACTGATATTATGTAGCATGACCCTGATGTAAGTGCTGTTCGTCCAGGAGTTGAAAGGAGAGAATCGCAATATTTTTTTCTAATTTCTAGACCCTTTTCTTTATTTAAATCTCGGGTTTGTTTATGCTAAAGATCCTTCACCTCTACAATAGAGCTGTCGTCTGTCATTGTAACCCCTCCCTCCAGTGATGAGGTGATTCTGATAACACAGCACAAGCAAAAACTGAGCTACCTAACAGGAAGTGTCTGTTATTAATTCTCTAGTGGTTTGACCACAAACTAAAATATATTTATATAGGTAGTGACGAGGAAAATAGATATCCACAAAACTCTTTAACTCTTTAAAATGTGGTTGAAATATTGTTTGATAAGTTTCCTTTTAAATTCTTGCCTTATGACTTCTTTTTCCTTTACCCTTCAAAAGAGAAATGAATCTGAACATTTGTTACTTGAATATTTGGTTGTCCTGTTGATTGATATCCATGTTTTCCTTTAGGCTTGGCTGGCTGGGAAAACAGGCTTACCATCTCTGACCGAGCACACATTGGTAAGATTTAGTGTGTGTGGGGTGTGTATGTGGTTTATGTACAATCAATAGGATCCTGGAAATGGGCTGTTTTTTATTAACCTACACTGAGGGCAGGTAATTTGAAATAAGCGTGAAATGTTTTTGTTTTTTTTTCTGCTTAGCCAATGAAGTCATTACTCCTATTTTATACTTTTTGTCTCTTTGAACACAGTACGACATTGTTCTTTGCTTAATTTACTGAACATACGCAGCCTGATCTTCCCTGGTAGACTGGGCTAAAACTGGCCTTTTCTCAGAATCAAACGGTCGTAAAAAAAAGAAAGTTTAAAACTACTTCATTTAAAAGCATTGATCAGAGTTTCCCAACCTTTTCTGTCTTGAGGCACCCCTGGGAAAAAAAAAAATTCTCAGGGCACCCCTGCCAAAAATTGTTTACAAAACGACAATTAAAAAAAAAAAAAACAAGCACTATACTCTTAGGGTATGTTCACACAGTGTTTTTTTTTTTTTTTTTTTTTTGTAAGACGGAAAAATAATCTGCCTCAAGATTCCTTTAGCAATTTTGAGGCAGATTTTGAATTGACAGCATTGTTTGACTCCAAACAAGCGCCACAGGTTTTTTTCTGCCTCTTATTAATTTCAATGGGAGGTCCGAGGCGGAAATCACTCAAACACCATGAGAGCCCCACTCACCGTAACGTGGCCATGAGAGCCCCACTCACCGTAACGTGGCCATGAGAGCCCCACTCACCGTAACGTGGCCATGAGAGCCCCACTCACCGTAACGTGGCCATGAGAGCCCCACTCACCGTAACGTGGCCATGAGAGCCCCACTCACCGTAACGTGGCCATGAGAGCCCCACTCACCGTAACGTGGCCATGAGAGCCCCACTCACCGTAACGTGGCCATGAGAGCCCCACTCACCGTAACGTGGCCATGAGAGCCCCACTCACCGTAACGTGGCCATGAGAGCCCCACTCACCGTAACGTGGCCATGAGAGCCCCACTCACCGTAACGTGGCCATGAGAGCCCCACTCACCGTAACGTGGCCATGAGAGCCCCACTCACCGTAACGTGGCCATGAGAGCCCCACTCACCGTAACGTGGCCATGAGAGCCCCACTCACCGGCCCCCTCCAGTAAAGAGGCAATCACAGACAGAACGTGTGCTTACTCCTCGGGAAGGAATAAATAAGGAGGTATAAGAACTCCAACTCCCAGCATGTCCAGGCTGTTTTTACGGAATATCCGAGAACATTGCAGGGAAGAGGTATAAGAGGAGAGAACTACAGTTCCCCTGGCTCCAGTTCTCACACAATTGCGAACAAACTATATAAGAAATACTTACCCTGCCCAGCGTTAATGGCTCCTCTCCCTCCGTCAGGCTCTTCTAGCAGTGGGCGGTACTTGTAGCAGATGTGTGTGCGTCATGTCTGCTACGCGTCGGGGTCAGAGCTTGTAGCAAAAAAATAATAATTTTATTGTGGCACTCTGGTTGGGAACCACTGGCATAGATACACTCAAGGCTTTTTTTTTTTTCTGGCAGGCTATAGTTCTTAGTTCTAGGACCTCAATGTATCGGCACTGTTTACTTTCCAGGGATAAAAAAAAAACGTCCTGGTCATGTGTAGGGATGCGTGCACAATTCATTAAAAGACCTAGCTCTGATCAATTCACTGGGAGGGTAAGGGCACACCTGGCAGCCACGATGTCACAATCAGCGCATTTTTTCAGTGTTTAACCTCTTAACAATTTTTTACATGTTAAACAGTTATCATTCTTAATCATTTAACCCCTTCCCGCATTTTCACATACATGCACGTCGGTGAATGCGGCTGGTTAGCGCATTCCCACGTGCATGTAAGTGATGCAGTTAAACTGTCACAGCGCCGCGGGACAAGGTGGCCGTTCACTGCAAACTGCTGTCCGAGACAGCTTAGCAACAGAGCTAGCCGACAGGACCAATCACAGTGGGGCCCTGTCGGCGATCGCTGTAATTGGTCTGTCAGTGTAGACAGACCAATCACAGTGGAGTGACGTAGGCAGGACTTTGTTTTTCTATAGTCTCCGACTCTGATCTCCTCTGTTGGTTTTGAGAGGAGATCAGAGACCGATTCTACATTTATTTGTGAATGAAATATACCCCCACGTGGTGACCAGTCACCCCCACGTGCCCCATCAGCACATCCCTGTTTCCTAGTGACACATCACTGAATCCGTTCAGTCAGCCAGACTGCGTGTGAAACCCCTTTGGTGTGGTTTTTTTGTTCTTGTAAAAATATGAAAAGAAAAAAAACTATAAAAAAAGTTTTAGTGAGCGACAGGGATAGTATCAGACTAGCTTTTTAGAGTGTAAGGTTAGGTACTGTCAGGGCTTTTTAAAAATAATTTAGCGTTCGGGTATTAGCTAGGGCTAATTAGGGTTAGAGGTTCAGGGAGTTAAAAACTACGTTTAGTTACAATGACAAAGCGGGTGTTCACTGCTGAAGAGGCGTACGCCTTTTTCTGTGCAGAGTCCGAGTCTGACAGTGGAGATGAGGTGACATTTTTGATGTAGTCATCCTCAAGTGACACATCTAGTGATGAACCCCCCCCCCCCCCCCGTAGACGTTCTAGGGCTAGTGCGCAAGCACAACCAAATTCAGATGCCCCTGCGTGGATTGCCCTAGATAATTATATGCCCCAGGTGCCTGAATTTACTGCCACCCCAGGCACGAATGTGGACACTACTGGATTTAGAGATATTTTTTGTAAATTATTTTTTCTCTGATGAATTCATTTGTCTTATGGTACAGCAAACAAATATTTATGCAGCACAATTTATTGCCCGCAATCCCAACAGTTATTATGCCAGGCCACAAAAATGGATCCCTACCAATGCAAATGAAATAGACATTTTGGGGCCTACTAATCATGGGCATTACAAAAAGCCCACTATTCGCTCCAATTGGAGCGCTGATATGCTACACCATTGCCCACTTTACCGCCACACCATTCCTAGGGCTCGTTTTGTTATCCTGCTACGGTTCCTGCATTACAACAACAATGAGTAATGCCCACCCACAAATGACCCCACTTTTGACAGACTGTTTAAATTTGGAATTGTAGTGGTTCGCTACAGGTCTAATTTTAGAGATTTACACCCCACAAAAATGCATTGCAGTGGACGAATCCTTGGTGCATTTCAAGGGCAGGCTACACATTAGTGCTTTCAAATATACCACACCTCTGTTGATTTTAATGAAGTCCCTTTTCTTCCTGCCTTCTCCTATCGCCTGGGTATTTACTTTCTAAAATTAATTTTATTTCCCATTTTGTCCCAATTGACGTTTTAAAAAAACAAAAAACATACCAAATCAAACTAAAAATTCCCATTATACCCCTAGATGAATACCTTGAAAGTTTCAATTGTATTCAAGGAGGCACTTTGAATTTTCTAAATGTTCTGGCACCCGTGTTGCATAAAAATCTTACGAGTAAAAAGTGGGCCCTAAAAACCTCCTGGCACTCCTTCAATTCTGAGTTCTGATGTGCAATCCTGACATCCCAGTAAAACCACTCAATAGAACTAAAAGTTTCCATTATACCCCTAGATGAATATCTTGACGCACAGGAGAAAAGGCGCACTAAGTATTAAGGCCTCAATATTTGTAGGGTCTAAATACTTACTACACACCTAGATAAAAAGCATAAGGGTTATAGCTTTCAAAATGTGACCCTATGTTGTCACTGAAATGGCATATTTTTATTTTTTTTCCAAAATGTAAAATGACCTGTAATGACTATGTCCTGCTGCACAAAGCTGTTTTAATGTATCTTGAAATTAGCATTTTTTATTTGGAGGAGCTCTAATAATCGAGCTGTTCCATATCAATACACCATGGGCTTTACTACAGTTTTTCGGGTTTTTACTGGATCTCTTACACCGGACAATACTTCTGGCAATACTGACATTATTTTGGGGACTAGTGATCCTTTACTATAAGAAAAGGTACAATGCACACCAGAAGTCATTATCCAAAGATGGATTTTTAATAATAGTGATTATGCCAGTATAAGGGCGGATTCAGACGAACGTGAGCGGTTTGCGCGCGTGGCAGCAGCGTGTCGGCTCCATGTGCTCTGTTCATATGGAATGCGCGGCTGCGTGCTTTTCGCCCAGCCGCCATCATTGACACTCTATTTGGATGTTTGTAAACAGAAAAGCACGTGGTGCTTTTCTGTTTACATTCATTCTTTTACTGCTGTTGCGCGAATAATGCTTGTCCCACGCAATGGGTGCGTGATGCGCGAAAAACGCCTAAATATAGAACATGTCGTGAGTTTTACGCAGCAGACTCACGCTGCACAAAACTCATGGACTGTCTGCACTGCCCCATAGACTTGTTTAGGTCCGTGCGACCCGCGTGAATACCACGCGGGCTGCACGGACGAAAATCACGTTCGTCTGAATCCGCCCTAAGTGCGATGTCTCTGACCTTTATCAGGCACTGTAATATCCTGGGTCCTGCGGAATGACGCTTAGTGTATAGCGGCTTGCCGCATGTGGAGGCGCTGGTGATCCTTTACTGTTCCTATAGATGGTTTTGGACACTGTCCCTTTATATATTTTGTAGGTGATTGGTTGTTGTACGCATAGCGGTTCCTACCTTGCCGGGCAGGTGTCTGTTATGGTGTACCGCGTTGCTTGGCACGTTCGTCACTTATATAGGGATGGATGAGGCTAAAGAGAAGTTTTATGACCAGTCACTATAAAAAAATAAGATGTCGTCATAGCCCTACAGGTGTTTTTATCTCGTGAACAAACTCCAGTTTGCCACATAGTTTGATATGTTTTCCTCCAAATAAATATATTGCCTTTCACTCCAGAACAGTATAATTTATTATATATCAGACTAGAATGCTGTTCACAACGGCATCAGAATGACACAAATGTGGGACAATTGCTTTGTTAGCAAGACATAGTTAAACAGGCAAATGCATATTTCAGGACATGCCTTCTTTATGAGAACATAGTGGTCAGCATGCTCACTACACTCCTGAATAGCTTAAGGTGTGTAGTTTTAAGAATTGGTCATTTCTTTGGGGTTTCTATCATTCTGTCCGTTCAAGGCCTCTCCAAATGTGCATTGGGGCCTAAAACATTTTCAAGCAAAATTGGTGTCCTGAAAGCTACCAGGTGCTCTGTTCCTTTTGGGCCCTGCCGTGTGTCCAGGCAGCACATTAGGGCCACAATGGGGGTATTTTTGAAAACAGGAGAAACGGGGAGAAAGATTTTGGGGTGTCTTTCTTCATTCTCCTGTTCGCTTTACAAAGAAATCGGTTTTCAAAGTGATACTTGTATGAAAAAAGTGAATTTTATTTTTTTTCACCTGCTATGCATTAAATTTAGCAAAGAACTGTGGGGTCAAAATACTCACTACACCCCTAGATAAATACCTTAAGGGGTCTAGTTTTCTAAATTGGGTAGTTTATGGGGAGTTTCTATTGTTCTGGCAGCTCAAAGCCTCTCCAAATGTACAGTGGGGCCTAAAACATTTTCAAGCAAAATGAGTCCTGAAAACCTTCCTTCCTTTTGAGCCCTGCCGTGTGTCCAAGCAACGCATTAGGGCCACAATGGGGATATTTTTGAAAACAGGAGAAACAGAGTGATAGATTTTGAGGTGTGTTTCTTCATTCTCATGTTCGCTTTATAAAGAAATCTGTCTTTAAAATGACACATTTGTGAAAAATGTTAATTCTATTTTTTTATGCCTGCTTTGCATGAATTCTTACAAAAAAAAACATGGGGTCAAAATACTTACAACACCCCTTAAGAAATACCTTAAGGGGTGTAGTTTTCAAAATGGGGTCACTTGTGGGGGTTTCCATCATTCTGACACTTATGAGCCTCTGAAAACCTGGCTTGGTGCAGGAAAACATTATGTACTTAAATTTATAAAATTATTATTACATTTGTAAGTCTTCTAAATTACTCTATTTTGGCAGCACTTTTGAAAAAAAATATAATTTGAGCAAAGAGATGGAAATATATATTTAATAAAAAATGTGTACATGTATGTATGTACATATGTGACATATTACAGTTAAAAATAAGGACATTTTACCACTATTTTTACCACTAACAAAGTACAACATGTGACGAAAAAACAATGTCAGAATTACTTGGATATTAAAACCTTCTCAGAGTTATTCTCTGATAAAGTCAGACATGCCAGATTTGACAAATCTGGCTTGGTCATTAAGGTCCAAACAAGCTTGGTCATTAAGGGGTTAAATACATCGCTGATTTTTTGGTAAAACCGCACACTGCATTACATTTCATAACAAGGACATGCTTTCACTGCAAGCAAAATATGAAGGCTTCTATTAACCCCTTCGTGCACCCTGACGTGCCATTACGTCCGGGTGTTGATGTTTGGAGCGCGCTCCATATGCTGCGGGTGTCGCGCTGTTCCTGGCTGTTTAACCCCTCAAATGCTGCTGACTGCAACATCTGAGGTGTTAAAGAGGGGGCGGCCCCCTTCAACAGCTCAAAGGTGGGTGACGACAGTTGTTCTGGCAGCCCTCTGCCTTCACTCTGCCTCTGCTAAGCCCTGCCTGTGGCCTCTAAGCCCTCAATCGGTGAAAAAATACAAGTTATGGCTCTCCGAATGTGGCGACACTTTTATTTTTAACAAAGTATTTATCAATAAAGGTAGTAAAATATATATAAATTTGGTATCGCCGTAATCGTATTGAGCCACAGAATAAAGATAAGTTGTCGTTTTTACCGCACGGTGAAAGCCGTAAAAGCAAAACCCCAAAAATACAGGAATCGCAGTTTTTTCCAACTTCAGCCCGCAAATTTATTTTCAGTTTCCCAGTACATTATATGGAACTATAAATGGGAACAAAAGAAGCAACTCCTCCCGCAAAAAATAAGCCCCCACACCACTCTATTTACCGAAAAATAAAAGTTGAGCGATTTTTAGATTTATGCTAATAACTTTCTTAATGCCCAACTGGGTGTGTTTTTACATTTGACCAAGTGGGCATTGTAGAGAGGTGTATAACTCTGACCAATCCGTGGCATGCACTTCTCTCCATTAATTTACTCTGAACATAGTGTTCCTGCGTTGTTCATGCAGTCACATACACACACATTAATGTTACTGAAGTGTCCGGACAGTGAAAAGACATCACTTCCAGCCAAGATGGGATTTCTATTCACAATCCCGACACTTCGGTAACATTTGTGTGGGACTTACAGCACAGCAAGTGTAATCTCGTAGGATCACGCTGTAAATGACAGCGCAACATGATCTCGATGTGCTGTGCTGTAAGTTCCACACAAACGTTACCGAAGTGTCAAAAGTGTGAATAGGTTTCCCGTCCTGATTGGAGGTGATGTCTATTCACTGTCAAGACACTTCAGTAACGTTGATGTGGGAGTAAGTGACAGCAAGCGTGATCTCGCAAGATTACTATGTGCTGATTACATGAATGGAGAGAAGTGTATGACGCTGATTGGCTAGTGTCATACACTTCTCTCCACAACGCCCACTTGGGCTTTAAGAAAGTCCTTAGCATAAAGCTAAAATCGCTCATAACTTCGTGAAAATAGATTGTTTTTCGAAATAAAAAAACACTGTTACCTACATTACAGCGCCGATCTCATTATATAAGAGGGCACTTATAATGTGGTGACAGTCTCTTTAAGGCAACTTTCCATGTCGTTCAGTCGTGGCAGCGCACCTATAGTATGCCCTCTTGGCCTCTGTAGATACAGGAATATAGAGATTAAAAGGCCCCTCCCACCACTACCTCTGTATTCTTCCTGTCCTTACATAAGTCAGTCTGCAGAATAATAAAATAACTTTTTTTTTATTTAGACATTTTATAAAGAAAATACGCATTGGTATCGCCACACCTGTAATGACCCTTATTTTGAAATTTAAGTGGCTCCATTTAAAATAACTAATTTCGCAAACAACAAGCCCTCATGAGGCTAATTCTACTGGGAAAAAAAGTAATGGCTTTCAGACTTCGAGATGGAAAAAAAAGGCCCAAACTAGGCTGCATTTTTAAGTGGTCAAAAGAAAACTCTTCGCTTCCCATTCTGAGGCCTTTTTGGTGCTTCTGGGGGATGGACAACATTAACTGCAGAGACTAAAGTGTCACGTTCACCCCCCCCCCCCCATACCTGTAAGTGATGTCTGATGGGAGGAACAGCTATCTCTCATGAGTGATGTAGCAGTAGAGGTTCCAGCTTCTGTAGCCAATTTTAACCATCCCACAAGGACCAAGTACATCTAAATCTTGTAAGGGACCCCATACTCAGAAGAAATAGAGGTAGATTTCATCTGATGAACCGTTGGATCTGTCAGAGGGAGCATTTGAGAAAGGAGAGGACCTTACTTCCCTAAAAGATATTGAGGATTGAAAGTATTTGTTTTGAGGACATAGAAATGCACTTCAAAGCTATTAGAGGTACAATGAATATTGAAGATGTGGGGGGTGTGGCCTGCTGGCAACATGAGCGGACGTGCGCAGAGAGGGCTCAGACGGGTAACCCGCTATATACTTTGTCCTGCCTAATCCTGGGACAAACAGACCTTTTGACAGCTCACGGAAGTGCTCCTGAGGTATGGCACCGATGGGTCCCACGAAAGGGTCGTCAGCGGCGGAGAAATTTAAGGATTTCGCCAGGGACCGCACACAAAATGGTGCCGCAGCCTCTCCAGCGCAACGCTCCAGACCACCACGCTGTCAGAGTGCTCACACGAGTCAGCCTGAGGAGACAGAACCTGGTCCTGATTTGACACTGCAACAGGTATGTGAGCAATTGCTGCAGGCTATAACTATCTACTACCTCTCTGACGGGGAAGATAGAAGAGGTGAGGGTGGATCTTGGCTTGCTCCGCAATGATGTACAGAAACTTAGAGAGAGAGTGAAGGAGACGGAACATCGTATTTCCGCCATTGAGGATACTATTGTTAGCATTCCTGCTAGATTGTCGGCGGTGGATGCAAAAGTGGAATTGTGGCAACAGAAATGTGGCAATTTGGAAAATCGTTCGCGTAGAAATAATGTCAGAATTATTGGTCTCCCGGAACGAGTGGAAGGAGCTACGCCTGGTGCCTTTTATTGAGCATTCGTTCCGGTCCACCTTCCCTCAGGCACACTTCTCTGCGGCATTTGCTGTAGAATGTGCTCAGTGCCAGCACAACCACCTCAGCCTGGCTTACCACCACGACCTTTATTGGCGCGTTTACTCAACTGGAAGTATCGGGACTTGATATGAGAATTCTCGAGTGTTATTGTTTCCTGATTTTTCGGCTGAATTACAGAAAAAACGTGCAACATTTATTTCTGTGAAAAGGAAGATGCGGGACTTATTCGATGGCTTACCCGGCTCGTCTCCGGATAAATGATGGCGGGAAGACTGTTTTCTTTGGGGACCCAAGGGAAGCTGAGGAGTGGCTAGCTATGCGACCAGGAGACTTGCACTATTGACAATGGTTACTGATCATTTGCTGATTCTGCTTTTTTTGCGCATGTACAGATATGGCGACCATGTCCTTTCTAGAAGAGCGGGATGGAAGATTATTATTCTTATGGTATTTTATTGTTTGGTCCATTGCAGTCCTGTTACCTGTCGGATGCTGCATCTCCATCTTCTGTACTGTACTGTTTTTTCCTGCCTAACCTGTGAATAGGTCTGATTTTGTGATAGCAGGGGAAACTTATGTTTTTTTTATTTCTGTACAACTTAAATTTAACATCTTCAATTGTATGCACAGATACCCCATAACCATATGCCATGATACACAAGTTACAACCATACCGCCAATGGTTAATGATGTGTTTTTATACATGTGAGGGGTCCTCTCTCATGGATACCCCTTCGGGGGATAGTTATGTTCTGTTGGACAAAGGTTACAATGCTTGCTACATGTTTAACGCAATGTGAATGTTGTACATTGCATATATATATGGCAGCAAGTAATAGAGTATGTGGGGAGGATTTTGATATTGCTTATGTGGGTGTTTCTTCATGGCTGACCTGAAAGTGATGTCATGGAATATTAGGGGTATGGGTAGTCCCCGTAAGAAAAATTGCGGTATTTGCACATGTGAGGGAGTTAGGGACACATTTTATGCCTCCAGGAGACCCATATTACTGCCGACACTGTCAATAGATTGAAAAAACTATGGGTTCAATGGGCAGAGCATTCCTGGCACACGTCCTATTCTCGCAGAGTTTCCCTACTAGTTCATCGTGCAGTGAGGTGGAATGCGACTCGGACAATGGTGGATCCAGAGGGTAGATATGTTTTTGTACATGCCTATATTAACTTGTTGCCGACACAGGACGAGTATTCTCGTCCTGAGCGGCGAGCACTTCGCGCATTAGGACGAGCATACTCGTCCTGTGTGACAGCCGTCCCTGCGCGCGTCTGTGCACGCGATCGAGAGCGGGGCAACGGCTGTAATACACAGCCACGGCCCCGCTCTGACAGCGGAGAGCAGAGAAACATCTTCTCTCCGCTGTTAACCCTTTGAACGCCGCGATGAAAGCAGATTGCGGCGTTCAAAGAGGGGGGACTGCACATTGATCGCGTCACAGAATATAACTGTGACGCGATCAATGCCCATAACTTGTATGGCCAGACAGCCCAGGGTCCAGTGAAGGACCCCAGGGCTGCCTGAACATATTTCCTGTTAGGGCATACTGATGTATGCCCTAACAACTGCCTGTGTACAATCAGTACACAGGCTAATGTACTGGCATATAGATCTATGCCAGTACATTACGGTTACAAAATCAAAATGATAAATCCCTTTATGGGATTAAAAAAAAAAGTTAAATGAATGTAAAAAAAAATTAATGATAAATAAATACAAAGCAAAAAAAATACACAAACACAATTTTTTTTATAATACATAACTTTTTAAAATATAAGTCCCAAAACATGAAATAATATAGACATATTTGGTATCGCCACGACCGTAACAACCTGTACAACAAATGTATGACATTATTTATGATCGGTGTATGGTGTAAAAGAAAAAAAATTAAAACTGCAGCGGAACTGCTTTTTTTTTTTTTTCTGCATATTCGCCAAAATAAAAATTTATAGAAATTAAACGATAATGTATTTGTACCAAAAAATGGTACCTACATAAAGTACAACTCGTCCCGCAAAAAACAAAGTTTCATACAACTACGTCGTACAAAAAATAAGAGTTATGAGCGTCAGGATGCAAAGAGGGGAAATGTAAAAAAATTGCTCTGTCCTCAAGGCCAAAATTGGCCGTGTCCTTAAGGGGTTAATGGTATGTCTTTTGTGATCATAGGGTTATACAATCTGTCGCCTATACAGCTAGCGGTTAATGTTGCCTCTAACAATCCTGAGGCTAAAGTTCTGTGTATGGGAGATTTTAATATTTTACTGAACCCGGCTCTTAAGTTTGTGTCCCAGAGAGGTGCTTTGGAGCTGAACTCTTCTTCGAACCTGCAGAGGTTGGTGGATGAGATGGGATGGGTGGAGTTGTGGAGACTGAGACATCCCCAATCTTTAGAATTCTCATGCTTTACTCCTTCTAGAGGTGCATTATCTAGAATTGATTTATATGTTTGGCTCATTGTCTTTTGGCCTAGGATATCTAATATTGACTATGCCCCGCCTAGTGTTTCGGATCATGCACCCCTACTGGCAGTAGTTCACTTATATGACCGACAAGCCAGTAAACTGAATTGAAGGGTGCACCCATTTTGGTTATCTTTGATTGGCTCCAATGATCGCAACCCTGATCAGTTGACCCAATTTCTAGACCTTCATTGTGAGGAGACTAATACCCTACTTAAGTGGGATACGTTTAAAGCATATTTGAGGAGGGTGTCTGAAATCCACAATTTCATTCATTAAAAAAACATTGCGGGCTAAGGAGGACGGACTGGCTGCATCCTGTAAAGTCATGGAGAGGGCTTTTATTAATGATCCTTCTGAGGCGAATAGATTACAATGACTGCAGGCGGGTAGATTATACTTGTTAAATCTTAAAGAAGGGGATAGGAAATTTTTTTTTTTTTTTTAAACAAAATGCCTTTGAGTTGGGAAATCAGTCCAGTCGATTATTATCGCATATAGTGCACTCCAGTCAGTCATCTCCTGCTATTATAAAAATTCTTGGTGAGGGGCGTCAAGAACTAAGTGATGCCGAACAGATTTCGTAGGTTTTATACTGAATAATACACTTCCCAGAGTGGGTACTCGGATGATTCACTGTCTGAATATTTGGAGGGGATTACTTTCCCACAGTTGTCCTTCTTGCATAGAGATAGATTAGATGAGTCTATTAAGCTAGAAGAATTGCAGATTGCTGTGAAGGATGCTTTGAAAAATAAATCGCCTGGACCTGATGGGATTCCTTTAGAGGTGTATTCCAGATATTTTGAGATTATTGGTCCTGAATTGCTTCAGATGTACGAAACCGCTTTTGAATTGGGTACTTTGCCCATATCTTTATATGAAGCCACTATTATAATTTTGCTGAAAACTGAGCGAAATCACATGATTTAGATGATAAAATTCTGACTAAGATTTTGGCAAATAGACTTAATTCTATTATCACCTCGTTAATACGTGATAATCAATCGGGCTTTATTCCCAGGTGGTCCACTTCGAGGAATAGCCGCAGGGTCCAGGCGGTTTCACAGGTGGGAAGGGATTTGAGCCAACATAGGGCATTGGCAGCACTTGATGCAGCCAAGGCCTTCGACTCCATGGAATGGAGATATCTACATGCGGTGTTGACACGATTTGGATTTTCCAAATGGATTTCCATTTTATATAAGAATCCCAGAGCAAATCTTTTGGTGAATGGTATGGGTACAGCCATTTTTGATCTAGGTAGGGGAACTAGACCGGGATACCCGTTGTCCTCTCCCATTTGCTTTGGCTATAGAACCTCTTGCCATCCAAATTTTCCAGGATAGTATAATTCGGGGAGTGCTTATTGGCAGTAGAGAAAGTAGAATAGGTATGTATGCGGATGATCTAGTTCTCCATGTCTGATGTTCATGATGCTATTCCTAGGGCTATTGACATTGTGAACCGTTTTGGTCTATTTTTCTGGTCTCCTGATCAATTGGACTAAGTCGGCTCTGATTCCTTTGTGGGTGATGGACTGGCCAGATATTTATTATAATTTGCCTGTCGTTACATGTTTTAAATATCTGGGCATATATATAACAAAATATCCTGTTGTCTCATGTTAAGAATATCTACCCCCTGGAGAATCTCTTTATTCAGAAATTTAGAGTGGAAGACGCTTCCTTTATCGGTGGCATGAAGGGTAAGCTTGGTAATGATCACCCTTTTACCGAAAGGTTTATATTTATTGGAGCATGCTAATGGACCTATTCCAAGATCATTCTTTGACAGGTTGCACTCCCTGGTAGCTAGTTTTATATGGGGGAAATCTCGCAGAAAACTTGCTCTATCCATACTCCAGCGTCCTAAGGTTAAGGGTGGCTTGGCACTGCCTGATTTTTATATTTACTTCCTGAGTGGTCGACTCCGCTATTTGAAGGAATGGATTGCCCTGATTCCAGAATAATTTTCAGAGTATGCTTTGGGGCAAGTGCTGGGACAATCTGTCCTGTGGCCTGTTTTGGAGAACCCCACATTGTTCAGAAGGAAATTAGTACTACTTCATAGACTTGCACATCGGGTTTGGAAGGCAGCTAAGCTGCTATGCGGTTTTGGGGATTTGGAGGTGGGACAATCCCATGTTCCCGCACTTACACATCCTGGAAGTAGTCTGAGTTTTGTTAGTCTAATGAGATTCTATGTCTTGAAGGATGTATATAGGGGAAATGTGTTATCGTTTACCCAGATGATAGAATGCTATAATTTTACATCGTACCCAATTCTTTAGATACTTACAACTACGACATGCGTTGACTTCACAATTTCGAACATAGTCCCCGTCTCTTTCAAGATTCCCGTTGATAGGAATTCTGAAGACACAGGGACCCAAGGGAATTATCTCGGCAATTTACACTAATCTTCTGAATGCAAAAACCGAGTCACGTACGCTCTGTACAGGCTGCCTGGAAAACAATTCTTCCCAACTTATCCAAGGAGGATTGGTCAGAGGCCCTATGGTCACATTTATTTGTTTCTCCTGTCAATAATAGACTCCCAATTGTACATAATACACCAGAGTTGCCTTACTCCAACTCGTTTATATCGTATGGGTCGGTTGCCACATACAGAATGTCATAGATGTCACTCTCCGGGGGCAAACTTCATACATCTTATTTGGGGGTGCACATATATTATTTCCTTCTGGGATAAAGTGATTGATGTTTTGACTGGTATCTCGGTACCTGTACCCAAAACCCCAAGGTGTGTTTGTTGGGTTTGCTGCAGGAGGAAAATTGGCCATTTCATACATAAATGTTTCTCAGAGAAACTTTTTTTCTGGCTAGGAAAGCTATTGCCCTGAGATGGATGGCGGTCTCTCCATCGCTTGCACAATGGAAATCCCTGGTTGTTAATGTCATCCCATTTGAGAGGGTAGTCTACAGTAATAGGAAATGCCTCCAAGATTGGGAAGATTTGGGATGGATGGCTCTCCTCCTCTACGACCTTACATTTGGGAAATACTATGCGTTCCTTATTGGACATGCTGACTGTGGAGGATGGTGTGGGATAGATCTGATGGGATAATGTCCTTGAGTATTTTATTATTTTTTGCATTTTCTTATGCACGTATGTTTGTGTATATTTACTTATGTCATGCAACTAATTTGCCAAAATGCTACTCTGAACAATTGTTTGAAATGTGTGTTGTGTATACGGTGCATTGAATGGCATGTAATTTTTCTTAATCTATCGATGTATGATATACTGTAATATTGTGTTTTCTTTATTGCAAACTTTGAGTTCAATAAAACGTGTTTAAAAAAAAAAAAAAATAGATAGTGAAGATGTCCAGTAAGGTCTGTCCAGAACAAAATGTTTGGGGGTCTATGTAAGATGCAGTAGTGTGTTTTAAGTTAACAAAAATCTTTTACCTCTTGGCAACATGTCACGTACATCTATGTGACCACTGCAAAGGGGAAAGATGAAGGTGGCTCACGGGCTGAGCGAGCTCCATACTGAGCAAGTGACGGCTGTATGTTATAGCCGACACCTCACTGCAATTGGCGGAGTGAATAATAACTTAGATTCCGCCCGTTTAAATACTTAGATGCCGCAGTCAATAGCGATTGTAGCATCTAAGACGTTCTAAATGGGTGGCCATCGCTGGTTCAAGTTCCCTAGGAGGGCTAATAAAAAAAAAATAAAGTTAATCTTCCCTAAAGTAATGTTAAAAAAAAATCTTGTAATGAATATAACTGGTATTGCCATGTTTGCAAAAGTCCAAACTATTCTAATATCTATTTTAATATAATGTTATTTAACCCGCACGCATTAAAATAAATTAAAAAAATTAAACCGCCAGATTCCGCTGTTTTTTTGTTCACCCTAGCCTCCCCAATATAATAGATTTAAAAAAAAAAAAAAAGTGCGCACCAAGTCATATATCCCAATATGATATCAATAAAAACTACAGCCCCCCTCACAAAAAATAAGCACACCGCTCAATCCATAAAAATATTTTTAAAAAAAAGTGTCATGGCTCTCAGAATGTCGACACAAGATCGATTGGTTAATTTCACCCCACAAAGATATTTTATTTTTTTCAGTTTTCCCATTACATTATAATATACAATAAATGGTGCCGTGAAAACCGATCACTCATCCCACAAAAAAAAAACAACCCTCATAAGTCGATGGATAAATAAAGTTATGACTTCTGAAAAGCGGGGAGGCAAAAATGAAAATGAAAAATGTCTCCAAGGGCTCAAATAATATTGGAAGAGTGGGAAGACTTTATAAAAAAAAAAAAGACTGATTGTTCTTAGAGATTTTAGAAATAGACTTGCATTTGACCCTGAAGATTCTAAAATTTAAGAGGTAATTCCTAAACTAATCAATCGGGTAGCAAATGTTGTCAATGAAACAGCCCTCCCCTTTGAGGACTCCTCTTCGTTCCAATGGAAAGAAAAATTGATGGTCAACATAAAAATAAAGCCTGGGAGACTTCTGCTCACATCAAAGCCAATGTTGCAGCCACTACTTTGGCTTGTTCTATGTTTACATGGATCAACCAACTGGAAAACCATTTTAAACCGAGAACTCCTTGAACAGACAATTGAAAGTCTTCCGCTTCTGAAGATGGCTACAGTGTTCCTGGCTGATGCCTGCAGAGAGACAGTAAGCTTCACAGCAAGGAATGCGTTACTTGGGTATTCTAGCTGTAGAGCTCCGTGGCTCAAGGAACACTAATAAAATTGTGTCCCATTGCTTTCTAGGGCAACTATGTACCTGGACTTGAACTGGACAAAGTTCTTGTAGGTGGCTGAAGAGAAAACCGCAAAAACTAGAAAAGGAAGTCCGGTAGATGGAGCTACCCTACGGTGGGAAAAGTAGTGGCTTCATCTCTAACCCTAATGGAAAATCCAGCAAACTGACATTGGGCAAGTAGGAGGAAAACTTTGCCGGTTTGCCTCCAACTGGGGAAAAATTACTTACAATCCTTGGGTTCTACCGCTATTATCAACAAGCTAACAGCAAAGTATAAATCTCTTCCTCCCAAAAAGTATCACCTGACTACATTCCCTTCTGCTCAATCAAAAGCTATAAAAGAAGGAATCGGCAATCCCCTACAAATGGGGTTCATTGAAAATTCCTACAAACTTATGTCCCGTTGGTATAAAACACCAGTTTGGTAACCTCTGGTTAACCCTGACCTACCAGACGTATGTTGGAGATGTGCTCTTGAAAGAGGTTCTTCGTTTCAAATTTGGTGGCAGTGCCCCTGGTATCAAGAAAGGTAATAGACACGACAAAAAATATTTGCTCTTTTAAGGTCCCTTTATCGCCCCAAAAAATTTTCTTTTTTTGTGGTTACCTTCTGATTACTTTAATCCTAAATGCAATGATTTGGCTACAATCCTAATCACCGCAGCAAAACTGCTAATCCCATTACATTGGAAGTCTGCTCCACCTCCATCTATAGCCCAATGGCACCTAAAGGTACAAGAAATCTATAGGCTAGAGGAATTGGTTCATTGGGAACAGCAAACGGGAGCTAAGTTTTTACATACATGGTCTTCTTGGCGAGTTTACGTTAAAAGATCTCTTCCTCCCTAATATGTGACGCACTTTATAGGTAACACTCATCCTTCACCAGGCTTATATTTTTTCCACAGTTCTCCGGTTTATAAAGTTAGATCATCCTTTATCCTTTAGATCATGTTTATTTGTACACCATATACCGAAGGTTACTCTTTGGATATACAAGACAAACCTCTCTTCCTTCCTCCTCTTCCTACCCCCTGTACCCTTCGCCCTTCTTCATCCTCCCCTATATTTGGTGTTTTTGTATTGGAATTCATTATAGTTTGCAAATCTTCTACGAGTCTGTATGGGTATTTGCACTCTGTTTGTTTGCATATGTTACGATGTACAAAAAAAAAAAGACAAAACTGAGCTTGTATTTCTGCTAAATATTTTTTTTTTATACTCCATAAAAACATCTTGAAAACAAATGGGGTTCATTGTGCTAGTAACTCCAACAGAAGAAGGAAGGGGGTCACTACTCTTCTGTTTCTAGTACAAAATCTAAATGTGTCCTACAGAAGCAGTATAAACCTAAAGCAACTGAAGTGGATTGCTTACCCAACGACTCCCATGGCAGAATTCTGTAATGTGCATGAATGCATATTTCTTATTCATCCTCCATTTTCAGAAGTACCTGAGGCTTGCCATACAAAAATGTCCAGCTGTACTCAATTACCAGTTTTCAGAGCATCACATTAAAAATTACCCCCCCCCCCCCCGTGTATTTACATAGGTTGTAATAGAGATGTCATTTGTGACAAAGGAACGTAAATATTGTTACTTATTTGGATGATTTTCTGCTGATTCGCTGACCGTTCTCCAGCTTTATCTTCAGGAAGTGGTCTCTTCTTTAATAAAATCAAACCACCTTCAATGAGGTAAAATAATTTTCTATACTCTGCTTTCTACCCCAGGACAAGCAGGTAAACTGAAATGCTGACTTTATTTAAGTAATGTTCAACTATTGCTCCATAAGGGAAGTTATGCAGATATTCGGTCTGCTGACTTGTGCACTCCTGATGGTTCCATGGAGCCAATTCCATTCTGAGCCTCACCAGAACCTTATTATATATTTTGTGGTTCCTCTCCCAATTCCTAACGATAACAGGGGCACCAGACACTTTTTTTTTTCCCAGTAAAACCTAACCAAAAGATCATAAGAGTCTGTACTTTCACTTGCAGGAATTCACCTGAAGGCGGAAGACGAGAAGTTTTCATTAGGCTACCATGGCAACCATCGGCATCCCGTGATTGCATCATTCTAATGGCTTAGATGCTGCAGTCGCTATTGACCGCGGCATCTAAGTGGTTAAACGGGCAGCAGACACCTGCTCGTTATGGTGCACGCTCAGCCCGTGAGCGTGCCCCATCCTTTTCTATGGCAAGTGACATGCCGCCAAGGGGTTAATAAATGGTGCAGCCTATCTGATTTAGTTATTGAAGAGATCTGGATGGTAGTAATGGGAAGGACCTCTTTGCCTCCTTTTGTGTTCCTAATTGGGTCAAGAGGTCATCCTCCATTCGTGTTGTCATGGTAACCAAATTACCCATACAAACTAATTCCCGTTTTCTTTGTTTTGCAGTTTTTGACTTCCACCAAGCTGCTGATGGTATCCAAGAACAACAGAGACAAGAACAAGCTGGGAAGAAGTATGTATACTTGACAATAGTGTGTCTTTATGGAATACGATCTATGGCTGAGGATGACTTTGTCATGGTAGTATACTATATTTCATAAAAATTGGAGGAATGTTTTGGAAAATCTAATTCAATACTTTAGCTGTAATTTCAGGTCAAACCTACTACACCGAGAATTGTACGTGTATATGATGAGTGAGCACAAAAGCGCTATTTATGTGGCATGCAGAGTTGTATGTTGTGCTAAATTGTTTTTTTTTCTTAAAAGGGTTTTCCCACCAGGGACTTTTGACACATCCCCAGGATATGTTGTTAAATGTCAGATGCGGGTCCCACCTCCTGGGACCCGCACCTATCTCTAGAACGGGGCCTCCTAAACCACGCTCTGTGTTGCAGGTGAATTCTGACCATAAAGAAGGAAACGGCGTAACTCGCTGAGCTATGCGGTTTCCGTAAGTCCCATATAAGTGAATAGTAGTTATGGGCACCACGCGTGCTACGCTGCTTCTGTAACTGCCATTTACTACTATGGGACTTCCGGAAACTGCATAGCTCAGTGAGCTATGCTGTATTCATAACTCCGGACCATAAAGTCTGGAAGTGACAAGGAGTCAGCGAGAGCAGAAGATGGACCGGTGTTTAGGGGACCCCATTCTAGAGAGGTGCGTGTCCCAGAGGTGGGACCCGCATCTATTTGACATATCTTGTGGATAAATGTCCCTGGTGGGAAAACCACTTTAATAGTTGGTACCTAATATCACATTCCGCTCTTCTCTTTAAAAAGAAAAGAAAATAAGAGCACATTTACTATTTCTTCTACCTCATGAAATAAGACTAAAAAATAAAATGTTAATATATGTATAATTAGTGACAAAAGCTCTGGCCCTTTATGAAATGAACATATGCACAAAAGAGAACCGGGAGTCCTGTACTATTATAGTATAAAAATAGAAAATATGAATCTTTGTTAATACACGTATTTAGACAATAAAAAATTTATATAAAATACAGAGGATCCAAACTGGATTAAACTGTATAAGAGCCAAAATGCAATATACAAGTAATCAAAGGATAGCATTACTGATACAACAAAATCGCACAGATTTAGAGAGGAAATAGTAACAGATGTAACCAATCAATGTCAAGCAAAAACCTCTCACAGTGGATGGCCTAATGCATGTCAAAAAGAGTGTAAGATTTACAAAGTACAGATTGTAAATGGAAAATCCACTGAAAAAGGGAGGTATGGGCTGGTATATGAAATACACATCTCAATGGAGAAATCTAAAGTAATCTGCCAGTGCAGTTCCCCAACCAAATAATTGCTATCGGCAGATTACTTTAGGTTTCTTCATTGAGATGTGTATTTCATATATGTGTATGTCATAGGCCTCCGAACGATCACAAGAATAAGGATCACTAACAATGATGCCAGAAGGAGCTGGGTAGGAGGTAGTTTATCCCTAGTCTTCCAAGAATGGGAAAAGATCTAGTCAAACCTGTGGATTCTAGATATCAAAGACCGGATACAAACTAGAATTCATGACCACTCCTCCAGACAGATTCCTCCCCAAAAAGAGGCACAAAGATTCAGAGAAACAGCTGGCTCTAGTGTCAGAGGCTATTTCTCTTCTCAGCAAGGGGGTTCTAGTACCAGTACTGAAACCAGAGCTAGGGAAGGATTACTGCCCCCCCCCCCCCCCTTCTAGTAAAGAAACTGGATGGCAGATTCAGGGTTATGATAAACTTCAAACCGCTTAACTCCTTCCTGATTTTACAGGAGATTTTGGATGGAGAGAATCTCCTCTACTGTGTAAATCGCCTCTTCAGGAATTGTATGATGGTGTCAATAGATCTGGAGGATGCTTTATTAGCATGTCCCTGTCTGCATCACTCACCAGAAGTATCTGAGGGTGGCAGTAGTTTTGAATAACTCCCTAATCCACCTCCAATACAGGACCCTCCCGTTTGGCATCTCTCAGGCCCTGAGAGTTTTTACCAGACTTATAGCAGAAATTAAATTTTATATACGAATGACGGACATTCTTATCATTCCCTACCTAGACGACTTTCTGATGGTGGCAGACACAGCCCAGACTTTGACACTCCATCTACAGTCAGTACAATCGACTGATGGATCTAGGGTGGAATATAAACATAAACAAGTCGAACTTAATACCATCCAACAAATGCATTTTTTGGGGAATCCTCTTCGACTCCTCCAAGTAAATGTGTTGTTTGTTTTTCTCCGTCAGAGACAGATCCAGCCTTTGATAGGGTCTCGGACCTCTTTGGATCATTTAACTTCGTTCAGAAGGGCTATGTCCGTCCTGGTTCTTCTAACCTCCTGTATCCCAGCCACAACGTGGGCACAGTTCATGTCCAGACCTCTACAGAGGGACATATTGGAGAAGTAGGACAAGAGCAAGTTCTCCCTAGATCACTCCTTACACCTTTCCTCTGTAGCCAGACTCTCTCAGGTGGTCGATGAAGGTAGAAAATCTCAGGAAGGGTGTTTCATGGGAAATGTCTCCAACCCTGAACAATACAACAGATCCCAGTCCTTGGGGGTGGGGAGCCCATAGCGAATCCTTCTACCTTCAGGGTCATTGGGATCCACCAACCTCCATAAAATCTTCCAACTACAGGGAACTCGAGGCAGTACTTCAGGCTAAAAAATGCACCATTCCTATACTTTCCAGAAAAAGGGTAAAAATTCTTTCAGACAACACAACTACAGTGGCGTACATCAGGGAGGTACAAGATCAGAACTTCTGATGAACTTAGCCACACATTTTTTTTTTTCCCTACCTGAGCTGCATCTATTGTCCATCTAAGGGGAAGGGACAATCGTGTAGCAGACTTTTTGAGCAGAAGGCAGTTGCTATAATCAGAATGGTCCTTAAACCAGTCTTCTGAATGATTGTGGCTAGGTGGTGGTAATGCTTCCATAGATCTGTTCGCTACCATGGAGAATAGGATAGTGCCCAGATTCTTCTCCCTAGACCCCAGGGAATATCCGGTAGCATTAGATGCTCTCCCCAGTGTTGAAGTCAGGAACATGGTTATGCATTTCCCCCCCTTTGTTTACTTCCGAGAGTATTAAAAAAAGATCAGGGAAGACAGGGCCTCTGTCGTCCTAATCACTCCATTTTGGCCAAAAAGACCATGGTTCACATGGTTAAGGAAGCTGTCCTTAGCCCAATCATGGATTCTTGCATACAGGCCAGATCTGCTGTCCCAGGACCCAGTAGTTCATCCTGACCCCACCAGGCTGCATATTACAGCATGAAGACTGAGATGATGATCCTCAGAAAAAGAGGTATTTCAGAATCTGCCATCTCCACTATTGGCAAGTCAGAAACAGGTTACCTCTAAAATATATTTAAGGGTCTGGAAAGCCTTGTTTACGTTTACAGGAATTTAATATAGATCCATTTACAGATCCAGATATACCCCTGATATTAGACTTTCTCCAGGCAGGGCTAGCCATGACCCTCAAGCCTAGTACATTAAAGGTACAGGTTTGTGCCCTAAACTCCTATAATTCCAGGTTAGCAAAGCACAGCTGGATTAGAAGGTTCCTGATTGCGGCCTCCAGGATAAGACCTCAAAAAAGATCTTAAGTCTCACCCTGGGACTTAAACTTAGTCCTTACTGCTATGATGGGTTCATCCTTTGAACCTTTGGACTCCCCTGTCCATAAGGTTTCTCACTCTAAAGGTGACCTTTTTACTCGTGGTTACCACTGCCCGGAGAGTAAGCTAAATTCAAGCCCTCTCTGCCTT
Source organism: Rhinoderma darwinii (assembly GCF_050947455.1). Classification (NCBI taxonomy): domain Eukaryota; kingdom Metazoa; phylum Chordata; class Amphibia; order Anura; family Rhinodermatidae; genus Rhinoderma; species Rhinoderma darwinii. The sequence goes on from NC_134690.1 coordinate 266,533,731, forward strand.
GCACTTTGGTTTTGGAGGATAGGGTAATTATGAAGACCTTTACCGGGTTTCTTGCCAAAGGTAATTTCCCCATTTCATCAAGACCATGAAATTATTCTTACCTCTTTCTGCGACTCCCCAAAAAAATCTAAAGGAGAAGGAGCTTAATTGTTTAGACGTGAAGAGGTGTTTAGTACACTACCTAGAGGTGACAAAAGACTGGAGGGCTTCAGAGAATCTCTTCCGTTCCGGGGTCGAAATAGGTTTGGCAGGAAGCCAAAGCATCTCTAGACCAGATTTGCAGGGTGGCTACATGGAGTTCACCCCCACAACTTTATTGGGCATTATAGGTTACAGTTGCATTCAGTCCCTGACCTGGCTTTTGGTAGGAAAGTTCTACAAGCGGTAGTTCCACCCTAAAAACTGGGTTTCTATTTTACATCTCCAGGGGTGCTGCCATAGGTGAAAAGGGTAAAAGATTGATTACTTACAGGGTATTTTTTTATTTATTTTTTTAATCAATCCTTCGAACATTAAACAACTGCTGGCCAAACAGAGGAGAAAGTAGGAAAGATGTGATTGGATTTACCTACGTTCCTTGTTTCTACTTCTGCCTCCAGTGAGAGACTCTTCTGATTATCCAGCAGTCGTCCTCTTCTCCTGCAGCTGTTTGATAGTATACAGGAGAATCCTCTTACATTTCTGCTAATCTAACAACATCCAGCATGAAGTAAGATCGCAGCAGAGATCTTCACTGTGTACACCGCTGCACACTAACAATCGTCCCGCTCAGTGTGCGCTCTCTGCTAAAAAGCAGGTTGTATCATGGAGCTGTCCCAATCTGAGCATTGTACTGCTGGCTGTCTTCAGGTTTATAAAGGGCTAGAGCATTTATCACTAAAGAGGATTTTTAAATTTTTCTAATATACATATGCAATGTTAAATACCTTTTGTGTCAAAAAAGACAAAAGTATAGAAGGTATGATACCTTTATTAACTAACCATAAAAGTTCTATATGCAAGCTTTCAGAGCACAGAGGGTCCTTCAGGCAGTTCTCAAATGAATATACATATAATTTATGGAACTACTATATATGCATCCTGCTTGTATACTTCTTTTTTTTTTTTGTCTCTCTAAACTGGAGCATTTCTTTTATTACTCTCCATCTTTGTTTATTCTTAGTTTGGGCACCACAAAGAAGGGGATTGGACCAGTGTATTCTTCAAAAGCTGCAAGAAGTGGCCTTAGAATGTGTGATCTTGTTTCAGATTTTAGTGAATTTTCTAAGAGGTTTGTACTGCTGTAAATTTTAAACTTTAAAAGGATCAACAAAACTTAATGAAATTTGCACCATGCATTTAATTGAAGATTGCATTTCTCACGGAGCTGTAGCTTGTAAAGCGATCTCCATTTCTTCGTGTTTTTTTTTTTTTTTGTTTGTTTCCTAACTTTATACGGCTGATTGTGACCGGAATAAATTCTGAAGGGGCTGGGTTACAGACCTTTGTCCATGTCCACCACTATGAAGATACGGAGTTGCACCTTAATGTAATGAAATATATATAGCCTAATGTTGCGTAGACGTTACATACAAGTGATGGTATACTGGCCATCAAAGCTTTACACCTCAGAATTATACGGTTTTGTTTAACTGCTTGGCGCATAATCACGTACATGCACGGCATGTAAATGCAACCATTCGCGCATTCCAAAGTGCTTATACGCAATTGTGATCGTGTTCACGATCAGCGCAGGAGCACAGCTGTGAATGACTTCTGGTCACCCTACCGCTACAATGGCTAGGATTGGAGAAACGTCCAATAACCCCTTACATGTTGCTGTCAATTGCGACCGCAGCATTTAAGTGGTTTGACAGAGGGAGGGAGCTCCCTCTGTCACCAGACCTACCCTGGCTAAATGCCTATTAGGCCATGGCAGAAGCACGGCCTAACAGATTGCCTGTCAGTTTTACTCTGACAAGCATGGTACACTATACCAAAGCATTGAATCTGAGATCAGAAGATAGTATTGTGAAGTCTCCTAAACGGACTAAAAAAAAAACCAAACTAAAACTGTAAAGATAAAAATAAACCACTTTTTTTACCATAAAAAGTGATTTTATTTACTAGAAGTGTAAAAAAACAAAAATGTATATGGTATCGCTGCGATCGTTACGACCAGAGTAATAAAGTTAACACGTTAATCGCCGGGTGAAAGCCATGCATGGAAAAAAAAGGCGAATTTTTTATTTTTTTCCCCCCCATACCCTCCCCACAGAAAATAATAGTAAATTAATAAGCTCTATATAATCCAAAAGGATACCAATAAAAACTACATCTCGTCCCGCACTATACAAGCCCACATATGGCTACATTGGCGGACAAAATAAAAAGTTACGGCTCTTGGGACGCAGCGATCCCAAAACAATTATTTTAGTTTAAAAGTGTGTTCATTGTGCAAAAGTAGTGAAACCTAAAAAACCTATACATATTTGGTATTGCCGTAATCGTACTGATCCATACAATAAAGTTAACATGTTCACACCAATGTGTTTTCAAATCTTTCCCTAATTTTTTTTTAAGTAAAAGTTAACCAATAGAATATATACCCCTAAATATTGTGCAATTGAAAAATCCAACTTGTCTCGCATAAAACAAGCTCTCAAATGGCTATATCAACATAAAAATCTATAAGTTATGACTCTTGGAAATCGGGGCGGAAAAAAACCAAAAAAGAATGCTTGGTCGTTAAGGACAAAATAGGCCTGGTACTTAAAGAGGCTCTGTCACCAGATTTTGCAACCCCTATCTGCTATTGCAGCAGATCGGCGCTGCAATGTAGATTACAGTAACGTTTTTATTTTTAAAAAACGAGCATTTTTGGCCAAGTTATGACCATTTTTGTAGTTATGCAAATGAGGCTTGCAAAAGTCCAAGTGGGTGTGTTTAAAAGTCAAAGTCCAACTGGGCGTGTATTATGTGCGTACATCGGGGCGTTTTTACTACTTTTACTAGCTGGGCGCTCTGATGAGAAGTATCATCCACTTCTCTTCAGAACGCCCAGCTTCTGGCAGTGCAGACACAGCGTGTTCTCGAGAGATCACGCTGTGACGTCACTCACAGGTCCTGCATCGTGTCAGACGAGCGAGGACACCGGCACCAGAGGCTACAGTTGATTCTGCAGCAGCATCAGCCTTTGCAGGTAAGTCGATGTAGCTACTTACCTGCAAACGCTGATGCTGCTGCAGAATCAACTGTAGCCTCTGGTGCCGATGTGTCCTCGCTCGTCTGACACGATGCAGGACCTGTGAGTGACGTCACAGCGTGATCTGGCAGAAGCTGGGCGTTCTGAAGAGAAGTGGATGATACTTCTCGTCAGAACGCCCAGCTAGTAAAAGTATTAAAAACGCCCCGATGTACGCACATAATACACGCCCACTTGGACTTTTACTTTTAAACACACCCACTTGGACTTTTGCAAGCCTCATTTGCATAACTACAAAAATGGTCATAACTTGGCCAAAAATGCTCGTTTTTTAAAAATAAAAACGTTACTGTAATCTACATTGCAGCGCCTGTCTGCTGCAATAGCAGATAGGGGTTGCAAAATCTGGTGACAGAGCCTCTTTAAGGGTTTAAAGATGTAAATCACATTCCACACGCCCTGGTTAGAACATATTTACATCCGGGATAAGGGGTTCCCTTTTTGGGACTCCCCTGTTTGAGCCATAGTAGAGATGCTAGAAAGTTTCACGCTTTGGTGGACTTGAATGTATTTTATTCCTTGCCGTAATGGTTCACCACTTGTTTCTACGTTTTAGCTAACATAACACTTTTTTTTATTTATTTTTTTTGCGCCTTTCTTTTTAGATTTGAAGTTCTGGCTAAACAGTATAAATCTATGTACCCTTCACTAGAAATCAACATTGAAGGAGAACTAAACAAGCTTAAGGTATTTGTATATGAGGTTAATATGTAAGTTAGACAACTGGATCAGAATTGGACAATTGGATTAGATCCCCACAAGTGTTTTTCAGAAATTAATACACTGTGGATGTGGAAGTTAAAATTGAAATTTTTCCACTGATATGCCATTTCAATGCCCAATATGTTGTGCCACTGATGAATCTTATCCCATAAATTGTTAAGCGGGTTCTCCCATGTATGGCAATGCCATTCATGTGGGCATAGCTGCGGCTTGGGCGCACTCTAGGGTAGGGCTGGGCAATTTATGACCTAAATCAAAATCACAATTAATTGTACATGTAACCTCTATTCCGATCATTGAACAATTTAGGCCACAACCTTTTTTGCGTACCGCGCCCATATTTGCATGCTACACCATTGAATTAATATATATCCCCTGAGCCTGCTGTATACTTTTGTATATAAAATGCCCCCACAGTTACATGCTAAAACAGCACTTTAGTAATTTAACCCCTTCACGACCAGCCCACATAGATTTAACGGGCTGCAGTGCTGGTCCTTTGTCCTGCAGCCCGTTAATCTATGTGGCTCTCCCTATGCCCTGAATCTCTTCGCACATGCTGCTACTAGCAGCCTTAGTGCTGAGAGAAGACATCAGGACCGGATTGGTGCTGGTCCCGATGACGTGATCACCATGATAAACCTATCATGGTGTTCACAGCAAAGTTTGTTGCAGCAACAAACTTTCGCGCTGTTCGTTACAATATTTCTCCTCCTTCCCTGTCAGATCGTTCTGAGACAGTGAGAGAGAAGCTGTGCCGAGTAGCTGCTCTGTGTCTCCTATAAAGGAACACATACTGAAAAACACACAAAAACCACCTCCACATAGATAGTTTAGTGTAGGCAGGTAGTTACAGTTTAGGTAGTCTGTTAGGTAGATAGTTTAGATAGTACTCCGATTAGGGCAATCAATTAGTTAATTAAAAATCAATTAGGAGCTATAATGTATCAATAGCTATAAAATCATATAGATATATATTTATATACTGTGTATGTGTATATATTAAAATATGTGTGTGTATGTATGTATGTATGTGTGTATATATATATATATATATATATATATATATATATATATATATATATATATATATATATATATATATATATATATATATATATATATATATATATATATATATATATATATATATATATATATATATATATATATATATATATATATATATATATATATATACACACACACACACACACTACCGTTCAAAAGTTTAGGGTCACTTAGAAATTTCCTTATTTTTTAAAGAAAAGCAGTTTTTTTCAATGAAGACAACATTACATTAATCAAAAATACACTCTATACATTGTTAATGTGCTAAATGACTATTCTAGCTGCAAACGTCTGGTTTTTAATGCAATATCTACATAGGTGTATAGAGGCCCATTTCCAGCAACCATCACTCCAGTGTTCTAATGGTACATTGTGTTTGCTAACTGTGTTAGAAGGCTAATGGATGATTAGAAAACACTTGAAAACCCTTGTGCAATTATGTTAGCACCGCTGTAAACAGTTTTGCTGTTTAGAGGAGCTATAAGACTGACCTTCCTTTGAGCTAGTTGAGAATCTGGAGCATTACATTTGTGGGTTCGATTAAACTCTCAAAATGGCTAGAAAAAGAGAGCTTTTATGTGAAACTCGACAGTCTATTCTTGTTCTTAGAAATGAAGGCAATTCCAATGCGAGAAATTGCCAAGAAACTGAAGCGTTCCTACAACGGTGTGTACTACTCCCTTCAGAGGACAGCACACACAGGCTCTAACCAGAGTAGAAAGAGAAGTGGGAGGCCCCGCTGCACAACTGAGCAACAAGACAAGTACATTAGTCTCTAGTTTGAGAAATAGACGCCTCACAGGTCCTCAACTGGCAGCTTTATTAAATAGTACCCGCAAAACGCCAGTGTCAACGTCTACAGTGAAGAGGCGACTCCGGGATGCTTGCCTTCAGGGCAGAGTGGCAAAGAAAAAGCTATTTCTAAGGCCTCATGCACACGACCGTATTTTTTCCCACCCGTAAATACTGGCGTAAATACGGGTCCGGTGTCACACGTATTCCACCCGTTTTGCACCAGTATTTACGAACCCGTGCCCGTAAATATGGGACGGGTGTCACACGTATTCCACCCGTATTTACGAGCACGTTTTTGGCGGCAAAATAGCACTGCACTAATCGGCAGCCCCTTCTCTCTATCAGTGCAGGATAGGGAGAAGGGACAGCCTTTTCTGTAATAAAAGTTAAAGAAATTCATACTTACCCGGCCGTTGTCTTGGTGACGCGTCCCTCTCTTCACATCCAGCCCGACATCCCTGGATGACGCGGCAGTCCATGTGACCGCTGCAGCCTGTGATTGGCTGCAGCGGTCACATGGCCTGAAACGTCATCCAGGACGTCGGGCCGGATGTCGAGAGGGACGCGTCACCAAGGCAACGGGCGGGAGACCGGACTAGAGGAAGCAGGAAGTTGTCGGTAAGTATGAACGTCTTTTATTATTTTTTACAGGTTTATACTGATCGGTAGTCACTGTCCAGGGTGCTGAAAGAGTTACTGCCGATCAGTTAACTCTTTCAGCTCCCTGGACAGTGACTATTTACTGACGTCGCTTAGCAACGCTGCCGTAATGACGGGTGCACACATGTAGCCACCCGTCATTACGAGAGCTCCATAGACTTCTATGGACTGTCCGTGCCGTTATTACGGCCTGAAATAGGACATGTTGTATCTTTTTCAACGGCACAGGCACCTTCCCGTGAGAAAACGGGAAGGCACCCGTCGCCAATAGAAGTCTATGAGCCCGTTATTACGGGTCGTAATTACGACCCGTAATAACGGGAGTTTTTACGGTCGTGTGCATGAGGCCTAAGACTGGCTAATAAAAGGAAAAGATTAATATGGGCAAAAGCACAGACATTGGACAGAGGAAGATTGGAAAAAAGTGTTATGGACAGACGAATCGAAGTTTGAGGTGTTTGGATCACACAGAAGAACATTTGTGAGACGCAGAACAACTGAAAAGATGCTGGAAGAGTGCCTGACGCCATCTGTCAAGCATGGGGGAGGTAATGTGATGGTCTGGGGTTGCTTTGGTGCTGGTAAAGTGGGAGATTTGTACAAGGAAGGCTATCACTCCATTTTGCAACGCCATGTCATACCCTGTGGACAGCGCTTGATTGGAGCCAATTTCATCCTACAACAGGACAATGACCCAAAGCACACCTCCAAATTATGCAAGAACTATTTAGGGAAGAAGCAGGCAGCTGGTATTCTATCTGTAATGGAGTGGCCAGCGCAGTCACCAGATCTCAACCCCATAGAGCTGTTGTGGGAGCAGCTTGACCGTATGGTACGCAAGAAGTGCCCATCAAGCCAATCCAACTTGTGGGAGGGGCTTCTGGAAGCATGGGGTGAAATTTCTCCCGATTACCTCAGCAAATTAACAGCTAGAATGCCAAAGGTCTGCAATGCTGTAATTGCTGCAAATGCAGCATTCTTTGACGAAAGCAAAATTTGAAGGAGAAAATTATTATTTCAAATAAAAATCATTATTTCTAACCTTGTCAATGTCTTGACTATATTTTCAATTCATTTTGCAACTCATTTGATAAATAGAAGTGTGCGTTTTCATGGAAAACACAAAATTGTCTGGGTGACCCCAAACTTTTGAACGGTAGTGTATATACGAAATGTAACACTAAAAATTAACTGGGAACGTTATATATCTAACATCATATAGATATATACGTACATATAATATATACTTACATAAATCTCCATATATTTTACACGTCTGTACATTCTAAATACATTAATTCATTGTTAGGGTTATTCATAAGTTTATTTTTTATTAGGGTTGTCCTAATTTAGTTGTGATTTAATGAATTACATATATATCTATAATGTGGTATAGATATACGCACACCTAATATACATATACAAACATTCATATAAATTATAAATTTTATTCTACATATCAAATAATTGATAGGGTCATTCATAAAGTTATTAATTATTAGTCGTTCAACAATTGATTAGTTGTGAAGATTCAATTGATTATATGTATATGTAATATATACATATACACACATTTAGATTAAAAAAAATCTTCCTATGTTTTACAGTTCTATTAATTCTAGATACTAATTGATTCATTGTTAGGGTCGTTTATAAACTTATTGATTGATTAGTGGACTTTTTCTTTGTTACTTTTAATAAAATTGTTACAAAAAATACGTTTAAAAACAAAATACGTAAAAAAATGGCGCACAAGTTATATACCGCTGAATGCTCTCTTGGATTCTGATAGTGAAAGGTGTCACTTTTGGGGGGTTTCCGCTGTTTTGGTCCCTCCAGGGCATTGCAAATCCGACATGGCACCGAAAACCATTATAGAAAAATTTGAGCTCCAAAAGCCAAATGTCGCTCCTTCCCTTGTGAGGGCTGTCGTGTGTTCAAACAGAAGTTTATTACCAAATATGGGATATTGCCGTAATCAGGAGAAATTTGTTTACAAATGTTGCGGTGCTTTTTCTCCTTTTATTCCTTGTAAAAATTAAAAATGTCTTTCTTCAGAAGAAATGTAGATTTTCATTTTCACAGACTAACGCCAATAAATTCAGCAAAAAACCTGTGGGGTTAAAACGCTCACTATACAACTAGATAAATTCCTTGAGGGGTGTAGTTTCCAAAATGGGGTGACTGTTTGGGGGTTTCCACTATTTCGGCCCCACGTGACCTCTTCAAACCAGACATGTATTGAGGCCGGTGCTTCAGTCCATTACCACACTAGGGCCACATGTGGGATATTTCTAAAAACTGCAGAATCAGGGCAATAAATATTGTTGCGTTTCTCATGTAAAACCTTCTGTGTTACAAAATTTATTTTTATTACAAATGAATTTCTGAAAAAATAATTACATTTGTAAATTACACCTCTCCTTTGCTTTAAATCCTGTGAAACACCTAAAGGGTTAAACGTTCTTAATGCGGTTTTGAGTACTTTGAGGGGTGCCGTTTTTAAAATGGGGTGATTTATGGGGAGTTTCTAATATAGAAGACCCTCAAAGCCACTTCAGAAATGAACTGGTCCATGAAAAAATAGGCTTTGGAAATTTCTTGAAAACGTCCTAGAAAAATAAAAGTACGTTCAAAAAACTATGCAAACATAAAGTACACATATGGGGAATGTTAACTAGTAACTATTTTGTGTGGTATCTGTTTTGCAAGCAGATGCATTAAAATTTTTGTAAAAGCTAATTTTTGCAAATTTTCTCTAAATTTTGGTGCTTTTCATAAATACTGAATTTATCGACAAATTTTTTTCACTGACGTAAAGTACAACCTGTCACGAGAAAACTGTCTCAGAATCGCTTGGATAGGTAAAAGTATTCCAAAGTTATTACCACATAAACTAACACGTCAGATTTGAAAAAATCGCCTGCGTCCACAAGGCCAAAACAGGCTGTGTCCTGAAGGGGCTAAGGGGATTTTCCCATAAACAATAGTTATCACCTATCCAGAGATCTGATCTGTGGGGGTCTGACCGCTGGATGCCCCATATGAATGGAGCAGTAGTGCGGGTGCTTGGCCACGGCTTCATTTATTTCTATGGGGTTGCCAGGAATGCCAGGTAAGCTCGTGATCGGTGAGTGTCCCAGTGGCCGGACCCCCACCGATCAGATATTTATCACCTATCCTATGGATAGGTGATAAATAATTATTAGAAAACCCCTTTAAATTTAGGTTGCTATTATAAACCTTTTAATGTATTTTTCTTGTGACACATTTACCTTTTAAGGTAACCAACTTTTATGCAAATACCTAAAATTGTGTACATTACGTCACCCCAAAAGGTACAGTCAACGTTTCATGCTTCATAGCTCATTTAACTTCTCAAATGCCCTATTCACTCATGGCATATTAAATGCCGGGAGCATAGTAAAAACCAGATGTAAAGATAGTCTTATTTAAAATCTGCGAAAAGCCATAGAATGAGAGACTAAAAGTGAGATGCACTTTCTTTTTTTTTTTTTTTTAGGACTATGCTGAGAAAGTAAGACCTATGGTGAAGGATGGCGTTTACTTTATACATGAAGCTCTTCACGGCACTCCAAAGAAAATTTTGGTGGAGGGTGCAAATGCAGCACTTCTAGATATTGACTTTGGTAAGTATTTTTATTTTTTTCTGTTAAAGACTATCTCGGCCTTTTGAAGAGTTTTTTTTTTCTTAAAATGGCACTGTATGTGTTTTTGTTTTTTTTTTGTTTTTTTTCTCGAATTAACCCCTTAATGACCAGCGTATTTTAAACCTTAATGACAAAGGTATTTAAGTTTTTCAATCGTCGCATTCCAAGAGCTGTAACTTTTTTTTATTTTTGCGTCGACATAGCTGTATAAGGTCTTGTTTTTTGCGGGACAAGTTGTACTTTTTAACCTCTTAACGCCGAAGGACGGATATATACGTCCCCTGCAGCTTCTAGTTCGCGCAGGAGGACGGATATATCCGTCCTGTGATGGCACGGGTACTGCCACTGTACCCACGCGATCAGCGGCAGGAGCGCGGCTGTTATACACAGCCTTGCTCCTGCTGCAACTGCCGGAATCTAAGCGCGCTCAGTTTCCGGCAGTTTAACCCATTAAATGCCGCTGTCAATAGCGACAGCGGCATCTAATGTGTTTGACAGAGGGAGGGAGCTCCCTCTGTCACCCCATCGGCGCCCCCGCAAAGAAATCGCGGGTCGCCGTCTGGTTTCCATGGCAGCCGGGGGGCATAACAAAGACCCCCAGGTCTGTCTTCAGCAGATGCCTGTTAGGCCATTGTTTATTGTGCAAATGTAGGAAAACATATAAAACCTTTACATATTTGGTATCCCCTTAATCGTGCCAACCCATAGAATAAAGTTAACATGTTATTTATGCTGCATAGTAAACGGCGTAAATTTATAATGTGAAAAACAATGCTGGAATAGCTGTTTCTTTTCAATTCTCTCCTAAAATAAAGTTAATAAAAGTTAATCGATATATTCTAAGCATCCAAAAGTTGTGCAAATACAAAATACAACTTGTCTCGAAAAAAACAAGCCCTTATATGGCTATGTAGACGGAATACAAAAAAAATTACGACTCATGGAATGCGACCGTGAAAAAACAAGAAATAATCCTTCGTCATTAACGCGCAAAATGGCCTGGTCATTAAGGGGTTAATAGCACCATTTTTGAGGTACATATTATTTAGGTCGGATTTACACGAACGCGATATACGTCCGTGCCACCCGCGTGTTTTTCACGCGTGTCGCACGGACCTATGCAAGTCTATGGGGCAGTGCAGACTGTCCGTGATTTTTGCACAGCGTGAGTCCGCTGCGTAAAACTCACGACAGGTCCTATTTTTCTGCGTTTTTCTTGCATCACGCACCCATTGAAGTCAATGGGTGCGTTAAAATCACGCGCACCACACGGAAGCACTTCCGTGGGTTGCGCGTTATTCGTGCAACAGCAGTCAAAAGTATGTTTGGAAACAAAAGCACCACGTGCTTTTCTGCTTACAAACATCCAAACGGAGTGTCATAATGATGGCGGCTGCGCGAAAATCACGCAGCTGCACATCCTATGTGATGACACGGAGCGGTTAAGTGCCTTTTGCGCAAAAACACACACGCTAGTGTAAATCCGCCCTAATTGAGTTAACTTTTATTAACTTTTTTGGGGGGGGGGGGGTAGAAAAAAAACTATTTTCGCCACTCTTTCGCGTCCTAAATCCACGCCGTTTACCGTGTGGTATAAATAACACTAACTTTATTCAGCGGGTTGTTACGATTGCAACGATACCAAATTTGTATAGTTTTTGTATGTTTTACTACTTTTACACAGTAAAAACACTTTTTTTTTTCCAAAATTATTTGTTTTTGTGTCTCCATATTTGAAGAGTCATAACTTTGTTTTATTGTTCCGCCGATGCAGTTGTATGAGGGCTTTTTTTTTGCGGGAAGACTTGTAGTTTTTATCGGTACCATTTTGGACTAGATGCAACTTTTTGATCACTTTTTAACACTTTTTTTTAAGTCAGAATTCACAGAAAACAGCAATTTTTCCATAGTTTTTTTTATTTAATTTTTTACGGCATTCACCGTGCAGGTGAATAATGTAATGGCTTTATAGTCTGGGTCGTTCCGGACGTGGCAATACCAAATATGCGTAACTTTTTTACTTTTATTTTGGTTTTTTAATAGTAAAACAGTTTGTAGGGCGAAAAAGTGGGTTTTTCACTTTTTTTTTAAATTAACTTTTATGAAACTTTTCTGTAACTTTTTTTTTACTAGTCCCACTAGGGGACTTTAATATGCGATCATCCGATCGCTATTATACACTGCAATACTTTTGTATTGCAGTGTATTACTGCCTGTCCGTTTAAAACGGACAGGCATCTGCTAGGCCATGCCTCTGACATGACCTAGCAGACATTCACTACAGGCAGACCTGGGGGCCTTTATTAGGCCCCCGGCTGCCATCGTAGACACAGACACTCGGTAATCTTCTCATCGGCTGACGGTGGGATGAGGGGGAGCTCCCGCCCTCTCTCCAAAACCACTCGGATGCGGTGCACGCTATTACGCTCCGCATCTTATGGGTTAAACAGGTGAGATTGATACTTATATCGATTTCACACGTTCGAGCAGGGACGCCCTCAGCTACATCTGGCAGCTGAGAGCAGAGAGATTTGACAGCTCCCTGCTCTGTTTATTCTGATGCAGCGCCGTAAAAAGACTTCTCCATCAGAATAAAGCCCATTAGTGACCGACGTGAAAAGGCGTATTGGCGTTCACTAACTGGTTAAAACACATTTTCTTATTGGACTTAATTAAAAATTGTTTGCCGTTTATCCTCTGTACTTCCAGTTTATTTCAGTACATGGCCATCTGCTGTTTTCCAGTTTCTCTCTGATCCGTTAGTCCGCTCCCTGATTGTAGACTCATGTAAGAGCACTTAGGCCCTATTCACACTGGGTTTTTTTTTTTTACGCGGAAACCGTGGAATGGCCAGCGTTTTTTTCTTTGCCTGTTGAAGAAAAGAGGTAAAAAAAAACGCAGCAAAATTCGAAGCAAGAAACGCCTGTGGTGCAAAACATCTTAAAAAAAACGGAGCTGCTTTTTCCAGGCAGAATTTTCTGCCTGCAAAAAACTCTGTGAACAGGACCATACAGTGATATCTGCGCATGTACAAGGTCCTACTCACTGGTGTGTGCTGTGCAGATGAGAACCGTTCCCCTTCAGTTATCCAGCAGACACTTTCTCCTCTTCACTGAGGACTACAATGCATGCCCAGCGATCTCTCCCAACCACAGATGGCTGGGCATGCTAGGTTTAGTAACTCTCTAAATAGTTTACTTATCTTGTTATACTGCACGTGATTTTCTGTTAAGAATTCTGCTGAACTTGCTGAGATACACTTCGAGAACTACGCCGTTAGATCACATGTTAGACAATGGAATGGAGCTACACTGTTGTCTGATTTAAGCGCAACCAACTGTTATTCCAACTGAAAATGTTTTATTTTGTCTGATAAAACAGATAAATATATATTTATCGCTGGACAACCCCTTTAAGTTTTACACTGCAAGAAAGGAAATGCATTTGTGAAAGTATTTTCTACCATAAGAGATTTAGGTTTGAGCTTATAATTTAACTTGACGATTTTTTTACCTTTTACAGGCACTTATCCATTTGTGACCTCTTCAAATTGCACTGTTGGGGGAGTTTGTACAGGCCTTGGCATTCCACCTCAAAGCATTGGGGGTGTTTATGGAGTGGTGAAAGCATACACTACTCGAGTTGGCATTGGTGCCTTTCCAACTGAGCAAAACAATGTAAGATTTGCACAAACCATTTACTATATACTTGTTGTTGAATTACTCCCTTAACAAGTGAGAGAATTAATATTGTTGGCAGGCTGCGGGAAATACAAGTTTTACATCCACATTTTTCTTATTAGGATATTGGAGATATTCTCCAAACTCGAGGCCATGAGTTTGGCGTTACTACTGGAAGGAGGAGAAGGTGTGGATGGTTGGATCTGGTTTTGCTCAGATTTGCCCACATGATCAATGGTTTTACAGCGTAAGTTTGTTTATTTTTTTTCAGTTAAACAGTAAATACATGATTAGACATTGTTCTAATTTTTTCACAAGTCAGGAAATATTATAAATTAGATTCAAATTTATAATATTTCCATGTGCTGGTCACTAGAGGGAGCAATTCCCAAAATTGCAGCATTGGCATGTGGTAAAGCAACCTCATTGCTTTATGCTGCAAAATTGGAGAAGACACACTCGCTCTAGTGTGCTCAATTAATCCCCCTCCTTTATCCTGGCTAGTGCCAGGAGAAAGGAGGGGGTTGAATGTTCAAACCTACTACACTGTGTGCCGCCATTTTTTGAGCGAATACACAGTGTTGTAGGCTTACATACAGTGGTAATCACACAGTAAAACACGAACATACACAAACATAACTTACCTGCTCCTGCCGCCGCTCCGTCCGCTCCTAGTCCTTGCTTCTGAACACATGTCCGGAAGCCGCGACCGGAAGTAATCATCTTAATGTCCGGCCGCGGCTTCCGGTCCACAAGAAAATGGCGCCGGATGTTGCTCGGCCGAAGACCTTCCTATTGGACTGTGTGGCATGTGCCGTTCCCACACAGATGGCGTACACTATAGTGAATGGAACGGCTCCCGTTCGCATGCTCTATGGGTATGTATGTGACGTATTCCATCTCTGTATGTGTCGTTAATCGACACAGAGATGAAAACAAAAATGGCAGCCCACATAGTGAAGTAAAAGTTAGAAAAAAGTAAAACGCAAACACACAAATAAATAAAATTAATTTTAATAAGACACTAAAAGCAAATTGATATTGAAAATAAAAAAAATTGTGACACCCTTCCTTTAACAATCATAAAATTTTTGCAGAGTTATAAAGTTTGTTCTTTTATAGGTTGGCACTTACAAAACTTGATATTTTGGATGTCTTTTCGGAAATTAAAGTTGGTGTTTCCTACACATTAGATGGTGTACAGATACCTCACTTTCCAGGTAAGCTTGGCATTCACTCCGAAAATAAAATGCAATACCTGGTAAAAGCTAAATAAACCTGTTTTTGTTTCATGGATCAAGTCTGTCGTGTTTAAAGCAGACCTAAACAAATTGTAAGAATTACATCATTATAGAAATAGTGATTCCCCAAATATATTTTTACTTCCTGATTCTGTTTATGGACGGGAGGGGTGACTGCCAAAAAGATCAGTGTTTTTCTTATCAAATAAACCAATGTGTCTTATCTGTTTTTTTGTTTTTTTTTATGCCTTTGTGACTGATGTTTACGGGCATCTGGATGTTTAATATTTTTGGTCTATCCAGTTCAGTTGATTTTTTTTATATAAAGATATGTGCTTGTAGAAAAGTATGCCATAAGTGACATGAATGAATTCTGCACATGTTGACATTTTAGGAGGTGTTGTGCATCTCGGGCTCTGCTTGGGTCACACTTTTTAGCCACAAACCTGAATATTTCTGAAATTGTTTTACAAAACGTCACACTTTGATATAAAATTGCCCAGGAGTGCAAAGTGCTGGGTGGTGATTTCACAATGTACCAGGTGACTATTCTCAAAGTATGTGGGTATAATAGAATTCTGGTAAGTGTGAAAATTGTCCCAGCAGCAAAGGAGTTAAAACTACTTTAGGGCTTAAAGTAGGGGCTGGGTGATTTTGCCCAAAAATTTACTCTAGATTTTATTTTTAACAATAGGGGCGATTTTCGATTTTGAATCTTTATACCAAGAGATGTTTTAATAAATTTTCTTTATATAAATGGCTTTTTAACATATTTCTATAATTGTACGTAACAACTTTTAACTTCTGCAAATACTTTATCAGAAATACAATTGGAAAAATGTATATGTAATTGATTAAAACGTCTGTGTTCCCTAGCAGGGAACATGTTAAGAGGATCTATAATCAATTATGCACTTTGTGCACGAACATCCCCCTCTGCCCGTCACCACCTCAGCCAGTCTCAGATATTGCAGATGAAAGCAGTCTGAATTGCAGCAGGGCTGGGCAGATAGCGCCGAGCGGGCACTCGGGCGAGATGACATTATAGTGTCTGAAGCCTGAGCAGAACCATGTTCGTGCTGACCCCACGATGGAGTTTTAAATGACATTAAGGCCTCATGCCCACTTCAGTTATTTTCTTCAGGGTGCTATTCGTTTTTTTTTTTTAACTGATCGAAATGTGTGTCAGGGTGCTATGGGGCCATGCCACACCTCCATTGTTTTTTGACTGTTCCGTTAGTCCGTTCTGTCAAAAGTAGTGCATGTCCTACTTTTGTCCATCGTTCAGTGACGTGGGGCTCATTGAAGTCTATGGGTCCGTCAAAAAAACGGACGGCACAAGGAAGGCATCTGTGTGCCATCCGATTTTCACGGATCTGTTGCTAAGCAACGGCAGGGCATGCCAAAGTTCCCTGCATTCAACACACAAGATGGATTTTAACGGACTGTTTAAAACAGAAGCACAATATCTGTTTAAAACGGAACAACGGAGTGACAACGGAAACCGCATGGATGTCGCAATGAACACACGGATCCATTTTAAACGGACGTGAAAATGGTGAAGGATGTGTGCATGAGGCCTAAGGCTGGATTCACACGACCGTGATTGGGCCGTGAAAAACAGCCCATGTGTACAAGTGAACGGGACTCCTGGCAACCGACATTTAGGCTACAGTGACACGACGGTGAAAAAAAATGGCCATTAAAAACTGATCAATTGTCAGTTTTTCATGTCCATTTTACATTAGTCTGTCGCGAAATGGGTTTCCTCTGTCAGGGTTTGTTTTTTCCCGATCCCTGTAGATAGTGCCCACATAGTGCCACACACCCTTGCAGATGGCACCCCCCTTTTGAGGTGGCTGACACTCTGGGGATACAGCTCCTAGTGGAAGCTACGGTGGCGCTATCTACAAGAAGGATGGGGCTTGTGCCGCCATCTGTAAGAGGGGGGGGCGGCTTGTGCCGCCATCTGTAAGAGGGGGGGCGGCTTGTGCCGCCATCTGTAAGAGGGGGGGGGGCTTGTGCCGCCATCTGTAAGAGGGGGGGGGGCTTGTGCCGCCATCTGTAAGAGGGGGGGGGGCTGGTGCTGCCATCTGTAAGAGGGGGGGGGCTGGTGCTGCCATCTGTAAGAGGGGGAGGGCTGGTGCTGCCATCTGTAAGAGGGGGAGGGCTGGTGCTGCCATCTGTAAGGGGGGGAGGGCTGGTGCTGCCATCTGTAAGAGGGGGAGGGCTGGTGCTGCCATCTGTAAGGGGGGGGGGCTGGTGCCGCCATCTGCAAGAGGGGGGGGGGGCTGGTGCCGCCATCTGCAAGAGGGGGGGGGGGCTGGTGCCGCCATCTGCAAGAGGGGGGGGGGGGGCTGGTGCCGCCATCTGCAAGAGGGGGGGGGGGGGCTGGTGCCGCCATCTGCAAGAGGGGGGGGGGCTGGTGCCGCCATCTGCAAGAGGGGGGGGGGGGCTGGTGCCGCCATCTGCAAGAGGGGGGGGGGGCTGGTGCCGCCATCTGCAAGAGGGGGGGGGGCTGGTGCCGCCATCTGCAAGAGGGGGGGGGGCTGGTGCCGCCATCTGCAAGAGGGGGGGGGGCTGGTGCCGCCATCTGCAAGAGGGGGGGGGCTGGTGCCGCCATCTGCAAGAGGGGGGGGGGGCTGGTGCCGCCATCTGCAAGAGGGGGGGGGGCTGGTGCCGCCATCTGCAAGAGGGGGGGGGCTGGTGCCGCCATCTGCAAGAGGGGGGGGGGCTGGTGCCGCCATCTGCAAGAGGGGGGGGGGGGCTGGTGCCGTCTGCAAGGGGGGGGCTGGTGCCGCCGTCTGCAAGAGTGGGGGGGCTGGTGCCGCCGTCTGCAAGAGTGGGGGGGCTGGTGCCGCTGTCTGCAAGGACCTCACTGTAGTATGCTCCAATAGCGCTGTAGCGCATCCCCCCCCCCCTTATCTTCATAGGGAATCCTGTCTCTCCTGATTAGCCGGTCTCCTCACATGACCGCTGGCGGCCGATTGCGGAGCTCTGCTGGCTTCAGCGTTCCCCTCGGCCAACCATTTAGACTGACGTTGCTGGGAACACAGTACCTCCTGAACAGAGCTGCTGCTTCTTGCCTCGGGAGGACTTCTGAACTTGAAAGCGGGTAGGATCAATCAGCCTTTGCTTCCCTATTCCCCCTACAGGTGCCTTAGCCTGCAGGCGCTGAGTCAGATTTCCTAAGTGAACATACTTATTCAGTCCGTTACAGTTCTCTAGCAGCGCTAGGTGAAGCAGCCATTACTCCCTAATTGAGAGTATTCCTTGCAACGCATTTTGAGTGATCTTCCTTTTCACTACTTCAGTGCTAATTTGAGTAACATTCTCTACTGCCATGTCTGACCCTAACGAACCCTCACACCAGACTATCTTTGCCATTTATTATGCATTCTCAAAATGAATTACTAAACTTTCTTTGGTCAGTATACTACCTTATGTGATGCATGCTGACCTTTTAGTAAAATGCCTGCGGCCTCTGCACACCTGCCACCCCCAGTGTTAATCACCGCTGGTGTGATGGGTGTGGATCTGGAATGGGCTAACTCCCTTTTCCGGACGGTTTATGAACATTACTCAGTCCATCTAAGGTACCATGGCTGCCACCCCCCTCCCGACTCCTTGTTCTGCCCATTCTCATATGGATTCCCCATCCAGGTCTTCCCCTTGTGATTGACCCCACAAGAGCTTCTCACTTTCACTGTACTCTGCTGTTTTACCTCCCCATATGGGCCTAAAATCAGGTCTGGCATCTTCTCCTAGAAAGGTTTGGGGTGACTGAATTATCGGACTCGGTTGGTAGGGTTTCGACCCCTCTTCCCACCTCGATGGAGGTGCTAATTAGAGCTGTCTGTGACACACTTCCGGTCACTGATTCTGCACTTTCCACTGACTAACTAGAGGGTATTGTCTTTAACCCCTTAAGGACGCAGCCTAGTTTTGGCCTTAAGGCTCAGAGCCCATTTTTCAAATCTGACATATTTCACTTTATGTGGTAATAACGTCGGAATGCTTAAACCTACCCAAGCGATTCTGAGATTGTTTTCTCGTGACACATTGGGCTTCATGTTCGTGGTAAAATTTGGTCGATATATTCAGTGTTTATTGGTGAAAAATTGCAAAATTTAGAGAAAATTTTGAAAAAATTGCATTGTTCAGAATTTAAATGCATCTGCTTGTAAAACAGACGGTTATACCACCCCAAATAGTTACTAGTTCACATTTGCCATATGTCTACTTTAGATTGGCATCGTTTTTTGAACATTCTTTTATTTTTCTTGGACGTTACAAGGCTTAGAACATAAACAGCAATTTCTCATATTTTTAAGAAAATTTCAAAAGCCTTTTTTTTAAGGTACCTCTTGAGTTCTGAAGTGGCTTTGTGGGGCCTATGTATTAGAAACCCTGATAAAACACCCCATTTTAAAAACTAGACCCCTCAAAGTATTCAAAACAGCAGTTAGAAAGTTTTTTAACCCTTCAGGCATTTCACAGGAATTAAAGCAAAGTGGAGGTGAAATTTGCAAATTTCATTTTTCTTGCTGAATTTCAATTTTATTCATTTTTTTTTCTGTAACAAAGAAGGTTTTACCAGAGAAACACTACTATATATGTATTGTCCAGATTCTGCCGTTTTTAGAAATGTCCCACATGTGGCCCTACTGCGCTCGTGGACTAAAAGACAAGCCCTAGAAGCAAAGAAGCACCTAGTGCATTTTGAGTCCTCTTTTTTATTAGAATATATTTTAGGCAGCATGCCAGGTTTGAAGAGGTGTTGAGGTGTCAAAACAGTAGGAATCCCCCAATAGTGACCCCATTTTGTAAACTACACCCCTCAAGGAATTCATTTAGGGTTGTTGTTACCATTTTGACCGCACATTTTTTT
Source organism: Rhinoderma darwinii (assembly GCF_050947455.1). NCBI lineage: Eukaryota > Metazoa > Chordata > Amphibia > Anura > Rhinodermatidae > Rhinoderma > Rhinoderma darwinii. The sequence continues at coordinate 266,553,707 of NC_134690.1, forward strand.
CACAGCACGTATTTGAATTGGGCTCTGAAATGAAAAAAATTTCATTTTTTCCAATAAAATGTCATTTGTGATCAAAATTTCTTATTTTCACAGGGAACAAAATACCCCATTTTGTTGCCCAATTTGTCCTTAGTGTGGCAGTACCCCATTTGTGGTGATAAACTGCCGTTTGGGCCCATGGGAGGGCTCAGAAGGAAAGGAGCGCTATATGTTTGTTGGAGTCCAGATTTTGTTGGATTGGTTTTCGGGTGCCATGTCGCATTTGCAGAGCCTCAGAGGTATCAAAGCAATGGAAACCCACCAAAAGTGACCCCATTTTGGAAACTACACCCCTCAAGGAATTCATTTATGGTTGTTGTTAGCATTTTGACCGCACAGTTTTTTCACAGCACCTATTTCAATTGGGCTGTGACATTAAAAAAATGTCATTTTTTCCAATAAGATGTAATTTTTTACCAAAATTTCTTATTTTCACAGGGAACAAAATACTCAATTTTGTTGCCCAATTTCTCCTGAGTGCATCAATACCCCATTTGTGGCAATAAACTGCCGTTTGGGCCCATGGGAGGCCTCAGAAGGGAAGGAGCGCTGTGTGTTCTTTGGAGTACAGATTTTGCTGGTTTGGTTTTCGTGTGCCATGTCGCATTTGCAGAGCCCCAGAGGTATCAAAGCAATGGAAACCCACCAGAAGTGACCCCATTTTGGAAACTACACCCCTCAAGGAATTCATTTATGGGTAATGTGACCATTTAGACCCCATAGTTTCTTCACAGAACTTATTTGAATTGGGCTGGGAATTTAAAAAAAATATATTTTTTCCAATAATATGTCATTTTAGCTCAAAAATTCTTATTTTCACAAGAAACAAAATACCCCATTCTGTTGCGCAATTTGTTCTGAGTGCCGCAATACCCCATTTGTTGTGATAAACTGCCGTTTGGGCCCATGGGAGGGCTCAGAAGGAAAGGACCACCATTTGGCCTACTCGGGATTTTCTAGTGCGAAGTCATGTATGCAGAAGCCCCTGAGGTACCAGTACAGTTGAAACCCGCAAGAAGTGACCCCGTTTTAAAAACTACACCCTTAAGGCATTCATCTAGAGGTGTAGTGGCCATTTTGACCGGAGACCTACACCCCATAAACTGTAATGTGGGTTCTCCCGGGTATGGCAATACCCTACATGTGGCTGTTATCAGCTGCCTGGACACACAGCAGGGCCCAGAGGGGAAAGACTAGGGGGGATAAGCTGTGCGGAGTGCATCAGGGTAAGTAAAATTGGGGTAAATTATAAACCAAGGGATGTATGATAAATTTTAAAACACTCATACAGAGCTCTGGTTATTCGGGACACGTGTCACATTGATATATTGTGTCATCCCTTATCGCCCTCTTATAGCAGACTTTGCACCTCTTTTGACTTTTTCCCTTCTTGCCAGTTTGGGGAACTTCCCCTGGAAAGTGTTGCCCTGGTACGATGCGTGTGGGCTCGCTTCCAGAAGTACTGGGTGCCCCCCCTTCTTGGTCCCTAAAGATTAGGTTCTTGATAATCACCTCTTGAAATTCCAGGAAAGTTCCCGTCTGGCCTGCACATCGACGTAGCACGTACGCATTGTACAAAGCCATCTATATGATGTTCCCGGCCAGCTTCTTATACCACACCGCATGGCGCTGTAGGGCTTCAGGGCTTGATCTTACAAGTCCATCACTCCCATGTACCTATTGTAGTCCAGGATGCAGTCTGGTTTGGGGGTGGCCTTTCCTTCATATATCCTAAACCTGTAGGTATACCCTGATGCACTCTCGCAGCTTATACATCTTCACGCCATACCTTGCCCTCTTACCCGGAAGGTACTCGCAGAATTGAACCCTCCCTTTAAAATGTACCAGGGACTCATCAATAGAAATACACTTCTCGGGGGTGTATGCTTGGGAAAACCGGGCACTGGAACGGTCTAATAAGGGTCTCCGTTTAGACAAACGGTCAAAACTGGGGTCATCTCGGGGTGGGCACGGCTCATTATCAGTATAATGTAAGAAGCGAAGTATTGCCTCATTTATTTATTTTTTTAGGTTCCAGTTCAGTTCTGAAGTTGCTTTGAGGGGCCCATATATTAGAAACCCCTATCAAATACCCCATTTTAGAAACTAGACCCCTCAAAGTATTCACAACAGCATGTAGAAAGTTTATGAACCCTTTAGGTGTTTCACAAAAATTTAGAGCAAAGTAGAGGTGAAATTTCCTTTTTTTTTTTGTCAGAAAATCCTCTTGATAACATTTTTTTTATAACACAAAAGGATTTATCAGCGAAACGCAAATTAATACGTATTGCCCAGATTCTGCAGTTTAGAGAAATATCCCACATGTGGCCCTTGGGCGGTAATGGACGGAAGCATCGGCCTCCGAAGCAAAGGAGCACCTAGTGGATTTTGAGGCCTCTTTTTTATTAGGCACCATGTCCGGTTTGAAGAGGTCTTGTGGTGCCAAAACATTGGGAACCCCCCAAAAGTGACCCCAATTTGGAAACTAGACCCCTTGAGGAATCCATTGTAGTTTTCTTGGGGTGCATGCGGCTTTTTGATCAGTTTTTATTCTATTTTTAGATGGCGTGGTGACTAAAAAACAGCAATTCTACTATTGTTTTTTTTTCGTTTTTTTTTACAGCGTTCACCGTGCGCTATAAATGACATATTCACTTTATTCTGCGGGGCGATACGATTACGGCGATACCAGATGTTTATAGTTTTTTTTTATGTCTTATGGCGTTTGCACAATAAAATACGTTTTGTAAACAATCATTCACTTTTTGTGTTACCATGTTGTAAGAGCCATAACGTTTTTATTTTTCAATCAATAAAGCCGTGCGAGGACTTATTTTTTGCGTAACGAACTGGAGTTTTGATCAGTACCATTTTTAGGTACATGCGACTTTTTGATCTCTTTTTATTCCATTTTTTGGGAGGTGAAGTGACCAAAGAATTGTGATTGTGGTTCGGTTTATTATTATTTTATTTTACGGCGTTCACCGTGCGGGATAAATAATGAAATAATTTTGTAGTTCAGGCCGTTACGGACGCGGCAATACCAATTATGTATAGTTTATTTGTTTGTTTATATATTTTTATTAATAATAAAGGACTGATCAGGGAAAAGGGGGGATTTTTACTTTTATTACTTTTAAATCTTTTATTTTCTAATTTTTACACATCTTTTTTTAACTTTTTTTTCACTTTATTACTTTGTCCCACTAGGGGACATGAGGGCAGGAGGCTCTGGTCGCTATTCTAATACACTGCACTACATGCGTAGTGCAGTGTATTAGAACTGTCAGCTACTCACTGACAGCAAGCATAGTGGGTCCTGACGTTGTCAGGACCCACTAGGCTTCCGTCTATGGCATAGCCGGACGCCATTGTTTGGTGTCCGGTTGCCATAGTCACCATCGCCGGCCGCTATCGCGTAGCAGGCCGGCGATGGCAGCTTAACCCCTAAAAAGCCGCGATCTCTATAGAACGCGGCTTTTAAGGGGTTAATCAGCGGGGACACAGCGATCGGTCCCCGCTGTAGGAGCTGCGGCAGCTGCTGAACAAGACAGCAGCGTCACAGCTCCTGTATGTGTCGGGAGGACGGCCGAAACGGCCGTTACTCCCGAGACGTACTATTACGGCATGGAGCGCGAACTATACAGCTGCCATGACGTAATAGTACGTCAAGGAGCGGGAAGGGGTTAAGGAATGGAAGCACCCATTTAAGAGGGCACTTCTTCCACACGGGTACAGACTCTGGCAGTAGATCCTCTGCTTTCTCGTCTATCCAAGGCTACTACTTCGCCAATGGCGGAATCAATTTCCGTCAAGGATACCCTGGATCACCGCGTGGACTCTTTTGCTAAAATTAACTTTGAGACCTGCCAGGATCAGAAGGCTAAACCTTCCTTCAAGACCTGGTGCCCCTGACCTTCATCTACAAAGGTTAGAACCGGCAAGGCCACTTCTGCCTGATGGTGCACGCTCACTTGACTTGCTTTTGGTGGGGGGGGGGGGGGCAGACTTCTGAACTTCAGAGAAGTCTGGCTCACTTTTCAGATCCCTGGTTCAGGAGGTGGTATCTACGGGGTACAAAATTGAAAGAAGCGCTCTGGTGGGAGGCTGGCACATTTGATCTGCTGTTTCCGTCCCCATCAAAGGTGAAATTTTATTTTTTTTCATGCAATCAACTGCTTCATCAGGGGATCATCATTCTAATACCCTTTAATCAAAGGTTCCAGGGGTTTTCTTCCAACCTTTTTGTCCCCAAAGGACGGTTTGTATCGGCCCATACTGGACCTCCAGCTCCTCAACGTGCACGTTCGGGCCCATCATTTTCCGATGGAATGCCTCCGATCTGTCATTGCTTCCGTGGAACAGGGGGAATATCCCTCTTCTGTCAACGTCAAGGACGCGTATCTACATGTCCCTATCTGCCCTTCCCACCAGCGCTTCCTGTGTTTTGCGGTACTGACTTGTCATTACAAATGTATGGCCCTCCCCTTTTGGCCTGGCCACGACCTTGCAAGTGTTTACCAAAGTACTCTCTGTTTCGATGGCACTCCTTCACAACAGGGGTTGTCGGACACCTGGATGACATCCTAATCAAATCTCACTCCAAGGGGGAGAACCAGAGGGCCCTCCAGATCCGTCTGGACATGGAGTCTGTTCGGTTGGATCATCAACCGGTCCATGTCTTGCCTATCTCCTTCACAGCAGATTGTGGTTTTCTTTGGGGGAGGGGTCGTCTTCAGCACTCACTCGGCGAAGGTGACCCTTCCTCTGGAACATCATTCTTCAGCACAGGATTCGCTCTTTACAGATGGCGGTGCCGACTTCACTCAGTCTCTGCATGTGGGTGCTCGGCACCATGGTGGCCTCTATCAAGACCATTTCATTTGCACAGTTTCACACGCGTCCACTACAGAGAGCGATCCTCTCTTGGTGGGACAGGTCCTTGCAATCTTTCGATCAGAAATTCCTCCTTACCCTCAAGGTCAATCGATCGCTTCTGTGGCGGATCACTTCTCTGGCCATTCCCTGGGGGTGCCCCTTCCTCTCACTGAACTGGCTGATCCTACCTGGATGCCAGCCTCAACTGAGTGGGGGGGGGGCACCATTCAGAATCTCACTGCTCAGGGGCTTTGGTCTCCACAGCAATCTTACTTTCCCATCAAGATCCCTAGAGTTCAGAGCCATCTTTCTGTGTCTCCTGCACTGGGCTCAGTGCCACAGTGATGACTGAGGCATCCAGGATCCTGGTCTCATCTGAAGCTCATGCTCCGACTCACAGCGGTTCACATTCCCGTGGTTGACAAGTGGGTCGCAGACTTCCTCAGTCACCAAATGGTGGGTCCCGGGGAGTGGTCTAGTCACCAAGATGTCTTCGATCAGATTTGTCTCAGGTGGGGTCGTCTGCACGTGGACTTGTTGGCCTCCAGGTTCCCTGATTAATCTCCCGAGCTCCGAATCCAGAGGCCTGCGCTGTGGATGCTCTTGTGGCGTCATAGTCTGACCTCAGTCTCTAGTACGTCTTCACTCTCCTACTGCGGCTCCTCCGACTGCTTAATGCAGAAAGGATTCCTGCCATTCTGGTGGCTCCGGATTGACCACAGCACTGTTGGTACGCGTACCTTGTGTCCCTGTTGGCCGACTTTCCGTGGCCCTTACCTCTCCATCCTGACCTTCTCCCTCATGAACCTCTCTTCCACGCTTAACGGCATGGCTATGGAGGCCACCATTCTGAGGGCTCATGGTTTTTCGGAGAGTTTTATCCTCACTATCATTCGGGCCAGAAAATCTTATTCAGCGCGCATCGTTCATCGTACATGGAAGGTTTGCCTTGGTTGGTGTGAGGAGCGCAAGCGCACCCCCCCGCCTTGCATTTTCCCTTGTACAGAATTATATTCTTTCTACAGCAGTGTTTGTATCTCGGTTTAGCTCTCAGCTCCCTGAATGGGCATGTATGGTCCCTTTCCATTTTGTTTGGTCGTCCCCTGGCGTCTAAAGCGAACATTAAGCCTTTTTTGCAGGCGGCGGCTCATGCGTTGTCTCTTCACCCTTTTATTGTCCTCCGATTCCCTCGTGGGATCTAAATTTGGTCTTGGGGTCAATTGCAAAACATCCATTTGAACCTTTTGAGAGAGATCTGTATTTTTGTTTTTTTTGTGTCTTGGAAGGTGTTTTTTCTGGTTGCTGTGACCTCCCATCCGAAGGGTCCATGTGTTGGCAACTCTCGTCGTTCTTTGTTTGACTCTTCACCAAGACAAGGTGGTGCTCCGCATGGCGCTTTTTTTTTTTTTTTGCCTAAAGTGGTTTTGGCCTTCCACATGAATGAGGATATTGTATTGCTGTCATTTTGTCCTTCTCACAGTCATCCGAGGTGGAAATTCCCTCTACAACCTGGATGTTGTCTGTGCTCTGTGCATTTACCTTTCTATCAAAGCTTCCTTCCGGCGGTCCGATTCACTCTTCATCCTGAGGATTCAAGGAAGGGTTTGGTGGCCTCTAAGGCCACCATTGTTTGGTGGATTAGAATGATTGTTCGTGAGGCTTAGTGTGTTTTGGAGGGTTCCCCCATTCTGGGTCATGGCCCACTCTACCAGAGCGGTTGGGGCTTTCTGAACTGTGTTCCATCAGCCCTTCAATTGTGCAAGGTGGCCACCTGGTCTTCTCTGCCCACTTTATTTTCTAGTTCTACCCGGTGCATACCTTCGCCTCTGCAGACTTTTCTCTGGGTTGCAAGTTATCTGAGTTAGCTGACCATATCCTGTGTTCTGTTCCCACCCCTGGTGACTGCTCTAGGACATCCCACGGTTTGTCTTCCCCAATTTAACAAGAAAAGTGTTGTTGTTTTTTTTTTTTGAGTACTCCACCGTAAAATCCTTTTCTTGCCCAGTGCATTGGGGGACACCGCTCCCATCTAATTTTTTTTGCGGTTGTCTGTTTGAGAAATCCCTCTCGTGTTTGACATACATATCTTTCCTTGTTTCTCCTCCTACTGCTTGTAGACACTGAACAGCTCCTTGTGTGTGAGCAGGGTATAACCCGAAAGTCTTTTTATTTTTTTTATGGTGTCAAGCCTCCTAGTGGCAACAGCATATACCCAGTCTTTCCCCCAATGAACTGGACAAGTGAAGGATTTTACAGGGAGTACTAAAAAAAAAAAAAAATCCTGTTTTTTGGCACAGGCTTACAAGCCCTGCCAAGAAGTGTTAGGGTATGTGCACATGAGAACTGGCTTTTACGTCTGAAAAGACAGACTGTTTTCAGGAGAAAACAGCTCCGTCGTTTCAGACGTAAAAGCTCCTCCTCGCATTTTGCGAGGCGTCTTTGACGCCCGTAATCTTGAGCTGTTCTTCATTGACTTCAATGAAAAACGGCTCAAATTACGTTTCAAAGAAGTGTCCTGCACTTCTTTGACAAGGCAGTCATTTTACGCGTCGTCGTTTCACAGCTGTCAAACGACGACGCGTAAATGACAGGTCGTCGGCACAGTACGTCGGCAAACCCATTCAAATGAATGGGCAGATGTTTGCCGACGTATTGTAGCCGTATTTTCAGACGTAAATCGAGGCATAATACGCCTCGTTTACGCCTGAAAATAGGTCGTGTGAACCCAGCCTTAGCTATGTATGCGGTTACTTTGAGTGTGCTTAACGCTTGCCTTTCCTTTATGCTACGTGTCAAATTTTAATATGAGGCTGTCCACTGTGTTACCAGCCAGTGACACTTGGTGTTTCATGTTTACAGTGTCAAATGGAGAAGAGTTGACAAAAGAGCCTTTCTTTCTTCGTGTCAAATTTGACATCCGCAAACGAAGATAGTGGGACTTTACTGGTTTTTTAGTTTTTTTTTTTTTTTTGTTTTTTTTTATACATAGATTTATATTGCTGGAACTGTAATCTATAGTTGGTTCTGCACTTTTTTTTCAAATAGTTAGACCAGATGCCTGGATTGTCTTCCAAAAAAACAGGTCTGATCGGAATAGGATATACATACAAATATGTGGTAGGTGCTTCGGAGCTAGTATCAGCTGTTTGTTATAACTAGCCATATAAGGGTGATTATACACACGTCTGAAAAAAATCAATTCCATACTTGTGAATGGGGCTGTTTCTGCTGCATGTGCACAAACTTCTGCAGGGCCCATTTAGATGAATGGGATAGTCACAGAAACTTCTGCAACCAATCTGCCACATGTGAATTCACCCTAACTGCATCAGCTGCAAAAGCAATCTCAAAATATTTAGGCCGGAATAGAAATATGACTCAAAGTGACAGCTGGTGGCATGTGTACCATTATGTTCAGGGCCCATTTTAATCAGTACATGAAAGGGTTTTGCAACTGTTTGGACTTAACAATTGCTTTTGTGCAACACTTTACAGCAAATCAAGAAGTATTAAATAGAGTGGAGGTTGAATATGAAACGCTCCCTGGATGGAAAAGCGACACATCTAAGGCAAGAACATTTGAAGACCTGCCTGAGAATGCAAAGAAATATGTTCATTTCGTAGAGCAATCGCTTGGCATTCCAAGTAAGTTAACCTGTTTTTGTCTAAAGGTTGCCTAACTTAATTTACTTAATATTGGATTGTGCATGAAGCTATTAATGGTCAGTTCAGTGAGTATTCTTGAGTATTGGCAGGACACGATTATAGATTTACAATGATCCAAAAATGGGCCGGCACTCCGTGAGTAGCGTGGTGCGTTGGAAAGGGAAACACCCACGATAAATTGTAAAACACATTCTTAGCTTTCTTTTCTGCTTCTTTAAGATGCGTTTTGGCTTAAACTCAGCCTTTCTCAATCAGATCTGAAATGAAGCAAAAAAAGAAAGCGATTTATAGATTTAGACATGAGATGCCAATATTCTTAGCCGCCTTACTTTAGGCAGACTTTAAATAAATTAGAAATAAAAGTCTTATTCACGTAGTAGTGTGGAAAATGGGTATTCGTTACCTCTATTGCAAGTTTAAAAACTATAATTTCACCACTTACTAGTGTCGGTTTTGCTCTGATATGCTGTAAAATTGACTGAACATCAATCTAAAATCACATTTGTAGCTGTTGTACATTTTATGATTATGGGTGGTGATCCTGGTAGCACGGGTCATTTTTTATTTTTGGCTTATGTTATACATTATCTGACGTAGATCTGTGTTGGTCAGTCTGTCTTTTACAGAGGACTGCTGATATTAGATATAATGCATATTAGTAGAGGAATTTCAAAGTAATGGGGTTAACCAGGGAATTACCATATTTTTTGGACTATTAGACACAGTTTTCAACTTAGAATCTGAGCTGTAATCTTCTACTGCATCTTATTTTCTAAAGGCAAACAGATTCCAGGAGCAGGAGACTGAGCTCCCAGCTTCAAAGGTCCTTGCAGTGCAGTCTAATGGCAGCAGCATGTCCTATGCTGTATGTAAAAATCTGATATCTGTGTGTATGATGTGACTGTTCAGTGAGCAGAGTTCTGTCATCTCACTGTTCAGTGAGCAAATAACAAATAAGTAAATCTGTGAAGGTACTGATCTGCAAGGACCTTCTAGCACCGCCCCCTCCTATGTACAGAGCATCAAGAAGAGCAGATTCAACACCATTAACCCCTGCCTCTCCACACCTATGTCTGGTGAGATCAGGGGAGGCTGAGCGCACTATAGCTGCCAATAGCTTGTATTTCTGGGTCTGACATTATGGGGCACTGTGGCTGGCATTGTATTGGGGGCACTGGGGTACCCTATTGTCTCAATATTACCCAGGAAATGTACAGTTAAAGGCAGAACTTTTTTTTTTTTTTTCTCTCCTTTTATGCTACAATTTATGGGTGCATCTTATGGTCCAGTGCGTCCTATAGTCCGTAAAATACGGTAGTTTACAAGATGCCTTTATATGTGACTACGGCCTTATTCACACGACTGTGTTCGGTCATGTGAATAAAGCATTAGGAGAATATTTTAAAACCATTAATCTTTTTACAAGGGTCTAACTGCAGAGTGTAGGCTGGGGCTACCCACAGACTTTTTCCAATTTCTACTGTCCAGCAACTTTCCCAATCTCTTATTTTATTTTTCTATCCCATGTCTTGTCTTGATGTTTTGTGTAACAATTGCATGAAAAATGTCTTTGAACTCCATGTTTAGTGGGAAAGATTTTTTTTATGTCCATGGTGAGCTTAGACCATCGATGTTACGAATTGTTTCAAGGATCTATATAAATGTATACGTAATTGGAGTAAATTGCAGTGCTTGTTTATTTCATATTGCACCTTATTTTTTAAGTCCCGCTTAATGTAATTGGTAAATAGTGCTTGCGGGTCTATATCTGGAGTATCGCTTCCTTAGCAAATCCCGAACATTCTTCTGTATTCGTAGATCTACAGACTTCCCTCTAGCTGCACACCTGCTCAGTCTAGACTATATATTTTGCTGGACCGTGGGCATTTTGAATAACATATTGGACATTGCTATAAAATCAATATTATATTAGCAGTTATTTCACGATGGAGCTAAACTTTATATGCATTTTCAATATTTTCTAGAGTATTACTAGTAATTGTTAAATACACAAACGTTAATTTTATATATTTCTCTTTTTGCAGTTAAATGGATTGGAGTTGGAAAATCTAGAGAATCAATGATTCAATGTTTCTGAGAAAATGCACGTTTCTCCTACATGGACCTCATTTTACAATAGTAGATTTTGACTTGAACAATGGAGATCTAAGGGAATGGATATGGGTTGGGGGGAAAAAAGCAACTTATTCTTTTTCTGGAACTATGTGATTGGGATATTAAATAATATTATTGTACTTGTCTTAAGAACACCTTTTCTGTATGTGTCAGTTTTGTTATATACTACTGTTTGAGAAGAATTATACTATTCAAAACGAGATAAAGATTATCATTTATTTTTTCCTCTTTAAAGGAACACTAAACCTAGAAATGATTAAAAGTAAACCGAAGAAAACTTGTCCCCAGTGTTTGTTTCAGGAGCTGCAGAAAATCCTGCAGTCTGACAAACGGTTTGTAGAAAACTTGCAGAGAAATGGGTGTTAATTTCCTTCTATTCTCTTCCATTTACGGCAGTCAGGCGACTAAGGGGGTTGGGTTTAAACTAAAGCGAGGGACTTAGCCTTCCTGGTCTCCTATTGCAGCCAGTTGCCTTACAGCGAGACACAAATGTTAGTGAATAGCTGATCTGGGACATTGCAATCAAAACAGTAAAATTCTTTATATTTCACAGTGAGACATCATCTCAAGGTATAGGAAAAATACTGTGTATTTTCTATACTTGGTGTTCCTTTTTAAGGTAACCATGTATCCATATACTATTTTGTTATCTTTTATTTTAAGATCAACATTTACAGTCGCTTGCTATACTAGAAGTGTGATTATTTTCTATAGCTATGCATTCAGTGCAATGCCTTTAAAAAAAAAAGTCAACCTCAGAAGTACTTCTTAGTTCTATTAGAATGATGTTACAAATTACCAAAGTAAATTAACTTTTGCAAAATAATGAATGAACTATTTTTTATTTTTTTTTTTGTTAGTAGGTAACTTATGCTATATATACACTTTTTACTTTATTTAAGGCCAGTTTCACACAGCTGTAATATGGCTGCATTTTGAAGTTTGTATTATGGCCGCAACACATGTACCCCATATGGTTCCATTAAACTTAGATCACCAAAAATTCTCGTTGGAGCAATTTGCTTGGCTACGAGCTGCAATTACAAATGTGATCGCTCGATCAGTAATTTCACTTTTATTGTGGATCTTTTTATTTATATATATATATATATATATATATATATATATATATATATATATATATATATATATACAAATAGATCCAGCAGCACCAGTATTGTGTTGGTGCAGGCCAGCGGGAGCAGACCAAGATCCCAATTCTATACGATACAAAAACCAGGCAGCACTTCAAGGTGAAACAAGAGGGTACTTTATTGTCCCATAGACAGCAACGTTTCAGCTCCTTCCACTGGAGCCTTTCTCAAGCATATATATATATATATATATCGAACACTGGCTAATTATCAATTGCTCAAACTAACAAATCTTAATGACAATTGGCCAGTGTAAAGGGCCTCTAAAGCAGAGCAATCTAAAAGGTGAGGGTAGTAATACAATACGTTGTATTAATCTATTGTACATACCTAATTTTAGTCAGGAAATACAATAAGTATCCCTAAGAAATGCATTTATAAGTGAATGGTAGAAGTTGGTTTGAGGAAGAGCTTTCTATATAATAGAAAATATTGACAGCATGTGATTCCTTGAGTGTGTGAGGCACTGGTCAGGAAAATATAAGAGCTTTTAGATTATCAGTGGGATGGCGAAAGAAAGAAAATTAATGTAAGACAGTGTGGCATTATTCAGATGGCTCAGTAGGATGTCTATCTAAAAAACAACAACAACTTTTAACCGTGTGCTACTTGCCCTTTGGCGTACAATACCTATTAAAGGGGTTGTCCACTTTCTGAAAATTGATGACCTATCCACCGGATAGGTCATCATTATATGATCGGTGCGTATCCGACTTCTGGACCCCGCACCGATTCGCATCTCTGGCTGCCTCCGTGCACCGGATGTTTTGGAAGGGGATGCAGTAGTTGGAGCCGGAAGCGGATGGCTCCAACCACTGCATAGCGACTGTTCGGTGGAACTGCAGCTCTGCTCCTATTCACTCAATACTGCAGCTCGGCTGCTGTTCTTTGACAGGAGCCATCTGCTTTCGGCAACATCGTCCAGCAGCCAGAGTGCCGGATCGGTGGGGGGTCTGGATGTTGGACACGTACCGATCATATACTAATGACCTATCCAGTGTATAGTTTGTCCGTTTTCAGAAAGTTGAAAACCCATTTAAGTGTTTCAATTTTGTTCTATTTTATGAATATAATTTTTGTATTGGGCTCTCACAGTGGAAAGCATTTGCAGTGGCTTGTAGGTATGCTGCAGATATTTATTGCAATGCAAAGTGTGAAATCTAGCCAAATCCACATGTCGATTGTGAATTTTGCAGCTTTAGGATGTGTTCACATCAGCATTCGACTGCGCTATTGATTCCGTCCAAAAAATACTGAAACCTTACAGAACGGAGTCCAACTGAAACAATTGGCAACGGAAACATTACCATTGAAATCAATGGTAATGCAAACTGAAGCCATGGTTTCAGTTTGCCTTTCCATTGATGGGTTCCTCCGACGGAAAGCTCTGATGGAACCCATCAACGGAAAGCGAACGCTAATGTGAACAGGCCCTTAAACGATATGGAAAACGTTTTGAAGACTGTTTTAGTGGGGAAAAAAATTGTGTTGGGTGCAACTTTTTAATTGTTTGTTTTTCTTTTTGAGATACAGCTTCTAGCTTGCGCTGAAACCGGAATCGGTCAGGTCAGCGGGACGGACGCCTTCGGTGACCGTAGGTCCAGTGTGTCTGACATGCAGGCTACATCTATTATCGATAACATCGAAGTCATGAACACGCAGGATACACTGACACTGAAGCAGTCCATCCTGCTGATAGAAGCTGTATCTCAAAACATAATATATTTTTTTTTAAATAAAAACGAATCAAAAAGTTGCGCTAAAAGCTATAGTCATTGTTTTATTAAAGTCCATGGTTTCCATATCCTTTAACCCCTTCCCTCCTCTGCCATTTTTTGTATTTTCATTTGTGGTTTTCCTCCCCACCTTCCAAAAGCTATAATTTATATTTTTCAGTCTATATTGCCGTATGAGCTTGTTTTTTGCGGGACACGTTGTAGTTTTTCATGACACCATTTATTGCACCGCATAATGTACTGGGAGGCTGAAAAAAAATTATTTGTGGGGTGAAATGGGCAAAAAACAGCGATTACGTCATTTTTTGGGGGTTTTGTTTTTACGGCATCAGGTGGTAAAAACGACATATTCACCTTATTCGATTGATACGATTACGGCGATACCAAATTTGTGTTACCACTTTTAACCCCTTCCCGCTCCTGGACGTACGATTAGGTCATGGCAGCTGTATCGTTCGCGCTTCATGACCTAATAGTACGTCACGGGAGTAACGGCCGTTTCGGCCGTCCTCCCGACACATACAGGAGCTGTGACAGCTGCGGTCTTGTACAGCAGCTGTCACAGCTCCTACAGCGGGGACCGATCGCTGTGTCCCCGCTGATTAACCCCTTAAAAGCCACGTTCTATAGAGATCGCGGCTTTTTAGGGGTTAAGCTGCCATCGCCGGCCTGCTACACGGTAGCGCCCGGCGATGGTGACTATGGCTTCCGGCTATGCCATAGACTGAAGCCTAGTGGGTCCTGACAAAGTCAGGACCCACTATGCTTGCTGTCAGTGAGTAGCTGACAGTTCTAATACACTGCACTACACATGTAGTGCAGTGTATTAGAATTGCGATCAGGGCCTCCTGCCCTCAAGTCCCCTAGTGGGACAAAGTAATAAAGTAAAAAAAAAGATGTGTAAAAATAAAAGTAAAAATCCCCCTTTTTACCTTATCAGTCATTCATTATTAATAAAAATATATAAACAAACAAACTATACATAATTGGTATCGCCGCGTCCGTAATGGCCTGAACTACAAAATTATTTCGTTATTTATCCCGCACGGTGCACGCCGCAAAAGAAAATAATAATAAACCGTACCACAATCACAATTGTTTGGTCACTTCACCTCCCAAAAAATGGAATAAAAAGAGATCAAAAAGTCGCATGTACCTAAAAATGGTACTGATCGAAACTACAGTTCGTTACGCAAAAAATAAGTCCTCGCACGGCTTTATTGATTGAAAAATAAAAAAGTTCTGGCGCTTAAATCCTTTTGTGTTATAAAAAAAATGGTATAAAGAGGATTTTCTGACAAAAAAAAAAATGTCAATTTCACCTCTACTTTGCGCTAAATTTCCGTGAAACACCTAAAGGGTTCATAAACTTTCTAAATGCTGTTGTGAATACTTTGAGGGGTCTAGTTTCTAAAATGGGGTGTTTGATAGGGGTTTCTAATATATGGACCCCTCAAAGCAACTTCAGAACTGAACTGGAACCTAAAAAAATTAATAAATTAGGCAATACTTCTCTTCTTACATTATAATGATGAGCCGTGCCCACCCCGAGATGACCCCAGTTTTGACGGTTTGTATAAACGGAGACCCCTATTAGACCGTTTCAGTGCCTGGTTTTCCCAAGCATACACCCCCGAGAAGTGTATTTCTATTGATGAGTCCCTGGTACATTTTTTTTTTTTTTTACCATCAATATTTTTATTGACATTTTTTTCAAGATGACAAATATAATACACAATAACCACAAACACATGTTGTACAAAAACGCATTATAGCACATAATATACTTAGTACATAGAACTAGCATAGTGTCGTAAATTGGCAACTCAGAATCATTCTAAGCACCCCCACATTTATACAAAGTACTAACCATGGGGAGAGAGAAAATACATTAAAACATGTTGCATGTGGTCAACACACACACACAAAAAGGCCCTGAAGATAGGGCAAAAGAATATGTACAAAAATAGTTTCAGGTTTAAATATATCGGTTTCAAACATGTATTACGGGGATATACAATTTTGAGAAAAAAGATGCTAATTCTTCCAGGTCTCTACATACTGTGGGTATTTGTGATCTTTATAAGCCATTTTTTCGTAAGCACATGTAGTATTTAGCATATCATATATTTCCCCAACAGAGGGAAGGTTCACACTCTTCCAATACCTAGTTATATCTAATTTAGTAGCCAAAAGGATATGTGCCACAAGTACCCTATTTTCTATAGGTACTGCATTTATTCTGAGAAAAAGAAGTGCTAAAGAAGGTGATAGCGGAATGACCCTATTGCACAACCCGGAAAGCAGTTGAAAGATCGATAACCATAGAGGAGCAAGACAAGGGCAAGACCATATTATATGTATGAGAGTACCTCTGTGCCCACAACCCCTCCAGCAAAGATCAGAAGAACCCGGGTACATACGGCTCCATTTATTGGGTGTATAATACCATCTGAGGGCTGTTTTGATAGCGGCTTCATAATGAGATACACATTTAAAAGTAGAAACAAGGAGTATGTCCATTGGGATGCAACGAAGGTCTGGCCTAGGTCCCTCTCCCAAGCAAGGAGGGGGGAGGATTTAACAAACGAGGATTTAGCGCTAATTACAGAATAAAGGGGTTTAAGGCGGACCAGGGGTATCTGATGGAGCTAACCATATTTGGAATACGTCTACATTGGCTAAAAGTACGCTCAAATCCATAGTAGGTAAGAAATGTCTAATTTGTAAGTACTTATAAAAATCTCTATGTGAAATACCATATTTATGTGTCAGTTCCGAATACGGGACTAACTTCCCGCCATCCAATAGATCCGTTAAGTATACTATACCTCTCTCTTTCCAAGAGTCCAGTTTCATGTCTAGAAGAGCAATGTGAAATATCTCAATAGGCGTTACATGCTGTAAAGAAATTTGGGAAGATTCGCTACCAGAGTGAAATTTTTTCCAGTAAAACAGAGAAGTAGACAAAAAATAGGGAAGACGGGCTGGTAAAGCTATTGTAGTCAGAGCTGCTATCAGTAAAGCCCTCAGATTTTGACCCGGAGCTAAAAAGGTCTGTATGTGTATCCAATGTTGAGACACATCGCCAATCCACCAATTCCTTAATAAAGATACTTGAGTTGCGTAATAATAGTCTGAAATGTTAGGCAAACTTAAACCGACAAACTTTATCTCTGTTAAGGATTCAAGAGGCAATTCTAGGTTTGCCCGGTTTCCAAATGAAGTTGTTTAACAGTTTCTGTATTTTATTAAGGAAGGAGGCTGGTAGACGAATAGGGACGGTTCTGAAGATATACAAAATTTTGGGCAGAATTAACATTTTGAAGGCTGCTATACGACCCACCCATGAGATTTCAGATTTATTATACAATTGCATATCTTGTTCTATAGTTTTCAACAAAGGGATGTAATTATATTTATATAAATCCTGTACTGAGGTAGTGACCTCTATACCAAGATACCTCACATGTTGTGACTGCCAATCCATCGGGAATTTACATTTTAGCGAAGCCAGTGCTTCCGCCTGGATATTAAAAGGCAAGATTTGGGATTTATGCTCATTAATTTTGTATAGGGAGAGAGATCTAAATTCCTTTATTACCGCCATTGCTACCTCCAAGGATGTCTCTGGCTGCTCCAGTGTCAGCAAGATATCATCAGCAAATAGCGAAATACAATGCTGTCTATCACCTATCCGGACCCCTCTAATTTCTGAGTGTGACCTAAGCGCTTGGGCCAATGGTTCTATAGACAATACAAATATAAAAGGGGACAAGGGGCACCCCTGTCTGGTTCCATTCGTTATATTAAAACTCTCAGATAGTGCTCCATTCACAAAAACCTTTGCAGAGGGTGTAGAGTATAGTGCCCTTATAGCTCTTAATATTCCATCCTGTATTCCTATTTTTTGCAACACCGAGAAGACAAACGACCATCGCACCCGGTCGAATGCCTTCTCCGCGTCAAGAGTCACCATTACCGACGCCCTACCTGAACTTTGTACAAAGTCCATAATGTTAAGAACCCTCCTGGTATGGCAAGGTATGGCGTGAAGATGTATAATCTGTGCGAGAGTGCATCAGGGTATACCTACAGATTTAGGATATATGAAGGAAAGGCCACCCCCAAACCAGACTGCATCCTGGACTACAATAGGTACATGGGAGGGATGGACTTGTCAGATCAAGTCCTGAAGCCCTACAGCGCCATGCGGTGTGGTATAAGAAGCTGGCCGTGCACATCATACAGATGGCATTGTACAATGCGTACGTGCTACATCGATGTGCAGGCCAGACGGGAACTTTCCTGGAATTTCAAGAGGTGATTATCAAGAACCTAATCTTTAGGGACCAAGAAGGGGGGGGGGCACCCAGTACTTCTGGAAGCGGGGCCACACGCATCGTACCAGGGCGGCAACACTTTCTAGGAGAAGTTCCCCAAACTGGCAAGAAGGGAAAAAGTCAAAAGAGGTGCAAAGTCTGCTATAAGAGGGCGATAAGGGATGACGCAATATATCAATGTGACACGTGTTCTGAATAACCAGAGCTCTGTATGAAAGAGTGTTTTCAAATTTATCATACATCCCTTGGTTTATAATTTACCCCAATTTTACTTACCCTGATGCACTCCGCACAGCTTATCCCCCCTCGTATTTCCCCTCTGGGCCCTGCTGATTGCCCAGGCAGCTGATAACAGCCACATGTAGGGTATTGCCATACCCGGGAGAACCCACATTACAGTTTATGGGGTGTAGGTCTCCGGTCAAAATGCTCACTACACCTCTAGATGAATGCCTTAAGGGTGTAGTTTTTAAAACGGGGTCACTTATTGCGGGTTTCAACTGTACTGGTACCTCAGGGGCTTCTGCATACATGACTTCGCACCAGAAAATCCCCAGTAGGCCAAATGGTGGTCCTTTCCTTCTGAGCCCTCCCATGGGCCCAAACGGCAGTTTATCACCACAAATGGGGTATTGCGGCACTCAGAACAAATTGCGCAACAGAATGGGGTATTTTGTTTCTTGTGAAAATAAGAAATTTTCAGCCAAAACTACATATTATTTGAAAAAAATAATTTGTTTTTTAATTCCCAGCCCAATTCAAATAAGTTCTGTGAAAAAACTATGGGGTCAAAATGGTCACAACACCCATAAATGAATTCCTTAAGGGGTGTCGTTTCCAAAATGGGGTCACTCCTGGTGGGTTTCCATTGCTTTGATACCTCTCGGGCTCTGCAAATGCGACATGGCACCCGAAAACCAATCCAGCAAAATCTGGACTCCAACAAACACATAGCGCTCCTTTCCTTCTGAGCCCTCCCATGGGCCCAAACGGCAGTTTATCACCACAAATGGGGTATTGCCGCACTAAGGACAAATTTGGCAACAAAATGGGGTATTTGGTTCCCTGTGAAAATAAGAAATTTTGATCACAAATGAAATTTTATTGGAAAAAATTACTTTTTTCATTTCACAGCCCAATTCAAATACGTGCTGTGAAAAAACTGCGGTCAAAATGGTAACAACAACCATAAATGAATTCCTTGAGGGGTGTAGTTTCCAAAATGGGGTTACTATTGGGGGATTCCTACTGTTTTGGCACCTCAACACCTTTTCAAACTTGGCATGCTGCCTAAAATATATTCTAATAAAAAAGAGGCCTCAAAATGCACTAGGTGCTTCTTTGCTTCTAGGGCTTGTTTTATTCCACGAGCGCAGTAGAGCCACGTGGGTCATTTCTAAAAACTGCAGAATCTGGACAATACATTTTTAGTAGTGTTTCTCTGGTAAAACCTTCTGTGTTACAGAAAAAAAATTGAATAAAATTGAAATTCAGCAAGAAAAATGAAATTTGCACATTTCACCTCCACTTTGCTTTAATTCCTGTGAAATGCCTGAAGGGTTAAAAAACTTTCTAAATGCTGTTTTGAATACTTTGAGGGGTCTAGTTTTTAAAATGGGGTGTTTTATCAGGGTTTCTAATACATAGGCCCCTCAAAGCCACTTCAGAACTCAAGAGGTACCTTAAAAAAAAGGCTTTTGAAATTTTCTTAAAAATATGAGAAATTGCTGTTTATGTTCTAGGCCTTGTAACGTCCAAGAAAAATAAAAGAATGTTCAAAAAACGATGCCAATCTAAAGTAGACATATGGGAAATGTGAACTAGTAACTATTTTGGGTAGTATAACCGTCTGTTTTACAAGCAGATGCATTTAAATTCTGAAAAATGCTATTTTTTCAAAATTGTCTCTAAATTTTGCAATTTTTCACCAATAAACACTGAATATATCGACCAAATTTTACCACGAACATGAAGCCCAATGTGTCACGAGAAAACAATCTCAGAATAGGATAGGTTTAAGCATTCCGACGTTATTACCACATAATGTGAAATAAGTCAGATTCGAAAAATGGGCTCTGAGCCTTAAGGCCAAAACTAGGCTGAGTCCTTAAGGGGTTAAGAAAAAATAAAACTATTTGCTAAATTGAAAAAAAAAAAATCTCTTGTTGCCATATTCTGAGAGCCATAAAACTATCTTAGCTTTAGACACATGGGTATAGTCCTCTGCATGTAATGAAAATCGACATAGCATACAAATCACATGCTGTAATGTAAAGCCAGTTCATTGGACTTCCATTTACAGTCCACATAACTTGTATTTCCAATGATCCCTGTAATATGCTGGATACATTTTTATTCCCAATGAATTTAATGCAATTTTTTTAAATTTATTTTTTTGTGTGTGAGAATTTACAATGATCGCTTCCACTGGCATAAAGTTCCACACTGTGCCTGCTCTTACAGTAAACAATCATCTTCGGAGTTGTCGTAGAAACCTTCTTTCTATGCCCCTTGTCGTAGTTAGTCCTGGGCATAAAGAGATAATGAGAGAAATGTTGGGTGTATTACAGCGTGTAAGCGCAGTCATTTCTAATAAATTGGAGCGTTCTCAAATTGGGCCTGGGATCCTCCATTATTTCATGGTCTGGCATTCGTCCGAAAAATAAGTCAGCGTAAACTTCTGCTCTTTTCCAACCGACAAGAAGTTAAAAGATCAACAGGTAAAGTGAGCACTCTTATCTCGTATCATACAGGATTCCGAATGATGGGTGCAGTGTTATATTAACCTTTACTGTAGAACATGAGGTTAGCTATGATCTCATACTGGGGCCAAGTCTTAGGGCTCATTCAGACGAGCGTGTGATGGCTGTTAAAACAATGGCCGTCACATGGACACATGTATTTCAATGGGGCCGTTCATATGGCTGTTTCAATGGAGCGTGTTAGGGGTCTGTGGGTAAAATAGGACATGTCCTATTCTCTTGCGGTTTCACGCATCCCTCCATAGACTTGTCGGAGGGACCGGTGATAATGCGTCCTGCACGGGTGCACCTTGGACGTGAAAGATGTCAGTTTTTCACATCCGAGGTTGCACATGCTCATCTGAATGTAGCCTAAAGTGGTTGTAGGCCTTCTCTGCATTAGTGAATGGAAGGCAGTGGGGGTTCCTAAGATTGAACCATAAAGATACGCTATATGGTCAAAAGCATGTAAACCGCTCTCCTAATTATTGAGTTACATTGTTTGTGCCACACTCTTTGCAAACCGCTTCATAAAGTCAAGCACACAGTGAGGCAATATTCATAGATATTACTTGTAGTATGGCTCATACTGAAGAGCTTAGTGACTTTACCGCAGCATCTAACCTGTTTAATCTGCTTTCCCATGACTGACATTTTTGTACTGGTTCAAGTCCCCTAGGCTGGCGAATAAAAATAAAATAACGTTAACCTCTTCCCGCGCCGAAACTGTTAGTCCTGGAGAGGGGTTGCTTCCTTGACCCGAACGTAGTTACGGAGCGGTTACCGGCGTACACTATCTTAACGGACAGTGTCCGGGAACGTGGAGGTCAGCTGTCTGCTAATTTCGGCAATTAACCCCATAAATGCGGTGACATTGCGAACGCCGCATTTAAGGGGTTTGAAGCACATCGGCAGCCCCCACTAAGTGATTGTGGGGTCTGCCGTTGCTTGTGGCAATCTGAGGCCAGACAATGGCCTCCCGGTTGCCATGTACGGAAGCCTCTGAGGAGCAGCCTCCGGCCAATCCTCCTAGGCTTCCTGTCAGTGTAACTGTCACGTCACAATGACCGTTAGAATACATTACACTACGTAAGTGTAACGTACTATAGCAGCGATCAACGCTGCAAGTCTAAATCTCCCCTAGTGGGACAAGTAAAAATAACATAATAATTTTTTTTTAAAAAAAAGTAAAAATTAAGTTGTAAGCTATATAAGCAAAAAATGACATTTTTCCTACAATAAGACTTTCATTATAGGAAAAAAATGAACACATTAAAAAAAAGTACACATATGTGGTATCACCGCGTTCGTAACGACCCCAACTATAAAACTGTTATTTTTACCGCATGAACACCCCAAAAAAAAAACCAATAAAAAACCACACCAGAATTGCTATTTTTTTGGGGTCGCCACCCCTCCCAAAATAGAGAATAGAAAGTGATCAAAAAGTCGCATGTACCCCAAAATAGTACCAATAAAAACTACAACCTGTCCTGCAAAAAACAAGCCCTTACACCGCTTTTTTGACTAAAAAATAAAGTTACGGCTCAGAATATGGTGACACAGAAAATAAATTATTTTATAAAAAAGTGATTTTATTACGCAAATGCTGCAAAACAAAGAAACCTATATACATATGGTATCACCGTAATCGTATCGACTTGCAAATAAAGTAAAATTGTCACTTATAGCGGTGAACGCCGCAAAAAAATAAACTAGAAAACATTGTGAGAACTGCTTGTTTTTGGTCACGAGGCTTGCAAAAAAATGGAATAAAAGGGATAAAAAATGTGCAGTGTGTTCAAAAAGCGGATAAGATCGGGGCGTAATTTATCAGTGCGACACCAGCCACATATCTATGAATTATTATTTACCGCATTATTATACCCTCTTATTATGCCCTGATATACTCTGCAAATCTTACATATGCTCCCACATTATAAACTGAAATACCAGCGATACCCCAAACAGAACTATTACCAAGCAAAATCTGCACTCCAAAAGCAAAATGGCGCTCCCTCCCTTGTGACCCCTGCAGCGTACCCAAACAGCCGTTTGCACCCACATATATGTCATTGCCATACCTGGGAGAAACCGCTTAACGTTTTATGAGGCATTTGTCTTCAGGGGCACAACATATTATGCACTAAAATGGCATATCAGTGGAAAATTGCAATATTCACTTTAAACCATCCGCTGTGCATTAAAGAGACTCTGTCACCACATTATAAGTGCCCTGTCTCCTACATAAGGAGATGGGCGCTATAATGTAGGTGACAGTAATGCTTTTTATTTAAAAAAAACGATCTTTTTTCACAAAGTTAGGAGCGATTTAAGTTTATGCTAATGAGCTTTCTTAATGCCCAAGTGGGCGTACTTTTACTTTCGACCAAGTGCGCGTTGTACAGAGGAGTGCATGACGCTGACCAATCAGCATCATGCACTCCTCTCCATTCATTTACACTGCACTAGCGATATAATTATATCACTATGTGCAGCCTCATACACAAGCCCTAACATTACTAGTGTCCTGATAATGAATACACATGAAATCCAGCCTGGACGTCATGTGTACTCAGAATCCTGACACTTCTGACTCTTTTTTGTGAGATTCCAGCAACGGATACGAAATCTCGCGAGATCTCGGAGCTAAACGAGATTTGGTTTCACTTGCCGGAATCTCACAAAAAAGAGTCAGAAGTGTCAGGATTCTGAGTACAGAATTATAATGTGGTGACAGAGTCTCTTTAAACCCTTTGCGCACTATGACTTAATTGCACGTCAAGGTGCAGGGTTTGATGTATGGAGCGGGCTTACGCGCTGAGCCTGCTCCATACGCTGCGGGTGTCAGCTGTGTATTACAGCTGACACCCGGGACTAACGGACAGGAACAGCGATCGTGCCGTTACAGAAGCCTGTAAAAATAACAATGTACTGCAATACATTAGTATTGCAGCATATTGTACCAGCGATCCAATGATTGCTGGTTCAAGTCCCCTAAGGGGACTAAAAAAATGTGTAGAAGAATTAAAGTTTTTTTGTAGTGAGAAAAAAATTTGTAAAGTAAAAAAAAAAAAACCTTTTCCCATTTTACTTCTAAAGTAATGTAAAAAAATAAACAAAATTGGTATCGCTACGTCCGTAAAAGGATGAATTACTTTTGATGTAGCAAAGATTGGTACCAATAAAAACTCGTCCCGCAAAAAATAAGACCTCCAATCGCTCAATCAACCGAAAAATAAAAAAGTTACGGCTAGAATGTAGTGAAACAAAACAATTTTTATTTTAACAAATTAGATTTTTCTTTGTAAAAGTAGTATAATATAAAAAAATATATATAAATTTGGTATCACAGTAATTGTATTGAGCCGCAGAATAAAGTAAAGTTTTTGTTTTTACCGCACGGCGAAAGCTGTAAAAACTAAACCCCGAAAAAATGGAATCAGATTTTTTTCCAATTTCTGCCCGCAAATTTTTTTTCCGTTTCCCAGTACTTTAAATGGTGTCAATAGAAACTACAACTCCTCCCGCAAGAAATAAGCCCTCACATCACTCTACTGACGGAAAAAGAAAAAAGTTATGGCTCTTGGAAGGCGGAGAGTGAAAAACGAAAATAAGAAAGCAAAAAATGGATCAGTCCTGAAAGGGTTAATTGATTTCTAATGAAAAAATGTATGACCACATGTGGGGTATTTCCGTACTCGGGAAAAATTCAACATTTTAGTGGAAAAAATTGTGATATTCATTGTCTCGGCCTAATTCTAATAAATTCTGCAAAAAACCTGTGGGGGTCTAAATGCTAACTATACCCCTAGAAAAATTCCTTGAGGGGTGTAGTTTATAAAATGGGGTCACTTTTGGGGGGTTTCCACAGTTTTGGTCCCTCCAGGGCGTTGCAAACGCGAGATGGCACCGAAAACCAATCCAGCAAAATCCGTGCTCCAAAATCCAAATGGCGCTCCTTCCCTTCTGAGCGCTGCCATGGGTCCAATCGGCAGTTTATGGCAATACCCCATATGTGGTAATAATCAGGAGAAAATGCTTTACAAACATTGTGGTTCTTTTTTTTCCCTTTATTCCTTGTAATAATTTCTGTTTTTTCAGAAAAAAAGTAGATTTTAATTTTCACGGTCTAGTTTCACTAAATTCTGCAAAAAAACCTGTGTGGTCAAAATGCCAACTAAACCCCTAGATAAATTCCTTGAGAGGTGTAGCTTCCAAAATGGGGTCACTTTTGGGGTGTTTCCACTGTTTTGGTCCCTCCTGGGCGTTGAAAACCCGACATGGCACCGAAAACCATTCCAACAAAATCTGTGCTCCAAAATCCAAATCCAATCAGCAGTCTATTACCACATGTGGGGTATTGCCGTAATCGGGAGACATTTCTTTACAAATGTTGGGGTGCATTTTCTTCGTTATTCCTTGTAAATATTAAAAATTTCTGTTTTTTCAGAAAAAAAAGATTTTCATTTTTACAGACTTAATTCCAATATATTTGGCGAAAAACCTGTGTGGTCAAAGTGCTAACTATACCATTAGATAAATTCCTTGAGAGGTGTCATTTCCAAAATGGGGTAACGTTTGGGGTGTTTCCACTGCTTTGGCACGACAAGACCCCTTCAAACCTGACAAGGTGCCTAAAATATATTCTATAAAAAAGGAGGCCCAAAATCCACTAGGTGCTCCTTTGCTTCTGAGGCCTGTGTTTCAGTCCATTAGCGCACATGTGGGCTATTTCTAAAAACTGCAGAACCTGAGCAATAAATATTGAGTTGCATTTCTCTGGTAAAACGCCTAAAGGGTTAAAACACTTTGTGAATGCTGATTCGAAAACCTTGAGGGGTGCAGTTTTCAAAATGGGGTGATTTATGGGGATTTTCCAATATATAAGGCCCTCAAAGCCACTTCAGAACTGAACTGGTCCCTGAAAAAAATGGCCTTTTGAAATTTTCTTTAAAATATGAGAAATTGCTGCTGAAGTTCTAAGCTGTGTAACGTCCTAGAAAAATAAAAGTACGTTCAAAAAAACTATGCAAACATAAAGTAGACATATGGGAAATCTTAATTAGTAACTATTTTGTGTGGTATTACTATATGTTTTACAAGCAGATACGTTTAAATTTAGAAAAACATTTTCTCTAAATTTTAGTGTTTTTCAGAAATAAATACGAAATTTATCGACCAAATTTTTTCACTAACAAAGAGAAAACAATCTCAGAATCGTTTGGATAGGTACAAGCATTTCGGAGTTATTACCACATAAAGTAACATATGTCAGATTTGAAAAAATCGGCTGTCTCCTGAAGGGAAAAACAGGCTGGGTCCTGAAGGGGTTAAACACTCTTAAATCATGTTTTATTTTTAAGAAAAAAAACGTTCTCCCATTTCCCCCAAAAAGGAACGTAAAAAAAAATTTTTTAACGCAACTGGTATCTGTAACATTATATATAATGCTAATATAATATTATTTAACCTGCGTTGTAAACACTGTAAAAAAAAAATTCACCTTAATCGCTGGGGTTTTTTTTTGGTCACCGCTCACAAAAAAATTTAATAAACAGTGATCAAAAACTCACATGTACCCTAAAGTGTTACCAATAAAAACTACAGTTTGCCCTGCAAAAAATAACCCCTTGGGCCCTGTTTACATGGAGGTTTTTTTTATGTGGAAACCGTACCAATGTTCTGAAAACGCTTCCCATTGATTTCAATGGAAGACTGAGGAGTCTTTCGCCGTGAGCGTAAAACGCTCGCTGGGAAAAAGCGTCCTGCTCTTTCTTCAGGCATTTCCATCTCTGACCTCCTATTGACATCAATGGGTGGCAGAAAAATATTTTCTTGCGTGTGGCGCTCAATGGCCGTGGCTGAAAAATGCAGCAAAAAGTGCATGCCGATCAAAATTCCTGAAGAAATTTTGAGGCAGATTTTTCTGCCTGCAATAAATTCTGTGTGAACTAGACCTTACACTGCTTAATTGATTTAAAAAAATAACGCTCCGGTGCGCAGAATGTGGGGACAAAACTAATTTTATTTCTAACAATTTGTTTTTTCCATGTAAAAGTAGTAAAACATAAAAAAAACAACTAAATAAATTTGGTATCGCTTTAATCGTATTGACCTGCAGTAAAGGCCAAAAAACAATGGAGGAATTGGTGTCCCGTCCCTCCCACAAATAATTTTTTCCCGGTTTCCCAGTACACTATATGGTACAATAAATAGGGACGAGAAAAACCACAACTCGTCCCGCAATAAAAAATAAAAAACTGTCCCGTACTGTAATCATGTTTTCAGTACGGGACAGTAGTTCCACAGAGAGGCAGGGACTCCTAGCATCGTACATAACTATGATGCTAGGAGCCCGGCTACCTGCAGTGTGTTTGGTCCGGGACTTGCGGCAGAAATACGTTCCGTCCATTACGGACGTAACATGCTCGTCTGAACCCAGCCTAAGATCACCAAGCACAATGCATCGGCTGGAGTTGTACACAGCGTTCCATCACTGGGCTCTAGAGCACTGGAAACATGTTTTGTAGCGTGATGAATCACATTTGACTGTCTGGCAGTCTGATGGATGAGTCTGAGTTTGGCAGTTGTCACGAGAAAATGACCTACTAAAATGCATAGTGCCTACTGTAAAACTCAGTGGAGGAGGAGCCATGGTTCTGTGGAAGTTCTTTAGGGTTTGGGCTTAGGCCCCTTATTATTATTCCAGTGAAGGGTAATGTTACCGCATACAAATCCATTTTAGACCATTTTATGCTTCCAGCTTTGTGGCAGAAGTTTTGGTAAGGTCCTTTCCTGTTCCAGCGTGACTGTGCCCCTGTGCACAAAGCAAGGTCCATAAAGACATGGTTTAATGAATTTGACCTAGAGGAACCTGAATATCCGTCACAGAGCCCTGGCTTCAAGCCCATTGGACGCCTTTGGCATAAACTAGAACGATGATTGCAAGCCATATCTTCTCCAACATCAGTGCCTGATCTGACCAATGACTGTTTTGCCGAACTTCAAAATCTTGCGGAAAGCAGGCTGTTCTAGCCACAACGTGGGCTCAATTCCAAAAAACGCGTGTCACGAAAATGGAATGTTAAACAATATATTTATAGATGCAATTATAGAACGGTGTTATTGAAAAGGATATAGAAGTAGTTGAATTCGTTTAATAGAGACCGCAATTGTAATAGCAGTATTAAGTATCTTCTAGAAAAACTGATCTAATTCTTTCATGGATCAAAATGAGAATAGACATATTAAAGGTTTTCCCACAAAAGGGAGGATAGGTAATGTATGATCATGGGGAGCGCCCCCGGTCACTGGAATGCGGGTTCAGAGTCCCCCTTATTTTTACTCACCCGCACGGCTACGTTTAGGAGTTTGAATGAAGCGCTGGTTGGACGTGCAAGCTACCGCGCCATTCAAAGTCTATGGGGCTGATGGAGACAAGCGAGTACAATGTGCATGTTTTCATGGTATTCTGAATCTTTCACCTTGTCTTGATGTACTACACTCAGCAGATTCTGTGTACAGGGTGTAGTGTACAAAAACACAACTGTGGTGCTGCTACATCATACACAACATGTAGACCACATCGACCATCAGCAAAAGCAATACTAGCAAATGTAGCCTTTTTAAAAAATGGCAAATGTGTAAAATGAATAATAAAAAAAAAAGGCTTCTATTGAAGAACTTCAAAAAGAGTATAG
Organism: Rhinoderma darwinii; assembly: GCF_050947455.1. Lineage (NCBI taxonomy): Eukaryota > Metazoa > Chordata > Amphibia > Anura > Rhinodermatidae > Rhinoderma > Rhinoderma darwinii. The sequence goes on from NC_134690.1 coordinate 266,582,103, forward strand.
AAAAGGATATCCAATCGGGTAATTTCTCAATGTGTCCAATGAGACTGAGATCAGGGACATGATATTCTAATGCCTAAGCAGGCCAGCGTTTGTTCACAACTATGGGACATATTTTTCTTTTAAATATAGTCTATATTACATGTTTTATCGATTTGTGTAACAATCTTAAAGATAACAATATAGAGTAAATATAAAGATAAAGAGAAAAATAGAGGTGGGGAAAAGATCCATTTCCCCTTATGTCTTTCTCCCTCGTCATTGAGTGATGAAATTATCTTCTCAAATATATATATTTTTTCTAGCATTCAAATGTTTATAGGAATTTTAGTAGTACAGCACGAAAAGGGATGGGATACAGAAAAGAGAAAAGGGAGGGGTAGGGGAGGGTGTACAATCTTGTAGTTATCACACTGTAAACCGCTGTCGCAGCAGGAATCTTAGTATTAGAAATATAAGAGTCATGAAATTAGTGATAATGTCAATGACACAACTTTCTATCTCAAAGCACATATAGTTATAAACCTCTTTATTCATATACCACCATAACATGTGGAAATAAAAAAAGGGATTACATGACGCTAAATCTATCTGTGATAAAGATTGATGAGAGATAATTTATAATAAATATGTTCTGTTAAGAGGATTTTTCGCCTGTTATACTCCACCGTTGCCTACTTAGTTCTTAGGCGTCATTCGCACAAGCGTATCAAATTCACGTGCGTGAAAAACTCATGAATCTGGTCCGTGTGTGTTGCGTTATGCATCAGTGTGCTTTGCGAGTGGCATGCGTTATTCACGCACTCGCTAATATTAAGCACATTTTTTAAAAATTATTTTCAATTGGATTGATGGGCAAATCGCGCACCGCACATGAATGTGCATCCGTGTGCGGTGCGTGGTTTTCACGCACCCATTGACTTCAATGGGCGCGTAGGTGCGTGATAACGCACCGATATAGGATATGCAATGAGTTTCACGCAACGGACTCTCGCTGCGTGAAAAATCACGCATGTGTGAATGGCCCCATTGAAATCAATGGGTCCGTGTGCTATACGTTGTTTCAATGCACAGCACACGGACGTGATTCACGATCGTGTGAAAGAGGCATTAGTCTATCCAAATCACGCGCCATTATACAGTTTAAGTCGCCTGATGCGATAATTGAACAGCTACCCTTATCTGAGAAAATGTTTTATTACATTTTAACTTCAGCTGAATAGGTAGGAGGGACATAGACGAATGCAAGTAGCACACTTTGGGTTGCTGCAAGTGATGGCATACTCTACATAGAAGCTAATGAATTACATGAGATTGATCTCCTGTAGGATTTCTTGAACTTGTGGGCACATTCTTAGGGTATGTGCACACACACTAATTACGTCCGTAATTGACGGACGTATTTCGGCCGCAAGTCCCGGACCGAACTCAGTGCAGGGAGCCGGGCTCCTAGCATCATACATATGTACGATGCTAGGAGCCCCTGCCTCTCCGTGGAACTACTGTCCCGTACTGAAAACATGATTACAGTACGGGACAGTTGTCCTGCAGAGAGGCAGGGACTCCTAGCATCGTATATAACTATGATGCTAGGAGCCCGGCTCCCTGCACTATGTTCGGTCCGGTACTTGCGGCCGAAATACGTCCGTAAATTACGGACGTAATTAGTGTGTGTGCACATACCCTTAAAGTGTTTGTCAATGGTTTCATAATCAAGGCAAACATTACCCTTAGGCTGGGTTCACACGAGCACATTAACGTCCGTAATGGACGGACGTATTTCGGCCGGAAGTCCCGGACCGAACTCGGTGCTGGGAGCCGGGCTCCTAGCATCATAGTTATGTACGACGCTAGGAGTCCCTGCCTCTCCGTGGAACTACTGTCCCGTACTGAAAACATGATTACAGTACGGGACAGTTGTCCTGCAGAGAGGCAGGGACTCCTAGCATCGTACATAACTATGATGCTAGGAGATCGGCTCCCTGCACTGAGTTCGGTCCGGGACTTCCGGCCAAAATACGTCCGTCCATTACGGACGTTAATGTGCTCGTGTGAACCCAGCCTCAGTATAGTGTTTCCCAACCTCTGAAGATGCTGCAAAACTACAAGCCCCAGCCGGCCCTGACAGGTCGCAGATTTGTAGTTTTTCAACAGCTGAAAAACTTCAGGTTTGGGAACACTGCTGTAGGCAATATCATTGTTAATAGCCTCCAGATTTAGTTCCTTCCAGTTTTCCTGGTAGCTAACATATGAGCATTCAGATTAGTATACAAGGCAAAAGTAGTTTGTTTATGGTAGATTACAAAACCAATTTGGGTAAGTTCTGTGTCCAGGTACCCTTAGTATACTTTATCAATTGCTTTCTCTGCATCAAAAGATAGAAAACACTAAGGGTCCCGGCCAATACCGAGATCTAGAGAAGATCAATCATTCTCCAGATACCATCTGTCATGGGGCCCATAGATGTTAGAGTGGATGGTGTGGACCCACTGTGTTGCCAACGGATTTAGCATAGGGCTAAACTGTGTTGCCGAGTCTAAGGGATAGCCAAGCAATCAACCTTTAACCTATGTATGGAGATGTGGACTTGGCCGTTAGTATTCCCAGGTCACTACCCCCAGAGTAGTGTCCGTTGGCAACAGCCAACGTGAATAGTCGAAGTACAATCATAGCAGACAGTGCAAGGTGTGAACTAATGTGTAGGTCAGGGCAGGCGGCAAATGTTCACTTACGGTTAGCAGAGCCAGAGATTAGGGCAGACGGTCGTCACAGTGAACAGATGAAAGTTCAGAGCTAGCGGCAGACAGGGATGGTCAAGTACAAGCAGGGTTGGTAACAGTAAAACCAATAGAAATAACAGGAGAGCACTACTAGCAAGCCAGACTTGGGACCCTCAGGTAAAGATCAATGGTGGAGGTTCCTTAGGAACCCTAGTAAGCTGGACGAATTTGGTGCATGCTGGCCATTTAGAAAGGGAAGACTCAGTGCGCACAAGTGCCCAACAGGGGCGTTGAATGAGAGCAGCAGAGAGGAAGACTGCAAGCGGCGTGGAAGAGAGACGCGGTGACGGCCAGTAGCCAGAAGACGTTGCGGACTGGTGAATGCATGGTGATAAGAGTGGGTGGCTGCAGCCATTAAACTCTTTCTTGACCAAAAGTTCAGAAAGGAGTGATAACATCCATGCAGGTCAATTTAAGTGTTTTTATTCACATTACCAATACAAGGGCTAGATTTCGATCCATGCAAGGGTCTTTGTCAAGCATAGTTACCTCGTATAGAACTCTGTGATTTAAGAGCCAAGCAATTAGATAGGGACCAATCAATATACAATAATAAATAAACTCCCCTGCTTTGTATGATCAGAGTGAAAAAGATGATTCCAACCGTCTTACTACAATCAGATGAAACACCCTACTATATATAGCAGAGTTTCCCAACCTTTTCAGGCTCGAGATACCCCAGGAAAAAAAAAATTCTCGGGGCACCCCTACCAAAAATTGTTTACAAAACGACAAAAAATGGCTAAAAACAAGCACTGCACTCTTTAGGGTATGTTCACACAACGTTTTTTTGTAAGGCAGTAACTAAAAATCTGCCTCCAAATTCATTTAGGAATTTTGAGGCAGATTTTGAATTGACAGCGTTTGACTTTTTTTTTTGCCCACATTTTTTTTAAGCCGTTGAAGCGAATGCAAATCCGCAGATGAAAAAGCACCAAACGAGCGCCGCAGGTTGTTTCTGCCTCCTATTAATTTCAATGGGAGGTCAGAGGCGGAAACCACTCGAAGACCATCAGCCCCCCACTCACAGTAATGGCCATCAGCCCCCCACTCACAGTAAAATGACCATCAGCCCCCAACTCACAGTAAAATGACCATCAGCCCCCCACTCACAGTAAAATGACCATCAGCCGCCCACTCACAGTAATGACCATCAGCCCCCCACTCACAGTAATGACCATCAGCCCCCAACTCATAGTAAAATGACCATCAGCCACCCACTCACAGTAAAATGACCATCAGCCGCCCACTCACAGTAAAATGACCATCAGCCCCCCACTCACAGTATAATGACCCCACAGTAAAGAGACCATAAGCCCCCTCCAGTAGAGTGACCATCAGCCTCAGCCCCCCCCGTAAAGTCACCATCAGCCTCCGTCCCCCCCTAGTAAAATGACCATCAGCCCTCTCCAGTAAAGCCACCACCAGCCTCAGTTCTCCCCCCCCTCCCCCCGATAAAATGACCATCTGCCCCTCTAGTAAAGTGACCATCACAGACAGAAATTGTGCTTATTCCTGGGGAAGGAATACATAAGGAGGTATAAGAACAACAACTCTCAGCATGTCCAGGCTATTATTATGTGATATCAATGGATATTACAGGGAGGAGATATAAGAGGAGAGAACTACAACTCCCAGCATGTCCAGGATGTTATGTGATATCAGAGAAAGTTTACAGGAGGAGGAGGTAGAAGAGGAGAGAACTACAACTTCAAGCATGTCCAGGCTGTTATGAGATATCAGAGGACATTACAGGGAGGAGGTATAAGAGAGAACTACAACTCCCAGCATGCCCAGACTGTTATTATGTGATATCAGAGGACATTACAGGGAGGAGGTATAAGAGGAGAGAACTACATCTTCCAGCATGTCCAGACTGTTATTATGGAATATCAGAGGACATTACAGGGAGGAGGTATAAGAGGAGAGAACTACAACTCCCAGCATGTCCAGACTGTTATTATGGGATATCAGAGGACATTACAGAGAGGAGGTATAAGAGGAGAGAACTACATCTTCCAGCATGTCCAGGCTGTTCTTATGGGATATCAGAGGACATTACAGGGAGGAGGTATAAGAGGAGAGAACTACATCTTCCAGCATGGTGGTGACAAAAGTAACTGCGCCAAACAACTTGGCTGTCAGCCACCAAAAGACGAGGGGAAAGAGTCTACCCGAGTACCAAAACGACTCCATATGAGAACAGATGCACTGGAGAACTTCAAGACTTGGATTTTCTGAGCCAATCTGGCGAGAGTCTCGATGGAGAACGTCTGACCGGAACAGAAGAAGGCACAATCGGCGACAGGCCCCATTGTTGAATCAGGGAGGAACCATAATCCACATTAGTGATAGTATGCAGGAATCCATTTCTGTATACTAGTAACTTTGCAGGAAAGCCCCATTTATAGCCCATATCATTTTTCCTCAAGGCCAGAATAATGGGCAAAAATTTCTTCCTTGATTGTAGTGTCATTTGAGACAAATCAGCATATAAATGAATTTTCTCAAAGGGTGCAGGTAAAACCGGTAGGCGTCTTGTTGCAGACATGAGGGATTCCTTAGTGTGGAAGAAGTGAATTTGAGCGATCACATCCCTTGGGATCTCGGTCAACAAAAATTTAGGTTTAGGGAGTCGATGAGCCCGGTCAATAATAAGGTCAGCAGGTAGAGAAGAAGGTAGCAAATCTTTAAGAAGTTGCTGGATACATATATGCAATGAGAGTAGCCGGTTGGACCGATTCAGGAATGCCCCTGAACTTGACATTGTTTCTTCTATTACGATCCTCTAAGTCAGCTAATTTACCCTTGAGAGACTGCAGCTCTTCTTCCATGGATAAATGGGCATCCACTATATCATTATGGGCACTAGTAAGCTCTCCCATCTTAGTCTCCACATGATCCACTCTATCTCCCAAAACATCTATGGCAGTAGATAACTTTGTGGACAAACACATCAAATCATTTTGAAAGGATCCCCTAAGAACCACATTTTTGATAAAGTCCTCTGAGGCCGCCTGGCCAGAGGAAGGGATGTCCTCTATAGCAACGAGCAATGGAGCTTGAGGAGAAACCTCTGCAGTATTAGATTCCTGGTCCAGTGCAGGGCTCTGCCGAGCTGAGCTAACGGAGGGAGAGGCCTCCGATATAGGAGGGGAAGGCACCATTTTAGGTAGCGAAATGGACACTGCATCTAATGGCGGATCGACCACGAGTGAGGCCCCACATATCAGATCAGCAACACTAACTCCAGGCAACCTGGACTCACCCCCTCATAGCTGTTGGAGAAGGGTCTGTTACGACGTCACCCCTGGAAGACGAAGCAGGGGAAGCACTGCCGGGAGATGGCGCGTCTCCGACATGCTTGAGCTCCTTCGTGGAGAAAAAGTCTGTAAGCCTCTTGGGACCCGTCTTGAGAGATTTTGTTCGGGTCATCATGATGAAATCCTCCGGAGGCAGGCAGAAAGAAACAACTCGGTAAGTGCAATTAGTCGCTGATAAAGTAGCTAAGAGGTCTCAGAGCGGAGCTCACAAGAATGCGACCGCTCTGTTCGGCATCTAATCCACCCCCCCCCCAGATGCGACTTTTTGATCACTTTTTATTACAATTTTGTGGAAACGAGGTGACCAAAAAATAAGCAATTCTGATGTTTGTTGTTCACCGCGCGTGATAAATATAATGATATTTTTATAGTTCAAGTAGTTACAGATGTTTGCTCATTAATCGACTCATAGTTCTACTATTTTTTCTCCACGTGCTTATTTTAACAATCCAGTTTTCCAGTTTAAGAGTCGCTAAATGCAGCCCGGCGGCTCAGTTGGCAGCGTTTGGCAGACACATGAATGTCAAGATTGGGCAGCCCCTTTTTAGATAGTTCCACAGAGCCCTCTGTAGATAATGCCACAGTTCCCTCTGTAGATACTGCCACAGAGCCCTCTGTAGATACTGCCACAGTGCCCTCTGTAGATACTGCCACAGTGCCCTCTATAGATACTGCCACACACCCACCCATAGGTAATGCCACAGTGCCCTCTGTAGATAATGCCACAGTGCCCTCTGTAGATAATGCCACAATGCCCTCTGTAGATACTGCCACAGTGCCCTCTGTAGATACTGCCACAGTGCCCTCTGGAGATACTGCCACAGTGCCCTCTGTAGATACTGCCACAGTGCCCTCTGTAGATGCTGCCACAGTGCCCTCTGTAGATGCTGCCACAGTGCCCTCTGTAGATACTGCTGGTAGAGCTCTTCCTGGGACTCCAGTTCTGCTCCTGACATCACTGTCCAAATATGTCAGGGCAACCCCAGAGCCAGAGTCCCAGGCAGAGCACTACTAGCGCTCTGCCTGGGACTCCAGCTCTGCTCCTGACATCACTGTCCATATAAGGACAGTGATGTCTGGGGCTTCCCCAGAGTCCCAAAGCAGAGCCTATACTAGCGCTCTGCCCGGGACTCTGGCTCTGGGGAAGCCCCAGACATTACTGTTCATATACGGACAGTGATGTCAGCGGATTCCGCGGAGTCCCAGAGCAGAGCCTATACTAGAGCTCTGCCCGGGACTCCGGCTCTGGGGAAGTCCCAGACATTACTGTCCATATATCGACAACGATGTGAGGGGATTCCATAGAGTCCCAGAGCAGAGCCTATACTAGCGGCTCACGTGCCGCAGATGACAGCCTCAGAGGCCGCATGCTGTTTTCGTCGGCCCCATAGACATTGAATGGAGTGCCAGCGAACATGTGCGACCGCTGCTGCATTAAAAATCCTCCTCACTAAAATTCATGCAAAGAGGAGGAACAGGGGGTCGGGACACCAATTTTAGTGATTGGTAGGGGTCCCAATGGTGGTGCGCTCAATAATCCTGCAATTATCACCTATCCTGTGGATAGGTAATAAATGTTTGTAGTGGGAAAACACCTTTAAACATTACAAGTACTTTTAGTAATCAACAATAATAAGTTGCTCTACCTGTACCTGGCTGTTTGACAATTACAAATATTGAATTGTCATAGAATCTAATTATTTACAGCAGAAAAATTTAATTTCTTTGGAAGTGCAATTTTTTTTCGCTTAGAATTTAACATCTGTCCCTGGCATGTTTTCTTTCCCTCTTTGTGCTATCCTTCCTGTCTGTTTTCCCATCTGTCAGGCTCCAGCTCTTTGTCTTTGTCTGTCTCTCTGTGTTTTTGTCTATTTATTTAATTAATTAATTAAATTAATTAATTTAATTATTTCTGTTATATCAAGTCTTTGTCTCTTGTTATGTTCACACATTTTCCTTTGGTTCTGATATCTGCCTCACACTCACTTTCATAAATCATTAGTGAAGTGAAACATAAACCATTGAGACCTGGAGATGGACAAACATTTCACAATTCGCTTTGATGACAACTTGGTGAATCTGAACGCCTTTATTTTGTATTAGGCATATTATCAGTTAGCGGATCACAGATACAAATTTTGGGATATTGGGGAGAGGGTTCTTAGTATCAATTATTATGATGTGACATATATTTCTTAAAAGTATGATAAGTAGGAGACTTAAATGGGTGCCATCAGCACCACTTCTACCACTGCCTATTCTATTGTCATCTTTACTTTCAGCAACCATCTCACATCCTCCTGCCCTCCGCTTTCCAAGTGTTAGTTGACAATATTCATCACTTGTTTCCAAATGTTGACTAAAAGTATCCTCCTTTGCCACAGTATTACCCCTTCTTATACCTCTAAATGACTTTCAAGTTGGAAGTTATTAATGACAGCATGGAATTTGGATAGAAGTAATGATTGGTCAGAAGAAAAGCATACTCCAAAGTGTAAAATACTTGGAAAGCATGAGGAGGTTTGTCAGGTGCGAAAATATCAGAATCCACTTCTTCCAGGGAGTGCTTTAAACCAGTGATCTACTTATCGGAACAGTAGTAATTGTTAAAAATTTTCTTAATTCTAGTAAACATGCATAGTACTGTGGTACTAACTGAAAGAGTTCCCCACCGATTCAAACATTCATCCTAGCAGCCATAACGCCGCTCATACATTCCACTACCACATGATACATTTTTGTGAGCAGCCAATATTTGAACTAGAATTTTACAAGTAAATAATATCTCTCCGACTTCCATGACAATTGCGGTTTTGATTACTCCCTGACACTTTATGTTTGCTATAGCTATTGTACTGCACCCTCGCTGCATGAATAGGGAGCCACCTGACCGACTATGACATTCTTTAAATTAGTTCCCCTTTTGCTCTCCCTAAATTTGGAGAACTCAATACCCTCTGCTACTGTTCACATGGAGGACACAGGAGCAGAGACAGCAAAAAAGATGACAGCTCTCGTGAGCCTCTGCTCAGGTAAGCGCCTATTTGAAAAGTTTGCTGCTGTGCTCAATATGTGCCTGTTTATGTATGTACAGTGAAGGAAATAAGTATTTGATCCCTTGCTGATTTTGTAAGTTTGCCCACTGTCAAAGACATGAGCAGTCTAGAATTTTTAGGCTAGTTTAATTTTACCAGTGAGAGATAGATTATATATAAAAAAAAAAAAGAAAATCACATAGTCAAAATTATATATATTTATTTGCATTTTGCACAGAGAAATAAGTATTTGATCCCCTACCAACCATTAAGAGTTCAGCCTCATAGACCTGCACAAGGCTGGAATGGGCTACAAAACCATAAGTAAGACGCTGGGTGAGAAGGAGACAACTGTTGGTGCAATAGCAAGAAAATGGAAGACATACAAAATGACTGTTAATCGACATCGATCTGGGGATCCATGCAAAATCTCACCTCGTGGGGTATCCTTGATCCTGAGGAAGGTGAGAGCTCAGCCGAAAACTACACGGGGGAACTTGTTAATGATCTCAAGGCAGCTGGGACCACAGTCACCAAGAAAACCATTGGTAACACATTACGCTGTAATGGATTAAAATCCTGCAATGCCCGCAAGGTCCCCCTGCTCAAGAAGGCACATGTACAGGCCCGTCTGAAGTTTGCAAATGAACATCTGGATGATTCTGAGAGTGATTGGGAGAAGGTGCTGTGGTCAGATGAGACTAAAATTGAGCTCTTTGGCATTAACTCAACTCGCCGTGTTTGGAGGAAGAGAAATGCTGCCTATGACCCAAAGTACACCGTCCCCACTGTCAAGCATGGAGGTGGAAACATTATGTTTTGGGGGTGTTTCTCTGCTAAGGGCACAGGACTACTTCACCGCATCAATGGAAGAATGGATGGAGCCATGTACCGTCAAATCCTGAGTGACAACAACCTCCTTCCCTCCACCAGGACATTAAAAATGGCTCGTGGCTGGGTCTTCCAGCACGACAATGACCCGAAACATACAGCCAAGGCAACAAAGGAGTGGCTCAAAAAGAAGCACATTAAGGTCATGGAGTGGCCTAGCCAGTCTCCAGACCTTAATCCCATCGAAAACTTATGGAGGGAGCTGGAGATCCGAGTTGCCAAGCGACAGCCTCGAAATCTTAATGATTTACAGATGATCTGCAAAGAGGAGTGGGCCAAAATTCCATATAACATGTGTGCAAACCTCATCATCAACTACAAAAAAGTCTGACTGCTGTGCTTGCCAACAAGGGTTTTGCCACCAAGTATTAAGTCTTGTTTGCCAAAGGGATCAAATACTTATTTCTCTGTGCACAATGCAAATAAATATATATAATTTTGACTATGTGATTTTCAGTTTTTTTTTTTTAGATAATCTATCTCTCACTGGTAAAATTAACCTAGCCTAAAAATTCTAGACTGTTCATGTCTTTGACAGTGGGCAAACTTACAAAATCAGCAAGGGATCAAATACTTATTTCCTTCACTGTATGTATGTATATATATATATATATATATATATATATATATATATATGTGTGTGCGTGTGTGCCTGCATGTGTGTATCTCTGTGACTTGCTTTTCCAGCACATCCCACAGATGCTCGATCGGATTAAGATCTGGGGAATTTGAAAGCCAAGTCAACACCTTAAACTCTTATCATGTTCCTCAGACCATCCCTGAACAATTGTTTGCAGTGTGGCAGGGCGCATTATGTTGCTGAGGGCACTGCCATTAGGGAATACTGTTACCATGAAGGGGTGTGCTTGGCCTGCAAAAAGGTTTATATAGGTTGTACGTACCAAAGTTCATTCACATAATTACCAGGACACAAGGTTTCCCAGCAAAACATTGCCAAAAATCACACTACCCCTGCCGGCTTGCCTCCTTTCTATAGTGCATCCTGGTGCAATCTCTTCCACAGGTTAGCGATGTAACACACACACCCAGCCGTCCACATATTGTAAGAAAAAAACGTGATTTGTCAGACCAGACCTCCTTCTTCCATTGCTTCATGGTCCAGCTCTGATGCTCAAGTGCCCATTGTATGCGCTTTCAGCAATGGACAGGGGTCAGGGCCACTTTGAACGGTCTGTGGCTGCGCAGCTCCAAACGCAGAAAGCTGCAATGCACTTTGTGTTCTGAGATAATTCTATTATAGCCAACATTAACTTTTTTTTTTTTAGCAATTTATGCTACAGTAACATTTATGTGGGATCGGACCAGACAGGCTGGCCTTGTCTCCCAACATATTGGGAACACCCCACAAGACCTATTGTTTTGGAGATCCCCTGACCCAAAATTCTAGTCACCACAATTTGGTCCTTGTCAAAGTCACTCAGATCTTTACGCTTGGCAGTTTTTCCTGCTTCCAACACATCAACTTCAAGAACTGTTTACTTGCTGCCTTATATTATTCCCATTACAAAAAAGGTTCAATAATTACTAGATAATAAATGTTGTACATGCTACTTGACTTCTGCCGCACCAAACTTGTGAAACTATGTCTAAATGGACCTCGTTTTGTGCACAGGGGCACAGTCATGCTGGAAGAGGAACGGACCCTCCCCGAACTGTTGCCGCAAATTTGGAAACATACAATAGTTTAAATTGTCACAACAATGGTGATTGTTGTGATGATGTCACGGTGGTGATTGTTGCAATGATGTCACAATGGTTATTGTTATGGTGATGTCTCAATAGTGATTATGTCCCAATGATGATTGTTGTAATAACGTCACAATTGGGATTGGGATTGTTGTGATGATATCACAATGGTAACTGTCTGGGTTCTTATTGTGATAATGTCACAATGGTGATTGTTGTGATCATATTATAATTGGGATTATTGTGATGATGTCACAATAGTGAATATTGTGATGATGTTACAATAGTAATTGTTGTAATTATGTCACAATAGTGATTGTTCTGATAATGTTCTGATAATGTCACATAACTGATTGTCTGGGTTATATTGTGATGCTGTCACAATGGTGAATGTGTTCTATTGAGATGATGTCTCAATGGTAATTGTCTGGGCTTTATTGAGATTATACCACAATGGTGATTGTTGTAATGATGTCACAATGGTGATTATTGTGATGATGTCACAATGGTGATTGTTGTAAAAATGTAATAATGGTGATTGTTGTGATGATGTCACACTGGTGATTAATGTGATGATTTCACAATGTTGATTGTCTGGTTTGTACTGTGATGCCAGAATAATTGCTTTTATTTTGATGTCACAATGGTGATTGTGATGCTGTCACAGTGGTGATTGTTGTGATGATGTCGCATGGGTGATTGTTGTGATGATGACACAATAGTCATTGCCTGAACTATAGTATGATGATCTCACAATGGTGATTTTCGTGATTATATCAAAATGGATTCTATTGTCATGATGTCACAATAATGACTGTCATAGTTCTAGCAGCGTAGTATCCTCCAGTCCACTGTCTCTTCGCCTATCATTCTTTCTGTTATCTCTTCTGTCAGTGCCCCCCATCCTGGGACTTTCTACACTCTCCAGAGGACACATGACCTCTCTCTCCTGGCCAAGTGCCCGCCTCTCTCCTTGCTGCACAACCTCCTTCCCCTGATCCTTGCTCAACCAATCAGTGCTTTTTCTCTGTGATTTCTTCTCCTCCAGGTTTTAGAGGCACACAGAAGCAAGAGGTGCTGGGAGCTGTAATCCAGTGCACTTCAGGATAAGAAGTGCTTATGCCTGTTGTTGTGAGCCCCTGCTTGTCATCAACCGCAGCATCCACTGCACACAATGCTCCCCATTAGGAGTTACACTTTTGTATGTGTATGTGTAAAGATATATATACAGTGAAGGAAATAAGTATTTGATCCCTTGCTGATTTTGTAAGTTTGCCCACTGTCAAAGACATGAACAGTCTAGAATTTTTAGGCTAGGTTAATTTTACCAGTGAGAGATAGATTATCTAAAAAAAAAAAACAGAAAATCACATAGTCAAAATTATATATATTTATTTGCATTGTGCACAGAGAAATAAGTATTTGATCCCTTTGGCAAACAAGACTTAATACTTGGTGGCAAAACCCTTGTTGGCAAGCACAGCAGTCAGACTTTTTTGTAGTTGATGATGAGGTTTGCACACATGTTATATGGAATTTTGGCCCACTCCTCTTTGCAGATCATCTGTAAATCATTAAGATTTCGAGGCTGTCGCTTGGCAACTCGGATCTCCAGCTCCCTCCATAAGTTTTCGATGGGATTAAGGTCTGGAGACTGGCTAGGCCGCTCCATGACCTTAATGTGCTTCTTTTTGAGCCACTCCTTTGTTGCCTTGGCTGTATGTTTTGGGTCATTGTCGTGCTAGAAGACCCAGCCACGAGCCATTTTTAATGTCCTGGTGGAGGGAAGGAGGTTGTTGTCACTCAGGATTTGACGGTACATGGCTCCATCCATTCTTCCATTGATGCGGTGAAGTAGTCCTGTGCCCTTAGCAGAGAAACACCCCCAAAACATAATGTTTCCACCTCCATGCTTGACAGTGGGGACGGTGTACTTTGGGTCATAGGCAGCATTTCTCTTCCTCCAAACACGGCGAGTTGAGTTAATGCCAAAGAGCTCAATTTTAGTCTCATCTGACCACAGCACCTTCTCCCAATCACTCTCAGAATCATCCAGATGTTCATTTGCAAACTTCAGACGGGCCTGTACATGTGCCTTCTTGAGCAGGGGGACCTTGCGGGCATTGCAGGATTTTAATCCATTACGGCGTAATGTGTTACCAATGGTTTTCTAGGTGACTGTGGTCCCAGCTGCCTTGAGATCATTAACAAGTTCCCCCGTGTAGTTTTCGGCTGAGCTCTCACCTTCCTCAGGATCAAGGATACCCCACGAGGTGAGATTTTGCATGGAGCCCCAGATCGATGTCGATTAACAGTCATTTTGTATGTCTTCCATTTTCTTGCTATTGCACCAACAGTTGTCTCCTTCTCACCCAGCATCTTACTTATGGTTTTGTAGCCCATTCCAGCCTTGTGCAGGTCTATGATCTTGTCCCTGACATCCTTAGAAAGCTCTTTGGTCTTGGCCATGTTGTATAGGTTAGAGTCAGACTGATTAATTGAGTCTGTGGACAGGAGTCTTTTATACAGGTGACCATTTAAGACAGCTGTCTTTAATGCAGGCACCAAGTTGATTTGGAGCGTGTAACTGGTCTGGAGGAGGCTGAACTCTTAATGGTTGGTAGGGGATCAAATACTTATTTCTCTGTGCAAAATGCAAATAAATATATATAATTTTGACTATGTGATTTTCTTTTTTTTTTTTTTATATATAATCTATCTCTCACTGGTAAAATTAACCTAGCCTAAAAATTCTAGACTGTACATGACTTTGACAGTGGGCAAACTTACAAAATCAGCAAGGGATCAAATACTTATTTCCTTCAGTGTATATATATATATATTTATATATATATATATATATTTACACATACATACATGTTTGTATTTATGCATATATATTTATATATGTGTGTGTGCGTGTCCTATGTGTATATGTATATATTTATATAGTCCAAATTCGAATGAACACAGCACTCCAAACGCTATAAATTAGGCCATGTGCTACAGCTTGAGAAAGCTTCTTTGACGGACCGAGACGTCGCTGCTCACTTGAAGTGAATAAATCCACCCTTTTTCATCAATCTTGAAGTCCTGGTGCCGTTACTTGATCCTATGGTTTCTGTATATATTTATAGATACAGTGAAAACTCTTTGAGACGATCACCCAAAATTCCAATGAAAAGTTGTCTTCTCCATGGGCGGATATTCTCAAAAAAGATGGGCAGTTTGCATAGTATATGGTGGAATGGAAAATCTGTCACAGGAAATCTGGTCTGGAAGAGGGGGTCGTCTTCTCAAAGAGGTGGTCTTTTAGAGAGGATTCACTGTGTATGCATATATATATATATATATATATATATATATATATATATATATATATATACATGTATATATACAGATATATATATATATATATATATATATATATAGAGAGAGAGAGAGAGAGTGAGAATACCTTCAAAAATAGAAGTGTTACATTTTGTTTTATCAATTAACAAAATGCAAAGTGAATGAACAGAAGGAATAACAAAATCAAATCAATATTTGGTGTGACCAACCTTTGCCTTCAAAACGGCATCCATTCTTCTAGGTACACTTGCACACAGTTTTTGAAGGTACTCAAACATCTTAAAGAACTAACCAGAGATCTTCTGTGGATGTAGGCTTCCTCAAAGCTTTATGTCTCTTCATGTAATCCCAGACAGATTCTATGATGTTGAGATCAGTGCCCCATGGGGGCCATATCATCACTTCCAGGGATCCTTGTTCATCTTTACGCTGAAGATAGTTCTTAATGACATTGGCTGTATGTTTGGGGTTGTTGTCCTGCTGCAGAATAAATTTGGAGCTAATCAGTCGCCTCCCAGATGGTATTGCATAATGGATAAGTATTTACCTGTATTTCTCAGTTATTGAGGACACCATGAATCCTGACCAAATCCTCAACTCCATTTGCTGAAATTCAGCCCATACTTGCAAGGAACCTCCACTATTCTTGACTTTTGCCTGCAGACACTCATTATTGTACCACTTTCCAACCCTTCGGCGAACAACTGCCTTCTGTTACAGCCAAATATTAAAAATGTTGAATCATCAGTCCAGAGCACCTGCTGCCATTTTTCTGCACCCCGGTTCCTATGCTTTTGTGCATAGTTGAGTCTTTTGAACTGGTTTCCACGTCGAGGGTATGGCTTTTTGGCCGCAAGTCCTCCATGAAGACCACTTCTGGCCAGACTTCTCCAAAGAGTAGATGGGTGTACCTGGGTCCCACTGGTTTCTGACAGTTCTGAGATGATGGCACTGCTGGACATCTTCCGATTTCAAAGGGAAGTAAGCATGATGTGTCTTTGAAATAAATTTCCTTGCCGACCACTGTGTCTACGGTTCTCAATGTTGCCCGTTTCTTCAAAAGAACTTGAACAGCACATCCTGGAACCCCAGTCTGCTTTGAAATCTTTGCGTGGGGGAGACCTTACAGATGCAGTATAACTACCTTGTGTCTTGTTGCTGTGCTCAGCCTCTCCATGGTGGACCTGTGACATGAAAATGCCTTCCACAACCTCACCTTTGTAGCAGAGTTTGGCTGTTCCTCACGCAGTTTTAAGTCTCCAACACAGCTGTTTCTGTTACAGCTAATAACTGTGTTCAACCTACATATGAAAATGATGATCATTATCACCTGTTTGGTATAATTGGTTAATCATACACCTGACTATAATCTTACAAAAACCATGACTTGGTGCAAGTGTACCTAGAAGAATTGATGCTATTTTGAAGTTAATGGGTGGTCACACCAAATATTGATTTAATATAGATTTCACTTCTGTGCAATTTCTTTGTATTTTGTTGACTGATAAAAAAAACCTGTTACTTCTATTTTTGAAAGCATTCTTATTTTGCAGCATTTTTTTACAACTGCCTAAAACTTTTACACAGTACTATATATATATATATATATATATATATATATATATATATACACTACCGTTCAAAAGTTTAGGGTCACTTAGAAATTTCCTTATTTTTGAAAGAAAAGCACCGTTTTTTTCAATGAAGATAACATTAAATTAGTCAGAAATACACTCTATACATTGTTAATGTGCTAAATGACTATTCTAGCTGCAAACGTCTGGTTTTAATGCAATATCTACATAGGTGTATAGAGGCCCATTTCCAGCGACCATCACTCTAGTGTTCTAATGGTACATTGTGTTTGCTAACTGTGTTAGAAGGCTAATGGATGATTAGAAAACACTTGAAAACCCTTGTGCAATTATGTTAGCACCACTGTAAACAGTTTTGCTGTTTAGAGGAGCTATAAAACTGACCTTCCGTTGAGCTAGTTGAGAATCTGGAGCATTACATTTGTGGGTTCGATTAAACTCTCAAAATGGCTAGAAAAAGAGAGCTTTCATGTAAAACTCGACAGTCTATTCTTGTTCTTAGAAATGAAGGCTATTCCATGCGAGAAATTGCCAAGAAACTGAAGATTTCCTACAACGGTGTGTACTACTCCCAGCATACAGGCTCTAACCAGAGTAGAAAGAGAAGTGGTAGGCCCCGCTGCACAACTGAGCAACAAGACACGTACATTAGAGTCTCTAGTTTGAGAAATAGACGCCTCACAGGTCCTCAACTGGCAGCTTCATTAAATAGTACCCGCAAAACGCCAGTGTCAACGTCTACAGTGAAGAGGCGACTCCGGGATGCTGGCCTTCAGGGCAGAGTGGCAAAGAAAAAGCCATATCTGAGACTGGCTAATAAAAGGAAAAGATTAATATGGGCAAAAGCACACAGACATTGGACAGAGGAAGATTGGAAAAAAGTGTTATGGACAGACGAATCGAAGTTTGAGGTGTTTGGATCACACAGAAGAACATTTGTGAGACGCAGAACAACTGAAAAGATGCTGGAAGATTGCCTGACGCCATCTGTCAAGCATGGTGAAGGTAATGTGATGGTCTGGGGTAGCTTTGGTGCTGGTAAAGTGGGAGATTTGTACAAGGTAAAAGGAATTTTGAATAAGGAAGGCTATCACTCCATTTTGCAACGCCATGCCATACCAAGTGGACAGCGCTTGATTGGAGCCAATTTCATCCTACAACAGGACAATGACCCAAAGCACACCTCCAAATTATGCAAGAACTATTTAGTGAAGAAGCAGGCAGCTGGTATTCTATCTGTAATGGAGTGGCCAGCACAGTCACCAGATCTCAACCCCATAGAGCTGTTGTGGGAGCAGCTTGACCGTATGGTACGCAAGAAGTGCCCATCAAGCCAATCCAACTTGTGGGAGGGCCTGCTGGAAGCATGGGGTGAAATTTCTCCCGATTACCTCAGCAAATTAACAGCTAGAATGCCAAAGGTCTGCAATGCTGTAATTGCTGCAAATGGAGCATTCTTTGATGAAAGCAAAGTTTGAAGGAGAAAATTATTATTTGAAATAAAAATCATTATTTCTAACCTTGTCAATGTCTTGACTATATTCTCTAGTCATTTTGAAACTCATTTGATAAATATAAGTGTGAGTTTTCATGGAAAACACAAAATTGTGTGGATGACCCCAAACTTTTGAACGGTAGTGTATATATATATATGCTGGATCCTACCATCCCTAGGTATATATGTAGGCTTAGTCCCAGTTCTGGGTGTATGTGCAGCGTAGGTTCCCACCTTACAGAGGTCGCCTTGTCGTGGCAGGTGGGCTAACACTTTTTGATCAAAATGTGCACTAAGAACCTCCCTATTTGTAGGTAGATTTAGCTTTAGTGCATATCTATTTATATTTAGTGGTTTAGGTGGCATTAGTGTTGCAGGGTGCTGTCGCCATTTTTTTTATATCTGCTGTATATCTGCAGTCATAGGTGTTCTTGCACCTGCGTATTTTGTATCATTTAGTTGGAATGTGCTGTTCAATTTTTGTTGTGTTTATGGTATCCATATATGTGGGGTTAGTGACTGCCTCCACTTGTTGTTCTTGCACTCCTCCCACTCTGCCCTGGGTGATTTTAATCAGTTCAATGCTGGATCCTACCATCCCCAGGTATATATGTAGGCTTAGTCCCAGTTCTGGGTGTATGTGCAGCGTAGGTTCCCTCCTTACAGAGGTCGCCTTGTCGTGGCAGGTGGGCTAACACTTTTTGATCAAAATGTGCACTAAGAACCTCCCTATTTGTAGGTAGATTTAGCTTTAGTGCATATCTATTTATATTTAGTGGTTTAGGTGGCATTAGTGTTGCAGGGTGCTGTCGCCATTTTTATATATCTGCTATATATATATATATATGCATACAGTATATACAGTTGTGTTCTTACTTATCTTTTCTCCTATCTCAACGTATCCTCAGATGAATGGAACGAGATGACCATTTTTGAAAAAAAAATAATAATAATTTTACAATACTCTCTCACAAGATGTCTATGCTATATGTGTCCATGTTGGCTCTCGGTGGTTGTGATGTGAATTGCAGCCTGCCGAGGGTTTTGTCAATCAAAGGCCAATCCTGGGCTTTTATGTGCATGATATGCAGAAAAATTGCTTACTTCACACGTCAATGTCTTAACGCTAATTTCTGAGTGGATTCCGTGGAGAAACTTGCTTTAAATTAGACAAAGATATGCATCACAGGCAAGTGAATGAACTTTCTGCAAACATATTCACATGCTAAGGAAAGTACATTCTCCAAAAACAAATGTAAGTAGCATGCTACTCTTTCCCGTAGATTTAGCAAGAAAAAGCCATTGGATTCACCCAATGCGGATTAGCCCCCTTGAAGATGGCCAATCCTAGTGCAGATCCGCGGTCCTTGACACTGCACATTAGAGGCATAAATTTGACTGTAAATCCTTTGACTTCTGCAGCAGATAAGTCAGTAAAGTACATGTCATATTTGCAATAATGCATTGTCAATCAGGAGCAAATGCAGGATTTTTAACCCATTAAGGGCAAGCCATTTTTCATTTTTCATTTTTTCGTTTTCATTTCTCACTTTTTCATTTTTTCGTTTTCATTTCTCACTTTTTCATTTTTTCGTTTTCATTTCTCACTCCCATAACTTTTAGATTTTTCCGTCAATAGAGCGGTGTGAGGGCTTATTGTTTGTGGGAGGAGTTGTAGTATTTAATGGCATTTAAAGTACCATATAATGTACTGGGAAACTGAAAAAAAATTATTTGCGGACTAAAATTGGAAAAAACTGTGATTCCTAAATTGTTTTTTGGTTTTCATTTTTACGGCTTTCACCGTGCGGTAAAAATGACATCTTAACTTTATTGTAAGGCGCAATACGATTACGGTGATACCAAATTTATATAGTTTTTTTTTAAATATTTTATTACTTTAAAAAAACAAAACCTTTTTGTTAAAAATAAATAATTGTTTTTTTTCAACACATTCTGAGAGCCATAACTTTTTAATTTTTTCGTGGATTGAGCGGTGTGAGGGCTTATTTATTGCGGGACGAGCTGTAGTTTTTATTGGTCCCAGTTTTGCTTACGATGAATTTATACTACATTGATTATTTATCCTGAATTTATACTACATTGATTATTTATCCTGAATTTATACTACATTGCTATTAAAAAGAGCATCAAGATATATATTTTTTAAATCTAACTTCCATTTGATTATTTGAAGAATGCTTCAGATTTGTTATTCTGTGCTGGCATCTAGTGGACAAATGAATTTATAAATTGATTTAAAGTGCCTTCAAAGTAAATCTATTGTCAGAAAATTAAATGTTTTACCGTTTTGTTCTTAATAGCTATTTTAATTGCATTTTGGAGGTGTTTATTTTCAGTATTATGGGGCAGATGTGGGATTTTTAAAGTGGGGGTTTTCAGGAGTGTTGGTGCCAAGGTGCAGACAGCACAATGCCTGACAAATGTTTACCTACAATTGGTATTCCTGGTTAACACCTAATATTCCTGGTATTTATGGATGGTGAAGGGGTTTAATTGAGGTGGTCTAGGGCAGGTTAGCATACCTATAATTACATTTTATTTATTCTAAATCCCATTCTAAATCCACAGGTATTAATATGGAGTTGGACCCCCCCCCCCCCCTTTGCAGAAAAAAAACTGCTTCCACTCATCCAGGAAGGTTTTCTACAAGATTTTGGAGTGTGTCTATGGGAATTTTTGTCCATTCATCCAGAAGAATATTTGTGAGGTCAGACACTGATGTTGGACGAGAAGGTCTAGCTCACAATCTCCATTCAAGTTCGTCCCAAAGGTGCTCGATGGGGTTGAGAACAGGGCACTGTGTGGAGGGCCAGTCAAGTTCTTCCACACCAAACTCATCCAACCATGAATGTATGGTCCTTGCTTTGTGCACTGGACTCAATCATGCTGGGATAGAAAAGTGCATTCCCCAAACTGTTCCCACAAAGTTGGAAGCATTCAATTGTCCAAAATGCCTTGGTATGCTGAAGCATTAAGATTTCCCTTCACTGGAACTAAGGGACCTAAGGGAGCATTATCCCTCCTTCACCAAACTTTACAGTTGGCACAATGCAGTCAGGCAGGTAACGTTCTTCTGACATTCGCCAAACCCAGTCTCATCCATCAAACTACCAGATAGAAAAGCGTGATTCGTCACTCCACAGAATATGTTTTCAATGCTCCTGAGTACAGTGGCGGCGTGCTTTACACCACTCCATCCGATCATAGGCATTGTGCTTGGTGGTGGAATTCAGTGAGCTCTTTAAAATGACCCATTCTTTCACAAATGTTTGTAAAGGAAGACTGTATGGCTGGTGATGGATTTTATACACCTGTGGCAATGGGACTGAATGAAACACCTGAATTCCATGATGAAGTGGTCTGACCCAATACTTTTGTCCATATAGTGTAGGTCCAAAATTCCAAATTCCCTGCTCTCCTCCACAGTTACATGGTAAAATTCTGTCTGCCTGCACCCACCACTAGGGTGGAGTCCGGGAGTCCATTGCATAGGGATTTACATAGCGCCCCTTTAAGTTTAAAATGAATCCATCTGCAGTAAGCTCCACCTAGAGGCGGTAGACATCATTTAATTTTTTTACCATGAATGGCTCTGCTAAGTGCGCCCCTTGTATTATCGCTGTCAACGTGGCTCAAAGATTGCAAAAATAGTCATAATGATTGCAGTTTTCTCATTGGCCATTAGATGTCAGTAAAACTCGAATTTACACAGACACAAGATCACAGTGGTTTTACTGCTAAATAGCAGAAAAATAGCTGGTGAGTACTTATCGCTATCTCATTATGCATGTATGTACGTGGCCACAGTCAGTAACCATTGTGATCTGACACAAAAGTGTTTAGTTGTGCTCTTGGTAGGTCACA
The DNA here is from genome assembly GCF_050947455.1 of Rhinoderma darwinii. Lineage (NCBI taxonomy): Eukaryota > Metazoa > Chordata > Amphibia > Anura > Rhinodermatidae > Rhinoderma > Rhinoderma darwinii. The sequence goes on from NC_134690.1 coordinate 266,604,165, forward strand.
GTCGGTCACATTTACAGTACTATATTGCTAGTTGCAGTTGGTTTTGATCATTCACGGTCGCAGTTTCTGATGGTTGACAGTTGTGGCCACAGTCAACTAGACATCTCATTATCATTTATTTATTACAGTGCTATTACTCATCACTAAAGTTCACTTGTGTCTTAAGGACCAATATGTGATGAATTAATAAAGTGCTGTTCATTAATTGATAATATTTATATTAACATTACTACTTAGAGATCTCTAAACCTGCAACTAAGCTGCTTATCTAGGTTCCGTTCTCTAAATCCTTGTGCGCATCATAAACTCTTGTGCTGATAGTGAAACTTTATTGGGCTGCCCCCTTGTTCATAGTGACATTCCTGGGTGTAAAAAAAAAATCATTAACGTTCCACCACTGATTAAAATAAATAATAAAAAATAATACACCATGTAAAATCACTTTGACATCATAATTCCCCACCCCAGGCATTCTCATTCACCACTTTATTATCATCTAATCCGCGAAAAAAAATTACCTCTCCTCTCTTTCTCGAACATATATTTAAATGGTAATCTGTAAAAACATAGAAAAATTTTTGTGATTAAATTGTACATTTTTTTATAATTGATATATAGTATGATTGAAGTATGACTCTTAAGAAGTGCAAACAAACATTACATGTCTGAAACAAGTGCAAATAAATAAATACTTTTACTATTTTATTACACACAATGTATGACATTGCTTTCCTACATCCAAACACGGCTCTCTACCGCACATAGTCATACGTTGCACTCACGTAGTACAGTGTTTGCAGGAAGGTAAGGAAGCCGAGTGAGTGCATGGAGCTGGTAAAGAAAAAACACAGACTCAATACTATGAAAATTTATGGGACCCTGATTAATCCTGTGAACAGCGGTCCCGTGTGAGTTGTATCTCCCATAGACTATAATGGAGTGACCATGCATGCGCTTCCACCTCTCCACTACAAACAACATATGGGACATTAAACGTAATGTGTCCCTCAGATGGAGTCAAGCGCTGCTTCTGAAGCCCCCGTAATGTTGTAGGATTACTACTACTGATATAAATATATTAGTGTATGAAAATCCACATAAAAGCACATCTGAAGTTTGCCAGAAAGTATGAGATAAGGGTTTGTGATAATATGAGACAAAAATTTAGCTTTTTGGCAAAAATCCTAAATAAAATAAGTGTGTGGCAGCATATTGAGAGGATGCATTTCCTTAGTGAGAACAGGGTGTATCTTGTTGAAGGACGAATAGTGCAAAATACAGGTGGAAACTGCAATAAACCACTAGGTTTTATATGATACGTATGTGAACAATAGGGATATGACCTTTAGGAGCCATTTTTCAACCAATTGGTGTGTCCTTGTTATGGAATCCTCCCTGTGAATCATTTTTATAGCGTATTGTCAGTTTAAAATGTCAGCTTATAATATTTGACTTTTTTAGATAGTGATAGCAGTTGACTCTTTTTTTTCTTTTTTTGTGCTTCGTATATTTATATTCGATTTGAGTTGTCTATCCGTTATGTATGGGGAACCTAATACAAGTGGTACCCAGCCCTAACCACGTATGCTTTTGGGAATATTCTTGATAGTAACCTGCTTAAGTCTGCTAAAAAAAAATTAAAGCTTGGGAGAAAGTTTACCTTTTAGGAAGACATTTACGCAGCAAGCTGCAAATGTTCTCCAACCCTTTTATTATGCTGCCTAAATGCATAGGTTTAGTGCATAGATATGGTGGCAGAACTAGGCATTGCGAATAGATATGGTTATAGAACCAAGCTTAGACCATAGATACAGTAACAGATCAATGTTTAGTGTACATGTACTATACCAGAACCAAGCTCAGTACATACTGTAGTTTACTGTAAGAGCATAAATCATGCAACAAAATCAGGCTCAGTGCAAAGATATGGTAAAAGAACCAAGCTTACTGCATATAGATGGTAACAGAACCAAGCTTACTACATAGATACGTAAAAAGAACCAAGCTTACTACATAGATACGTAAAAAGAACCAAGCTTACTACATAGATACGTAAAAAGAACCAAGCTTACTGCATATAGATGGTAACAGAACCAAGCTTACTACATAGATACGTAAAAAGAACCAAACTTACTACATAGATACGTAAAAAGAACCGAGCTTACTACATAGATACGTAAAAAGAACCAAGCTTACTGCATATAGATGGTAACAGAACCAAGCTTACTACATAGATACGTAAAAAGAACCAAGCTTACTACATAGATACGTAAAAAGAACCAAGCTTACTGCATATAGATGGTAACAGAACCAAGCTTACTACATAGATACGTAAAAAGAACCAAGCTTACTACATAGATACGTAAAAAGAACCAAGCTTACTACATAGATACGTAAAAAGAATCAAGCTTACTACATAGATACGTAAAAAGAACCAAGCTTACTATATAGATACGTAAAAAGAACCAAGCTTACTACATAGATACGTAAAAAGAACCAAGCTTAACCCCTTAAGGAAGCGGCCTAGTTTTGGCCTTTAGGCTCAGAGCCCATTTTTCAAATCTGACATATTTCACTTTATGTGGTAATAACGTCGGAATGCTTAAACCTATCCAAGCGATTCTGAGATTGTTTTCTCGTGAGACATTGGGCTTCATGTTAGTGGTAAAATTTGGTCGATATATTCAGTGTTTATTTGTGAAAAATTGCAAAATTTAGAGAAAATGTTGAAAAAATAGCGGTTTTCTGAATTTAAATGCATCTGCTTGTAAAACAGATGGTTATACCCCCCAAAATAGTTACTAGTTCACATTTCCCTTATGTCTACTTTAGATTGGCATCGTTTTTTTAAACATTTTTTTATTGTTATTGGACGTTACAAGACTTAGAACATAAACAGCAATTTCTCATATTTTTAAGAAAATTTCAAAAGCCTTTTTTTAAGGTACCTGTTCAGTTCTGAAGTGGCCTTGAGGGGCCTATGTATTAGAAACCCCCGTAAAACACCCCATTTTAAAAACTAAACCCCTCAAAGTATTCAAAACAGCATTTAGAAAGTTTTTTTAACCCTTTAGGAATTTCACAGGAATTAAAGCCCAGTGGAGGTGAAATTTGCAAATTTCATTTTTCTTGCTGAATTTCAATTTTATTCCATTTTTTTTCTGTAACACAGAAGGTTTTACCAGAAAAACACTACTAAATATGTATTGTCTAGATTCTGCAGTTTTTAGAAATTTCCCACGTGTGGCTCTAGTGTGCTCGTGGACTAAAACACAAGCCCCAGAAGCAAAGAAGCACCTAGTGCATTTTGGAGCCTCTTTTTTATTAGAATATATTTTAGGCAGCATGCCGGGATTGAAGAGGTGTTGAGGTGCCAAAACAGTAGGAATCCCCCAAAAGTGACCCCATTTTGGGAACTACACCCCTCAAGGAATTAATGTATGGTTGTTGTTACCATTTTGACCACACAGTTTTTTTCACAGCACGTATTTGAATTGGGCTGTGAAATTTTAAAAATGAAATGTTTTCCAATAAGATGTAATTTTTTATAAAATTTCTTATTTTCATAAGAAATAAAATACCCCATTTTGTTCCTCAATTTGTCCTGAGTGCGGCAATACCCCATTTGTGATGATAAACTCCTTCTGAGCCCTCCCATGGGCCCAAACGGCAAAGGAGCGCTATGTGTTTGTTGGAGTCCAGATTTTGCTGGATTAGTTTTCGGGTGCAATGTCGCATTTGCAGAGCCCCTGAGGTATCAAAGCAATGGAAACCCACCAGAAGTGACCCCATTTTGGAAACTACACCCCTCAAGGAATTGATTTATGGTTGTGGTTACCATTTTAACCGCACAGTTTTTTCACAGCACGTATGTTCCGCAATAAAATGTGTTGCATAAAATCCGCAGTGTTCATGCCTAGTGTGTTCCTAACCTAAGGCCGGATTTACACAAGCGTGTGCTTTTTGCGCGCACAAAAAACGTGGTGTTTTGCGCGCGCAAAAGGTCCATAACAGCTCCGTGTGTCAGCAGCGTATGATGCGTGGCTGTGTGATTTTCGCGCAGCCGCCATCATTATGACACTCTGTTTGTATGTTTGTAAATAGAAAAGCACGTGGTGCTTTTCTGTTTTCATTCATAGTTTATACTGCTGATTTTCACGCACCCATTGACTTCAATGGGTGCGTGATGCGCGAACAACGCACAAATATAGGACATGTCGTGAGTTTTACGCAGCAGACATACGCTGCGTGAAAATCACAGACAGTCTGAATGGCCCCATAGAGTAACATAGGTCCGTGCGAGGCGCGTGAAAATCACGCGTGTTGCACGGACGTATTACACGTTCGTCTGAATAAGCCCTAACAATAAGGCCCAGTTCACAGAGTTTTTGGGCCTTGATATTGACTGCGTCAGAATCAGCACCAAACAACTTCCAAAACCGCCTCCCATTGATCTGAAATCAACGGGAGTCAGTCGCGGAAAAAAGAAAAAGCAGCACGTCCTTTCTTGCCGCTGTTCCGCCTCTAACCTCCCATCGAAATCAATGGGAGGCAGAAAATGCATTTTTCGCTGCGTTTTTTGTCTGCTGTCCTCAATCGATGCGGGCAAAAACGCAGCAAAAAAACGCGGCAAGATAGTGTGGGCAGGTCAAAATCTGCCTCAAAATTCTTTAAGGAATTTTGAGGCAGATTTTTTTCTGCCTGCAAAATACTCTGTGTGAACAGGGCCATACTTAAACAGCACTTTGAGACACTTTACTCACTGTGTCAGAAGAGCTGCTGGCTCCCACTCCAGTCCTCTTCAGGCGATGTCTTCCAGGCGATGTCTTCGGTCCAGACGTCCAGTCCTTCACCTCCAGCCAGGCTCCAGGTAAGTTGTGTCCATGTGTGTCCGCGGTGGCCCGCTCTTCGTTCGCGGGTGAGCGTGTGCTGTCGCGGCTGCGACTGCCCCGGCTGTCGCGGGTGCGCGCTTCCGGCCATTCGCTGGTGCGTGCACGGGTGGTCGCGGGCGTTCGCGGGTGCGTATTCGCGGACACTCGCGAGTGCGTACGCGTGGAAGTTTACGGGTGCGCACGATCGGTCCTGCGCGCGGGCGGCAGTTGCCGGGCCCCCCTTTCAATTAGGTTTGGCCGGGCCCCTCACATCAGTACCCCTAATATCCCCCTGATGGCGGCCCTGCCCCTGAGGTACCAGTACAGTTGAAACCCCCGAGAAGTGACCCCATTTTAAAAACGACACCCCTTAAGACATTCATCTAGAGGTGTAGTGAGCATTTTGACCCCACAGGTATTGTGTAAAAGATAATGCGCAGCAGATGGTGCAGTGTGAGATTTGCAATTTTCTATATATCTATGCCATTTCAGTGTCCAATATATTGTGCCCAGCATGCGCCACCAGAGATATACATCCCATAAACTGTAATGTGGGTTCTCCTGGGTACGGCAATACCCTACATGTGGCTGTTATCTGCTGCCTGGGCACACAGCAGGGCTCAGAAGGGAAAGATGAGGGGGATAAGCTGTGCGGAGTGCGTCAGGGTAGATGAAAAATCTAAGGGATCTATGATAAATTTTAAAACACTTTCATACAGAGCCCTGGTTTTTTGGGACACGTGTCACATTGATATATTGTGTCCCCCCTTATACCCATCTTATAGCAGACTTTGCACCTCTTTGGACTTTTTCCCTTCTTGCCAGTTTGGGGAACTTCTTCTGGAAAGTGTTGCCCTGGTACAATGCCTGTGGCCTCGCTTCCAGAAGTACTGGGTGCCCCCTTCTTGGTTCCTAAAGATTAGGTTCTTGATAATGATGTGCACGGCCAGCTTCTTATACCACACCGCATGGCGCTGTAGGGCTTCAGGACTTGATATGCAGTCTGATTTTGGGGTCTCTGTACTGGTACCTCGTACAGGTACATGGGTGCTGGTGTGGGCATGTATTGTTGTCAATACAAGGACATCTCTCTTGTACTTGTACTTGACACACAATATGTTGCTGTTAGAATGTGCCCTGCTCTCACCCCTTCTGAGTGTTTGCCCAAGCAGAGTCTTAGGGAGGCCTCTCAGATTTCTTCTAGCAGTGCCGCATGCCGCAGGACTTCTGGAAGCGAGGCACTTGAAGAGCGGGATGCTGGTATAAAAATTATCCAGGTAGAGGTGGTGACCCTGGTCCAGTAGTGGGTGCACCAAATCCCAGACAATTTTTGCATTAACTCCCAGTAAGGGGGGGGGGGGGCATTCTGGGAGCTGAATACTGCTATCCTTCCCTTCATATATCCTAAATTTATACGGGGTACCCTGATGCACTCTCGCACAGCTTATACATCTTCACGCCATACCTTGCCCTCTTACTCGGCAGGTACTGGCGAAATTGAAGCCTCCCGTTAAAATCTACCAAGGACTCATCAATAGAAATACACTTCTTGGGGTGTATGCTTGGGAAAATCGGGCACTGAAACTGTCTAATAGGGTTCTCCGTTTATACAAACGGTCAAAACTGGGGCCATCCCAAGGTGGGCACTGCTCATTATCAGTCTAATGTAAGAAGCGAAGTATTGCCTCATTTATTTTTTTTAGGTTCCAGTTCAGTTCTGAAGTTGCTGTGAGGAGCCTATATATTAGACAGTTAAGTTTATGAACCCTTTAGGTGTTTCACGGGAATTTAGAGCAAAGTAGAGGTGAAATTTACATTTATTTTTTTTTGTCAGAAAATCCTTTTTATACCATTTTTTTCTATAACACAAAAGGTTTTACCAGAGAAACGCAACTCACTATTTATTGCCCAGATTCTGCAGTTTTGAGAAATATCCCACATGTGGTCCTAGTGCGGTAATGGACTGACGCATCGGCCTCTGAAGCAAAGGAGCACCTAGTGGATTTTGAGGCCTCCTTTTTTTTAGGCACCATGTCTGTTTGAAGAGGTCTTGTGGTGCCAAAACAGTGGAAACCCCCAAAAAGTGACCCCATTTTGGAAACTAGACCCATTAAGGAATTCATTGTAGTTTTCATGGGGTGCATGCGGTTTTTTGATCAGTTTTCATTCTATTTTTAAGTGGCATGGTGACAAAAAACAGCAATTCTGCTGTTGATTTTTAATTCAATTTTTTTACAGCGTTCACCATGCGCTATAAATGACACATTTACTTTATTCTGCGGGGCGATACGATTATGGCGATACCATATGTTTATAGTTTTTTTTAAGTCTTATGGCGTTTGCACAATAAAATACATTTTGTAAAAAATCATTTACTTTTTGTGTTACCACATTCTAAGAGCCAGAACTTTTTTTATTTTTCCATCAATAAAGCCGTGTGAGGACTTATTTTTTGCGTAATGAACTGTAGTTTCGATCATTACCATTTTTAGGTACATGCGACTTTTTGATCTCTTTTTATTCAATTTTTTTGGGAGGTGAAGTGACCAAACAATTGTGATTCTGGTGCGGTTTATTATTTTCTTTTACGGCATTCACCGCGCGGGATAAATAACAAAATAATTTTGTAGTTCCGGCCGTTACGGACGCGGCGATACCAATTATGTATAGTTTATTTGTTTGTTTATATATTTTTATTAATAATAAAGGACTGATAAGGGAATTTTTACTTTTATCACTTTTAAAACTTTTATTTTCAGGCCTCATTTACACGAGCGTAATATACGCGCGTGCGACGCGTGTGCTTTTCACGCGTGTCGTACACACCTATATTACTCTATGGGGCAGTGCAGACGATGCGTGTATTTTGCGCAGCGCGAGTGCGCTGCGGAAAACTCACGACCTGTTCTATAATCGTGCGTTTTTCGCGCATCACGCACCCATTGAAGTCAATGGGTGCGTGAAAACCACGAAGGTCGCACGGAAGCACTTCCGTGCGAACTGCGTGATTCGCGCAAGAGCTGTCAAACTGAATGTAAACAGAAAAGCACCACGTGCTTTTCTGTTTACAAACATCCGAACGGAGTGTCTTAGACATGAGCGAACCGAACTTTACCGGGTTCGGCCGAACTCGTTTTGACCGAACCCGGCAGGAGACAGTCACTGTGCAGGATGCTGAAAGAGTTAAACTGGTTCAGCACCCTGGACAGTGACTTCCGATTCCAATATACGTGAACGTGTAAAAAAAAAAAGTTCTGACTTACCGATAACTCCCGGCTTCTTCCTCCAGTCTGACCTCCCGGGATGACAATTCAGTCCAAGTGACAGCTGCAGCCAATCACAAGCCAAGCACAGGCTGCAGCGGTCACATGGACTGCCGCATCATCCAGGGAGGTGGGGCCAGATGTCAAGAGAGGTGCGTCACCAAGGACGCGTCACCAAGGACGCGTCACCAAGGCAACGGCCGGGAAGTTCTCGGTAAGTACGAACCTCTTTTTTTTTAAACAGGTTACTCGATATGGTGATCAGAATGCACTGTCGAGGGTGCTGAAAGAGTTACTGCCGATCAGTTAACTCTTTCAGCACCATGGACAGTGACTGACATCGGCTAGAATCATCTCTATGATGGCGGCTGCGCGAAAATCACGCAGCCGCGCATCATACACGGATGACACACGGAGCTGTCAAGTGCCTTTTGTGCACGCAAAACGCTGCATTTTTTGCGCGCGCAAAACGCACACGCTCGTGTAAATGAGGCCTTACACATCTTTTTTTTACAGTTTTTTTTACTTTATTACTTTGTCCCACTAGGGGACTTGAGGGCAGGAGGCCCTCACCGCAATTCTAATACACTGCATTACATGCGTAGTGCAGTGTATTAGAGCTGTCAGCTACTCACTGACAGCAAGCATAGTGGGTCCTGACTTTGTCAGGAACCACTAGGCTTCCGTCGATGGCATAGCCGGATGCCATTGTTAGGTGTCCGGTTGCCATAGTCACCATCGCCAGCCGTTATCGTGTAGCAGGCCGGCGATGGTAGCTTAACCCCTAAAAAGCCGCGATCACTATTGTACGCGGCTTTTAAGGGGTTAATCAGCGGGGACACAGCGATCTGTCCCCGCTGTAGGAGCTGCGGCAACTGCTGTACGAGACAGCAGCCGTCACAGCTCCTGCATGTGTTGGGAAGACGGCTGAAATGGGCGTTACTCCCGTGACGTACTATTCCGTCATGGAGCGCGAACGGGGCGGTTCCATGACGGAATAGTACGTCACTGAGCGTTAAGGTGTTAATAGTAGATACACAAATAGAACCAAGCTTACTTCATAGGTACAGTAAATCACAGAACTGACCAGACAGCTGTCAGCAAGCTACAATTAGGTCCAGAATTATTTGGACAGTGACACAAGTTTTGGCATTTTAGCTGTTTACCAAAACATATTGAATATACAGTTATATAATCTATAGGGGCTTAAAGTGCAGACTCTTAGCTTTAATTCGAGGCTATTCACATCCTAATTTGAAGAAAGGTTTAGGAATTACAGATCTTTAATATGTAGCTGCCTTTTTTTCAAGGGACCAAAGGTAATTGGACAATTATCTCAAAAGCTATTTAATGGGCTGCATGGGCCATTCCCTCATTAATCCACACCATATCCTCTGTAAAACATGGTGGAGGCAGTGTGATGGCATGGGCATGCATGGCTGCCAAAGGCA